>NC_064842.1:21890000-22515000 GCF_024166365.1 Elephas maximus indicus | reverse complement strand
CCGCCGAGCGCTCGGCTTATCCCGTTCCCCCCGCCCCTCCCCTCGGGCGCGCCCCCGCCGTCCTCGTCGCCCCGCCCATCCTGCGCGTCCCATTCGCCCCGCCCCTTCCCGCGGGCGCTCCCCACCGCCCCCTGCTTGGTCCGTCCCCTTCGCCCCGCCCCTCCCCTCGAGCCCCCTCCCCCGAGGCCCAGCGCGCGCCTGCGGGTATGGACCGGCACGTGGGCTAGCCTGGAATATAGCAGAAGGGGCAAAAATCAACCGCAATGCCTTCTCACAACCCATCTTCCCTACCCACCCTCAAAGCCTCAAGTCCATTCGCACGGTCACTTCTTACTTACGTATTCGTTCATTCATAAATACTTATGACGCCTACCTCGTGCTCGGGAGAGGGTTGGATGACTAGGCTCCTCTCCTCAGGAAGCTGTAATAAACCTGCTAGCAGCCCATAGCGCCCACCCTCATCTCGTACACTTAATGTAAAAAACAAACACACAAAAAAGCATTGAAAAGCTTGGGAGTGGGCGCCAGCCAAACGCTCTACAAATAAGAAAACTGAGGAAGAAATAGGTAAATTGATAGGGAGGTGCCTGCCTGACTCCTTGAGAGCTGGAAGACTTGCTCAAGGACTTCTAAAAAAGTATATACTGCAATGGCGAGGGATGGGAAGCCAGCCGCCCTCAGAGATTCAGGATAACCGAAGAAAGGAAGTGGCATAGAAGTGTGACTCCGAAGTTAAGCCACAAACTGGACCCCAAGACCTGCCAACGTTGTCCTTCCTGTACCACTCAAATGTGATGGTTGACTGTCCCGTTAGCAGGCTAAGCCCTTAACTGGCAGTGAATGTCCGGCTGTGTCCCCTGAGCTACCAACCTACATTTACCTGTATAGAGAGGCAGGTGCTTTATTTAGAACAGCACACATTTTAAATTCCTCCTTTTCCCCAGCAGCGTTGAAAAATATAGTACAAGTGAAATATAGGTTGTGAACGTGATCACACTCTGCAGGGGCCACTTCTGCTTCGTGGCTGCACAGTCCCTAGCAAGGCCCCAGAGAAGAATCCGGAAGTGAGTCAGACCTGCAGGCTGTCCTGGGCACCGGTAACCAGCACAGTGTTGTGGAAGGGCAAAGTGATCGCCCTCCATGAGAGTATTTACTCCTCCCACCTCTGTTCAAAAGACCAGTAAAGACTGACTAGTCAATGAATTCCCATTCCAAATTCTACGAAGACAGAATCCAATCAGCTTGGGATGAGCTCTCCACCCTGGTACATTGAATAATAGCTCAGGGCACCCTACCCTCAAAATCTTGACTTCCTTTTAAGGCTTCTCATCTGTCATCTAGGAGACTAACTCACCTACCCTGTTAAAAATATTTACTTTTGTGTTTTTAGACAACCAGTGAACAAGTCCAGTATGTTTAATGTTCACCTGTATTCCCAGCACAGTGCCTAGTCTATGGTAAGTTCTCAATAAATATTAGTCGAGTGAATGAATGGAGGACACACTATTGTTTCTGAAATATTCATTCATTCATTCATTGTTTGGTGCAGAGTCCCTGCCCTCATGACGCTCACTTCCGGTGGTGATGGGGAAGCGGACAATAATCAAATAAAAGCCAGACCACCACCTGTCGGAGAGGAATAATACCAGAGCATGAAGAGGAGTGAGAGGCTTTGGACAAATGTTTAAGAATTTTGATAATGAATTATTTTTGGCAATACTATGAAATGTTGAGGATCTTATGCTTGACAGAAACAAACAATGATATTATGGAATGATTTCTCTTGTTAATAATATAAGGTTCTATTCAGTTTCAGGATTGTCTAAAGATAGGCTAATGACAAAACATTACAACTTTAAAAGCAAGCGCAAATCCTGCCTGCATCTCACACTCTCAGAGTAAAAGTAAATGGATGTGACTAATTTAACCAACAAACTGGACTTGGTAGGGTGCAAGCAAAAAAGTAACTTTACTTGTTTTCCCTGGTGGCACAATGGTTAAGGACTCAGCTGCTCGGCTCTGCTAGAGAAAGACCTGGTGGTCTGTTCCGTTAAAGATTACAGCCTAGAAAACCCAATGGGGCAGTTCTACTCTGTCACGTGGGGTCGCTATGGGTAGGAATCGACTGCATGACATCTAACAACATCAACAATAACAAAGCTTTTCTGGTCACTTTCCGTGGATATAAAGTCCGGACCACTGAAACTTTAAAAATTCATCTAAAATTCATCCAACTCCCCAAACTAGAGAACTAGAACCCAGGCCTGGAGACCTTCTGTGGGGGGAGGGCAGTCAGAAACCAGGAGACAACAAGGTTAACTTCTCTCATTTCCTTGATGCAGCTCTGGGCCCCTTCAGGATTTCCAGGAAAAAGCTTCCTTGATTGATAAAATTGTCAGCTGGTGGTGGTACTCTCTGTATCAAATTTTAAATGCTAGGTTTTTGCTTCTAGGGTAATTTGTAGGTTCTCCAGAGAACCCGAGGTCACCAGGGCTCTTTCTCCCACATTTCCCTTGACCTGGGCAATGCCTTAATTGACTGGCTGCTTAGGCTTCCCCCTCAGTCCACTGGTTAGAGTCCCTATAGGGTCGCTATGAGTTGGAATCAACTCAACGGCAATGGCTTTGGTTTTTGGGTTTAGACCCTATAGGCATTCTTCTCCAATGGGATGTTACCCAAGATGACCCACTCTGGCTCCTCTACTCAGGGTCTATCATCTGGCCTTCTGGAAATATCCATGCATCTTTGCCCCATCAAATTCAGGAAGCGCTCTGCCGTGGGAAAGTGGGCCAGCTCCAGTCTGCTCCCTTCAGTCCCCGTTGGGTGGAAAGAAACAGAGAAAGGTTAAGGCACCTCAACTACTCTGACAATTATCTCTGAAGTGCTTACTAAGGTTTCCAGCGCCCCAGCATAGCCTCCCTTATGGATTGTCTAGCACTTTCCTTTAGAAGTGGGAATTCTTCAAACCTACTGTAATGTGGGACCTCTCCAAGGCAGAAAGAGGTCCTTTTTAATATCCTCCTACATGAAAGCGTTAAGCACTTTAGCTACACTGCACCCAAGAGCAAGTTTCAGGCAGGACCAGGCAACATTTGGTTCTGTTGTAAGTTACCATGAGTCAGAGCCAAATGGATGGCAACTTCAACAACATTAAGCATTAAACCATCACAATCTCTATATGCCAAGAAATCCCCTTGCAAAGTATGGGGAGGGGGCAGGACGGAGAAAAGGTTTCATCTGCCATTTTTGCTTGGGATAACTGAGAACTCCAAGCCTTTTACTTGTCATGTATGGGTCAACTGAGACATAACTTCAGTCCTCACTAAATCAAATGATCTCCTTCCCAGGGCTCAGAACATGTTCTTCCTTGCCCCTCTAATCTTGGTTCCTGATGAGAAACAAAGAGCCCTTACAGCATCTACACCTTTTTCTGCCTTAGGAAATGTAATTTCATAAATGTAATAGAAAACTTTTTAAGAGGGCCTGGCATGCCTTCAGATTCTGAATGTTGACTCTCCTTGTGCACACAGATCCTCAGATATAAAAGATGTAGGAGTCTGGTTAATGTATAAACTGTGTACCTGTCCACAGTGCCCCCCCAAAAAACATACATTTGGCCTGGCTACAACCGATGACTGCCCGGACAGGGAACACAACAGAGAACCCCTGAGGGAGCAGGAGAACAGTGGGATGCAGACCTCAGATTCTTGTAAAAAGACCAGACTTAATGGTCTGACTGAGATTAGAAGGACCCCAGATGTCATGGGCCCCAGACCTTCTGTTATCCCAAGACAGGAACCATTCCCAAAGCCAACTATTCAGACAGGGACAGGACTGGACTATGGGATAGAAAACGATACTGGTGAGGAGTGAGCTTCTTGGATCAAGTAGACGCATGAGACTATGTGGGCAGCTCCTGTCTGGATGGGAGATGAGAGGGCAGAGGGGATCAGAAGCTGGCTGAATGGACATGAAAATAGAGAGTAGAAAGGGGTGTGCTGTCTCATTAGGGGGAGAGCAACTAGGACTATATAGCAAGGTGTATGTAAATTTTTCTATGAGAGACTGACTTGATTTGTAAACTTTCACTTAAAGCAAAATTAAAACATAAACACACACACACATTTGTCTTCCAAATTAAATTTCATGTGTAACCCTGCTCTAAAAAAAGCAAAATTTGAGTGACCAAGGAGTTAAGGAAGAGTAAACATTCAATTCCTGAAAGAACTGGGTAGTTTGGTTATGATCAACTTAAAATATACTATATAAATAGATCTATGCCACACCAATAAGTGAAATTTGGTACAATTGAGACAACAGGAACATCTACAAGCTTCCTGAGAGTGAAAAGGAAAAAGTGGATTATATACAAAGCATCAGGGATCAGAGTAGCTTCAGCAACAAATGCTGATCAGAATAGACTCCTTAACGGCAACACTAGAAGCAAAAAGACAGTGGCACAATCACTTCAAAATATTGCCAGAAAATAATTTCCAACCTAGAATTCTATACCCACCTGTCTTAGTTAGCTAGTGCTGTTATAACAGAAATATCACAAATGGGTGGCTTTAACAAACAAAAATTTATTTTCTCATAGTTTATGAGGCTAAAAGTCCATATTCAGGACGCCGGCTCTAAGGGAAGGGTTTTTCACTCTGTCGGTTCTAGAGGAAGGTCCTTGTCTCTTTAAGCTTCTGCTCCTGGACAATCTTTGTGTGGTTTGGCATCTCTCTTCCCCATCCCTGCTTCTTTTGCTTGCTTGTTTAATCTCTTTAACATATCGAACGAAAGAGATTGATTTAAGACATGCCCTACGCTAATTCTGACTCATTAGTATAACAAGACAACCCTTTCTCCCAAATGGGATTATAACCACAGACACATATGGAGGGGGGCATAATTCAGTCCATAACACCACCCAAACGTTGACCAAATGTGAGAGAAGATGAAAAATATTTTCAGACATGCCAAATGTGAAAAGTTTATCTTCCATGCACTATTTCTGGATTTAAGCCACCAAAGAGGGAATAAACCATGGAAAAGAAGAAAGATATAGGAGAAAGGATAAGAAATTTCTAAAATGATGGTGAAGGGAGATTGCAGTATGACAGTTATACCTCTGAGGTATAAGGCACCAGTTTAGACTGCTGTAATGTGACTCAAGAGACAGACATGTGAAGGAGTGTCATTACCAAGGAGGCCTCTGCTCTTGTTTTATCCTTTTATCTTGAAAATGCCTGGCTGATCCTGGCCCAGGTCCTTAGCAGGATCTGGTTGGCCAACGCCATGCACTGTTGAAGCTTCTGTCCTCTCTTTGGCCTGCTGCTTACATCAGCTGAGAATACTCATTTCACTGTAGAGGAATTCGTCTTCCACTCATCCTGAGGACTGAAGGCTCCTCATGGTGAACTCAGAAGTAAAAAATACAGAGTGATCTATTGCCCCAACAGAATTTCTGCCAGATGGCCTGTACCTGGCCCGCACTACAGACCTGCCAATGACCCAACCATGGGTTTTGAGGTCTTACCTGCTGACCTCTATATATGGGTGCTTCTAAATGGTCAGGGAAGCTGAAGCCAAACTATGGCTCAGTGAAACCATTCCATCTATGTTTTTCTGTAGCCTTTCTCTAACAGTGGCAATATTATTTCTTTCTTTATACAGCTAAGCTTGTATTTGCTTCTAAATGTTTATATTAATCACCTTTCACAGTCATTTGTATGTCAAAAGTAATAAAATATTTGATTGAGAAAAACATGCAAATTTTAAAAAGAAAAAAGTACACTTACAAAGGATATTAGAAACACGGGGATAGGTTTTTGAAATAAAACAAAAAACCCATTGCCATCAAGTCGATTCCAACTCATAGTAACCCTACAGGACAGAATAGAAGTGCCCCATAGGGTTTCCAATGAGCGTTTGGTGGATTCAAACTGCCGACATTTTTGATTAGCAGCCAAGTTCTTAACCACTATGCAACATTAAAATTTAAATAATATGCACAGTTCTGTTGAAGCTGTGTGAAATATCAAAATATGCAGCCTGGGCATGGAAAGCAATATTCTTTAAAAAAAAAAAAAAAAAGTTTTGTGAGTGTGGTGGAAATGGGTGATTCTTTTAATGTCCTTCAATTTTGTGATTGTATCATTTTTGCAATTGAGAAAATACAAGTGCAAATGTATCCTGTATCTCTATAAATGGCCATAATAGCTCTGAATTGCTCCATTGCCCTAACATACATGTATACTACTGTTTCCACATCCGCTCCTCCCACTCTCTCTTAACCCACCATTTTACTGGGACAGCTCTTATCAAGGTTATCAATAATCCACACTCCAGTGGTTAATTTTCAGTCCTCATCTTAAGTGATCTATCAGCAGGATTTGGCAGAGTGACTACTCCTTCCTATTTTAAGGTTTTTCCGTAAACATTTCAGCATGTATTTCCTAAAATATAACACAATAGAGCCACAATACTGCAATACCATTATCACAGCTAAAATAATTAATAATACTTTTTAAAATATCATCAAATATCTAGTAGGCATTCCAATTTCCACTTGTCTCATAAATGTCACAATTATGTCCATTTTTTGGTTGTTGAATCAGTATCTAAATAAGGTCCACACATTTTGATTGGTTGGTATGTCTTTAAATTCTCTTTTAATCTATAGGTTCCACCTCCATCTTTTTTTCTTCTTTGTAATTTCTTTATTGAATAAACTGGATTGTTCCTGCAATGGGTCTTTCCCTATTGAAACACATTCTTGGCTTCTGAGTTACTCCTTCTGAGATACCATGAGGTTCTCCTCCTATCGCATGGGCCACTTCTACTTAGTCTCCTTCAGCTGTTCTCCTGATCTCTCTGACCTCTGAAACCACACTGCTTAGGGTTCAGTTCCTCAGCCTTCTGCCTTTTTTGTGTACATTGATCCTTGAGTGATCTCATCCAGCCTAATGGCTTTAAATACCACCTAAATGCTGATGACTCCCAAGCGCTTCCCTGAACCCTAGACTCTTATATCTGTCTATCAATACCCGCAACTGTTTATTTAATAGACATCACAAATTAACATATCCCAAACTGAGCTCTTAATTCTGCCCCCAAAATATGCTCCTCCCATGGACTTCCTCCTCCAACAAAGTAAATGACAACTCTATCCTTCCAGTTTCTTGGGGCGAAATCCCAGGAGAACTGACTCCTCTCCAACTCTCACACTACACATCTAATTCGGTAGCAAATCCCGTCATGTCATAAAATCTGACCACTTCTCACTACCTCCACCACTAGTTGCCTAATCTAAACCACTTTCACCTCTTACTTGGATTATTAAAATTGCCACCTAAGTGGTTTCCCTGCTTCTAGCCTTTCTCCCTTTCAGTTTATTCTCCAGAAAGCAATGCTTTTCAAAAACAAGTCAAATCATGTCACTGTTATGCTCAAAAACTTCCCATCTCACACAGAGTAAAAGCCAAAGTGGTTACAACAGCCTATTAAGTCCTGCCTGATCTGGCCACCATGCCCTGCCTCTCTGACCTCATCTCCCTCCCTCCCCGACCTGCGGTCACCCCAGTCGTGCTGGCCTCTTTGCTGTTTCTCAAATATGTCAAGCACACTTGCATCTCAAGACTGTACACCTGCTATTCCTTGGAATACTCTTCTACCATTTGTCCACATGGCTTGCTACCTCACTTCCTTCAGATTTCTTTTATTCTTTTTCTTCATAACACACCTTCTGACATTATTTGCTTGTTAATTTGATTGTCTGTCTTCCCCCATTAGATTGTAAGCCCAGGAAGCTATTTGTTCACAGCTCTCTCCTCAGTGCCTAAAAAAGTACCTAGCATAAAGTAGATGCTCATTAAATATTGCCTAAGTGAGTGGATGAGTGGGTGGGTGAATAGATGAATGCCTGCATTAAAATTGTGGAAAAGATTGTCCTTCAGATTATGTTACTACTCATTACTTTTTTCTTTAACTCCCCCTTCCCAATCCCCTCATCCCCTGGTAATCATTAATCTCCTTTTGTCTTGATGGATTTACCTATTCTACGTATTTCATATAAATGGGATCATACAATATTTGTCCTTTTGTGTCTGACTTATTTCACTTAGCATGATGTTTTCAAGGCTCATCCATGTGGCAGTGCATGTCAGAACTTCATTTTTCTTTATAGCTGAATAATATTCCATTGTATGTATACACTGTATTTTGTTTATCCATTCATCTGTTGATGGGCACTTGGGTCATGTCCACCTTTTGGCTATTGTGAATAATGCTGCAGTGAACATTGGCTTATATGTCTGTTTGAGTTACTACTTTCAATTCTTCTGAGTATATAGCTAGGAGTGGAATTTCTGAATTATATGGTATTTCAGTTTAACTTCTTTTAGGATCCACCAAACTGTTTCCCACAGGAGCTGTAACATTTTACATTCCCACTAGCAATGTACCAGTATTCTGATTTTTCCATATCCTCTCCAACACTTGTTATTTTTCATTTTTCTGCTAATGTCCAAGCTTGTGGGTATGAAGTGTTATCTTGTTGCAGTTTTGATCTGCATTTCCCTAATATCTAATAATGTTGGGCATCTTTTCAGGTGTTCATTGGTAATTTGTATATTTTCTTTGGAGAAGTGTCTAAGTCCTTTGCCCGTCTTTTAATTGGGTTGTTAGTCTTTTTGATGTTGAGTTTTATGAGTTCTTTATCTATCCTGAATATTAAACTCTTATCTGATATATAGCTTCCAAATATTTTCTCCCATTCCCTAGGTTGTGTTTTCACTCTATTGGTAATGTTGCTTGATGCACAAAAATTTTTAATTTTGATGTAATTTGGTTTATCTACTTTCTTTCTCTTGTTGTTTGTGCTTTTGGTGTCATATCTAAAAATCTGTTGCCTAAAAGAAGGTCCCAAAGGATACTACTATGTTTTAAGAGTTTTACGGCCTTAACTCTTATGTTTAGGTCATTGATCCATTTTAAGTTAATTTTCATATATGGAAATGTGGAAATTCAGTTGTCCAAGCACCATTTATTGAAAAGACTATTCTTTCCCCATTGAATATCCATTGGCACCCTTATAAAAATCAATTGGCCATAGATATATGGGTTTCTTTCTGGATTCTTAATTCTGTTCCATTGGTCTATATATTGACCTTTATGTCAGTACCACACTGCCTATATTACTGTGGCTTTGTAGTACATTTTGAAATTGGAAAGTGCGAGTCCACTACTCAGTAGTTTGAAAACTTCAAAGGGAAAAAGGGAATAAATAGAATAAGGAGATTTTTCTTTATATAAAATCTTATTTTGCTCTCCTAATAGGCAGTAGCCAGAACTAGACACCAAGGAGACAGTACTGGAGCTGGTGGTGCCCGGCGATGCTACCTGTTTCATCTCTGAATTCAAGGTCTTGCAAGACGTTTTTAAAGATGAACTACCTAGGGGTGGGAACTTTATTAACCGACCCAAAGCACAGGAAGTTAACTAATTGTTGATAAAACATTAGACAACCTCTCCTTCCCATAAAAAATTGAAGCTCGGAAAACTTGAGTCAAATAGCAATTGGTCTAAATCGAATTGGAGATTGGAATTAGGGAAGAAGAGATATGCAGAAAGGCCGCTACACATGCAACTAATGATACCTTGAAAAATCCTCCTCACAATTAGAAACTAACTATGCCTTCTCCATTCCTGGTTCTCTCTTATTTTAATTGAAGGACAACGTATAAAGGAAGGGGAGACATTTCTATTCTCTGTGACCTCTCAGAATGTTTTCATTGTGGTAGAAACTACAGGGGCTAAAACACATTTTTACCTTTAGAAGTTCAAATGTCCATATCTAGTATGGCCGCAAGAATGAGTGTGAACTCTACCCTCCACAGCACCTTGAAGAAGGTAAAAAGGTTTGAGGTAAGAGGGGATGTAGGAAAGAGAAAATGATGCCCAGCTTCCTTACTTCTCAGGCAATGTGTAGTCAAACACACACAACCTGTGGGAAAATGAATCCCAGTCCTCTCTTTATGAAGGAAGTGGGGTGTTACAGAGACATTATGATGCGATGAGGACCATAGGAAGGACATGGTAACATTATGAAGTCAGAATTTTTACTGCAATGTTTGCCTATACGAATTGCTTTAGACTCAAATCAGCTTTCCTCCCTGCTAGCAGCCTAGGGACAAATCTTACTCCTACCAGTAGGATGGTATTTTACGATCAAAGGAATGAGACTTAGGGCAAAAATGGAGACAGCAGGAAGGCAGTATAACAATTGGAAGGCTTTCTAAGTTGGCAATTTTGCACTATTATTTCTGTACAGAAATAAAGTATTTCCTATGTCCTTATGAATACCAATGAGGAAAAGCGAGAATTCAGCGTTGCCCTTCAGATGAACAATTTCAGAACAGCTCTGTTGGGGTTTGAAAGATTGGTTGAACGTACAGCAGCCCAGAAAAGAGATGAAAGATTAGGCTTATTTACCCAAAAAGAAGGTAAGATCAATGATTACAGAGCAGTCTCAGTGGGTCTATTGATTAGAACAGGTAAGTGTTTTAAGCCATCAGAGAGAAGCAGCATAGCTTAATATCAAAGACACTGAATGGGGAGCCTGAAGACCTGAATTCTAGTTCTGACTCTGTCTCTAAATAGCTAAGCAGTCTTGGGGAACCTTTTTCATTTCTCTGAACATTAGTAATCGTAATTGTAAAATAAGGGGGTTGGATTAAATGACACCTAAATGTTTCTCTGAAGGTTCTACCATTTTGATGGTTCGCAGTCTGACCTGGAACTCTGTCCATAATGCATGGTGATCATTAGCAAGCCATGTTATGGTACTTCTCCAAAGTACCTTACCTTGGGGTATCATGAAACCAAAAGGCTTTCCTAATAAAAGTTTTTGTTTAAACTTCCTTACCTCACTACAATTCCATTGTCTGGACCCCCCGCCCCCCCCCCCATTTCTCAGCTGGAATGATTCTGAGCATGCCAAGGTAAGAGGAATGTGGTGGACAGTGGTCTGCCAGGAGTATTAGCAGAGACCCCAAAGAAGAACTGAAAGTACACCACCATGGTCAGGGCTCAAGGGGAATTGCGTAGTGTGCAGCTTTGGGGCATTCAGGACAGCAGTGAAGAGCAAGGCATAATGGCAGAGGAAAAGATGAACAGAGCAAATCCCAATGTTGCAATAAAAGGAGTAGGGCCCATAATAACTGCTAAAGGGATGGCATGATCAGCCTTTTAATGTGCTAAGGTATATACTCATATATGATTGAAAATGTTGAATTTCAGTGTTCAAACCCACTCTAGTATTAGTGAACAATGTTTCATAATTCGTATAATTTAATTTCACTGTCATGACAATTCTAAACGACAATTATGGCTATTATCTCATTTTAGTTGTGAAAAAAAATTGGAGGCACAGATAAGTCATCTGCCCAAGTCATTCAACATCTAAGAGCTAGAGCTAAGACTCTTTAGATATGATCTTTAGTTGATTGTGACCTTGGCTGGGCTTTCTAAACTACTCGACAAAACTTTCACTTGTCTCTAATCATTTCCTTTAGTTATCTCTTGTGTTAGTTCTCCAAACCCTTACCACTTTTCCAGATCCTCTGTTCATCCTCTGCTTCCCCCAGCAAAGCTTCCAACATCACAGATTCCTTTCAAATGATCTCCCCTACACTTCCGAATTACCTAAAGCAGCACCTCTCCGTTCTCTCTTCTCTTGCCTTCAAGGCTATCACATTGCTTCAACAGCTTCAAAATCTCCTATTCTACTGATTTTGTCCTCTCAATCTAAAAGTATACTCAAACGTCCTGACCTTGACTTTTGCCTCCCATTAAACTACCAGTGTATGTCTGTCTCCCCTTTGTTTCCCCGCTAAATATCTCAATAGAGTGTTCCCCACAGCATCACCACTTAATTTTCAACATACTCAAGCCTGACTTCCCTTATCACTTTGCTGAAAACGCCCTTACCAAGGTATTTGATAACCTAAGATGGTTACCAAAGCCAATAAATTGTTTTCATTTTCCAGCCTAGTTGTCCACTTCATTGCATTAATACTGTTAGCTGCCTCCACTTTAAGAAACTTTCTCCTGTCATGGCTTCTATCATCAAAAAACCATCGCCATTGAGTTGATTCTGACTCACAGTGACCCTATAGGACAGAGTACAACTGCCCCACAGGGTTCCCAAGGCTGTAAATCTTTACAGAAGCACACTGCCACATCATTTTCCCATGGAGCAGCTGGTGGTTCAAACTGCCGACCTTTCAGTTAGCAGCTGGACATTTAACCACTGCGCCACCCGGGTTCCATCTTCCATCATACCACTGTCTTATTTTTCCCCTTTCTCATTCTTTCTTTGCCCCTTTTGATGGCTTCTTGAGCTTTGCCTATTGTGTTCTCTCTCAGTCTTATAGCATAAACTGTCTACCTTGTCTCCTAAGTCAGGTATCTTGGTATAAATTTTGACTATTTTGTGGTATCTTTCTCTTAGAATATTCAACAGCTTCTTAATATAATAGCCTTCTCCCCAAGAATTATCTCTTCTTTTAAAAACTCTCCATACTCGTGCTGAGAATTTTTCCTTTTAAGAAAAAGTGTAATCATGCCACATTCCTACTTATTAGCTCCTCTCTAAAATCCTCATGTGTTAGGTGGTATCTAGGGCCATTCACAGTCATGTCTTAACCTACCTTTCCAGGCTCAGCTCCTGTACGTCTCTTCATGTACCTTCTCCCTTACATGAACTTTTCAGTCTTTCCAAACATGTCATACTTTTGAGGACTCTGATATTGCATGTTCTATTCCCCCAACATGGAGCACCTTTTCTCCTCTTTTTGTGCTTCTTTACTCCTGCTCATCCTTTAAGACCCAAATCAAATGTCACCTCTTTGAAAAACTTCCAAACTTCTCCCAAGCAAAGCCATCATGATCACCATTAAGGCACTCATGTTTCTGTACTAAGCCTACACCCCCCACAATTGAACTGTGAGTGCTCTGAAAACTTCGTAACCCTAGGACCAACATGGAGCTTGGTGACCCCAAGGTACTCCTTTAATGTATGCTAAACAAACAAGTTAACTTTGTTTTCATTTAAAAGCAAGCAATCATCAAGTCAGGAGGCCCTGGGCGGTGCAAGAGTTAAATATGTTTGGCTATCAACTGAAAGGTTGGAGGTTTGAGTTCACCTAGACATGTCAGCTGCTAACCAAAAGGTCAGCAGTTCGAATCCACCAACTGCTCCTTGGAAGCCCTGTGGGGGCTATCGTATTCTGCCCTGTAGGGTGGCTATGAGTTGGAATTGACTTGATGGCAGTGGGTTTGGTTTTTTGTTTTAGAGGTGTCTTACAGGAAAGG
The DNA here is from genome assembly GCF_024166365.1 of Elephas maximus indicus. NCBI lineage: Eukaryota > Metazoa > Chordata > Mammalia > Proboscidea > Elephantidae > Elephas > Elephas maximus. Next base: position 22,501,635 of record NC_064842.1, on the reverse strand, counting down.
CCTAGCGAGCTACTTCTGAAAAATCAGTCATTCAAAACTCTGTGGAGCATAGTTCTACTCTGACACACGTGGGGTCGCCCTGAGTCAGAATCGACTTGACAGCAACTAGTTTTAATTAAGTCATATTGAAATTTCCTTCCTCTGTCGTTTTTAAGATTTGATAAACACTAAACACTGCTAGACTGGTTACCTTCTGTGACAGAGACACTGGCATCACTACAGTTGGTGTCACCCAGTGTGGTAGCTCGGGAGTACCCCCGGCCCCTGCCCCGGCCCTGCTCCCCGCTCCCCCGTCCCCCGAGGCCCCCTGCAACTCCTCCTCTCTCCCACTAGCCAAGGTGGAGTCCCTCCTCTCTGCCTAGTGGGGGGTGCTGGTGATGGGTAGGGGAGTAGGGGTGGTGAGGAGTTACCATACTGGGTGACAGGTGACACCAACCCTAGTGACACCACTGCCTTGGTGGCTCTTCCCCTGGTGTCACTTGCCTGCCCGCCACCACTGCTACCACTGCCAGAGACCTTAGGGTCATTTTGGTGTCACCTCCTCTGGCAGTGTCCACACCCCTGTACCCCCCCCACCCCATGACACCACTGGACAGAGAGACTGATCTGAAAGACTGAGGAGAAGGGAGGAATATAATCTTAACTTCCATGAAGCTGCTAATGCTGTCTGGTATAAATTCATATTTATTAATAACTACTGAAAAAATAGGGTCTGGCTCTCATTATAGGCAAGAAGCTAAGAAGTAGAGAGAATGTTTTTAATGGAACAGTGTTTACCTCAAAAATGATAACAAGTAGCCTGCAGGAATTATCCAAGCCATATTGCTCTTAAATCATCTCATCAATCAAATCATCCCAGGAGAGTAAACTTTCATCATCCTCATCCTAAGGAGTTTACAATGGGAAACGTATACTAGTTTGGAATGGATTTTAAACTGCTGAGTAACTATTTGAGTATCTCATAGGAATTTTAAACTTAACATGACCAAAATGAAGTGCTTTATTTTCCCCAGCAATCACTATTGCCCAGTTATCCCTATTTTGGTAAATAGGACCAACATCCACGGAATTGTGAAACCAGCAACCTGCTCATCATTCTAGAATAAGGTTTCTCAACCTTAGCACTATTGACATTTGTGGCTGAATAATTGTTTGTTGGGTGGGCGATGTGTTGAGGGAGTGTCCTATGCATTGTAGGAGTTTAGCAGTATCCATGGCCTCTACCCATTGGTAGCCAAGAGCACACCCCTCCCCTAGTTGTGAAAATCACAAATGTCTCCAGTTGCCACTGGGCAGTAGAATGTCCCCTGGAGGGAACCCCTGTTTAGATCCCTACCTTTCCGTCCATCACCACTTCTGCACCAGCAATTTCCACTCCATTAGCAAGTCCTTACAATTGTACTTCCAACCATCTCTCAACATCTCCAGGGTTCCCTCTAGGATTTATCATTTATCACCATTGAGAGACACTTTATAGAGTCAAAGGGTGTGTTATGAACACTTGGAGAAAGCAGGCATAAATGAGGTTTTCCCTGGCAGCCCAGGGTGCACGATCACCCTTGGCATCTCTCTGGCCCAAGCCTCCATCACTTCAAACCTGGACACTTTAATAGCTCCTCACTGGTTTTATAGCTTTTACTCTGGCCTCCTCACAGTGTGCTTTTCAAAAAATTTAAGTTAGATCCTGTCATTTTCCTACTTAAAACTCTCTAATGCTGTTTACCATCATGCCAAGAAAGAAATGAAAAGCTTTGACTCCAGCGAGGCCTTCCTCCTCTGGTCTCCCCGTCACAGCACTTGCCAGCCTTCACTAAGCTCCATGCTTGCCGATCTTCTGGGCATGTCACATTCTCTTCAGCCTCAGGGTCTATGTGTTTGTCAGCCTCTGCCTGAAATGCTCTTGTGAACTTTTACACGTGACTGACTCCTTTTTCTTCTCAGGTGTCAGCTTCATTTTACCCACCTCCTCAGAGAGGCCTTCCCTGAGCCCACCTTCCCTCCCCACTACAACATAATTCTATCACAGCTGCCTATGTGTTTCCTTCCAAAAACTCGTCTCAATCTGGAATTACTTATTACTGAGATACGACGTAACATACAGTAAAGCCTGTAAAGTGCACCAATCTTAAGTATTATTGTTGTTAGTTCCTTTGGGTCAATTTTTGACTCATAGCGACCCCATGTAACAAAGTAGAACTGTCCCATAGAGTTTTCTAGGCTGTATCCTTTACGGGAGGTCTTTCTCCCAAGGAACCGCTGGATGGGTTCAAACCACCGACCTTTCAGTTAGCAGCCAAGCGCTTAACAATTGCACCACCAGGGCTCTTTAGTCTTAAGTATGTTGTTGTTAGGTGCCGTCAGGTTGGCTCTGACTCATAGTCACACCGTGTGACAGAGCAGAACTGCCCCATAGGGTTTTCATGGCTATAATCTTTACAGAAGCAGATCGCCAGATCTTTCTCCTGAAGAGCCACTGGGTGGGCTTGAACTGCCAACCTTCCATCTCGTTAAGTTTTTGACATTTGGTAAACATCCCTGTGAACACCAAGTAAAAACCAAAAAAACCCAAACCCGTTGCCATCAAGTCAATTCCAACTCATAGCGACCGTATACTAAATCAAGAAAAAGGACATTTCTAGCACCCCAGAACGTACCCTCATGCCCTTCTGAAGCTATACTGCTCCTCATCTTATACACAGACTAATCTAATGTCTACTTCTATTAGTTACCTGTCACAATCTGTAAATTTTTTTAAAAATTTGTTACAGTAAATATATGTGACAAAAGGAGCCCTCGTGACACAGTGGTTAAAACACTGAGCTGCTAATTGAAAGGTTGTAGTTCAAACTCACCAGATGCTCCAAGGGAGAAAGATGTGGCAGTCTGCTCTGTAAAGATTTATAGCCTTGGAAACCCTGTGGGGCAGTTCCACTCTGTCCTGTAGTGTCACTATGAGTCAGAATCGACTCAACGGCAGTGGGTTTGTATATATAACGAAATATTTGCCATTTCAATGATTTTTACATGTATAATGCAGTTACATTAACAGACATTCACCATGTTGTGTTCGCCATCACCACTGTTTCTAAAATTCTTCATTAACCTTAACAGAGACTTAGTGACAATCCATAAATATTTTATTTGTTTATTTACTTAATTTTCTGTTTCTTCCACCAGAATATAAGCTCCCTGAGGGCAGGGAGCTTGCCTGTCTAGTTTTTCATTCTAAGTTCAGGGTCTAGCTTAGTTCTGACACATAGTAGATGCTCAATACATTTTTGTTAAATAAATGAAAGAAAACGATCTTGTTTATACAGTCTGAGGAATCCTTTCTCTAATTCCTTCTTGTACTCAACTCAATTGTTATAACCCAGTGAATCACCAAATTTGGCAAAATCAAGACTTAAGCAATGGTGTGTGTGTTTACAGTGTCAAACAGCCAATCAAGAATTGTTTTTTGTGTTCTTCTGCCTTCCACCCAAGATGAGCTCTAGTGAAGACTCTTGATTGGTGAATTTTCACAATAGGAACGAAGTAATTCATTAGCCTATCTTCGTATTCCTGAACAAGACTCCTAAAATAATTGAAACAAAAGCTATAGAGAGGTACTAAGCTCCAAAGTAAAATATTTTCTTCTCACTTAGTAATATTTCAGCCGAGGGCCTAATTATCGTTTCCAAAGAAAAAGTCCTGAAAATGCTGATGAATCTGGTTTTTATAAGTTGAAATAAGAAGGAAAAAAAAGTTAAGAAATAGAAAAAGCAGCTGAAAGATGCCATGAAGTCCTTGCCGCTTGATGACAATGTGCTTGTACTTCGTTATAACGCAGATGCAGTTGATTATGACAAGTTTTATGAGGCAGTACAGGAACTTTTTGGTCCAGAAGTGAAGAATCAAGATGTGAAATGCTTTTACAGAAAACTCTGCAACAACCCTGATGCACCTATGGACTGGTGTGAGGTAGGCACTTTTGATGTTTATAGTATTACTTATCTTTATTCAAAATAAATGATTAAATCTAAGTGTTACTTTTACAGAGTTTAAACCCACAGTGTGTATGTAGCATGTATGAATGCCTACACCCATTAAGCCACGGATTGAAAGTAGGTAAAGCAGGTAGATGCTTAACTGTATTATTAATGTTGTGTTGTTGTTGCTGCTAGGTGCCATTGAGTTGCTTCCAACTCCTAGTGACCCTATGTACAACAAAACGAAACACTGCCTTGTCCTGCACCATTCTCACAATCGTTATGCTTGAGCCCGTCGTTGCAGCCACTGTGTCAATCCATCTCATTGAGGGTCTTCCTCTTGTTTTGTTGACCATATTCTTAATGAGTAACTCTCAAATACTTTTAGACCAATTGAAGGATTATACATGCCATTAACAACAAATAAGATAAATGACCTTAATTACATTCTAATGTAATTTAGTGTTATCATACATAAATTTTCATGGTATGCAAAGTCTTAGTATAAGAGGAGGAAGAAGCTACTGTTGACCACCTCTTGCATTTCTGATCAGCACAGTATTGGCTCCTTAGGTAACATTCTGGTGCTCTTGAGAGAATACACATGGGCACACTTGATCACTAAGTGACCTATGGACTGTGGGAAAAGGAGGGAAGAAAGCCTCTGATCCTTGCTTAAATTTGCAGAAGACAGCACTCTATAGGTTTGTTTCTTTGTTTATAAACCAGATTCTTCCTAACCTAAAAGAATTTGAGGTGTCTTGCAAATTTAAAAATTATACACACCCATACAGAGTAATTAAAATGATTTAAAAAAAACTCAGTGGATCTCTTTCAAAAATCAGCAGGTAGAGTAGACAAAAAAATAAGCAAGGATTTGACTAATACTATTAATAAGCTGATATCCATTACCCATTGCCATTGACTCAGTTCCAACTCATAGTGACCCTATAGGACATAGTAGAACTGTCCCATAGGGTTTCTAAGGAGCAGCTGGTAAATTTGAACTGCCGACCTTTTCTCTAGCAGCAGAGCTCTTTACCAACTACACCACCAGGGCCCCAACAAGCTTGTCGTTATTGTTGTTAGGTGCCGTCGAGTTGCTTCTGACTCATAGCGACCCTATGCACAAAAGAATGAAACACTGCCCCATCCTGAGCCATCCTTACAATCGTTGTTATGCTTGAGCTCATTGTTGCAGCCACTGTGTCGATCCACCTCGTTGAGGGTCTTCCTCTTTTCTGCTGACCCTGTACTCTGCCAAGCATGATGTCCTTCTCCAGGGACTGATCCCTCCTGACAACATGTCCGAAGTATGTAAGACGCAGTCTCTCCATCCTTGCTTCTACGGAGCATTCTGCTTGTACTTCTTCTAAGACAGATTTGTTCGTTCTTTTGGCAGTCCATGGTATATTCAATATTCTTCGCCAACACCACAATTCAAAGGCGTCAATTCTTCTTCAGTCTTGCTTATTCATTGTCCAGCTTTCACATGCATATTGATGCGATTGAAAACACCATGGCTTGGGTCAGGCACGCCTTAGTCTTCAAGGTGACATCTTTGCTCTTCAACACTTTGAAGAGGTCCTTTGCAGCAGATTTTGATTTCTTGGCTGCTGCTTCCATGGCTGTTGATTGTGGATCCAAGTAAAATGAAAGCCTTGACAACTTCAGTCTTTTCTCCGTTTATCATGATGTTGCTCATTGGTCCAGTTCTGAGGATTTTTGTTTTCTTTATGTTGAGGTGCAATCCATACTGAAGGCTGTGGTCTTTGACCTTCATCAGCAAGTGCTTTAAGTCCCCTTCACTTTCAGCAAGCAAGGTTGTGTCATCTGCATAACGCAGGTTGTTAATAAGTCTTCCTCCAATCCTGATGCCCCATTCTTCTTCATATAGTCTAGCTTCTCGTATTATATCTCGTAGATAGATATAAACAGAACTTTGAATCCAAGCCATAAGGAAAATACATCTCTCTCAAATATATATGGGGCCATCACAAAGTTGACTGACCATGTTTTAGGCTGAAAAGAAAATTTGAATAAATTCCAATATAAAATTAGAAACTTCTTTTAAAAGATAGCTAAAGTCCACAAAACCAACCAAGTAAAAAACCATCTACTCAGAAATTTTGGTGGTGGGGGGTTGCAAACAAAAAATGATTCCGCTAAACTTTAAAGAATGCATAATTCCCATGTGTTATGGATTGAATGGTGTCCTCCTGAAGCACGCATCTTAAATCCTAACCCCTTTTGGATACTTGTTGTAATCCCATTTGGGCATGAGTTTTCTTTGTAATGTTAATGAGGCAGTATAAGTGTAGGGTGTGTTTTAAGTTGATCTGTTTTGAGATATAAAAGAGCAGATTAAGCAAGCAAGCAAAAGAAGCAGAGATGGGGGAAGAGAGATGCCAAGCCACATGAACATCACCCTGGAGCAGAAGCTCAGAGATAAGACCTTCCCCTAGAGCCAAAAGGGAGAGAAAGCTTTCCCCTAGAGCTGGCACCCTGAATTTGGACTTGCAGCCTCTGAAACAATGAGAAAATTAATTTCTGTTTGTTAAAGTCACCCACTTGTGGTACTTCTGTTATAGCAGCACTAGATAACTAAGACACCATGTGATAAGAATTTTTCCAGAACTCAGGAAAAGATGAAAAGTTATTCAACTCATTTTCTGAGACTAAAATAACACTGAACTGAACAGAGGTAAAACATCAGGGAACCATCGGCCAGTCTTACTTACAAATGTAAATATAAAACTCCTGAATAAAATTTTAAAAAGTTAAATCCAACAGTGCATTAAAAAAATCAGTTCTAAGAAGAATTTAGCCCAGAAAAGTACGGCTGATTCAGTATTAGAAAATCCAGTAACATATTTCATTAACAAGTCAGGGGAGAACAAATCATCTAATCTTAATCAGGGGTCATCAAACTAAGGCCCATAGGCCAAACCTGTTTGCGTACGTGAAGTTTATTGGAACACGGCCACACTCATTTGTTTGCATATTGTCTACAGTTGCTTCTGCACTGTAATGGCACAGTTGAGTAGTTGTAACAGAGACCAAACAGCCCTCAAGTCTAAAATCTTTATCATCTGGCCCTTTTAGGAAAAAGTTTGCTGACTCCTGATCAAAACAAAATAAAATAAAATATTTAATAAATATTTGTTATTCACTTCTGCTTAAAAAGAGAAAAAAAAATAACTTAGCAAAACAGGAATAATAGAAAATTCCCTTCACTCAATAAAGGGGACTTTATCAGCAATAACCTGTTGCCTTAGAGTGGATTTTGACTCAGAGATCCTACAGGACAGAGTAGAGTTGCCCTATAAAATTTCCAAGGCTGTAATCTTTGTGGAAGGAGACTGCCACACATCTTTCTCCCAAAAAGTGGTTGGTGGGTTCAAACTGCCGACCTTTCAGTTAGCAGCCAAACACTTAACCACTGTGCCACCAGGGCCTTAAAACAAACAAACAAAGAAGAGGGGGGAGAGTCCATTCACAAGAGCAACAAATAGCAGAACATATCTTGGGATAAATCTGTTAAGGAATGTACAAGACCATAAAACTACTGAAGGAGCAAGAGGATATCTGGAAAATAACTGAGACTCAGTTTGTAAAGATCTGAGTTCTCCCAAAACTAACTTATAAATTTGATAGAATTTCAACAAGACAAGATTTTGGGAATTAAAGAGATGATTGTACAATCCTTCTAGAAAAGTAACATTATCAGCCATCAAAACTTATTTAGACCTAAGCTAATTTTTAAATGTGTAACTGTGAATGTAATGGATAAAAACATCAGTGAAACAAGAGGGTTCTGAATCAAAAATATATATATATGGGAATTTGGTATGTGTAGGAGGTACGATGAGTATTTTGTGATAGAAACATCACGTTACCCAAAGCAGGTCCTGCCTGGTGCAGCTTCTTGGCAGTAAAGACACACCAAGGTGAGGAAGGAGGAAGAGCTTTTATTACATGTGTTCAGGCAAAGCGCAAGGGAGTGTATACTTCAAATCAAGCTCCTCTAACAAAGGGAAGCAGAACCTTTTATACCGTCCTTCACAAGGAAGTACATACAAACATCATGGACTACATAGGTTATCATGGCACACAGCGGCAGTAAGACAATGGCATTTTTTCCCTTAGTATGTACAGAAAATGGAGCTTAGCTTACTTTAGGACACTTTTGAGGCCAGTAAACTGATTTGACTGGTTTTGGCTGATTTAAGGCAGAAGCTGAGTCACAGGTAGTGCTCAAGGTCTTGATGATAATGGACAGGAGAAGCGGGTCTCGATAGTGGCTGAGCAGCTGCTGGCTGCACTCGCTCTCAATCACATTTATTTATTTTCCATAAATCTTATTAAATGGACTCTGAGCATCTGTCTCACCATCCGTCTTAGTTGTCATTGTCAGTGTCAAGGTGAGAGACAGGGAAATGTGAACCACTTCATTCTCCAGAGTTGCTCAAGAATCTAAAAGCATCACATGGAGGTTCTATTGCCTAGAGCAACGTCTCCCTAGTTCTACCACTCAGGCCTTCCCCCATTGACATCTTGCCTTCAACCTGGTGGGGGTCATTGGTTCCTACTACTTGGGGAACACGGAGACTTCCATCCCCTTACAAGTACTGGGAATTGATCTCTTTCTCCAACCATCCTACCTTTCCCTCTCTCTGTCTCTCTCACTTTCTTCTCTTCTCTCTTCTACCGATCATCATTGTCTTCTTCCTTCCTTCTCCACCTCTCTCTCTTTCTTTTTCTCTCTCACTAATCTCTTCCAAATTGTTCTCCCTTTCTATCTAAATAACCAAATCCTACTGCATTTTAGAACCATTTCTATCTTTGGTGTTGATAATCTTTCCTTAGAATAACCTCCTCATTACTAATGAGAAAGTCCTAGATAGGCAATTCCAACTTCCCTGAAGCTAAAATATTTTGTCATATTGGGACAAGTTTTGTTTGTTAAACACCAAACTCTTTAAATTTCTCAGATAAGTGATTAAACGATATCTCTGTTCTTCACAGTTTTGATGGCTGAATCACTGAAGTTAACACACTTTTTGTTACACAAGGCAAGAATGATTCACTAGGCTTTCATAAAAACATATGACTCCCCCAGGAAGGAATACTGTTCCAAAGGAAGGGTTCTTGAAAAATGTTAAGAGGGGGGAGAATATAGCCTTGACCCCTAATCTTGCATGTTGACAATATTTTAGCTTTCCCAGGTTATGTAACTTGAATATGCCCACTTACTGTAAAAATTCAAAGAAAATAAGATTTGAAATTAAAGTATCAGGAAAATAACTTTTTTTTGCCTATCCATTTCCTAATGAAATGGCTTCTTTTCATTTTATTACTTATTTCACTTTCTTATGTCTCTGAAATTGTGCATTATCTTAGCATTGGCTAAGGCTTGCAATGGGAGAAAATGTGATGTTAGGACTCTTCCTTGTTCTGACTTCACATCCTCTTTTCTTCGTACAGCAGCCAGAAACACATTTCTTCAGCCGATAAGAAAAAGGAAGAAGATACGGGATGAAACAGTGGAAATAAGATGAGGAGTGATTGAGATGTGTCAGACTGCTCTCATTCACGAGAGGATGAGCAGAATTTCCAGAGCCAAAACAAGAGCTAGAGTAGTATCATCTCTCACCTGCATAACTGCTCTATAACCCTGTCCTGACAATAGAAGCAAATACTTTTTGAGCACTCTGTGCTAGGTAGCAGATACTGTGCTAAGTATTAACTCATGAATCTTCTTAACATTCGTATGAATTTGTTGTTGTTGTTGTGAGTTGCCATCTAAAAAAAAAAAAAATAGTCAGCTCCAGTTCATGGTGACTTTATGTATAACAGAACAGAAGGTTACCCAGTCTCGTGCCATCTTTGTGATCATTGGTATGTTTGAGTCCATTGTTGTGGCTAGATTTTATAGGTGAAGAAACTGAGGCTTAACAAGGTTAGTGGCAGAGTCAGAATTTGAGTCTGGGTTAACTATTTCCAAGTGCAAGCTCTAAATTACTGTTATATTGCCCTCTTGATGACCCCTGTAATCCAGATACAAGAAGAGTTTCTCCATGGATTAGAGTTTCTCCATGATTCCTTGGGACACAGGAGATAGCAACCTAACTCAAACAAGCTTAAGAAAAAAGAAATTTCTGGTTCATATACCTAGGAAGGTAGAACTGGCTTAGGAGAAGCCTGAGTGGCCCAGGGACTCATCAAACAGTAGGGATCTCCCTCTCTTTCTCTCTGGCTGTCTCTCCCTCTTCCCATCGATTCTGCTTACTTCTTTATGTGTTAGCTTCATTCTTTCCCACTTCAAACAGCCTTCTCTACCTGATGCTAAATATGTATGAAGACAATTCCAACTTCCCATTATCCTGGTTTAGTAAATGGATATTACCTAAGTACTGTCTGCATATTAATTCAAAGGAAGACTCTGACTGGCTCTGCTTAAGCTACATGCCCAAGCTGAGCTAATCACTGCACTAGGAAAATGGGACAAGGTGGTTAGCCATGTCTGGATCATAGTTCCTGAGTAAGGGATGGAGCATTCCCCAAAGGAAAAATGGAATACAGGCACCAGAAGAGACATGGGGCAAGTAGAAAGTAAAGTTACCCAAGTGTGTGTGTGTCAGTGGTTATATACACACGACATATGTACATACACGTAGTATACCATATTTAGGCTGAGTAATTTTTCTCAGATTATTCTGGGAAAAAAAGCAATCAATTTTTCTCAGATTATTCTGGGAAAAAAAGAATCCATGGAACTAACGGAATATCAAGAATGGTCCTAAAGGGCAGAACATAAAATTAGCAGGGATAGAGGGGAAGGTTATACTAAGTATATGGTGTGACCTTGAAAACCAAAGACAAAGCAGGCTATAGCATAGATGGTTTAGCTATTCCTTTTACAATGCTGGAAACACTGGTGGCGTAGTAATTAAGAGCTATGGCTCCTAACCAAAAGGTTGATAGTTCGAATCCACCATCTGCTCCTTGGAAACTCTATGGGGCAGTTCTACTCTGTCCTATAGGGTCACTATGAGTCAGACTCAACAGCAGCGGGTTTTTGGTTTGTTACAATACTGACTAATTTGGAATACTGCACAGTTACGCCCATTAAGTACACAGGATGAGGCATTAATGAAACTATAACTAATAAATAACTCAACATGAAAGTGATTAGATTCCAATATATCCTATGTCTTTCCAATATTCTTATAAATATTTCAGATTGTTTGTAGAAATTTGACAACCATTTTCACAAACTTCTGGTGAGTACTATTAAAGCCCTGGGTACCTACGGATCAGTAGGAAGGTTCTACTCTGCAGCATATTTCTAAAGCATGTTCATTTTTGCAAAAAAATGAAAAGTGAAAACCTTATTTTCACTTATATGAAAAATGAAAACTTGAAGACAAACTGTAAAAATGTATAATCTAGGTAAAGATGGAAGCGATAAGGGATTACTGGAGTACAAGTCACCATAAGGTTCATGAATCAAAGATAATAAATTCTGATTGCCAAGTTACTACTTTTTTTTTTCTTTTTAGACAAGCCATTTCCTTCCATACAAATGTTTTACCAGAGCTTACGCTATAAACTTACACTATAAATATCCAAAATTCCTGGCCAATTCTCCAAGATTTCTTGGAGTTTTAGTTCCAGGTTTTTGAGAGCTTTTCAGCTTGGTTAACTGAATTTTACACAGTGTATTCTGTTTTTCTGGAATTATTATGAGCCATCGTTTGTGCTGCTAAAATTTGAGTGCAGTTTTACTCAGAATACAGAATATAGCAGTTCAGAGTAACCCTGAAAAGGATATTATTGAGGATGGGTGACAAGTACAGTAAATAACGGTCAGGCCAGTATTTAGGTATGCCCTTTTGCTGGCTGGTTCCAGTAAACGCAGCAGCATTAAGAAGCCATTTGAAAAATGATTGAGAAATTTTGAACCTATCGTTAGCCAAGGTATAACTTTACAATACTTCATAAAGGCTTTGATAAGAAAGACCATTATCCCTGAGGTTCAACCCTTAGACACCGTAGACCTGCACATGCAAATGGTTAAGTTTTTGACTAATAGCTGAAAGGTTGGCAGTTCGAGCCCACCCGGAGGCACCTTCGAAGACAGACCTGGCGATCTGCTTCCAAAAGATCACAGCCTTGAAAGCCCTGTAGAGCACGTTCTACCTTGTACACATGGGGTCTATTACAATAACTAACTGAAACAAGAACTTTTTATATTGATTACATGTTGAAATGATAATATTTTGGGTATATGGGTTAAAAATTGTATTATTAAAATTAATTTCACCTATTTATTTTTACTTCTTTAATGTGCATATTAGAAAATTTAAAGCAAGTATGTGGCTTGCATTGTATTTCTATTGGACAGCACAGAAAATGTCAACATAGAGAGAACAGAAATTCTTCCTGATGAGCAAAGACTGATCTTTGCTGGAAAACAATTGAAATATGGACAGACCTTCTCTGATCACATCTGACAGAAGGAGTCCAGCTTTGTATCTTCAGGATCATACCAGGAAGAGGAAAAAGACATTTGGCGTCGTTCTTAACACAAGCGTAACAGAGAGCAGGTTAAGCTTAGCGTGTTTAAATGTCAGATCAAAGACACTGACAAAATTTGCCACTGTGGTTGGAAGTGCCCATCTGAAAAATGTGAAGTCAAAGTCCTTATGACCAACTAGTTTGACAGACAGGTGAAATTTGCAGGCCCATCCCTTAAATGTGGGCAGGAGTACAAATGGAGGCCCATACACCGCACATCTAAATATTTAAAGTTATAAATCAAGCTAATTGTTAAATAAAATATGCTGTATCCTTCAGTTTTGACAAATATATTTTAACGCTATCCTGGATGGCCGGTGAGAATTTTAATTTCTTGGGTGCCTTGTAGCTTCACGTGGAAACATGGAGATAAGGGCAGAGCTGGCCCTAGCCTACCTCCCCTGTTTTTCCACTACTAGCTCCGTCCCACATCATGGGGTCATGTGTGCACACATGTGGCAACCTCAGACCACTGAATATTTCATACATGTTGTTGTTAAGTGCTGTAGAATCAATTTTGACTCATAGCGACCCCATGCGACACAGCAGAACTGCTCCATAGGGTTTTCTAGGCTGTAATTTTTTTTAATCTTTACAGGATATGTTGCTAGGTCTTTCTCTCGTGGAGCCTCTGGGTGAGTTTGAACTGCCAACGTCGGCTAGCAGCCAAGCACCTAACCGTTGTACCACCAGGGCTCATACGTGACGGTTATATGGTTGAATTTCTAATGCAAGAGTTTGGGACTACTATAAATATGAAAATGTGAATACACAAACTGATTCATGTCAATATCAAATAATTTATGCATTCAGGAAATTACAGCAGTCTGTTCATATTCTATCACATGCTTAGAGCCAGCAAACTTGTGCCCTAAAAATGTTCCCAAAATGCCAAGACATGAGACTCAGTACTCTGTCGTAAATCTTTTCACGTGGAATTCTACATTAACTGAGAATTGGGCTCCTGAATGCAATGAAATACTAATCGAAAGTAAATCCTGGTGTGTTTTTTTTTTTAATGTGTAGATGAGGAAATAGATCCTCCTTCCCTCCCTCATCTCCCCCCTCCCTTTCTCTCTCTCTCTCTTTCCCTTCCGTTTGTTTAGAACATCATAATCTCCTTCCACTTGGAAAATGGCTTATTTTCTTGCAAACGTTTCCCTCTCATGGTCTCTTTTAATCTTTGCAATAGCCCCCATGGTGTGGATTATGAAGGATAATGTTATTGCAACAAGAAAGATGAGGAAAATAAAACACAGAAAGGTTAATTGACTTATGTAAAACCACAGAGGAAATCGGTTTTTTGTCCTAGAGCTGAGATTTTTTTTCTTTCTCCACCAGTAATTTCATATGACCTTATCCTGCCTCTTAGAGCCCTTGGATTCTATAAATTATATGCAAGTTTAGTGGAAAAAAGGATGACCAGCCTTTAGCACACTCATGAATATGAAGCTTCTCTTGACGTCTGAGAAAGTCGTACAAGAAGGTTCCGCTTTGATTGCTCTGTCGTTTTTATCACAAAATATCTGTACTAATGCTCCAAAGAGGTATTTCTATTTCAAGCTGTGTGACCTAACTTTTCTGGGCTTCAGATTCATCACCCGTAAAATGGAAATTCAGTGCTGGAAGACCAACCTCATTCCAGTGTGGATTACCTGGATTTATGAGATAATATTTAAGAGAACTTGATTCATTATTTTATACTCAGGCACGGATATACAAATCTGATTCTGAACAGAGATCTCTTTGTTGTTACAGTGCCACAAACCGTTGTACTTTTGTTCCCTTTAGGCTTTAGATGCAAATGCCCTTGGAGAATTTGAGATTTATGAAATAATGAAACCTTTGAACTCAACTAAAAATCATCTAAACTGGCCCCTTCAATCTGTATGGAAAAAGTTATATGTAAAGAGGTCCAAGTCATGTGTTTAGCTTAAGTCCAAAAAGCTAGTCAGTGGAAGAGTCTGGCTCAGACACTCCCTGCTTTTCCTGTAATACCATGTTAGTCTATGTTTCCAATGGGAAATCCATAAACAGATTTTTCCCCCAGGAGTACACTGCAAATTAATCCAAAGGACCGTGTCTTAGTTAGCTAGCGCTGCTATAACAGTTGGTGGCTTTAACAAACAGAAACTTATTTTCACACAGTTTAGGAGTCTGGGAATCTGAATTCAGGGTGCTGGCTCTAGGGGAGGCTTTCTCTCTCTGTTGGCTCTGGGGGAAGGTCCTTGTCTCTTTGGGCTTCTGCTCCCGGGTGATCTTCATGTGACTTGGCATCTGTCTTCCCTCATCTTTGCTGCTTAGCTTGCTTGTTTAATCTCTTTCATATTTCAAGAAAGATTGACTCAAAATACACCCTACACTAATCCTGCCTCATTAACATAATAAAGACATCTATTCCCAAATGAGACTATAACCACAGGTGTAAAACCACAATCTGTTGTCCTTGAGTTGATTCTAACTCTTAGTGACCCTATAGGACAGAGTAGAACTGCCCCAGAGGGTTTCCAAGGCGGTAAATCTTTAGGGAAGTAGACGGCCACATCTTTCTCCTGTGGAGTGGCTGGTGGGTTGGAACTGGCGACCTTTAAGTTAGCAGCTAAGTGCTTAATCACTCTGCTGCCAGGGCTCCACCACAGGCATAAAACCAAAAAAACCAAGCCCATTGCCCTGGAGTTGATTCCGACTCATAGCAACCCTACCGGACAGAGTAGAACTGCCCCATAGAGTTTCCAGGGAGCACCTGGTGGATTCAAACTGCCAACCTTTTTGTTAGCAGCCAAACCTTAACCACTACGCCACCAGGGTTTCCACCACAGGCATATAGTAGGAATTACAACCCATATTTGGGGGAGCAGGAAAACCCTGGTGGCGTAGTGGTTAAGTGCTATGGCTGCTAACCAAAGGGTCGACAGTTCGAATCTGTCTGGTGCTCCTTGGAAACTCTACGGGGTGGTTCTACTCTGTCCTGTAGAGTCGCTATGAGTCGGAATCCACTCGACGGCACTGGGTTTGGTTTTGGTTATTTTGGGGGGACACAATTCAATCCATAATAGATAGGATTGCAACAGCATATCTAATGCCTGTAATTGTGTTCCCAAAAAAGATGAATTTAAAGTGAATTATTACAAATCTAAAATTATATTTGTTCACTTCACAAAAAAATTGAAGACAGGCTAAAAAGTTATTTGCATGCAGGTTTTTATTTTCTTCTCTGCTTTCATTTTTCCAAATTTTCCACAACAAACGTGTGTTCCTTACATAATCAGAAAATAAAAACGGCATTTGGAAAACGAACTAAATAGAGAACAAACACTTTAACTTATCTAAAAGAATATCCATACTCTAATATATCATTAATAGTCATAAAATACACCAAACATGTCAAATGTACAATTGCTAGACTGAAATTTAAAATATTGAAAGGGAAATTTGAGTTTCTTGAGGCTACAATGTACCACTGGAAAAGGAGGTATTTTCTGCTCTTTAAAGGCTGTATTTGCTTATAACATTTCTTTTCAAAATGTAGAGCTTTAGTTGTTTCTTCTGAAGGAATTTAACTGGTATAATCTCTGCTTTAAAATTTTTCTCAAGGAATTTTGGTAGTTTGACGTTTTTACTATCATTTGAAAGTTATGTATGGTAAGCCTTGTGTTATTTACATGTAAAAGTAGCAAAAGCTCTCACTTCCATAAGAGCAGATGTCCGACATGGTGGCATGTAGCTACATGTAGATGGGACTACATGGGACACTCATAATAAAGTGCATGGCTGACAAATTGTCTGGGCAGGCAGCAAAGGCACCCAGGGGACAGTTTCGAACTAGCAACGAGGACACCTGTTTCCTGTACTGTCACTCACAAAATTGGAAACAGTAATTACTCAATGTTGACACTTATTGAGCTCCTTTCTGGCACTTGGTACAGTCTAAGTACTTGATACTCATTTCCTCATTTAATCCTTACAACAAGGCATAAGGAAGAGGTTACTGGTGATTATCCTTATTTTACAGATGA
The DNA here is from genome assembly GCF_024166365.1 of Elephas maximus indicus. Taxonomy (NCBI): domain Eukaryota; kingdom Metazoa; phylum Chordata; class Mammalia; order Proboscidea; family Elephantidae; genus Elephas; species Elephas maximus. Next base: position 22,485,068 of record NC_064842.1, on the reverse strand, counting down.
AGAAAACAGACATAGAGAAACTAAGGAACCTGTCTGAGGTCACGTGACTAGTGAGCCCTAGAACCAGGATCTGGACACACCCAGGTCCTAAAACACCCCACACAGCCTCACAGATAACACTGCTCCTCATGCTTTTCCTACACCTGTTCCCAGACGCATTACTATCACCACCAAAATTTACCTAAATTACAAACAAGGTTAAATGAGTGTAAATTGCTCTTTGAATATAAGTGTCACAAACTATGGACATTAAATCAGATGATACCACATAAGGTGTGGAGTTCTCTCACCCCTGAGAAACATTGGAATTCATTAGCATAGAAATAAAGAATCATCATTCCCATTGTCATTTCACCTTATTATCTAAAAATTATTTTAGATATTATCTGAGATTACATTGATTACTAATATTTAATCATTTTTGTTGTATTTTGTACAATGTAATTTAGGCTGTACTGAGTTGTGTTTATAAAATGAGGGTGTGGTAAGAAGAATTCTTAAGATGCCTCTCCCAAGATTCCCATCCTGTGGTTATTCAAATACTAATTTAGGTATTGCTCTTTTTTTTTTTTTCTGAAGGAAACCCTGGTGGAGAAAGTGGTTAAGTGCTATGGCTGCTAACCAAAAGGTCACGGGCACTCCCTGGAAACTCCATGGAGCAGTTCTACTCTGTCATAAAGAGTCGTTATGAATCAACAGCAATTTTTTTTTTTTTTTTTATGAAGGACTTTGCAGATGTAATTAAGGTTACTAATCAGCTGATCTTAAAATAGAGAGATTACCCTGGATTATCTGGGTGGGCCAAATGTAACCACATGAGTCTTTAAAAACAGGAGAGGATGACAGAACAGTGATTCCAAACGTGAAAAGGATTCGAAGCTCCATTACTGGCTCTGTGATGTAGAAGCCCATGTACTAGGACTGGAGAAAGACCTGTAGGAGCCACGGGTGGCCCCCAGCTGACAGCTAGCAAAGAAAGAGGAACCTCAGACCAACAATCTAAATGAGCTTGGCTGTAGATTTTTTTCTAAAGTCTCCATTAAGGAACACGTCTCTACCAATACCTTGATTTTAGCCCAGGGAGACCCATGTTGGATTCCTAGCCTGTGAGATAAGTGGGTATTGTTTTAAGTCATTATGTTTGTGATCACTTGTTTTGGAAGCAATAGAAAACTAGTAACACCAGTTGCTGTCAAGTTGATTCTGACTCCTGGTGACCCCATGTGGACCAGAGTAGAAGTGTGCTCCGTAAAGCTTTCAATGGCTGATTTTCCAGAAGCAGGTCACCAGGACTTTCTTATGAAGGACCCCTGGGTGGACTTGAACTTCCGATCTTCCAATTATGGGCCAAGCACATTAGCCGTTTGCACCACCCAAAAACTAACACAGAGGGGAAAATGGCAAAGTTCAAAAAAAGTGTCTGCTATGACAAGTAGTAAATAACAACAAGTAGTTATAAGAGGAATCCAAATGCAGCAATAATGTTATGAGGGACAACTGGAGAGGAAGCCTGAAGCAGAGAAAAGCAAGCAAAAGGCTAAAGATTATTATCTACTATTGACTTTGGAGGGTTGACTTATTTGTTGTATTTTTGTTTCTAAGATGGGAGAGATTTGAATATGTCTGAATGCTGAAGTAGAAAGGGAGAGATTGAAGATACTGGGGAAAGAGGAAATAAACTCTGAAGAGGTAGAAGGAGATGGGATGCAGAGAACAGGTGGAGGGGTTGGCCTTGGAAAGAGCACATCTTCCTTCAAATGGGAAGGAAGGAAGAAAGGATGACTCCAAAAGCAGGTTGGTTATGAGTAGAGTGGCAAGAAACTGAGAAAGTTCTTATCTAGTGGCTTCTATTTTCCTGTGAAGTAGGAGAGGTTATTAACTGCTGAGAGTGACAAGGAGGTGGTGTCACATGTTTGATGAGTATGAAGGAGGTTTGAAATTGTTTCTGAGGACAATGAAAGAGATTCGTTGAGGGAAGCATGGGATGAGGCCAGGTGGCATTGAAGCCCCAGGAGGCTGGAGCTCAGAAATGATTAGTGTTCCCATCTGGTCAGCCACAGTAGCATGGGTATAAGAAACACTGGCTATCGGATTCATCCAGCAGTGGGATTTCTTGCCAGGCCAAAGCCTGAAAGGGTAATGATGTAAACGAATAGGGATTGTGGAAGTGTGTGACTGAGGTGAACTGACAGACCACAGGCTGTAAACTGGATAAGGAAGGAAGTGAAGGCACAGGGAACTGATGAAGTACAAGGGACAAGAGAGGGAATTTCCACTTCAGTTCTGGTTTGCTGTAGAAGTCATACAAATCCTTCCCAGTCAGGTTCTATATACCGTCAACTTTTCATGGTGTCCACCTTACCAGTCTTTCTTACAGAAAAACCAGGTACATTTCCAAGCATGACTGAAGGTTTTAAAGTACCACTCCCAAAGAGAGCCTCATGTCTTCATTAGTGGTTGTGATCCTGATATACTTTATGATTTTTTCCCTCCCTTCCATGAAGCCTTCTTAATCTAAGCTTTCTATGGATAATAATAGCTAACATATATTAATATATGTCAGGCATGTATGTGTGCCTGGTCCAGTGAAAAATGCTTTACATGCATTATCTCATTTAAACCTCATTGGGAAAAAGACTCAGAAGAAGTTTGTCCTACTCTACTGATTTCACTGATGAGGAAGTTGGGACTTTAAGGAGTCTCAGTACCAATTGGTTGTAGAGCCTGAACTCAAACCCTGGCCTGTCTGACTCAGCAGCCCATACTCTTTGCCATAAGGCACTACTGTGCAGTCCCTATGAGTTGGAATCTACTAAATGGTGATGGGTGTTTATTTTGGTTTTAAGGTGCAGATCAATATATCACTTTTAACTGGATCATGTATCAATAAATGACGACGAGGAAATTGCAGTGACAAAAGATTCCTGTCCACTACACGTATATCTATTAAAAACACTTTCCTTTCGCCTTTCTCGATCCTTCAGAGGGAATTAGATATTAAATCCAGAGGCTTTACTCGATTTTGTGCCCAGGAAAAATGAGCAGTGATTCCTGAAAAGATAATAAGCTGTTTGTTCCTTCCGTTTGTTGCCATCAAGTCGATTCTGACTCATAGCGACTTACAGGACAGAGCAGAACTGCCCCACAGAGTTTCCAAGGAGCACCTAGGTGAATGTGAACCACTGACCTTTTTGGTTAGCAGCGGTAGCACTTAACCACTACACCACCAGGGTTTCCAATAAGCCGTTAGTACTGATTTTACTGGTGGAAAGAAGAAGAGGAAATATAAGAGAGAAAATCTTGATGGTCCTGATCTTCCCACAGCATAAACCTAATTTGTAGGAAATGTTTGGTGTAATCATTGCGCGGCAGAGCCAGGAGCACAGTGGTTAAACACTCCGCTGCTAACCTGAATGTCACAGGTTCAAACCTTCCAGCTGCTCTGCGGGAGAAAGACGGAGCAGTCTGCTTCCCTAAAGATTTACAGCCTTGGAAACCCTACGGGGGCAGTTCTACTCTGTCTTATAGGGTTGTAATGAGTCAAAATCGACTCGATGGCAACGAGTTTAGTTTGGAATCATTGGATGTTGTGGGGTTTTCATGTGAGGGTGTATAAAGGAAGAAGTAGCTTTTGTGAAGCAACTGATGAAAGGAGAAACGCCATGCCATCACATAGCCTGAAAATAAGCAAAATGTTATTAGGCAAATGGATATGTAGCTGGTTTTGATTTACTTTCATTTGAGTCATTGGGTCCCTAGCTCCTTTAATACTCAACGGGTGGTCAGAGGAGCATTATTAGAAATGTATATTCTCAGGCCCCACCCCAGACCTATGGAACCAAAATCTGCATTTTAACAGAATTCTCAGGTGGCCTGTATGCACATTAATGCTTCAGAAACTCTCCACCCATTCCTTCCCTTCATTCATTCATTAACATTAACTAGTCTCAGCTCAGAGGCCTGGTGGCACAGTGGTTAAGAGCTCGGCTACTAACTAAAGGGTAAAAAAAAAAAGGGTAGGCAGTTCAAATCCACTAACCGCTCCTTGGAAACCCTGTAGGGGAAGTTCTACTCAGTCCCATAGGGTCGCTGTGAGTTGGGGTTTTAGTCTCAACTCTATGAGAAATACTGGTAAGTGCTATTAATTTACAAGAATTGCATTTCTGCTTATTATAAGATAACTGAAGAACAGCTTTCTCATTTTTCAAATTCCTCAGAGTTATATAATTTCTCAACTTATTCTCAAATAAAAAGCATTTTTCTTTTTCAAGATATTCTTTCACAGTAATTTATTATCATGCAATGTTTAGAAAGTAGGATTTTGGAAAGTTAAATAAAGAAACTACACAGTTTCTTAAATTCCAACTTCCCCACAAAAGGGGTAAAAAAGCTGGCCTTGAAAGATTTATGGAAAATGGGTAGGAATAGCCACTTGAGAGTTGCCAAATTCAATGTCAAGGTTCCTGGTGGAGGCTCTGCCTGATGAAGGCTGATTTGATTTCCAGGTAAGTGCCAGCTCCTAATAGATCTATCTATCTGATCAGGGACACCAGCCTGGTTCACGGGTTCACGTATTGGGAAGAAAAATAGTGCCTGCTCAATAATGACAGAGTTCCTGGGCGGCACAAACGGTGAAGTGCTAGACTACTAAACCAGGGGTGCCTCAGGAGACAGGTCTGGCGATCTGCTTCTGGAGAGTCTAGAAAACCCCGTGAAACAGTTTTAGTGTACATATATGGGGTCGCCACGAGTTGCAATCAGCTGGATGGCAATAGGCTTTGTTTTGTTTTTGGGTCCATAATAAAACCTCCTCAGCATATAGTTTGTTGAACATATTAAACTGCCCCCTTTTGGTGTAGGGAACCCTTTGATGTTTTTAAAGCAATGTTATTAATCCAAATTAGATTTGAAATGCAGCCAACATCATCTATGTTACTTCACAGCCAATTCTAAGCCGATGTGCATATTTATATGTGTTTTTGGGGATTTTAGATCTTTGGATACTTCTGCTCAGAAGAAGATGTGCTTGCATCCCAGATGGATGACGAGAATTTGATTTTCCTTGTTTCTAGAAAACAGCGAGTTGTAATTTCAGGTGATATTTTCAATTTACCTTCCAAATTTGTATGTGTTTTGATATTTCCTCAAAGTAAGTAATGGGAACATAACATTTCTATAGAATCGTGGTTCACTTTCGTTTATTTGTTTGAGACTTTATAACTGGGACAGCTTCATATGCAATATCAGAAGAAACTACCTGCAGTTGAGACTGAGGTGTTATCATTGCTCTCAGAGACACTAACTAGAAACTGTGAGGGAGCCCATTTTCCACCTTTTCCTGAAGAGGTTGAAACTTCAGATCAAAGCTCTCTGCAATGTCATCACAGCAACACATGCCCCAGTACCTAACGGAATCACGTTTCTTTTAAAATGCTCTTAAAATTAAATTTTCGAGTTTTCACTAATGAAGGCTCCTCCCACACCCTCAATTATCTTAGGCAGGTTTAAGTTTACACGTCTAAAACCGTGAGCTTGGCCAATTACATGGGAGTGTTACCTCAGTTTAGGACATCTCCGGTTTTACGTGGTATTTATTTTTAAAGTGGTGCTTGGGACCCAGGAACTCCTTCTGATTCCTCTCCACTGTTGACACTTTAGGTTTTCTTTCCTTTCTTCCCTCCAGGGAGGGAGAAGGCAGGAAGAGGAAAGGCACACCTTTGAATTTGCTTCTGTCTTCCAGCTCTGAATCCTATATTCCAAGATGAAGTATGTAGTCAGATTCGAATCTGGTGTTCCTTAAAAAAAAAAAAAAAACACCTGAACTTACTTCACTCGTTTGTGAAGTAAGCCTCTCTTGCCCTCATCCTTCCTTAGCACGACCATTGGCTTCACCAGAGCCCCACCTCTGGCCAGGGCAACTATCATTGAAACAAGGGGCCTGTCCCTGCTGCCTCCACCCACTGAGCTAAGGGGGCTGGCTGTTGAGCAGGAGAGAACTGTTGCTGGCATCCTGAATTAATACTTTGAAGGCATTTTTCTAGATGGCAATTGAGCTATATAGTTCATTCATTTATTCATTCAACAAATATTTATTAAGGTCTACTATTTTTTTTTTTTTTTACTATGTGGACCAAGGTGACTGGGTGGCACGAGCAATTTGCTCTCAGCTATTAACTGAAAGGTTGCTAGTTCACACCCAGCCAGCAGAACTACAGAAGATAGGTCTGGTGATCTGCTTCCATAAAGATTACAGCCAAGAAAACCCTACAGAGCAGTTCCACTCTGTAACACATGGGATCGCCATGAGTTGGAATGGACTAGATGGCTACAGGTTTGGTTTTTGGTTACTAAGTGAGTCAACCACTGTACTAAGTGCTGAGAACACAGCAGTGAACAAAACAAGCAAAAATCCCTGACCTCTTGGAGTTTACATTCTAATGGGGAGAGATGGACAATTAAAAAAAAAAAAATCAAACAAGTAAAATGTATACACTGTCAGATGGTAGTAAGTGCTATAGAAATAAAGTGTCTAGTGTTTTGTTGTTGTTTGTTTTGTTTTTAAGAGCCTTAACAGCAGTATTAGAGTAGTTTCTTCTATACTGGAAAATCTGACCTAGTATAAGAATTTGATTCTGTGTAAACCATGATGGCGACAGTTCAAAGAAAGGATTCCTGGGAGATGAGGATAATCTCAAAATAAGAATAATTCCAAAGGATATTTAGAAAACTCGTGCTCTGTGAAATGTGCGTGTGTGTGTGTGTATGTGTGTGTGTGTGTGTGTGTGTCTTACCTTTTCTCTAGGAATTCATGCACAGCAATTAGTTTGAAAACTCTACATATTCAGATTAGTGTCTCTGGTAATAACTAAAATGCAATGGTTGCTGTTTTTTATGGTTGTATTCCACTTTAGTTTTTAAGTAATTCAGCGCTTTCTTGCAAAAAGTTGGCTGTTATCTTTTTCTTTTTTTTAAAAAAACAAACCTAACAAATGAGCTTTAGAGCCTTTCCTGCTGGAAGTTGAAATGAACATATGCCATTGACAGGTAGTAGAAGACGGGATGTCGTTAAGTGCATCGTCAAGATTCCTCAACTGGATTTACTAATAGCAGCATCTCAAAAAGGACTGTTAACAGTCTTTAATAGCCAGGTAATTCAAAAGCTTGGAGTCTTCGCTCCCTTCCTCTCTTCCTCCTTTCCTTCCTTCTTCCCTCCCCTTCTTTCCTTCCTTCTTTCCTCTCTCCCTTCCCTTCCTCTCTTCTTCCTTCCCTCTCATTCCTCCCTCCCTCCTTCCTTCCTCTCTTTTGTTTTGGCTATGCATTATGTGTATTCATCAAGTGCAGCATGAGCTAGATGTCAGAGTTATTCCAAAAAACAAAACCAAATATCACATATAAGAGGATGTTGCTGAGCCCTGGGGCAATTTTTGAGATGTTCAGAACTGTATTTGGCATTCTTCCTCAGGATATCATAGTGAACCATGTGGCATCAACACAATTATAGAATGATATGGGATACTTTCTCAGATAAAATCACAAAGACAAAGTGATTATGTCATCATCCTACCAAATAATGAGGGCTCATCAAAAACCTTGGACTTGGAGTTAAAAAGAAAAAAAAAGGCTCAATTCTAATCCCTCCCTTTTGTTAACTATGGCTTTAAAGAGGGAACTTAATGAGCCACTTATATCTTTTCATGCCTCTTTTTTCACATCTTTAAAAGGAGGACAGTAGAACCAGGCCTCTTTCTCTCAGAGGATTGTAGTGTAGGTCAAATGAGATAATAAACGTGGAAGGACTTTATCAGCAATAAATCCCTACATAGATGTAAGGCATCACTATTCTTAATGTCACTTTTTTCTAAATTTTTAAGTTTTGAACTTCCATTTTTAAACAAAAGAGGTTTTAATGGAAAGTATGATTTCACTATGAAAATAGAAGATGAATGTTTGGTGTTAAATTTTTTTTAAAAATCCAGTTATTCATTATCAACTAGTGATAAAAAAAAAAAAGTGATAAGCTTCATATAATTAAAAACATATTTGAAATATTCATCACGTGATGAAAATATCCACAGTAATTTTCATCCCTTTAGTAATCTACAGCTCAGGGAGTCTTTCAGAAGTTGAAGTCACAGGCAGCCGATTCTGTGAGGGGAAAGGGCCAGCAGCACCCTGGAGGTGGCATAGTGAGAGATTTGAGAGTGGGTGGGGAGCCTGGGTCCCCGCTTATCTCCAGCACTTACCGGTTGTGCATGTTATTTAACATCTCCATGCCCTGATTCCTCATCCAGAAACATACAACTTCCCTCACAAGGAAGAAGCACTCTTAATATGAGTTAATACACACATTAAATGCTTAGCATCATTGGAGGCACTCAGTAAAAGTTGGTAATAGCTATTATTATGGACAAATGATGTGAACACAATGAGTTTACCTCATTTTAATATGAAAACTCAATCTCTTTTTCTCTTGGTGCATTATATCCCTCCTCATTTTTTTGTCTTTATTTGCTAAAAAACAGAACTAAGTGGTATCTAAAGAATAATATAAGAAGAAAAATAATGACCTTCACAATGAAATAGTTCAAGATTATGTGAAATAAGTGAGATGGCATTACCATATTTCCATAGACATTTCACACACTCACTCACTCACACTTGCTTACATGCACACACGTGTATACTCAAAAGCACACAAACACACACATCTGTTTCTTATAAGATAATGGAATTGGAAAGAAAAGATTAGTTTAAAAAATTAAGTACTTTAAGATTTGAGACACAAGGAATAAAAGTAATTTTGAATATTGTATGCCTTACAAATAGGATGACACATTCTGGGAGAAAAGTAATTTGTAAGGTTAGGTCACAGGAATAATTTATTAAAAAGTAGACATTGGTTACTCAAAATACCTTCTAATAAGTCAATCCATAATTTAGGCTCTATCTGAAATAGAATAAATATGGTTAAGGATTTTCATGGTGCTTTTCGGAACTCTGGGTGATATAAACTGAAAATATCTATAATGATTCCTGCATCAAAGGTTAGATTTTAAAAATTCAGAAGCTATCTATAAGGATTATGAAACTTTTAAAGAAGGCAAGAGGACTTTAAACGTGTGACTTCCACTAAAGATGGAGGCCCAAAGAACAGGAAACCACGGGTGTTCTGTTCTGCTGCTCACCAGTTTCCTCACAGCATTTTACTTTTCCCATCTAGAAATAAGACCCTGGTGGGAAAAGCCTTTTTGAATTCTTCAGATGAAAGGTAATGTGTGAGTGGCCATCACTAAGAGTTTTAGTGATCTCCCTGATCGATTTTTTCTCCTTTTCACATAATCCGTTCCGTCTGGGCAGCCATCTCCCAGACATTTCCCAAGACCATTTGAGCATGCAAAAGAAACTAGGTCATTGATACACTTAAACTACTTGCCTTTACCTTGGGAGCAACTATCATGCCTCAAGGTCATAAGAGCTCATATTCATACGAGCTCTCTTTGAGGAACAAATCTGTGATTCTCAACTAGCATTGTATACAGAAACTAATATTTGCAGAAAAGATACTTATTGAATAAAAAAGGAAATCTACTGGATGCAATGTTCCCTGAGTTTTTCAGTAATACAGAGAGATACTTTTCAAATGAAACAACAGTTATTTTGTCTACCTCAATCATTCTTTTACATGCTCTTGCCACTGCTATTATTATTTGTATTTCCATTTTTTGGTATCAGATATTGTTCTGAATAACTAAAGAATGAGAGGTAGTCTGCCAACACAAGGAACAAATGATTAGTAAGCAGTAAATTAGACTAAAAACACAGTCACAATGCTTGAAGACAAGTCATGGACGTATAAGCCTTGCCAAAGCAAACAGTACATTAGTCTACAGAACTAGATTTTTCTAGGGAGGACGAAACAAGGAGGTACTCTAGGAAGGTAGAAATGTTAAGTAAAAGTAAATCAAGGAAATAGTGTATCGTTTTAGAATTTTCATTTTTGTTTTTAGTTGCAGTGCCAACTCGGTTTCATAATTCGCTTCCTTTATTTATAGATGAGAGTTCAGACCAGCACCACTGTTACGGTAAGTGCATTTTTTAAAGTCATTAAAGTCAGGGCTATGGTGATGGCTTGTCAAAGGGTGGCTTGAGAAGACAAAGTAAAGTATTATAATGAAATGTGCAAAGACCTGGAGTTAGAAAACCAAAAGGGAAGAATACACACAGCATTTCTCAAGCTGAAAGAACCGAAGGAAAAATTCAAGCCTCAAGTTGCAATACTGAAGAATTCTATGGGCAAAATATTGAATGATGCAGGAAGCATCAAGAGGAGATTGAAGGCATACGCAGAGTCACTGTACCAAAAAGAACTGGTCGACATTCAACCATTTCAGGAGGTAGCATATGATCAAGAACTCGTGGTACTGAAGGAAGAAGTCCAAGCTGCACTGCAGGCATTGGCAAAAAACAAGGCTCCAGGAATTGACGGAATACCCACTGAGATGCTTCAACAAACAAATGCAGTGCTGGAGATGCTCACTTGTCTGTGCCAAGAAATTTGGAAGACGCAACAAAAGACTTCACCAAAGAGTAAAAAGAGAAACTATAGGCTGGGGAAAAAAAAAAAAAAAATGGCTATCACATATCTAATCTCTAAAATCTATAGACTACTTCAACATCTCAATAACAAAAAGACAAGTAATCTAATTAAAAAATGGGCAAAGGATATGAACAGACACTTCACCAAAGAAGACATTCAGGTAGCTAACAGACACATGGAGAACTGCTCCTAATCATTAGTCATTAACAAACCAAATCAAACCCAGTGCCGTCGAGTTGATTCCGACTCATGGCAAACTTATAGGACAGAGTAGAACTGCCCCGTAGAGTTTCCAAGGGAAACCTGGCGGATTTGAACTGCCGACCCTTTGGTTAGCAGCCGTAGCTCTTAAACACTACACCACCCATTAGTCATTAGAGAAATGCAAATCAAAACTATAATGAGATACCATCTCACCCCAACATTACTGGTGCTAAAAAAAAAAAACCCAGAAAATAACAAATGTTGGAGAGGTTGTGGGGAGATTGGAACTCTTAGGCACTACTGGTGGATACAATCACTGTGGAAAATGATATGGAGACTCCTTAAAAAGCCAGAAATAGAAATACCATGCGATCCAGCAATCCCACTCCTGGAAATACATCCTAGAGAAATAAGAGCCATCACACAAAGAGACATATGCACACCCATGTACGTTGCAACATTATTCACAATAGCAAAAAGATGGAAACAACCTAAGTGCCCAACAACAGATGAATAGATAAACAAATTAAGGTGCAAACACACAATGGAATACAATGCAACAATAAAGAACAATGATGAATCTGAGAAACATCTCACAACTTGGATAATTTGGAGGTCATTACGCTGAGTGAAATAAATCAATCACAAAAGGGACAAATATTGTATGAGACCACTATTATGAAAACTCAAGAAAAGGTTTACACACAGAAAAAAAAGAAACAATCTTTGATGGTTATGAGGGAGAGGAGGGGTGGGGAGGGGAAATCACTAACTAGATAGTAGGCAAGTGTTAACTTTGGTGAAGGGAAAGACTATACACAATCTAGGTGAAGTCAGCACAACTTGACCAAGGCAAAGCCTTAGAAGCTTCCTAGACACATTCAAACACCTTGAGGGACTGAGTTACTGGGTCTGAGAGCTGGGGACCATAGTCTCAGGGGACATCTAGGTCAACTGGCATAACAGTTCATAATGAAAATGTTCTACATCCTACCTTGGTGAGCAGTGTCTGGGGTTCTAAAAGCTTGCGAGTGGCCATCTAAGACACATCTTTTGGTCCCATCCCATCAGAAGCAAAGAAAACAAAAGACGCAAGGAAAATATTAGTCCGAAGGACTAATGGACCACGTGAACCAGAGCCTCCACCAGCCTGAGTCCATCACTGACAGTTCTAACAGGGATCACAATAGAGGATCCTAGACAGAGCAGAACAAAAATGTAGAACAAAATTCAAATTCACAAAAAAGGACCAGACTTACTGGTCTGACACAGAGTGGAGGAGCCCCTGAGGCTATGGCCCCAGACACCCTGCTAGCTCAGAACTGAAGCCACTCCGGAAGTCCACCTTTCACCCAAAGATTAGACAAAAAATAAACAAATGTGAGGAACATGCTTCTTAGTTCAATCAAGTATAGGAGACCTAATGGACATCACCTGGCCCAAAGGAAAGACGAAGGCAGGAAGGGACAGGAAACCTGGCTGAATGGACACGGGGAACGTGGGGTATAAAACAAAACGGAGAGAGTGCTTACACATTGCAGGGGCTGCAACCAATGTCACGAAATAATTTGTGTATAAATTTTTGAATGAGAAACTAATTTCCACTGTAAACTTTCACCTAAAACATAATAAAATTTAAAAAAAAAAATCTGTCTTCATCACAGAAAATCTAGCAAATATCCACTGGGTTGGGGATCCAGAAGCATCGGTTTTCTAGGTAAGGAAAACTTAAACACTCGTAATCCTACCACTGTTACTATTGTGTTATATATCCTAACAGTGTGTTTTTGTTCTCTAAGCATGAATGACCAGTCCCTGGAGAAGGACATCATGCTTGGTAAAGTAGAGGGTCAGCAAAAAAGAGGAAGACCCTCAATGAGATGGACTGACACAGTGGCTGAAACAATGGGCTCAAGCATAACAGTGATTGTGTAGCTGGTGAAGGACGGGGCAACGTTTCGTTTTGTTATACATAAGGTTGCTATGAGTGGGAACCAACTTGACGGCACCTAACAACAACCTCAATAACTACTCAAAATCTCAATGAAGTGCCTGAATCAGCTCTGAAAATAAGATTTTTCAAAGATGGTAAGATTGTATGTTTCTTGACGAGGATCAAGACTAAGCTGTGAGCAGGAGCAAAGAAGGCCCAGGTCTTGCTTTCTGGAGTTAAACTGGCTGTAAAGAATTGCTTGGAAACTGGGTACTCTTTGGAAACTTCCATTTATAAGCTTCTCCTAAGTTTTCCCGAGCACCTACTATTGAAAAAAAAAAAAAAACTATTGAGGAATGTAAAAAATGAACACAACCTACGTTGTGAGAACAACAGGGAAGTAGCCAATGGAAATCATTGGAAAGCACTTTGAAAACAGCATTAAAAATTCTAATGCAATTTCGAAAGTTATTTAGTCCATATTGCTAGAGGCAGATGTTGTAAAGCCATGGTAACAGGCTTTCAGAACCCTGCTGTGGCTTTAAGGGTTGGGCAAATGCTTGAGTTCCTCACCCTGGGCATTCATGCACGAATTCACTGAGGTCCAAAGCAGGGCGTGAAGCTGCCTGGCAGAGGAGCTCTGGTTTCTTTCTAAGCCTCTGAGCCTCCATTTCTTAAACTGAGAAAAACCCATTACAATTCCTGAGATTCTGTCAAGAAGATTCAAGGACATGCCTGAAAAGATTGTAGCAGTTTCTGGCACAGCAGGCGCTCAGTGAGTGGGAAGTATTGCTCCTTCTGACTGTGTCGTTGTGGATATTATAGATCCTACCTCCGCCAGCTTAGTGACATTGGGCAAGACGAAAGACAAACTCGTTGGCCTCAACTTGATCATTGACCAAATGATTGCTAAGGTCTTTTCCAGATTAAAAATTTTAGGCATGGGGACAGGACCAGAGGATTTGCTTAATCAGTGCCCCACATCTAGTCTCCCGGGGTCCATACAAAGAAGTGTTCTCGCACCAGCGAAGAGCGCACCAAGAGGACTGCTTTGCCAACTGTCATGCTTTTCCAGGGAGTGGCTCCAGGCACTAGCTGAATTATTCTCTAGCTGAGGGTACTGAGAAGCTCAGGGTGAGAGTGAAGGGATAAGAATGACTGTCTCTCCTCAAGATATCAAAGGGAATGCGTTGTGAGGCTCCTCAGTAAATAAAGTAGGAAATGGGGTTGTTAACGTGAGTAATACGTACTCTTTAGTAACCATCACCATGTGATAGATATCCACCCCACCCCACCACCCCCCACACGCTAATTCTATGCTCTTCTGTCAGGATACCTCCTGGATTACAGGATGTGACTACCTCTCACAACTGAAACGAATTGTTGCCACTACAGAAAGGACTATTATTGTCTGGGATTATAAAGCTCAGGGGAGCAGCCAGGTACTGTGTCAAGAGAAATGTTCAAAGAAATGAGATTCTTTTTTCAAAACTAGTAGGACTTGAGCAATTTACTGTTTCTATCGAACATCAGTTCCCTCAAATGTAAAATTAGGGGATTTAACTAGATAAACTTTTAGATCAAGCTCAGCATTACTGTTTTGTGAGTCTAATTAAAAAGGAATGTTTTTTCAATTTGCTATATGTCTAATTAGTTGTTTTGTTTTTGAGGGAAAGAGGCTAATTTCTTTCCTTTTTTCTACGTTCTCTAATTGCAAGTATTATATTTCTGGCTATGCTCATGTTATCAAGTTCAAAGTATTTCTCTCCAGTCCAGCTTTATTTGGTAAGAAAATTACTAAAACCAAGTGCCTAATTCTGGCAAAAAAAAAAAAAAAAAATTAATGGGGTAGATGTTAATGTTAATCTCTTCCATGGCTGAGATGTTACCACTGAATTAATCCATAATATTTACTGAGCATTTGCAGACATGTAGAAGAAGCATTAAATAAGACTCAAAGCTCAATTTTGAAGGATATCATGAGCAAACATAATATATATTATGGACTGAATTGTGTCATCCCAAAATATGTGTTGCAAATCCTAAACTCTATGCCTGTGGTAAATCTCATTTGGGAATGGGTTGTGTTTGTTACGTTAATGAGGGAGGATTAGTGTAGGATGGGTCTTAAGTCAATCTTTTTTGAGATATAAAAGAGATTAAAACAAGCAAGCAGGCAAGGAGAGATAGGGTAAGTTAGATGCCAAGACACATGGAGATCTCCAAGGAACCAGGGAGGAGAAGCTGAAGAAGCAAGGCCATTCCACCGGAGCTGACGGAGAGAGGAAGCCCTCCCCTAGAGCCGGTGCTTGGAATTCGGACTTCTAACTTCCTAAACTGTAAGAAAATGAATTTGTTTGTTAAAGCCATTCATCTGTGGTATTTCTGTTATAGAAGCCCTAGATAACTGAGACAGAACTTGGTACCAAGTAGTGTGGGTGCTGCTCTAACAGATACCTAAAATGTGGAGGCGGTTTTAGAATTGGGTAATGGGTAGAGGCTGAAAGAGTTTTAAAGTGTCTAAGTAAAAGCCTAGATTGCCTTGAAGAGACTGTTGGTAGAATTATGGACGTCAGAGGCAATTCTGGGGAGGGCTCAGAAGGAAGTCAGGAGAGCTATAGAGAAAGTCTCTACCATCTTAGAGAATACACATGGCACCAGCAACAGAATGTTGCTAGAAATGTGGACATTAAAGGTGCTTCTGGTGAAGCTTTAAAAGATGAACATGTACATGATCGGACAATGGAGGAAAGGTGATGCTTTTTATGCAGAGGCAAAGAACTTGTCTGAATTACGTTCAAATGTTTGGTGGAAGGTAGAACTTGTAAGTACTGAACTTGGATATCTGGCTGATGAGATTTCTAAGCAAGATCTTAAAGGGAGGAATCAGGTGGTTCTTCCTTGCCGCTTATAGTAAAATCTGAGATGAAAGAGATGGAGTTTAAAATGAACTGTGCAAAACAAAAGCGGAAATTAAAGATTTGGAAAATTCTGTTGTACAAACTGAGGACACCTGTCCTAGAATGTTCACCAAGGACGTGCCTACACAATCTTTCGTTAAAGAGATTAAGCCTGTGACCGATGGATCTAACCAACCACCACGGCAGAAAACCTATCAGCTTAGCCTGAAGGGGACAGAGAAAGAACAGGAGGAAAGAATGCTGTCTGCCTCTTGGAATTCTACAGGCAGGAAACAGGCCAGAGGAGCTACATCTGTTGTCCTCCAAGAAAAGAAAAGAACCATTCCTGGAGCAGCTCAGAGATCAGCAGAACTGTTGGAAGGAGCACTGAAAGCAGGGCCTTTTCAGTTACAAAGGGTGAGGCCAGTCTCCTGGATCTCAGAGGGTGGGGCCATAGCCTCCTAGGTTTCAAAGAGTTGGATCTTTGTCAACTTGATTCCAGAGTATGGGGCTGCCATTAAGGTGTACCAGGGGGATGGGGCCGCCATACACAAAGGGCAGAAGAGCGGGGCCTGCCGGGGCCAAGGATGTAGGGTTGCTACTCAGATGGACTAAGAGAATGGGGCTACCCCCAAAGCCAAGGAGCAGAGTTGCCAGTGGGCCTGGAAGGTGAAATTGAAGTCCAGAGAGACGGGCCTCTACTCAGAATCCAGAGGGCATAGCCAACACCCAGAGCTTGGAAGGCAGGGCCATTGCCCAGATGGTCTCAGAGAACAGAGGATTATTTTCAAGCCTTGAGAGCGAATGTAAGTTGTTCTGCTGGGTTTTAGACTTGCTTGGTGCCTGTTATCCCTTCTTTCCCTCCAATTTCTCTCATTCACAATGGAAATGTTTACCTTGTGCCTGTTCTACCACTGTACTTTGGAAATAGATAACTTGTAGTTTAGATTTCACAGGTTCACAGATGAAGAGGAATTTTGCCCCAGGATGGAATATGCCTAAAATCTCACCCGTAATTGACTTAGATGATTCAGAAGATGAGATTTTGGGCTTGAAGTTGATTTAAGACTATTGGGATGATATGATGGGGTGAATGTGTTTTACGTGTTGTGGCAAGGACATGAGTTTTAGGGGGCCATAGGGTGGAATGTCATGGACTGAATTGTGTCCTCCCAAAATATGTGTTGTAAATACTACCCTCTATTATGGTTATAATCCCACTTGGGAATGGGTTGTCTTTGTTATGTTAATAAGGTAGGATTAATGCCCAGTGTATCTTGAGTCAACAAGTAAGTAAGGAAGCAGAGATGAAGGAAGAGAGATGCCAAGCAACATGAAGATTGCCGAGGAGCAGAAGGTCAAAGAGACAAGGACTTCCCTCCATAGCCAAGAGAGAAAGAAGGCCTTCCCCTAGAGCCAGTGCCCTGAATTCAGACTTCTAGCTTCCTAAACTGTAAGAAAATAAATTTCTGTTTGTTAAAGGCACCCACTTGTGGCATTTCTGTTATAGCAGCACTGGATAGCTAAGACAATGTACAATAAAATAGTACACTAAATTATGCAGTGAAAAACAGGAAGTGCAATAGGGGCTCAGGGAGAGGTGAGATCACTAAACATTGGGAGATTAACACAATAATTTAATGTTCCTCTGTTTTACTTGTGCCTAGCCTCAGTGAAAAACTAAACTTCTTTTTTTTTTTTATCCACAATGTTGTAAACAACTAGTGATGCCAGGATGATTTTAAAGGAGGCAGTTTGTTGCTTCCATTGCCATTGCCGTCTAGTTGATTCCAACCATAAAAGACAGAGTAGAACTGCCCCATAGAGTTTCTAAGGAGCACCTGGTAGATTTGAACTGCCAACCTTTTGGTTAGCAGCTGTAGCACTTAACCACTACACCACCAGGGTTTCCAGTTTGTTGCTTAGTGTACTTTATTTTGTGGTGTTTTACTACATCATGTAGTTATAACCAAGGCTTTATTAACTTCTGAAACCCTAAACTCCAATGTCCTGTATTTTGTTTGTAACCTCTCTTCCTTCCATCATCTCTTTCTTTCACTCTTGCTTTTCAATCCCATAGGACCCTCTAGTTCCTTGAAATCATCTTCTTCCAGTCTTTAGTTCCCCTCACTCTTCTCTTTTTCTCACCCATATACTCTACTGGGTGGATCATCTGGGCTGAGATCATCCTCACCCTCCATTATCTTAAGTCTATACTTCCAAACTGTAGTCATAGCGAGAGGCTATAGCCCTTCTCTGCTCCTTCACAGTGGCTGAGCACTATTAGAGAAAAACACAAAACCATGCAGTTTGGCATCAGGTTCTGCAAACACAGGCTCTGCAAACTCAGCTGAGCTCTCAGTGGCTTCCATTAATCTCTTTCTTGTCCTTGCCAGCTGGCTTTCCCATTCCTCTCAAGTGTTCCAAACCTTCATTACTCTTCTCAGGCCCTCTCCTTCTCAGCAGATGGCTTTGTCCCTATTTTCCTGAGAAAACTGTCCCTCAGACTCATCGTTTGTCAAATTCCAGTCCTCCCATCTATGAATTTAACTAGAAATATACCTCTGCCTTGCTTGCTTGCTTCCTTTCTTTCTCCCTGAAAATGAAATATCTTGGCATCTGATCCCATCCCCTCTGCCTCCATATGGGACATGGCTGCATAGCCTTCCCTCTCTATATTTTGACCTTAACCTCTCCTTCTAGGCCCTTCTTTCTCAATCTTCCTCTCTCTCAATTCAGGTTCCAACTGAAAGTTCACCTCTTCATTGTGGCCTCCTCAGACCATGGGATCTAAAACAACCTCTTCAGTCACTCTGCATCCAGAACTCTGTTGTTTCCTCAAGTACACTTCCCATTGTTTTAAATTATTTTTTTTATTCAAATTTTGAGATGTAGTACATTAAAAAGTCGACAGAGGAAAGTGTTTAGAATGGTAGGTCCACAAAATAAAAAACTTAGTCTTTTTCAACATGTCTAAAATTGAACTCTTGATTGATTTCAATCTTTCCCTTCTCCAAAACTGCTTGTTTTCCACACCATATCATATAAATGCATCACAATCCACCCAACAGATCACACCAAAAACTTTGCATCCTTTCTTTTCCTCCTCCTTATCACTACCGCTACCCCATATCTAATCCATCAAAAAGTCTTATCTGTTCTATCTCTATACCTGTCAATATCAAAGAGAATCACACTTTTTATCATGACTCCTTTTCAAAAATTCCATTCAATCAACACTTCTGATTAGGATTCACCAACCTCCATGGCATGAATCATGCTTACCCCTTAGTGTTCTCTTATTTAGGTCCCTTGCCTTCAAGTAATCTTCATCAATGCCTTCCTCCAATGGCACACAGATACCTGAATTTACTACTAGGCTGTCGTTGAGGACATTGATCACTTTGTTACAGTTTCTTCCTTATGAGGACCTCGTGAAATTTTTCTCTTTTCTGAAAGTAGTGGCTGTACTTCTGAGCTACTTTCTTGTTTTCACCTTAAAGACATTACCTTAAGCTGGGTTCTCTAGAGAAGCAAAACTAGTGAAGCATCTATCTATCTATCTATCTATAGAGAGAGAAAGAGAGATTTATATCATGGAAATGTCTCATGGGGTTGTAGAGGCTGGAAAGTCCCAAATCCATGGGTCAGGCTGGAGACTTCTCCTTACTCATGTAGCTGCAGGGGCTGGTGAACCCAAGTTTGGAAGGTAAGCTGGCAGTTCGCTGGCTCACAGACTATGAAGGCTGATGAATCCCAAGATCGGCAGGTAAACTGTTAGCTCAAGTCTTAAGAACCGGAGGTCAGATGAACAGGAGCCAGCTGCAGGATCCAGAGCAAGAAAAAGCCAGCGAGGTTTTCCCAGTAAGTCCACCTATATTGGATGCAGGCCACACCCCTAAAGAAACTCACTTTTAACTGATTGGCTACTCACAGTGGATACTATCATGGAGGTGATGTTATATCAGGCCTCATCATGGAAGTGATTACATCATTATATGGCTGCCAACCTATATTATAACCGTCAACCCACTGAGGATCATGACTCAGTCAAGGTAACACACAACCTTAACAATCACAGACATCATCTATTAATCACAGAACTCATCATGTGTCCTTTCCTGCCGTTGGTAGCTAAAAACCTTAAAGGTAAACACTCTCCTCTAACTTTTTAATGTACTATATCTCATGCCTTTATGTATTTCTGGCTTTATCTTACCTTTCCTTTCCTTGTGTTTGCTCTGTTCAGATTTCTAGCACCACTGTTTTTAAAAAATTATCTTCTTTTATATTATATGCGTACTATAAGCTAAATATCTTTTTTTGAAATAGGGTGGTGGTGTTGTTAGTTACATCAAGCCAATTTCAACTCATGGCAACCCCATGTGTACAGGGTTTTCAAAGCTGTGACCTTTCAGATTTCTAGGCCTGTCTTCCAGAGTGTCTCTGAGCGGGTTCCAATGACCAACCTTTCAGCTGGTAGTTCAGTGCTTAACCACTTATGCCACTGAGACAGGGTAGACCAGCCCTAAATAAGCTATCAAATTGTATTGTTTCTCAGACATTAATTTTTCCTCCAAGCAGACTGTGAGATCTTTGACAGCAGGAAGCAGTTTTCTTATTTAGGTGCCCCACCCCTTTCTCCACAAAGCACCTAAAGCACAACGTTGAGCTCACAGTGAGAGTCCATTAAATTTGTACTTGATTAACTTTTTTTTCCCCAAGTTCCTTTATTACTGTGGGAGTATCTGAAAAGAGGAACTAAAGAAAGTAAAAATTTTTATCGAATAATAGGGACAATACTTATTAAATACAGCAAGGTAATAACTAATTAAAAATATTCTTTTCCAGGAAAACTATTTTACCATAAAGCCCATGGATCACTGCCTCCTCTGTGTTTGTGTCGTGTCCCTGCCAGACCAGCTCTGCCGAGATGACATCCTCTTGGGAGATGATGGTGGCTTTGTGAACAAATTCACAGTAAACAGTGAGGACTTTGGACTAAAGCAGGCAAAAACCAAAAAAAAATTACAAAATCAGGTCTTAGACTCAAAGAACTTTAAAAGGTAAGTGTATCATATGGTTTGATGTTGTTAGGTGCCGTTGAGTTGGTTCCAACTCATAGCAACACTATGTACAACAGAACAAAACACTGCCCGATCCTGTGCCATACCCACAATTGTTGTTATGCTTGAGCCAATTGTTGCAGCCATTGTGTCAATCCACCTCCTTGAGGGTCTTCCTCTTTTTCATTGACCCTGTATTTTACCAAACATGATGTCCTTCTCCAGGGACTGATCTCTCCTGACAACCGTTCAAAGAATGTAAGACAGTCTCACCATCCTTGCTTCTAAAGAGCGTTCTGGTTGTACTTCTTCCAAGACAGATTTGTTCATTCTTTTGGCAGTCCATGGTATATTCAATATTCTTTACCCACATCGCAATTCAAATGTGTCAATTCTTCTTCGGTCTTCCTTATTCATTGTCCAGTTTTCACATGCAGGTGACATGACTGAAAATACCATGGCTTGGGTCAGGCGCACCTTAGTCTTCAAGGTGACATCTTTGCTTTTCAACACTTTAAAGAGGTCTTTTGCAGCAGATTTGCCCAACGCAATGCATCTTTTGATTTCTTGACTGCTGCTTCCATGGCTGTTGATTGTGGATCCAAGTAAAACAAAATCCTTGACAACCTCAATCTTTTCTCCGTTTATCATGATGTTGCTTGTTGGTCCAGGTGTGAGGATTTTTGTTTTCTTTATGTTGAGGTGCAATCCATACAGAAGACTGTGGTCTTTGACCTTCATCAGTAAGTGCTTCAAGTCCCCTTCACTTCCAGCAAGGAAAGTTGTGTTATCTGCATAACACAGATTGTTAACGAGTCTTCCACCAATCCTGATGCCCTGTTCTTCTTCATGTAGCCCAGTTTCTCAGATTATTTGCTCAGCATACAGACTGAATAGGTATGGTGAAAGGATACAACCCTGACACACACTTTTCCTGACTTTAAACCATGGAGTATCCCCTTGTTCTGTCCAAACAACTGCCTCTTGATCTGTGTACAGGTTCCTCATGAGCACAAGTAAGTGTTCTAGAATTCCCGTTCTTTGCAATGTTATCCATAATTTGTTATGATCCACACAGTCGAATGCCTTTGCATAGTCAATAAAACATAGGTAAACATCTTTCTGGTATTCTCTGCTTTCAGCCAAGATCCGTCTGACATCAGCAACAATACCCCTGGTTCTGTGTCTTCTTCTGAATCTGGCTGGAATTTCCGGCAGTTCCCTGTGGCTATACTGCTGCAGCCACTTTTGAGTTATCTTCAGCAAAATTTTACTTGCATGTGATATTAATGATATTGTTCGATAATTTCCACGTTCTGTTGGATCACCTTTCTTGGGAATAGGCATAAATATGGATCTCTTCCAGTCGGTTGGCCAGGTAGCTGTCTTCCAAATTTCTTGGCATAGATGAGTGAGCACTTCCAGTGCAGCATCCGTTCGTTAAAACATCTCAATTGATATTCCATCAATTCCTGGAACCTTGTTTTTTTTCCAATGCCTTCAGTGCAGCTTGGACTTCTTCCTTCAGTATCATCGGTTCATGACCATACATATCCCCTTGAAATGGCTGAACATCAACCAATTATTTTTGATATAATAACTCTGTGCATTCCTTCCATCTTCTCTTGATGCTTCCTGCATTGTTTAATATTTTCCCGATAGAATCCTTCCCTACTGCAACTTGAGGAATGAATTTTTTCTTCAGTTCTTTCAGCTTGAGAAATGCCAAGCGAGTTCTTCCCTTTTGGTTTCTTATTTCCAGGTCTTAGCATATGTCATTATAATACTTTACTTTTTCTTCCCAAGCCACCCTTTGAAATCTTCTATTCAGTTCTTTTAGTTAATCATTTCTTCCTTTTGTTTTAGCTACTCAACATTCAAGAGCAAGTTTCAGAGTGTCTTCTGATATCCATTTTGGTCTTTTCTTTCTTTCCTGTCTTTTTAATGACCTCTTGCTTTCTTCGCATATGATGTTCCTGATATCATTCCACAACTCGTCTGGTCTTTGGTCGTTAGTGTTCAACGTGTCAAACCTGTTCTTGAAATGGTCTCTAAATTCAAGTGGGATATACTCAAGGTCATACTTTGGGTCTTATGGACTTGTTCTAATTTTCTTCAGTTTCAACTTGAACTTGCATATGAGCAATTGATGGTCTGTTCCACAGTCAGCCCCTGGCCTCATTCTGACTGATGATATTGAGCTTTTCCATTGCCTCTTTTCACAGATGTAGTCGGTTTGATTCCTGTGTATTCCATCTGGTGAAGTCCATGTGTATAGTCACTTGTTAGGTTGGTGAAAAAAGGTATTTGCAATGAAGAGATAGTTGGTCTTGCAAAATTCTATCATGTGATCTCCGGCATCGTTTCTATCACCAAGGCCATATTTTTCAACTACTGATTTTTCTTTTGTTTCTAACTTTCACATTCCAATCACCAGTAATTATCAATGAATCCTGATTGCATGTTTAATCAGTTTCAGACTGCAGAAGTTGGAAAAAATCTTCAACTTCTTCATCTTTGGCCTTTGTGGTTGGTTTTTGGTATCATGCAGGTAGTCCATTTATTTTAATAGTTACAGTCCTTGTTCATTTACTTATATAGCAAAACAATGTGCCAGATTCCATGACATACAAAGTTGAACAAGAAATGCTTCTTGCCTCAAGGAACTTCCAGGGTGATAGGAAAGACAGACAGGGAAATTAGTGACTGAAATTCCTATTTTAAGTGCTGTTGACAAACTCTACAGGCATTTTAATGCATCGAAGAGTTAAAAAAAATTAAATCATGAAAAAACTATAAAAGATGTATATGACTATTTACTAGAACTCAAATATGAATAAGAATTCTATGCATAAAAGCAGTCGATACAGAATTCAAAGAAAATTTGATTGATTTGACTATGTATACAATAAAAACTTTTGGACATCAAAAGATAATATTTTGAAAGTAACAAACTAGGATAAATATTTGTAACAAATATGACAGACAAGGGATTAATACTCTTTAATAGGCCTTAGAATTCAATTAAAAAAACAATAATTCCCCAAAAGAAAAATGGGTAGAGACCATGAATAGATCCACACATAGGCACACACAGCACAGATGGTCAATAAACATTTCAAATGATCATCAGACAAAAATACTAATGAGAGTTTTCTGGAGATTAGGCAGGTGAAATTATAGGTGATTTTCATTGTCTTCTTTATAATTGCTGTATCTTTGAACTCTTTGGAATAAGGTGTGTATTACTTTTATTAGCAGAAAAACATTATGCAATAAATGCATGCCCTGGTAATCAAAGAAGTAGAAGTTAAAACGAAATGCAAGTTTCCACCTATAAAAGCAAAAAAAATTAAATTTTTTTAAAGCAGACACCACTGAGATGGACATTCTCATATACGGTTGCTGGTGGAACTGTGAGCTGGATCGACCTTTCTGGAAAGCAGTTCGGGAAGCGCATCATGTGCCTTAACAAATTTCCCATTATAACTCCCCTTGGAATCTGTGCTAATGATCTAATCAGACATCTGTTCAACAATACCTGGATAAGTATAGGCATCACACCATTAGTTCTAATAGTGCCCCGAAATAGGGGAATGGTTAGATATTATTTATTGGATCATTTAAATAATTTGGATATTATATATAGAATATAGATAAAGTGTAATATAATATAAATGGTATAAATGTATATTTATATATTTTATAAATATATCCATGCACATTGGAGCCCTGGTAGCACAGTGGTTAAGAGCTTGACTGCTAACCAAAAAGTCAGCAGTTTGAATCTACCAACTGCTCCTTAGAATCCCCATGGGGCAGTTCTAATCAGTCCTATAGGATCACTAGGAGTGGATGGCAATGAGTTTGTTTTTTTTTAATATATATATAGCATAATTTATATATAAAAAATATTTTTGTCTGATTCCTAAAGTATCAAAGATACTCCTAAAAAATATTTAAGGTAGCACATGTGCTCAATGAATTATAGCATGTCTATATTAGGGAATGCCATGAGCCCATTTAAAATTATGGTTTTGAAAAATATTTTAAAACATGGAAGAATACTTACGATATAATGCTAAATAAAAAGGGAAAAATTGCTAGTTTTATTTCTTCTGTGTACGTCTGAATCCAGTTTTATAAGAATTGCCTATATACGTACATGTGTGTATAAATGTGTGAAGTGTGGAACCCCTTTATAGTAAGTAAATTTGGCCTTTGATCTTGGTTCCCGAGAGCTGGATCATAACTGAGGCCAGTGAGTGGGGGCCCAACCTGACCAAAAGGGACCACCTGGGGGCCTGATGTTTGCTAAGCCTCAGGAGGCATGATTTAATCTATCATTGTCCAGTGGTGAGGCCAATAAAGGAGCTTCCTGGATAGTGAGAGCAAACATCTGCTCCCAGAAGGGTAAGTGTGTGTACCCTAGAGGCATGGGAGATCTGTGCTGAGGCTGGACCTAGCCATTTGTGTTTGTATCCTCTTTCTTGATAGATTAAAAACCTCCCCTTTCCCTGCAGTTTGTGGGCAGTATCAATGAATTATCGGACCTAAGAAACAAATAAGTGTCCCATACCCACTGCTCTATCCCCTTGTGAGTGCAGAGGAGTGAGCAATGGCTGCACTGGCAGCTGGAGTCTGAACTGACTAGGGAAGGGAAGCTGAGATTTCCCTGGGCTGGTTTAATATAACTGACACAGCAAGCAGGATTAGCTAGAGAGAACCCTGACTGCTCTACGTGTATGTGTGTGTGTGTGTATTCCTACTTAGAAAAAGACTGAGTGTAAATATTCCAAAATGCCTTCCAATAGGACTTCAGAGAAGTGATTTTATTTTCTTTTTTATGTTTTTGTACTTTCTGAATTTTGTACAATGAGCATTTTTTTTTTTAAATAAAAAAGCAGACTTAAAAAAATACAGCATGGTACTTTGTCATTAATGTAGCAGTATTAGAATATACAATTTAAGGAGCTCATTAAATTGTTATTACAATGAAATTAAGTTTAGCCCCATTTCTGGAACCCTAGAAGGATACAATAATTAACTGTCTGGCTCCATTTTCCGTCCTTCACACACAGGCAGATTTACCTAGTCTCAGCGAAGTATTAGACTCTGATGGGGGACTTTCCCAACCTTGATGTGGCACTCTGCATAACATGAAGGATTTCATTCTAATTATACGATGTGCTCTCTGAATAGATCCTGAGATACTGCTCTTCTCTTTACTGAGATGTGCGCCACCTGTCAGAAAATTCCATGGGCTCTTTTTCACTCCATTTCCATTAGACAGATGTGTCAACAATGAGACTTGAGGAATCTGATGAATTTGAGGAATCTGCATACAGTTAAGTGTATGTCAATTCACATTGCTTCATGCGGATGATTATTTACAATTAGGTAAATGATTCAAATTATTTGAGGCTGAGGCATATATAGGCTGAGTGTTGTGGCATTTTCTTACATGAAGAGATCTTCAAACCTGACAGAATGAAAAGTTTTAAGGCCAAAGGGGAAGTCAGATTCTGGAGCCATTGTAATAGTTTTCCAGAAGTCGACATCAGCAGAATTAATTCATGTTGAGTGGATGGAGTGTGGTTAGAAAATACTGGTATGAAAAACATTGTACAAATCGAAGAAAGAGTCCAAAACTAAACAATCTGGCATAGGGAAAAAGCAATCAAACAAAAAACTCCGTCACCACTCTACTTAATAAGATATTGTAGAACTTTCCCACAATGAGTTGTGAACATGTCATTTTCTCAACTGGAATCCAAGCTCCTTCAATATGGGAATTTTACCTTAATCATCTTTATGTCCTCGGTACTTAGGTACTCAATAAATATCAGTGAATGAGGAAATAAATGTACCATTATGCATAAGTAAATATAATACCATGAAGATGGCTACTTCCAGGTTCAGACAAGAATTTTGAGGCAGAGGGGGTGCCTTCTAACCCTAAGCTTCTCACTCAAATGTCCTGTGAACTGATGGACAACTCCCTGTTAAGCAATATGAAGGCTATTTTAGCCGCATCTTCCCTAATAATCTGGGATTATAAATTTTCCAGTTCTCCACTTTTGAAAGTATGAATGAATTGACTCATCAGATATAAAACAATATGAAACAGAGCCTTCCATTGGGGTGATCAGAATTGTTTCAGTAAAGTAAGGCTAATAGTATGTCCTTGAGTGGTGCAAATGGTTTCTACTTGGCTACTAACTGAAAGGTTAGTGGCTCAAATCCACCAGTGGTGCCATTGGAAGAAAGGCCTAGAACTTTACTTCCGAAAGGTCACAGCCATTGAAAACCCTATTGAGTGCAATTGTACTCTGTCACACATAGGGTCTCCATGATTTAGCTTGATGCCAATGGGTAAAAAAGGCTGATAGTGCCAATATTGGAATGGGATCCTTCTAGGTTATTCCATTAATTCTGAATCTATAGTGCAAAATTTGACCACAGTATTTTAAAGTCGTTTTTCCATTAAATACCCTCCATAATTTAAGAAAATTTAGTTGAACAGCTAAAATGTGGGATAATACATAGGACTGTATTATACATTCAGGCTTTACCGCAGTTCAGTTGCGATTAATTTGAAGTCAAAATGAAACACCAAACAGAAACTTAGCGTAATGTATTTGTGTGCCTAATATAACCTCTTTTTCTTTTCTTCTGTTTTTAATCCTCAGTGTTAAAAGGAAGCTACATAACGACTGGGTCATGAAAATTAAATATCTGCCAGCTCTAAATTGCTTTGGATCCTGCTCCTTGGATAGTGTTCACTCATTAGTTTTGGATTCCTTGAAGAGACTTGAGGATAATTTGTGAGTACAAGAGTTTACATACATCATGAACAATCTGTGACTTTCAGAAGTTTTGCAGTGATAAGCCCATGGCAGCCTGGGAGCTATCTTTCAAATTGTTTTTCAGAAAAATCAGGTGTTAACGATTCCATTTGTTGGACAAGGTTAATTAGATTTTCAGGCGAAAATTGAAAGTTATTCACGCAAGACTGAATATGATGTGGTCTCCTAACAGCAGTGTTGCTTATTTGTTGTCAATTGCTATCATTTCTTGAACTAAATCAAAGCAGACATTATCTATACCAATATTTGCCAAATACAGTGCTATTGGTAAAATCTAAAATCGTTCTTAGAGGTCAGTTGGCCCATCACCTGTGACTGCCTGCAACAAAATCATCACACTCCATGTATAGTACCCAAGATGACTTTCTCATAGAAAGGTGAATTTGAATGGTGTGCAGTCTTATTTTCGATCTGGTTAAATATTAATAATTGGAAAACAGCCACTTACTGTATTTTAACTTTTCACTTTAAAAATCACTTGTGATACATGCTATGACATGGATAAACCTCAAAAACATTAAGCTAAATAATAGAAGTCAGACACAAAAGGCTGCATGTTGTATGATTCTGTTTATATGAAATGTCCAGAGACAGCGAGTTAATACACAGAAAGGAGATCAGTGGTTGCCCAGGGCTGGTGGTGGGAGCAGGGATTAACTGCAAGTGAGCACATGAAAATGTTCTAACACTGTATTATGGTGGCTGTTACATGATGTTATTGATTTGCTAAAAATCATTGAATTGAAAATTTACAGTGGGTGAATTTTATGGTGTGGAAATTATACCTCAATAGTGCAGTTTATAAAACAATGTTGAACCACAAATAAGAATCGACTTGTTGCAACAACAATCATATTATTCAAATTTTGTTGTAAGAATGAGCATAAATCTATCAAAGTACCATGGGTTGCAAGAATACTGCAAGACCCTTCCCTCCTGACTTAATTCCATTCTTAAAATTATTTTCTCAAACTTTGTTTTTTTCTGAATTTCAGCTTTTCCATGTAAAGAATGTGTGAGTTGGGATGAGGCTGAATCTTAGCTAGAGGACTTGGCTTTTCTTTCTTTACATTTTGGTACAACTAAAGAAGTGCTAGAAAAAATGTTGAATGGTGTCTTTGACTCCCTAACAAGACACAAATGCTGCCTTCTAGGTCCTACTGCGTTTGATGAAATTCATAAAAAATGGGAAACAAAAGATAATGTCTATCCATGAAGAGCTAGAATGTCTTTAAATTACAGAGGTTTTATTTATTTATTATTGTGTTTTTAGTGAAAGTTTACAATTCAAGTCAGTTTCTCATATAAAAACGTATACACACATTGTTATGTGACCCTAGTTGCTCTCCTACAATGTGACAGTACACTCCTTTACTCTACCTGTATTTCCCATGTCCATTCAACCAGTTCCTGTCCCCCTCTGCCTTCTCATTTCACCTCACATAGTCTGCTGCTCACATAGTCTCATGTGTCTACTTGAGCTAAGAAGCACACTCCTCACTAGTATCATTTTATGTCTTATAGTCCACTGTCTGAAGAGTTGGCTTTGGGAATGGTTTTAGTTTTGAGCTAACAGAGGGTCCAGGGGCCATGACCTCTGGGGTCCCTCCAGTCTCAGTTAGACCATTAAGTCTGGTCTTGTTACTAGAATTTGAAGTCTGCATCCCGCTTTTCTCCTGCTCCATCAGGAATTCTCTGTTGTATTCCCTGTCAGGGTAGTCATTGGTGGTAGCCAGGCACCATCTAGTTCTTCCAGTCTCAGGCTGATGGAGTCTCTGGTTTATGTGGCCCTTTCTTTCTCCTGGGCTCATATTTTCCTTGTGTCTTTGGTGTTCTTCATTCTCTTTTGCTCCAGGTGGGTTGAGACCAATTGATGCATCTTAGATGGCTGCTTGCATGAAGGTTTTATTTTAAGCAATGGAATAAAAGTATTAGAAGTTTAATGGAAGGATGGAATATCACATCTCTAAAATGACTACCCGACATTTTCTTGAAAACTGCAGTCTTTATGAAAGATACATATTTTTCACTCATTTAGAAAAAGATGAAAATTTTTATTTTGGTGTGTAACATATTGCACTGAGAAATGTATTAAAAACTTATAAAAACTCTTTTCACAGCTCATTAAAAACAATTTTATTTCTTGACACCAGACCTTCTGATTCCACAAATATCATTTATATGGCATAATTAGTTGCAGAGTTTCATTTAGTTTCTGTAACATAATTAACACTAGTGATTATATCACTGGCATTTTAAAGGAATGCATTTCTGAAACATTTAATGAAGAAATAAATGCAACTTTATTTCCAATTTGATTTTATACGACATTAATACTTCATGATATATTTATAACTGTAAAGACACATTCTAAAACCTTATGCAAACATGTGCCCTTGAGGTCCGATAACCAAAAAAAAAAAACCATTGCCACTGAATTAATTTCAACTCATAGTGACCCTATAGACCAGAATAGAACTGCCCCATAGGGTTGCCAAGGAGCAGCTGGTGGATCTGAACTGCCGATCTCTTGGTTAGAAGCCAAGCACTTAACCACTGTGTCACCAGGGCTCCTGTGGTCCAATAGAAGACATATATTCTACATCAACATCCAGAGAGAGGTTTTCCATTTTCAAGATACACAAGACTAGAACCATGATTTTACCAGTGCAAATATTTCCAGTACACTTACCATGTCAA
Source organism: Elephas maximus indicus (assembly GCF_024166365.1). NCBI lineage: Eukaryota > Metazoa > Chordata > Mammalia > Proboscidea > Elephantidae > Elephas > Elephas maximus. The sequence goes on along the minus strand of NC_064842.1, from coordinate 22,454,799 downwards.
TTGTAATGGTTAATATGACAACAATAAACCCATACAGGTTGCGTAGACCAGCCTATAATCCTGAAGTATATTGATCATTCAGTGAATATTTATTAAGCCATATGTGTTAAACACTGTGAACAATACAAGTAAGTTAAATCACGATGCCTGCCTCTAAATGCTTAAAGCCCAACTGGAAAGGCAAGAAATGCAGACCTAGAATCAGCGGTATGCTGGAGACAACGCCCATCAGCTTGTCAGAGACAGCTGTTAAAATTTCAGGAATTTTGCAAACCTGTTGTGAAACACAGCCATTATTAAAATATAAAATTATATCAGCTCAAAATTAAACTACATTAAAAAACGAAGGCCACACATACTGAGAACTCATTGCTTCCTATTTATTTTACTACATTTTACTATAATCTATGCTCTTAAGATTTTTTTGTCCTCAAAAACTAGAAATACTATTATAATGATGTGTAACTGCACATATTTTCCCAACTCCACATTCAAAAATGTGACATTGGTAGTTTGAAATTGGCCATGGCAGAAATATTTATCCCATTAACATTGGCAAACACTACAAATCCACCCCCCTTCTCCCCAAGAAACCCATTGCCGTTGAGTCCATTCCAACTCATAGCAACCATATAGGACAGAGTAGAACTGCCCCATAGAGTTTCCAAGGGGAGCCTGGTGGATTCGAACTGCCAACCTTTTGGTTAGCAGCCATGGCACTTAACCATTATGCCACCAGGGTTTCCAAACAAGTTATAGCAACCACAATAAACATACTAAGTCTGCATTTGGATGAAGGGGTATTTCTTCCTTCTTAAAGATTATCTTTTCATTGGTGCATTTAGCTTCCTATTGTCAGTGCTAACATTATAAAACAGAAATCAGAAGATTAGTCTAGACAATATTAACAGGCCCTGACTTCTGGCACCTAGAACTTGTCTTTTCAGAAACTCCAGCATCCCTCTCTCTGACCTTTCTGTTTTATGTTATGAACTCTTGTGAGCTCTAATTTCCACTACACCTACCCCTTTCCATCCCTGCTCATGAGGGCTCCTCTACACCTACACCTGCTCTTAAATGGTGGTGGTCTCTAGAGTTTTGAACTTAGCCAATTTTTCTTCTCACTTTCTATTCTCTTCTTGGGTGATTTTGTATCTTCTCCAACACACATGCTGACAAAACCTAAGCTATCTTGATTTTTGAATTTATGTATACCTATTAAGAAACCCCGGTGGCATAGTGGTTAAGATCTACAGCTGCTAACAAAAAGGTCAGCAGTTCAAATTCACCAAGTGCTCCTTGGAAACCCTATGGGGCAGTTCTGCTCTGTCCGTTAGGGTTGCTACGAGTTGGAATCGACTCGAAGGTAATGGGTTTTATGGATTCAGCATCTCCACTTGGATATCTCAGAGCCACTCAATATGACCATAACTATAATTTTATACTTATTAACTTCCCCCACCCCTGAATCTATTCCTTCTATAGCATTTGCATCTTTGTTGGTGGCACCATGACCCATCCAATCACCCCAGCTGGAAACCTGGAAATCTCTAATGACTCTTTCCCTCAAACCCTACAAGCAATCAGTCACCAAATGTACCTATATTACCTCACAAATACTTATTGAATGTGTCCTATTCTCTCTATCTTTATCCCCCCTAAGCTCTTATCTCTCATTGGCCTCTTGCTTCAATTTTATCCCTAGCGAATCTATTACACATTAATCTTTCAGAGTATTCTCCTGAGAATGGTATCCAACCATCTCAATATCGTTCACATTTTTCTGTCCCCTACACACAAAGAGGAAACCCTGGTGGCGTAGTGGTTAAGAGCTACAGCTGCTAACCAAAAGGTCGACAGTTCGAATCTACCAGGCGCTCCTTGGCAACTCTGTGGGGCAGTTCTACTCTGTCCTGTAGGGTCACTATGAGTCAGAATTGACTTGACAGCAACAGCTTTGGTTTTCTGGGGTTACACACAATGACTTCTGTGTTGTGGCCCCTGAGTCCTCTTCACCTCATCTCCTTCACTGCCCTTCACTACCTTGTACTTAAGTTCCTGTAACTCTAGACTTCTTGCTGCTCTCTAGATACCCCATGCTGGGACTTTGTACATGGTTGGTGCCTGAAATACCCTCGTCCCTCTTCCTCTCACTTCTTTTACTCCCTCAGATCACACATTTCTTTAAGGCTCAGGTGATATCTTTTCTTCTAGAGAGTTTTTCTGACCTTCCACCCAGAGAGGGTTAGTTACCCTTTTCATGCCTCAGTCTTGTATTTATTGAATTTTAATTATGCTTAAGGGCATGTCTCTCCAAGACACTAAGCTTGTTGAGGGTTATTAATATATCTTTCTTATTGTCCCATAATTTGAGCAAAACTACATAGATGACTCTGGAAGAAGCATGAGAGCAGGAGTCTGATGTTCACTTGTTTAACAAATACTTATTGGTAAAGCACTGTTTGAAGCACTGTACTTGGTGTTGGGAATTTAAAGGTGAATAAAGCTAGGTCCTTGATCTCATATCTAATGAGGGAGGAATGTAAATAGATGATTGCCACAGAGGGTGCTAAGTGCCATGATAGCAATATAAGGGAGGAGAGAAGGAGAGTAGAAGAAAGGGCTTAGATCATCTTCAGGTAGGGTTGTACAGGCAAGAAAAATCAGGGAAGCTTCCTGAAGAAGGTGTCATCCATGCCAAGTTTTGAAGAACTGGTAAGAGTTAGCCAGGCAAAACAATTGAGAGAGTGAAGTGGATAAATAGCCATAATAAAGAAATGCCAGTTGCAAAGGTATTGAAGTGAAAAAGAAGATGGTGCATTCTAGAAACTACAAGTGGTTTCATGTCATTGGGATCAGAGGAGAGAAGAGAGCTGGGGAAGATGAGATTAGACAGGCCAAATGTGAAAAGCCCGTATAACATGCTAAAGAGTTGGGATTTTGACTTGAAGGCTTTAGCAGACCATGATTTAAAGAGGAGAATGATAAAATATGCATTTTTGACAGATCACCCTAGCAGCTGGGTGTAGAATGGACTGGGGAAAGGCAAGTTGGCAATACTTTAGAGAAGAAATGATAAGAATTTGAACTTAACCAGTGGAAGTAGGTATGCAGAGAAAATAGATTCTTAAAAATTTGCAGGGCTTGGTGACCTGCTCCATAAAGGAATGGAGAAGAGAGAAATCTAAGTTCCATTTTTTTATTCTCAGCAATATTTACTACACCCCTGTTATATACCAAAAACTGTTCCAAGCAGTGATGCAATGATAAACAAAACAGACATATTCTTTGCCTTCATGGAGCTTATATTCTAGTGCAGGAGACAGATAATAAACAACAATTAATCAAATAAAAAATAGAAATTTAGGTGATTATGTGCTGAAAATGCAGGAGATGAGAGGGTAGAGAGGATGGGAGGCAGTGTTTTTGATAGGGTGGTCAGGAGACACTGTTCTGAGGAGGCAGCATGTGAGCAGAGATCTGAATGAAGTCAAAGATCAAATCATGCGAAGATCCAGGAAAAGAACATTACGACAGCAGAGGGTTGCCATGCTGCTAGTGTGGACGACTGTTTGCGTAGTTGTGCTATTTACTACGATAGAGAAAATATAAGCGAGGGAGTAGGGAATAGGTCTCACATATGTTGGACATGTTGTCAGGAGAGATCAGTCCCTAGAGAAGGACATCATCCTTGATAAACAGGATCAGCTAAACAGAGGAAGGCCCACAAGGAGATGGATTGACACAGTGGCTGCAACAATGGGCTCAAGCATAACAACGACTGTGGGCATGGCACAGTACCGGGCAGTGTTTCATTCTGTTGTACGTAGGGTCACTATGAGTCAGAACCGAACTGATGGCACCCAACAACAACAGGTTTGTGGGGGAGAGAATGAGCTCTGTCTATTCCACCAGTTACTCATTGACTGTGTGGTCTTGGGCATGTCACTATTTAACTTATTTGAACCTCGATAACCTCGTTTATGAATGGAAACACTAACATTCTTACCTCATGGGAGTTTTGTAGTGCTTGAATGAGCTGACGTGGGTGAAGATATATTAGTATTTTCTAGTAGTCATTTAAGAATTTTTAAAGAACACATTGACTTCCAGCGGCTGTCGAAATCCATGATAATAATAAATGCTCCAAAAACTGGAGGAAAGGAAAAACTCTAACCTTTCCCATTGGGAACGGATGGTACAAATATTCCCTTTTTCCAAGCCATAGGATCTGACTGCCCATCAAGTGGTGAATTTTTTGTTAGGTTTAAAATGACATAATCTTATTGATTTCCTTCAAGCTGATATCTTCTCAGTAGGAGAACTATGCTCACTACTAGCATGATCCTAGGCTAACCCAATTTTTATTTGTTTGGTGGGGTAGTCCTGGGCAGAGTTGAGTCAGTCAGATTCTCACACTCTCCCTTGTTTTATTTGATTTTATTCTCTTTTATCCTCAGACCTCATCCTCTCCCTGACACACATACAGACAACCATTCTTCTGGGCTTGGTGTATCTTTTTCTGTTTCCTTCAAAATGTGCCTATTGTGTGTGTTTGTAGGTATTTTTAGCTTATATGATGCTATTGTAGGGAATTTAAAGTCCTACTCTGCATTGGAAACCCTGGTGGCGTAGTGGTTAAGTACTACGGCTGCTAACCAAAGGGTCGGCAGTTCGAATCCGCCAGGTGTTCCTTGGAAACTCTATGGGGCAGTTCTACTCTGTCCTGTAGGGTCGCTATGTGTCGGAATCGACTTGACAGCAGTGATTTGGGTTTACTCTGCATTAGTAAGGAGCCCTGGTCGCGCAATGGTTATGCTCTCAGCTGCTAACTGAGGGGTCAGTGGTTTGAACCCGCCAGCTGCTCTGGGAGAGAAAAAACCTGGTGATCTGCTCCCATAAATATTTCAGCCTTGGAAACTCTAGGGGATGGTTCTGCTCTGTCCTGCATTGTCACTATGAGTCTGAATCAACTTGACAGCACACAACAACAACAACACTCTCCATAGTGTCCATTTGGTCCCTAGTAGTTGTAAACACTTGAATAATTAGAAGTTTTTGTTTTTTAAACCAGCAGTATTTTCTGATCTTTGCTCTGAAGGACATTTATTTGGCGATGGTCAGAAATTTATCTTTGAACCCAATTCATTGTATTTGGGCTTATTTTTTTTTTCTTATATACCGACCCTCCTGGAATTTGGTTGGTGATACACTCAGCCCAGAGGGAGTCATGCAACTGTGAGATAAAAATACTTGACAACCTCAGCAAACAGCAATCATTGATCTGTTCAGTCAGATTCTGGCTGAGCTTTTCAACTCCTTTCTCACTTGTGCCACTCTCCTTCTAAATATAGAAGCTGAAGAGATTTCTCAAGTGATACAGTGTAATCACGTCTTCCTGAAATTACTTCTGCCATTGGAGAGTCCTCTCCATAGAAGGAAAGTCAGGTCCATTCCATCCCTAGATTCAACGTATTCCTGTTTCTGCAGTTCCCTATAATGAGTCTGAAATTGAGCCAGATGAAACTGCACTTACACAAACCCATCATTGGCCAGCTGTTAAAATGGGAGCCAGAACAGCTCCCCAAAAGGCTGGAAAAAACTCCTCTTTAAACAATTTCCATCTCAGAAACGATTACCATTCTGGTCGCAATTTTTTATGGTAATTTTACAAACGGAGTTTGGCACCAGTAAGGAAATGAACACCTGCAATTAATTATGCCGTGTTAAGCATGTTGGCCTGTTGCTGGACATAAGTTGAACCTTTAACCCTTTGATATAGCTTGTCAATTCCCAAGAGATGAGCAACTAACTACTTGGCATTACTTCTTATCAGTTACCCAAGTAGGAGCCGGATTGTTATATGAAAACTGTGTAGCACCCCTCAGTAGAGTTGCTATGGAGTCAGATAGAACTGGTTTTCATCCTAGCACTCGCTAGCTCTGTGATCATTGAACACATTACCGTTAGCTTTTCTTAGCCTCAGTATTCTCATCTTCAAATGGGAAAAAATATACTTACCTTATAGTCTTATCATGTAAAGTGCTGGCTTAATGCCTGGCGTATAGGGAAATGCTCAACAAATGTTAGTTCCTGTCCTTGTTCCTCTAACGAAGATACTAAAAAACATCAAAGTAGAATTTTCATACTGAGGAGAAGAGATGGAGCTATTGTAACCTGCACTGGTTTTGGGGTGCCTTGTTCCTGTATCTACAAGCTAAGTCTAGTCTGCAAGCTAATAGTGGGCTGTATGGGAACACAGCCACGCTTACTCGTTTTTGTATTGTCTGTGTCATTGTGCTACAGTGACAGAGTTGAATAGTTGCAACAACAGGGACTGTATGTCAACTCAATAAAATATTCATCATCTGGTCCTTTACAGAAAAAAAAAAAAATTCCAACCTCTAATCTAAAAAACCAGTTGCCATTGAGTTGTTTTCAATTCATGGTAGCTCCATGTGTTGCAGAGTAGAACTGCTCTATATGGTTTTGAAGGCTGTGGCCTTTCAGAAGTAGATCTCCAGGCCTCTCTTCCAAGGCCCCTCTAAGTGGGTTTGAACTGCCAACTTCTCAGTTAGTAGTCTAGCACTTACCGAGCTCTCCCAACCTCTGATATAAAGGTTTCTATTATGCCCTGCCTTGCCTTTTGGAAATGTGCACAATGTAGACCAATGACAGGCAATAATCCAGAGCGAAGGCACTTTTTAAAAAATACCTTTACCTGAGGAACTTAGAAATTTCTTACTTCTTAACCTGTTGCCATTGAGTGGATTCCAACTCATAGTGACCCTGTAGGATAGAGTAGAACTGCCCCAGAGGCTATAATCTTTATGGAAGCAGATTGTCACATCTTTCTCCTGTGGAGTGGCTGGCGGGTTCATACCACCGACTTTTCGGTTAACCACTGTGCCACCAGGGCTCACTTCTCCTATCATAAAAAATAAAATATTAATATCTTCTTTCTTGTCCCCTGCCCTCATTCTCTGTCACCACCCCCAACTCCAAGGGGAGAAAAGCTAGGACACTGCTTGCTCAATGGCCCCTCTTCTTTAGCTATCCCACAATTCCCACGGACTGCCTTAGTGGTCTGTAGAGCCATCTTCCATTCAGTAAATAACTCCAATCATGTAACACATGTGCCCCAGAGCATCCATCCCTTTACTTGCCATCTGATTATCCTGCTTCCCTCCCCACATCAGAGTTCATGAATTCACCGAAAGACAGGAGAGAAAACTGATAGGAAGGGTGCTATTGTTCAGGGAGAGTTTTTTCAGAGTAGTGTTTTTTTTTCCCCCCGTTTTAAAGAAAGAAAGTGTTAGAACATGTTTCTCTTTCAAAAGTAATATAACTGAAGATCTCAGGGATACCAGGGAAAAATTCAGAGGGAACTTCCCAGAATCAGTACGTTTCTTTTCTGTGTGACTCTAGGATGTGTTTATTGTCAACCAGGCATTTCTCCTTTAAGGATATTCAGACAAATACTGGGAGCCTTCTATGTTCAAAGTATTATGTTAGCTGCATTTTATTTTTTTTAAGAGATGAACAATGTGGGCCAGCATTTTACATGAGACTTTGAATCCGGTGCCACCCTGCTATGGATGATGTTTACAGGTGGGGCTCAGTAAGACCCCCTGCATAGGGGGTATAGTGTAGAGGACTTTGGCTCCAGACCAAACTCTAGACCAAATATAAATGTCTTATTGTAAGATATCTGTGAAAACCCTCTTTTTTTCCTCTTAATTGTGGTGAAATATATAACAAAACATATTCCATCTCATGAAAATACTCGTAACTTGTGAAATGCTGTAGAAATACCAGTTAATATTATCATGATAGGTTTCTCACAAAGCGTTTGATTTTTTTTGAACACTCTAGTAGGCAGTTAACAAAATAAGGGGATTTAAAATCAGGATAGGTAGGTGTCAGGGTTTTATCCTTTCATCATACTTATTCAATCTGCATGCTGAGCAAATAACCCAAGAAGCTGGACTATATGGAGAAGAACATGGCAGTAGGATTAGAAGACTCATTAACAGCCTGTGATAGGTTGATGACACAACCTTGCTTGCTGAAAGTGAAGAGGACTTGGAACACTTATTGATGAAGATCAAAAACTACACCCTTCAGTCAGTATGGATTACATCTCAACCTAAAGAAAACAAAAATTTTCACAGCTGGACCAATAAGCTGCATCATAATAAATGGATAAACTATTTAAGTTGTCGAGGATTTCATTTTACTTGGATCCACAATCAATGCCCCTGGAAGCAAGAAATAAAACAATGTGTTACATTGGGCAAATCTGCCGCAAAAGACCTCTTTAAAATGTTAAAAAGCAAAGACATCGCTTTGAGGACTAAGGTGCGCCTGGCCCAAGCCATGGTGTTTTCAATCACCTCATATGCATGCGAAAGCTGCACAATGAATAAGGAAGACTGAACAAGAATTGATGCTTTTGAATTAATGGTGTTGGCAAAGAATATTGAGTATATCATGAGCTGCCAGAATGAACAAATGTGTTGGAGGAAGTACAGCCAGAATATTCCTTAGAACAGTGGATGGCGAGACTTTGTCTTACATACTTTGGACATGTTGTCAGGAGGGACCAGTCCCTGGAGAAGGACATCAGGCTTGGTAGAACAGAGGGTGAGGAAAAAAGAGGAAGACCTTCAATGAGAAGGATTGACACAGTGGCTGCTAAAATGGGCTCAAACATAGCAACAATTGTAGAAATGGCATAGGGCCAGGCAGTGTTTCATTTTGTTGCACATAGGGTCACTATGAGTCAGAACTGACTTGATGGCCCCTAACAACAACAATAGCGTGTATTTGTGAGCGTAAGATAGACCTAGTGACAGAATAAAAAAAAAGCTGTTAAGGAATATGCATCTGGGTATGTATATGAAATATCTGTGAAAAGCAGTTAACCTTTCAAATTTCTTTTTCCAAGTTAACACCGGTTATATATGCCTTCTTAGTTGAAATAGGCTTTATTTAAAGGTGCAATTTTTTCTGATATGAGAAAAAAGTTAAAACATTTTCTATAATCCTATAAGTTTTTTTTTTTTTTCAGATTTTAAAAGAAATGAAAACACTTTTGTGGTCCCTTAAGTCCTGTGGATCCGGGGAACTGGGTCTGCCATATTTAATGGACAAGCAGGTCATGGCGGAGGACCCTATGACAGTGGGGCAAGGCTGCAGTTACACAATCACTGTCCGGGGCGGCACGTCTCTGTGAATTTCCCGAGGGCTACAGGAGTTCCCTTATCTGGAGCCATCCTAATGGGCACTGACCCAGGAGGACTCCCTGCCAGGGCAAGGCGACACGATAAGAGGCTGTTGGAAGACAAGGATGGAAGAAGATAATGCCATTGCTGTTTGTACCCCATTAAATCCAGCTCATTCAGTCAACCAGCTACAGTTACAAAATGTGCCATTTACAAAAGTGTCACTGAGTCACCAGTTAGAGCTTTCTACTTCTTATCTGGGATATTTAAATGTTTCACTATTCCAAATTCTAACTTGAATTTATGTTATTAAATTAGAGCCTCTTTTTCATCAACTTTGAACAAAATAAGACTGAGTTTACCTGTGCATTGGCTAGTCAGAAAAATTACTAGTATAAGCTGGATTTAAATTACTTTCAAGAAAAATTATTTAAAAATATTTCAAAGTGTCCTTTTACATAGAAATAATGTTTCTATTCCTGTATTTAGTAAAACTTCCTACTTAGAAATTAATTTGGCTACTTGTGTTAATTTTTCACTAAAAACAGTAAAACTAATTGTCCCTGCATGATTGTTCTTACTACTAAAGATTGGAAATGCTGTCCAAATTATTGATATTTTATTGTAGTGTATATTTTTTAAAATATAGGAGGTATCTCATTCAAAGGTTGCAAACTAGTGGCTCTTGAGCTAAATGCAACCTGCATAATGTGTTTTGTTTGGCAGGGTTTGGGGGCCATTTGTTTGTTTGTCTGACCTTGTATTTGCTTGTTTGGTGAGCTTGTGTTCCCTCTTGTTAAACAATGGCTGGCACTGGGCTTTGACTCCCCCTTTTCCTGGGGTATGTACTCTCGGTTCACCACCACCCTCTTTACTCCCTATTGTTTTATACCCAACCCACTTCACCCATTTGGTTTACCTACCTGGCTCCTTAGACGTTTGAGTTTGTGACCCTTAACTGCTGCACGCTCTCCCTTCTGATATCGTAGTTCATTGATGTATTCATCAGTTCACTAAGGATAATAATAGCCACCTCAGGCATATAGCCAACACTCAATAAATGGATGTTGACTGGCTGATTGAGGATCTACTGAGTATGCTCTAAAAACTCTTCTTTCACAGGTCTTGCTGGGGAATTCCCTCCCTTGATTATTTCCCTTTCAGGGCATATTTTTATCCCACAATCCACTTTCCCCAACTTGTTTACCGCCACCAGACCTTCTTTGGTATGGAAAATAAATGTTTTAGCAATCTTAGATAAGATAGAAACAACTTTCCAAACATATTACTGCCCTTAAGTCTTTCCAATATGGATATTCCATAGCCAGAAACCTTCAAAAAATTAATAAATCCAGACCTCTTTCTCTCACAATCCACCATCCTGTTCTGATTTCATATCTTCCTCCACACCTAATGCTACGTTATGGCCCAGAAAGCATCACCAGTTTAGAGTTCTTGTTCATGTACCCCAGTCCCAATTCTGGGGCCATTTCAAATGGCTGTGCAGGTTATACACCCCACAACTCCAGACACCATTCACCTAGACTGTGGCTCTGCTTGACCTCCCTCCAGCCACAGCTATGCAGGAGGCATAAAGCCTAAGATTTTAAAAGTGAAAGAAGCTAGGTAGGTCACATCTAATCCTTGATTTTATAAATGGGAAACTAGCTCAGAAAGATTAAGTGACTTCTCTAAAGTTATATATTTAGCAATAGAACACAACCAAATTCCAGGCCTCCTGACCTCAAATCCAGGGCATGTTCTAAGTGACATCACCAGTTTACACTTCAAGTCCCTGTCATACTCCACCCACTTGATGGCAGGGACCCTACAGAAGTCTGCCCATCCCCAATTCTCGCTCTTGCTAGGCTCCCTGTAAAAAGAACCAACAAGAGTGCTGTTTCTTCACTTACTAAATGAGGATAATGATAATATTTACCTCAGGGACGAGCAATCGTTGAAACCTGTTAATACTCTGACTAGATCAGGTTAATGGGAGGAAATAGGATTATTGTGAAAGAGGGCCCACCAAAGAGAAATTAGCAGTTCATTGCTGTAGTTCTGGTGAGAGAGGATGGAGGTTCAGCCAAGACACTGCAGTGGGAATAGGAAAACATGATCAGATTTCAGATCTATTTCAGAATTTAGATCAACAGGACTTGATGGCAGGTTGGAAGTGGACAGTAAAGAGGAGGGTATCCAGATGTTTTCTGGGTATTGTGTGCTACCACATGGCTCATTCAGCCACCCATTATCCTTTCTGGATTAAGACCTGATAGATCTCTTCCCATCCTCACCACTGGCACAACCACAACCCCAGGGTGGGAGATTTGACTTTTTTATTTTTTAAACAGGAACAGTAACAAGTGCTGTACTAATACAACCACATTATGGATTAAATAGACTTCTGTGGGTTGGTGAGGACTTAATCATTACTTATAATATTTTCTTCGGGCAAATGGATTTAAAAACTGAGAAGTGAACCTATGGCACATAACCTATTTATAATTTGGAATTATCTTTATGAAGGAAAAATACACAAGTTTTACATCTAATTTGTATTTTCCAGGCCTGTCAGAGAGTTTTCCATGCCAAGAGGAGCAAACACCTTCTGTTACTGCGTAAAAGCAAATGTGATTGTGACTGGAGGTAAGATCCCAGTTCATGTTTTAGAAATTTTCTGCTTTGCAAACAGGGCTCTCCTTGTTTAACATACTGATTTTAATAAAGGTATAGAATTTACTGCTGGGACAAACTTTTCGCCAGTTGCCGTTGAGTTGACTTCGACTCATGGTGCCCCTATGCGTATCAGAGTAGTTACTGTGCTCTGTAGGATTTTCAATGGCTGATTTTTTGGAAGTAGATCACCAGGTGTTTCTTTCAAGCGCCTCCGGGCAGATCGAACCTCCAACCTTTTAGTTAGCACAGCTGAGCATGTTAGCCATTTGCACAACCAGGGACCCTGGGGGCAAACCTTAGGGAATTTTAAAAAATTTGTGTAAAGTCCAATATGTCAGCCTTTTACTTCGTGGCTTCTGGGTTTGATGGCACATTTAGAAAGGCCTTCCTCACCCCAAGAATATGTGAAACACATTCTCTTATATTTTACTCTAATGTTTTTCTTTGTTTGTTTGTTTTATATCTTATATTTAGACCTTTAGTCCATTTAGAACTTATATATATGTGTGCAAGTATGAATTCCTAGCCTGGGTTCATGTGTGGGTTTTAAAAGAGTCCCGGATTCCCCAGAAGTTGTAGGACTCGTGTGCGTGTGTGCACACATGTGTACACACATGTACATTTTTCTGGAAAGCAAGCCAAAATTTTATGAAATCTCCAAAGGGGTTCATGACCAAAAAGTAAAGAGCCAATAGTTTAGAGTTAATAGAGAAGAAGGCCAAGGATAGAACCTTGAAGAATACCAACATTGAAGGGATAAGTAAGGTAGAAGACAGGAAACAAGGTCATCTGCTGAGAGTGAGGGGAATGATGATGATGTAAAAAGTTTGAGGGGGAAAGTGGAAGGCTGAAATACTCTCAGAGCCTTAGATGCCTCAGCTACAATACCAAAACAAAACTAAACCCACTGTCGTCGAGTCGATTCCGACTCATAGTGACCCTATAGGACAGAGTAGAATCGTCCACAATAGTGGGGCTCTAATCTGCTAACAGAAAGGGTGGCAGTTCGAACTCACCAGCAGCTCCATGGGAGAAAGATGTGGCAGTCTGCTCCTGTAAATATTTACTGCCCTTTAAACCCTATGGGGCAGTTCTGTTCTGTCACATGGGGTTGCTATGAGTTGGAATCGACTTGACGGCACACAACAATAACAACATAGAGAAATGACTTTGACCCTGGGCTCTGGAGTCAGACTGTCTAGGTGCAAATACTGGTTGTCTTACTCCCAAGCTGTGTAGCCTTGGGCAGGTTTTTTAACCTTTATTAGCTTCAATCTCATCTGTAGAATGGAGATGATGGTAGTACCTACTCATGAGTTTATTGTGTGAATTAAACTAATTCAGATAAGGCTCTTAGCATGGTGCCTTGCATGTAGTAAATGCTCAATACGAGTTTGCCAATAATACTAAAATAACAACACCTACTTCATAAAGTAGTTTTTAAGATTAATGGAGATGATGTATGCCTGGCATGTAGTAGATTCTCACTAAATATTCTATCCATTCACAATACATAAGAAAAATCACTTTGGAGATAAGTGGAGGTTTGTTGGGATAAAATGAAATCAATATTCTATTCAGGAGGCTGTTACAGAAGTCATGAATGAGATGACGAGGGTCTGAATTGTCATAGGTTTTATGGAAATAGAAAGAAAAGAGTCAGTCTTAGAGACACAGGAAATAAATTCTTCATAAGCCCTGGCAATTGATTGATACCAGTATTAATAAGAGAGATTGGCCAGCTCCAAGTTTGTAAGGTGGGAAAACTGGAGCAATTGTGTTGTGACTTACATGGAAATTAGGAAGAGGGTACTTACATAGGGAAGGAAACCAAGCCAAAACTCAATTTCAAGTTTAAAGTCAGATGTTGATTAGACATTCTGGGGGGATTTCTTCTGACGATGGGAAAAGGTCTGGTTGGAGATGTGAGCTGTTGGTAGACTTGAAAGATGTAAGTGAGCAAAACAAACAAGAATAAAGAAAATGGCCTAAATTGAAAGTCTGAAATTAAAAAAAAAGGAAAAAAGATTTTACAAAAAGAAGAAGAAAACACTGCCATAAAAAAAAATCCCATTGCCACTGAGCTGTGCAGAGATGGAAGCTTGGCTCCATGTGCAACCTGCTGCCAGAGCCAAAAAAGGCATCGCTGCTGAAGGTGTAACAGTCATTAAGACTGCTTTTCAAGAGGCGTTGAAGACTGCCCTCACCCACGATGGCCTAGCATGTGGAATTCATGAAGCTGCCAAAGCCTTAGACAATGCCAAGGCCATCTTTGTGTGCTCCCATTCAATTGTGGTGGGGGCTGTGTATGTCAAGTTGATAGAGGCCCTTCGTGCTGAATACTAAGTCAACCTGATTAAGGCTGATGACAAGAAACCAGTGGAATGGGTCCCAAACCAAATCAAACCCGTTGCCTTCATCGAGTCAATTCCAACTCATGGTCACCCTATATGACAGAATAAAAAAAATATAGAATAGAACTGCCTAATAGTCATACAGAAGCAGACTGCCACATCTTTCTTCTGTGGAACAACTGGTGAGTTCAAACCACTGACCTTCTGGTTAACAGCTGAGCAGTTTAACCACTACACCAACAGGGCTCCTCACAGAATGGGTAGGCCTCTGAAAAACTGACAGAAATGGTTGTTGTTGTTTGGTGCCCTTGAGTTGATTCTGACTCAGAGTGACCCTATATGACAGAATAGAACTGCCCCATAGGGTTTTCTAGGCTGTAATCTTTATGGAAGCAGATTGCCAGGTCTTTGTCCCACTCAATGGCTGAGCAGGTTCACACTGCCAATCTTTTGATTAACCGTGGAATGTGTAACCGTTGTACCACCAGCGCCCATTGGGAAACCCTGTAAGTGGTTGGTTGTAGTCGTGTGCTTGTTATGGACTAGGGCAAAGAATCTCAGGCCAAGAATGTCATCCAAGGCTATTTCCAATGCAAGAAATGAGCAGATATTTGGCTTTCAAAAAAAAAAAAAAAATTAATAAATGTACCAAGAAAGTCCCAAATATCAAACAAGTAAGAGCTACTGGCCCCTCCCATGTAAAGTTTCTTCAAATTCGTTCCCCCTAAACACACAGCAGCCAATGCATGTTTTCCTGCCAAGGGATCCTGCTTCAGCCCTGAATTGCCTCTGTTGATAGCTGCACTATTTCATGACTAGGCAACCTCCCTTCTAAGGGCATGAAGTTGAACTCAATAAAAAAATTATTTTCAAGTCCATTGTGGATCTAAAGTTTGTGCACAGCTTTGGGCCTTCCATAAAACTTATTTAAAATTAGCTATGATTCAGAAATTATTTTAAAAAAATTATACAGTAGTCTATTGGAAAGTGAAACAAATAGAAACAAGGCACTAAAAATTAGAAGAGCTGAGTTATTCATAGCATGACTGCTACCAAATGTATGATTTTCAACGATCACTTAATCTCTCTTTGTTTTTCATTTTCCTTATCTGGTAAAAGGAAGGTGTTGGACTACCTGATTTCCAAGATCCCTTTGCATCTAAAACACTATGATTATATTGTTTAAAAAACTTCCTATTCATAGGGAGATAAACTAAAATGTCCTCTGGAAATTTTGGAACCCAGCTTGCCAATTAAATTTAACTTATACCCACAGCTTTGCGCACTCAGAAAGACAAAACATTAATTAGCCACAAACTTCTAAAATTCAATTAAGGTCAAGAAAAGAAAGGAAGGTGTCTGCAAAGCAGTGTGTGACAGTCATGGCTTGGACTTGGAGCAGTTTTCCTGAGCCCTGGTGATAAGGTTTCTCAGAAAAAACAGGAATCCAAGTCTCCAGACTGTACTATTTCAGGTTTATCATGTAAAGAATGCCATTCTAAGATTTAGAACACATAAAGGAACAGATACTAGAATTAGATATTTTCAAAAGTTAAACGTACAATTACCGTAAGACTCAGCAATCCCAATCCTAGGCATATACCTAAAAGAACTGAAAGCAGGAACATAAACAGATACTTGTATACCAATATTTATTGCAGCACTATTCACAACAGCCAAAAGGTGGAAACAACCCAAGTGTCCATCAACAGATGACTATTAAATAAAATGTGGTATATACATACAATGGAATATTACTCAGCCATAAAGAGAAATGAAGTCCTGATACTTGCTACAAAATGGATGAACCTTGAAAACATTCTGTTGAGTGAAAAAAGGACAAATATTGTGTGATCTCACTTATATGAAATATCTAGAATAGGCAAACATATAGTGACCAAAGTTTATTCATGGTCACCAGGGGCAGGAGGGGCACTAAGCTTCTGTTAAGGGTAATGGAAAATGTTGGAAATGGATAGTGGTGATGGCTGAACAACAAGATGAACGTGGTTAATATCACTGAATTGTACAGGTAAAAACTGTTGAAATGGCAAATGTTTTGTTATAGATATACTTACCACAATAAAAAAAAATTTTTTTAATAAATGAGATGGTTGTATCTCTATTTCTTCATCATCACTAGCCCTTCCTGATTTAATGACTGATTTGACTTATCACTTGCAATGGAAATTTTGGGTTTTCCTGACCTGAACCACAAGTCCGAAAGAGGTCATGGAAGCCTGAAGTGATGAAGGAGGAGAGCATAGTAGAAATGAGAGACAAAGCAAGAAAAATGTCTGAGACTCAAGGGCAATGCACTGTGTACGCCCCACTGCACATCCTTAGTTAGGTACAAATAGTAGCCTTCCGTCATCTTTTAACCTAAACCCTAGGTGTGAAACTCTTTGAGAAAGCAATACCAAAATATATGGCTGAGTTGAGATTTGATTCCTAAAACCGTATTGTTCCGAAAAGATATCCTGGGACTAATTTATCTGAATCGGTATTCACCACTTGGACAGCCCTTTGTTCTCACACAAAAGAATGTAAACTGTAAGATGAAACATGGTGTTTACTATATCATAGGGTCTCCATCTACAACTTTGAAAACACATGAATTGTAGGTTTCATAACTCTCTCACAAAGACAAGAAAAGTTTGCAGTTTGACTGACAAGCAATTAATACCTCTCAGCATACAAAATTTATTGAATTGTCACAGTTGTGGAGACTCTATTAGCAGAAAATGCAAATCCTCAAAAACTGAGAACACGTTTTTCTCAAGAGAATACTCTTGTTGATTAGCGATTCAGCCAAGCACATTGCGAAGTATACAGCATGTACCAGCTGATGACTCTAAGTATACAATGAAAGCAGCTTTGCTAGGCAGAGTAGAATGTATTAAATGTGCAGAGACATTTGATGAGCTTGAAAGAACAGAAGCTCTTGCAGAAAAAAGAAAAAAAATCAAGCCAAACTAGGGCAGTATATTTACAAAAACATTGCAAATTTCCAGAGTGTTATTGTGGTGGCCATCAAGAGTTTTTTACCCAGGGATAGCTTGGCCGCAACCTCCAGGAAGGCTAATGCCCGTTTCAGGGGTTGTCTCTACTGGCTATTTTAAGAATTAAGCTCATAATTTGGAAGGTCCAGTGTATACAGCAGTTATCTGCCATCTAAGATCTCTTGGGGGGAAGGAAAGGAGGGCTCTGTATGCATTTGTTTATATTTCATTCAACAAATATTTATTACCCAGTTGTATGGACTTCTTGTTGTTAGCTGCTGTCAAGTCCAATGCAGGACAGTGCCTGGTCCTGCACCATCCTCACAATCGTTGCTATGTTTGAGCCCATTGTTGCAAGCCACTGTGTCAATCCATCTCATTGAGGGTCTTCCTCTTTTTTGTTGACCCTCTACTTTACCAAGCATCATGTCCTTCTCCAGTTACTGATCCTTGCTGACACATGTTCAAAGTAGGTGAGACAAGTCTCACTATCCTCACTTCTAAGGAGCATTCAGCTATATTTCTTCCAAGACAGACTTGTTCATTCTTCTGGCAGTCCATGGTATATTCAGTATTCTTCGCCAACACCATAATTCAAATGCATCAATTCTTCTTCTATCTTCCGTATTCATTGTCCTGCTTTCCCATGCATATGAGGTGATTGAAAATACCATGGCTTGGGTCAGGCACACCTTAGTCCTCAAAGTGACATCTTTGGTTTTTAACACTTTAAAGAGGTCTTTTGCAGCAGATTTGCCCAATGCAATATGTTGTTTGATTTCTTGACTTCTGCTTCCATATTTGTGCCCATTTCAAAGAAAGGTGATCCAACAGAGTGCAGAAATTACTGAACAATAGCATTAATATCACAAAAACCAAACCAAACCAAACCCAGTGCCGTCAAGTCAATTCTGACTCATAGCGACCCTATAGGACAGAGTAGAACTGCCCCATAGAGTTTCCAAGGAGTGCCTGGAGGATTCGAACTGCTGACTTTTTGGTTAGCAGCCGTAGCACTTAACCACTACACCACCAGGGTTTCCATTAAGCAAGTAAAATATTGCTAAACAGAATTCAAGAATGGTTGCAGCAGTACACTGACAGGGAACTGCCAGAAATTCAAGCCGGATTCAGAAGAGGATGTGGAACAAGGGAGATCATTGCTATGGACTAGAGACTATAAACCTCATAAAGATCAGGTTGTATGCCCAACCTTCAAAAACTGAAAGTCTAATAGTACAAATAAGACATGTATGCAGATAACTATAATACAAAGTAGAGCATGAGTCACCAAATAATAATAATGATAATAGTAATAATATAACAATAATAATAAATAACGCAGATAAAGTGCTGAAGGCATTTAGAGCTTAGTGTGGTTTCCTTTCTGCTCATTCTGGCTTCAAAAAGCTATCACACAGGCTATATACGGATTACATTACTATCAACAAAAAGCAAGCACCGCTGGAGGACCTCTGGTAGTAGACAATAGAGAACTTCTGGAAAATTAGGTTTCCTTCACAATGCATGCTGGGCGAATCCCGTGGTTTAAAGGGCCTGGAAGTTTATTGGGTGGTAGTCCTAGTCCTCTATTGCATCCTCCTCTGTGTGATATACAAGTTAGGCATTTTCTTCTGGGGAGAGCCTGACCCCATCCTCCAGGAGGGATAATGCCCATTTCAGAGGTTGCTGGGCCGACATTATCTAGGACTTTCAACTGGCCTGAGACTTGAAGTCCTAAACACACCTGAGTGATATACTTCTTGCCAGTGACAATCAAATGCAGGCAAGATACTCTACTATTGGAATTATTCAGTTTGAATCACGTAACTGAAAACCTGGGGGTTTTCTCAGTACCTATAAGAATTCTATACTACCTTCATACTGTTTGGAAACCCTGGTGGCGTAGTGGTTAAGAGCTATGGTTGCTACCAAAAGGTCAGCAGTTCGAATCCACCAGGCACTTCTTGGAAACCCGATAGAGCAGTTCTACTCTGTCCCATAGGTTCACTGAGTTGGAATCAACTCGACAGCAACATTTTTTTTTTTTTTCATACTGTTAACGATCTCTCCCCCCAGAACACACATTCGTAAAATTTTAAAGCTGGGAAGAATCTTGTAGATCAGTTTTACAGATAAGGAAATTGAGGTCACTAATTTATCTGAACAAATATTAGCTCCTTTGGACAGCCCTTTGTTCTCATGTAACCAGAGAGCTGGTGTAGATGCGCTTGAGTCAGTTTACTTTGCTCCCAGCCTCGTGTTCTTTTCCCCGGACCGCACTAATTGGGTTCACTAGAGGCTGTTTTTCTTTCACTTTTTTCTCCAAACTAAACCAGCTCGTAAAAAGTGAGACATTTGTGGGGCCTTAAAAGCTTGCAAACAGCCATCCAAGGAACAACGGTTGGTCTCTATTGGCCTGGAACATCAGAGAAAGAAGGAGATTCAGGACGAGGAGGGAGGACATGGGATGTGTGGCTAATTGCTTCCATGAACAATTGCCTTTTTGCCATGAGACGAGAAGAACTGGATGGTGCCCTGCTACTATTACTGAACATTTTAATCAAAGATTCCACAGAAGAATCCTGATCAAAGGGGAAAGGTACAGAACAGAATTTCAATTCTCATGGACTCCAGACATCCTGGAGCCATGAAGGTTGGCTAAACCCCTGAAACTATTACCCTGAGATGATCTTTAAACCTTAAACCGAAAATATCCCCTGAAATCTTCTTAAAACCAAACAATAGTTTAGCTTAACTAGTAAAAAATGTCTGCCTTGAGTATTGTGCTCTTTTAAGAACTATCTGTATGGGGTCGAATTGACAACAGCATCTTAAAAGCTTAGATAGGAACCTTAAGGGGCAGTGACTTTATGTTAATCAGGGAGAAACACCTCAGAAACGGAGGGTGAGAACGGTTGCACAACTGAAAGAATGTAATCAGTGTCCCTAAATGGCATATGTAGACACTGTTGAATGAGCATATGTTTTATTGTGTATATTCTCAACAATAACAACAAAATAAATAAAATTATTAAAAAGTGAGGCACTCGGATCAAGTGACTCACCAACTGAGATTAGAACTTGCTAAAGGAAAGAAAATTCTATCTCTCATGTGTAGATTTTACCTAAATCCTGGTTTAGCAAAAAAGAAAAATAAACGGAAAAAAGAAGAGAAGGCGAATTAACACCTTGTGAATCATAATATATTACAGGGAAGCCTGTGAGAGGCAGAACAAGTCAAAACTGCCTTGTTTTTCTGGGTCTTGCAAGTTTTCTGCCTTTGACAGAGTACAGTCTTAACCACTTTTTTCTGTCACTCTTAGTGGAAAATATTTGGGTTTTCCTTCTCTTACAGGTGTCTGTCTTAGGTTCTGGCTTTCACAGGTTTTACTGTATTTATAACATTTCTATTTTCAGGTTTTATATACCTTCTATAAATACTTGCTTTATATATCTTTCATGCCTACCTTATTGCTATTACTGGATTATAAACTCTCAAGGCCAGGGACCATGTTTCATATATATTTGTATCAGCTCCTCTCTGTCTTCATCAAATGCTTTGTAAAATGCATCATCATCATAATAACACTAGTAGTAATAATTGCCAGCTTATGGTCCAGAAACTGTTGAGTTATACATGTACCATTTAATTCTTAAAAAAAAAAAAGCTGACATAAGCTCCCTTTGTCTCCACTACATGGACAAGGAAACTCAGAACCAGAGAGGTGAAACAACTTATTCTAAACCTGTTGCTGTCAAGTTGATTCTGACTCATAGCAAACCTACAGGACAGATTAGAACTACCCCATAGGATTCCCAAGGAGTGGCTGGTGGATTCGAACTGCCGACCTTTCGTTTAGCAGCCGAATGCTTAACCAATGCACCACCGGGCTCCAACTTATTCTAGGTGATAGAATAAGAAATAGAACTAGGTCTCAAACCAAAGCAGATTTAGTCAAAATGTGTTAACTACTTCATGAGTGGCTCTATTGGCCAACTCATTTACTTAGCAGGCATGTATTAAGCACTTACTCTTTAATAGGAGTCCCTCCCTGGGTGGTGCAAACAGTTGATGCGCTCTGTAGCTAACTGAGAGGTGGGAGGTTTGATCCACTCAAACGTACCTCGAAAGAAAGGCCTGGTGATCTAGCCATTGAAAACCCTGCCGAGCACAGTTCTACTCTGACACACATTGCCTCATCATGAATTGGAGTTGACGCAACAACAACTGGTTTGGTTTTTTGGTATTTGTCAAATTCTGCTATGAACTGGAAATACAAGGCTTATGAGATAATGGGTGAATAGATGTGGAAACAATTATGTTGAGTAGGATGAGTCCTATAGAAGGAGTCTGAAGAAAACATCCCGAGAACACAGAGGAAGAAGTCTTAACTCCATCCAGGGTTGGGAATGGCAATCAGGGAAAACATTGGGGAGAAAATGTTGGATCTGAGCCTAAACGTAAAAGTTTTGGTCTTTACAGAAGTAGACTTTGGGCAGGAACAATTTCTAGTGTTTCTTGTATCCTGAGCATCTAGGAAAATGCCAATGTATAGTAGTTTCTCAAGAAATCTTTGTTAGAAAAAATGAGCCCTGGTGGCACAGTGGTTAAGAACTCAGCTGTTAACGAAAAGGTTGGGAGTTGGAATCCACCAGCCATTTCATGGTAACTCTATGGGACAGTTCTACTCTGTCCTATAGGGTCACTATGAGTTGGAATCAACTCAACGGTTGCAGCTTTGGGTTTTTTTTTTTGGTACTCCAAAGGAGGTGGAGGCCTGGTGGCACAATGGTTAAGAGCTACAGCTGCTAACTCAAAGGTCAACAGTTCAAATTCACCAGCTGCTCCTTGGAAACCCTATGGGGCAGTTCTATTCTGTCCTATAGGGTTGCTGTGAGTCAGAATCAACTTGACGGCGATGGGTTTTTTTTTTTTTTTTAGAAGTAGATCTAATTTATTTTTTTAAAAAATCATTAACAGTAATTACCTATGGCGAGTGGAACTAGGAATTATGTGGAGAAAGAAGACCAAAAAAATACCCTTCCATCCTTTTGAATCTTTTACCATGTACCCATGTAATTTTAACAATTAAACAAAAGTATATGCTATGATTATAATTACTCACAAATTATAAATGCTTAGAGACAATTGCTAGATGGGAAGAGGGAAAAATGAAAACAGTTGATTTGTTAGGATGGTGAGATTATGTGCAATTTCCCTCTTCCCCTGATTTCTTTCATTATTATAATGTTTGCATAATTTAAGCTTGTGAAAACAAAAGAACAGCTGCCTTAAATACTTTTTGGAAGTAAATAAAGTATAAATAATGCATTAATGCATGCATAAAGAGAAAAGCATTGAATCAAGATAAGTACTCATAAAATATTTATAAGAATTCACATTTGTATTTATAAAAACAATCATTACAAAACAGCCATAACAAGTAGAAGCAGATTCAAAATGAGGTAGCAGTTGAGCAAGTCAATCAGAAAATGCAGCCCGGAAGAGACAGACGGTGATTTGATCACAGAAGAAAAGTAAGGGTATGACTGGGCAAGAGAGAGACTTTTTAAACTTTGATAAACTGTGTCGTCTAAGAAAATTAACAATCTTTGCATGTCTTTCTTTGCAGGAGATGATAAAGTGCTCCGCTTGTGGCATCCCAATATAAGCACCAAGCCAGTGGGGAAACTTGTGGGACACATGTTCAGTATCACTGAGATCGTAACAAATGAAAAGGATCAACATGTCATCAGCCTTTCCTCTGCCAAGGTAACCACAAAGAAAACAAAAACCGAACAAATGACTTTTCCTAAAACTAACCATTGGAAAACCTAGGTGTGTACAATTTTTGACTGAAATAGCTGATAAACCAAAAACCAAACCCACTGCCATCAAGTTGATTCCAACTCAGAGCGACCCTTTAGGACAGAGTAGAACTGCTCCATAGGGTTTCCGACGCTGCAAATCTTTACGGAGGCAGACTGTCACACCTTTCTTTCGTGCAGTGGCTGGTGGGTTCGAACCACTGAACTTTGGGTTAGCAGCTAAGTATTTTAACCACTGCGCCATCAGGGTTCCTGAAATAGCTGATAGTCACTGAGAAAAAATATCATCAATGTGGAGAAGGAAATGATGAGCCATCATTCTGTTTACTGATTGTAGCGTAAGAAAGAATATGTTTAAAACAATTAAGTATGTAAGTACAAAACTGGGAAATTCAGTTAAAAACCAAAACCAAAAAAAAAAAGAACTGTTCCCATCAAGTTGATTCTGACCCCATGTGTGTCAGAGTGGAACTATGCTCCATAAGATTTTCGATGACTGTGACCTTTGAAAAGCAGATGGCCAGGACTTTCTTCCAAGGTACCTCTGGGTAGGTTCAAACTACCGACCTTTCAGTTAGCACTCAAGCACTTAACCATTTGCGCCACCCAGGGACAACACTGGGAAGAAAGCCAGTACGATCCACAGTTGCCCCTTGCCCATTGCCTCTTGCCGGTTGTCGTTGAGTTTCTGACTCATAAAGACCTTCCCATTATAGACAGGAACATCACCATTGCCACTGTTGCCATTAGGGACACAAAAAAATAAGATTCCCGCAATTATTAAACACTGTTTTAAATGTTCTACCAAATGTAATAAAGCAAGAAAAAATGAGTTATAAATATTAGAAAGGAGAAAATGAATTGTTATATTTGCGAGCAATATGATTGCTTGGAAAATTCCATAAAACCAGCTTAAAAATTTTAACAAATAAGTTCAATAAAGCGACTGGTTAAAATAACAATTTATAGAAGACAATAAATACATATGTAACAACAATAACCAGTTAGAAAAAAAGTAATGGTCAAAAGGATAAGATACATAAGGACAAAACCTTCATGTCTCAGCAAATAAGGTTCCCAAAAAAGTCTAGCAGTGTTCCTTGGCTGGTAAACTGGTTGTGTCTCAGAGCTGTGCTACCAGGAATCCTGACTTCTCACTGTGTTACTGTGTGTCCCACAATATAAAAAACCCATTGCCTTTGAGTCAATTCTGACTCAGAGTGACCCTATAGGACAGAGTAGAGCTGCCCCATAGAGTTTCCAAGGGGTGCCTGGTGGATTCCAACTGCCGACCTTTTGGTTAGCGGCTGTAGCTCTTAACCACTATGGCACCAGGGTTTCCATCCAACACTATATGAGCCCCTATTACGTGCCTAGTAGTATATCAGGCCTGCACCGATACATCTTTTGATACCCTGCCCAAAAGAAGCTAAAAATCTAGTTGAGTAAATGAAGCATAACCACCAAAAATCTTTAATGACAAAAATTGACAATGACAAGGACACCAAGTTCAAATCTTCCAGTCATAATGAAAATTGGACCTAATCATGAAAGCTGGTTTTGTGACTTGAAATCAGGAAGTCATTAAATCTCCCCATAGTCTTTTCAAAAGACAAGGCTGATTTGGCAATATCTGACAAAATTTAAAATCCCCACACCTTTTGTCCCAAAAATTCTATTTCTAGGAACTTTATCATACAGGTAAGGAGCCCTGGTGGCACAATGGTTAAAGTGCTTGGCTGCTAACTGAAAGGTCAGCAATTGGAACCCACGGGAGAAACATGTGGCAGTCTGATTCCGTAAAGATTTACAGCCTTGGAAACTCTATGGGGCAGTTCTACTCCGTCCTGTTGGGCCTCCGTGAGTTGGAATTGACTGGATGGCAAAGGATTTAGTTTTTGATTTGGATCTCAGAGTTCTGTTTACACAGCTACACAAAGTTATATGTGCAAAGAAGTTCACTGTCACCTTAATAAAAGAAAAAATAAAGGGAATAAGTCTAATGCCTATCAATAGAGAACTGTTTACAATAAACTATGGAGCGTTCATACACCAGAATCCTATGCAGTCATGAGAAAGAATGGGGTAAATCTAAGTAGATAAGTATGTCCTAATGTAGAAATTTTTTTTAATATAGAAATAAGCTCTTTATGTATTTGATCTCACCTAATGTTTGTTTCTTTGTAATGTTTATAACAACTCTGTGAGGTACTAGTGTTCTCCCTCTTCCATGTGTGAAAACTGAGGCGCACCCAGAGAGGTGAAGTAATTTGGCCGAAGTTACACAGCTAGTTGGCGATGAGGCAGGGTTCCACAGAGGTAGCCTGCTTGCAGAGGCAGGATCTTCCAACAGAGATAAAAGCCTGGGAGGGGAGGTAGGCGGGAAGGAGGTCTTTAGTTTTTGTACTGTTTGATTTTTTTTTTTTTTAACTAAATACAAGTAACAACCTGGTAATTAAAAAGCTAATTTTAAAAAGACATACTGGATATCTTCATTTTATTTTCTATTTGCCACTTAGCACACAGGAAAAATGTGAGAACAAGATAATAAAATTCTTTAACAGTTTCTTATTGCTAAAAAAAAAAAAAAGTCTTTTTCTTCTGAAGTTACTTGTAAGAAGAACTTAATAAATTCATTTAATTCACTACACAAATAATGTTACCTATGTACCATTTTCAGTGTGCTATTATTATGCACCCCAGTTTTCATAGCTACCATTGGTATACAGTACTGCATTGAATCTCCAAAGGGATCCATAACCTTATATATCTTCAGGCTCTGCCAGTATACAATCAGATAACTGACCCTAATTTGATTCATTTGGGGACTAAAATCTTATTAACCTCTTGTAGCCACTAAGTAAAATTAGGAAGGCAGGTCTTGACAGCTTCCCTTGATAAATCAGAAAACAGTGAATTCCCACGTCCCTCACTCTCTAAATGACACCGCAATTTTCAAGATTTCTTCAGAAGCAGTTTTCATCATGGCACTATATTCAGAGATCCATTAGAATATTTCTTACAATGCATTATAATTGGAGTCCCTGGGTGGTGTAAACCATTAACTCTCTGGGCTGCGAACCAAAATGTTGGAGGTTCAAGTGCACCCAGAGGCACCTACTCCCCTGTCTAAACTACCACAAACTAAGATCTATTAACAAATAGTAACAGCGCTTCCATTAGACTTGATTCTGTAGCACCTAACCCAAAAATATAAAACCAAACCCTTTGCTGTCGAGGCAATTCCGACTCATGGCAACTCTATACCTAGCCCAGAGTTCCATAATTATTTCATGTATGAATGAATTTTGTATGTTAGTGTTGCATCCTTTTTACACCTGGATGCATCCCTTTTTTATGTGTCTGAGACCAATTCCGGAAACCCAAGTGGCATAGCTCCTTGGAAACTCTATGGGGCAGCTCTACTCTGTCCTATAGGGTCGCTATGAGTCATAATCAACTTGATGGCACTGGGTTTGGTCTGGTTTGGTTTTGAGACCTATTCCTAATGGTCGGATACTCTGACACTGTTGTTGTGTGGCATTTAGTCAATTCTGACTCATAGTGACCCTATAGAACAGAACAGAACTGCCCTATAGAGTTTCCTAGGCTGTAATCTCTGCAGGAGAGCCCTGGTGGCACAGTGGTTAAGCGCTCAGCTGCTAACCAAAAAGGTTAGCAGTTCGAATCCATCAGTGCCTCCTTGGAAACCCTGTGGGGGAGTTCTTCTCTGTCCTCTAGGGTTGCTATGAGTTGGAATCAACTCCATGGTAATGGGTTTGGTTTTTGTTTTTGCTTTTTTTAATCTTTACAGGAGCAAATTGCCATGTCTTTTCTCTTGTGGAGCCATTGCGTTCAAACCATGAACCTTTTGGTTAGCAGCGGAGTGCTTAACCATTGAGCCACCAGGACTCCTTACTCTGCCTCTCAAAACCCTAAACCTTAACACAGTAAAAATGTCTATTCTACTAAAAGCCATCTATATATACAATGCACTTCTGATCCAAATCCCAAAGATATTTTTTAATGTGATGGAGAAACAAATCACCAACTTCATATGGAAGGGAAAGAAGCTCCAGATAAGTAAAGCATTACTGAAAAAGAAGAACAACGTGGGAGGCCTCACTCTACCTGATTTTAGAACATATTATACAGCTACAGTAGCCAAAACAGCCTGGTACTGGTATAATAACAGGCACATAGACCAATGGAGCAGAATTGAGAACCCAGATATAAATCCATCCACATATGAGCAGCTGATATTTGACAAAGGCCCAGTGTCAGTTAATTGGGGAAAAGATAGTCTTTTTAACAAATGGTGCTGGCATAACTGGATATCCATCTGCAAAAAAAAGAAACAGGACCCATACCTCACACCATGCACAAAAACTGACTCCAAGTGGATCAAAGACGTAAACATAAAGACTAAAACGATAAAGATCATGGAAGAAAAAACAGGGACAACGTTAGGAGCCCTCATACAAGGCAAAAACAGAATATAAAACATTACTAAAAATGATGAAGAGAAACCAGATAACTGGGAGCACCTAAAAATCAAACACCTATGCTCATCTAAAGACTTCACCAAAAGAGTAAAAAGACCACCTACAGACTGGGAAAAATTTTTCAGCTATGACATCTCCGACCAGCACCTGATCTCTAAAATCTATATGATTCTGTTAAAACTCAACCACAAAAAGACAAACAACCCAATTAAAAATTGGGCAAAGGATATGAACACGCACTTCACTAAAAAAGATATTCAGGTGGCTAAGAGATACATGAAAAAATGCTGTCAATCATTAGCCATTAGAGAATTGCAAATTAAAACTACGATGAGATTCCATCTCACTCCAACAAGGCTGGCATTAATCCAAAAAACACAAAATAATAAATGTTGGAGAGGCTGTGGAGAGACTGGAACACTTATACGCTGCTGGTGGGAATGTAAAATGGTACAACCACTTTGGAAATCAATCCGGCATTTCCTTAAAAAGCTGGAAATAGAACTACCATATGACCCAGAAATCTCACTCCTCAGAATATATCCTAGAGAAATAAGAGCCTTTACATCAACAGATATATGCACATCCATGTTTATTGCAGCACTGTTTACAATAGCAAAAAGCTAGAAACAACCAAGGTGTCCATCAATGGACGAATGGATAAATTCTGGTATATTCACACAATGGAATACTATGCATCGATAAAGAACAGTGATGAATCTGTGAAACATTTCATGACATGGAGGAACTTGGAAGGCATTATGCTGAGTGAAATTAGTCAGAGGCAAAAGGACAAATATTGTATAAGACCACTGTTATAAGATCTTGAGAAATAGTTTAAACTGAGAAGAGCACATTCTTTTGTGGTTACGAGAGGGGGGAGGGAGGGAGGGTGGGAGAGGGTTATTTACTGATTAGATAGTAGATAAGAACTACTTTAGGTGAAGGGAAGGACAACACTCAATACAGGGGAGGTCAGCATAACTGGACTGGACCAAAAGCAAAGAAGTTTCCTGAATAAACTGAATACTTTGAAGGTCAGCGGAGCAAGGACAGGGGTTTGGGGACTATGGCTTCAGGGGACATCTAAGTCAATTGGCAAAATAAATTCTATTAAGAAAACATTCTGCATCTGACTTTGAAGTGTGGTGTCTGGGGTCTTAAATGCTAACAAGCGGCCATCTAAGATGCATCAATTGGTCTCAACCCACCTGGATCAAAGGAGAATGAAGAACACTGAGGTCACAAGGTAATTATGAGCCCAAGAGACAGAAAGGGCCACACGAACTACATCATCCTGAGACCAGAAGAACTAGATGGTGCCCGGCCACAACCAATGACTGCCCTGACAGGGAGCACAACAGAGAACCCCTGAGGGAGCAGGAGAACAGTGGGATGCAGAGCCCAAACTCTCATAAAAAGACCAGACTTAATGGTCTAAGACTAGAAGAATCCCAGCAGTCATGGTCCCCAAACCTTCTGTTGGCCCAGGATGGGAACCATTCCCAAAGCCAACTCAGCAGACATGGATTGGACTGGACAATGGGTTGGAGAGAGATGCTTATGAGGAGTGAGCTACTTGCATCAAGTGGACCCTTGAGACTATGTTGGCATCTCCTGTCTGGAGGGGAGATGGGAGGGTAGAGGGGGTTAGAAACTGGCAAAACGGTCATAAGAGACTGGAAGGAGGGAGCGAGCTGACTCATTAGGTGGAGAGTAAGTGGGAGTATCTAGTAAGGTGTATATAAGTTTATATGTGAGAGACTGACTTGATTTGTAAACTTTCACTTAAAGCACAATAAAAATTATTTGAAAAAACAAAAAATCCCAAACCCGTTTCCATCGAGTTGATTCCAATTCATAGCAACCCTATAGGACAGAGTAGAACTGCCCCATAGGGTTTCCAAGGAGGGGCTGGTAGATTTGAACTGCTGACCTTTTGGTTAGCAGCTGACATCTTAACCACTGTGCCACCAGGGCTCCAATCAGTCATATAGCTGGGTATTTTTCCCAATACTTAAAAAAAAAAAAAAAAACTTTCACCTAATTTCTGTATTCCCAGTTCATTTGAATATCATCATTATCATTTTTATTACTACTAGAAGGTGAATATTTTGTGTAATTAGGTTTTACATATACATATGTAATACTTCCTTTCTAACTTATGACTATCCCATTCTGCCACCCCAGGGCATTCTTCCTGGGAGCCACCTGTCCTCTCTGATTGTCTCTCTATGCCAACTCAGTCTCCTGAAATGTTTTGCCCCTTGCTTTCTTCCTAAGCCTCTTCAGGGCTGTTCTGCCTCCACTTCTGTTCTCTGAAGCTTTGAAGCACTAATACCCACCGTAGGAAAACAGTGAACCCCTGGAAGGAATGAATGAAAGGAGAGAACCTGAGTCAGTAATGTGTAATTACTATCACTACCCTCATTTCTCCCAACATAGCTAACATACTATTACCACCTAAGAATATAGTGGAGCCCTAGTGGCACCGTGGTTAAGAGCTCAGCTGCTAACCAAAAGGTCAGCAGTTCAAATCCACCAGCCGCTTCTTGGAAACCCTGTGGGGCAGTTCTACTCTGTCCTATAGGGTCACTATGAGTCAGATTTGACATAAATGGGCTTGGTTAAGAATAAAGTAAATTGATTATGTGTTTTGAAGATATCCCATTTATTAACTGATTTATTCAATTAAAAAATATATTAAGTGTCTACCCTGTGCCACACCACTGTAAATTCCTTTTGGACCAAGACAGGGAATAAGCAGGCAAGCAAACAGACCAAAACCAACTAACCAGTCAGCCAAAGCAAAATGCATAAGACACTAGGAAAAGAGAGTCAAAGAAGACATGGTTCCTCCCTCAAGGTTACAGTTCAGTGGAGAAGGCCACTGAATAAGTCATCATATTGTAATTGCTAATGGCTATTAATATAGACAGAGTATTGTGGGAGCTAGAGGAAGAATATCTAAATTGGAGGGTGTGGCCAAAGGAAGTTTCCCAAAGCAGATGAGTTTTTGTTAGTTTTGTACAAGTACCATGTTCTTCTGCCATTACTAAGTATCTCTAAGTAATGTTTAGTTTTATTTTGCATGTTTTAATATTCTATAGAAATATTATACTGAATGTATTCTACCACAATTTCCTTTTTATCCAGGTTGTTACATATTATTTTAACTGCTGTGCAGTATACTGTTGTATGAATGCATCACATGTTATTTATCCAACTTGGCCAATGAACGTTTGGGTCATTTCTAGTTTTCCTTTATTGCAAATAATGTGCTACGAGCAGGCTTGTCTGTTTCTCCTTGTGCACCTGTGCTAGAATTTCTTTAGCGAATATACCCAGAAGTGAAATCCGGACCACAAATGGCAATTGCCACGTTAATAGGTGTTGCCAGCTTGCTTTCCATGTGGATGTATCAATTTACATCCCACCCAGCAGTGTATGAAAATTCCTGTTCTTCACACCTTCATGGACACTTGTCATTGTGAGTTTTTAAAGTTTTTTTTTACTTGTAAGGCAGGCGTGAAATGATATCTTGCTGGGAAAAACCATTTCAGGAGAGATTGTTCAGCACAGTGGTTAAGAGGCTTGAATACTGACTCTGTCACTAACTAGCTGTTTGATCTTGAGCAAGTCGCTCAGCTTCTCTGTGACTCTTTGTGATTCAGTTTTCCCATTAATAAAATGGAGATGATGATTATGACAGTCATATCTCGGAGAGTTATTTTGAGCTTGAATTAATATATATAAAGTGCTTAGGATTGCCAAGCACGTAAGTGTTATATAAGGTTCAGTCAATATCATAGTTCAATCATCATTGTTGTTAGGTGCCGTCGAGTCAGTTCTGACTCATAGCCACCCCATATACAACAGAAGGAAACACTGCCAGGTCCTGCGCCATCCTCAGAATCGTTGTTATGCTTGAGCCCATTGTTGCACCCACTATGTCAATCCATCTCATTAAGGGTCTTCCTCTTTTTTGTTGACCCTGTACTTTACCAAGCATGATGACCTTCTCCAGGGACTGACGTCTCCATTACTAGTGAGGTTAACCATCTTTTCACTATAATGGCATAAGAAAGAACATGATGCTGTGTGTGTGTGTGTGTGTGTGTGTGCGTTGTCAGGTTTTTCCTCTGCAAACTGTCTGCTCAAATCTATTGTCTATCTTTCTGTTGAGTAATTTGTTCCTTATACATATGATTGATATATAGGTTGCTTGACATTCTAATTATTAACCTTTTGTGGCTATGGGATTATTGCTTTGGTTAAACAGTGGTTTTTAATTTAGTTAAATTTATCAGCCTTTTCTGATCTAGGCTTTCATGGCCTTATTTGAGAAATCCTTTCAATTCCCAACTTCATAAAGATACTCTCCTCTATACTTTTCTAAAAATTATAGTTTCCTTTTAATATTTAGGTCTTCCCTCACGCCCCTGTATATCTGCTCACTGCTCCCTATCTAGCAACTTTTGCACCTGGCCCCTTGGGCCCTGTCCAGAAATAAGACTGGTCCCTGAGCCAGATGGGGCGTTGGTTTATTTCTGGTCAGAAGGTGTGTCCTCTCCTCTCACTGAGTCTACCACTTTCTAAAAGCTGTACCTTCAGCTGAAAATAGAGCACAGATTTCCTTCTCAGTCCCTTTGTCTGAACTAGGGACACCTGCTCCTGTCTCTGCCATAGTGCAGTGTGGGTGCTGTGCTACCGGTCCTGTCTGTCCTGCAGGAGCTGGTCTCCTGGTGCCACGCTCACTTCCAGACCCAGTGCGCAGATGGCTGGCTCAAGCCCACTCACAGATTTGTACTTCTCTCCTATGCAGATCTATAGAGATACAGAGCTTGCTTTTGAGCCTTGCTATTTCTTTTTATTTTCTGTTTTTTACATTTTCTCTGCCATTTCTCAATATTTGGAGGAAAAAAAATGTACATAAAGACATAAACTTATTGCACTATCCTGATCTGAACCGTAACCCCTCAATTCTCTTTATGAAAGTTTTGAAGAAAGAGTAGGCATTAGCTGGATGGAGAAGAATGTGCAGAAGATAGGTAGGAAGAGTAGGCCAATGAGGATGAGGGAGACACCCTCAATGAGATGGATTGACACAATAGCCACAACCGTGGACTCAAATACACCAACAGTCATGAAGATGACGCAGGACCAGACAGCTTTTCATTTTGTCACACAGAAGGTGGCCACGAGTTGGAGCCGACTTGATGGCACCTAGGCACCTAACGAAGGCAACAACAGGAAGAGAAAAGGTGAATGCGCAGAGACCAGAAACAGAATGAGGCTTTTTGAAGTTGTATGTAGGTTGGTATTGCAGGGACCAAGGGGATATACAGGGAGGGAGACAGCAGAAGAAGCTAGAGGATCGGTACAGCACTGGTGATGAAGGTCTGGGTGCCTTCGCCAGCCCAACAGTCACCACTTCCCTGAAAACACACAAAAGACACAAAGAATTGAAGACTGGGGAAGAAAAATAAGAAGCACCAAATCGAGTTATTCCATAGAGAACTTTGGCACAGTGATTAAGAGCACAGAGCTCTGCTGCTAACCAAAGATCAGCAGTTCGAATCTGCGGGAGGCTCACTGGAAACTCTATGGGGCATTTTTACTTTGCCCTTTAGGGTCACTATGAGTCAAAATCGATTTGACAGTAATGTGTTTGGCTTTGTTTTATAAAGAACTTCAGATTTCAAAACATATTTAATTCAATGAAGTAGAGAGGGCTGATATTATTATGTCCATTCTAGAACTGAGAAAACGGAGACTCGAGAGTTTAAATGATGGACTAGAACTAAAACTCCAATCCTCTTTTGCCTCGTCCATTGTTCTTTCGCTAACTGCAATTCAGAGTATATTCACATCCAGTGAAAAGACTGCTAATCATAAACCTATATTAGCCAAAGCAATAAAATCTGAAACGATTTTAATAGAGTTAGAATTCCATGGTACTCCCAGATTCCACTTTTTGTCTCTTCCCCTACTTGTCTCTCATTCATTACGCTATGATATAAGAGACTGATAACGTTTGCGTTTGTACTAGAACAAAACAAATAAATTCCAGTTGTACAAGTTCTGAGTAATACTAGCCTATACCAAACACGTTGCCATCAAGTTGATTCCGACTCATAGCGACCCTGTAGGGCAGAAAGAACTGCCCCGTAGGGCTTCCAACAAGCAGCTGGTGGATTCAAACTGCTAACCTTTTGGTTAGCAGCTGAGCTCTTAATCACTGAACCATCAGGGCTCCAAGCGGTGTCTTTTCTTGGCCCTTGTGGGGATCAAACCTGTGACCTTGGCATTATTAGCACCACTCTCTAACTGGCTGAGCAAAACGGCTTTCTAAAATCTCTTATGTCTCTGGGCAGGGATCAGAGCATGTTCCTAGAAACCTCACTAAGATGTTCCCAACCTCATGAATCATGAAAGGGCAATTTTAAACCTTCCACCTAAAACATAAGTTGTCTCCCTATTTTCTGATCCACAGTAGAGAGGAATGTGGCTTCAGTTAAATTGTAAGTCATGATCTGTCGTTTATTATTCCTAAAAAAATCTTACAGAGTGATAGATACCATTTTCTTTCTTCCTTCTATGTTAGAAAACCCCAGTTCCCAGGAGTATACCTTTAAGCGAAGGCATTCTGCTGGTCTCCACTGATATGAGTGAACCATAATTGAACCGAGAGCCAAATTGGAGTTTCGCAAAGGAGCTCTCCTCATTTAAATCTTACTTGCTACAAGTTTATAAGAGCATATTTTAGACTCTGAAAATGCTTCACCTAAATACCTTTGAGTGGGAAAAGTGTAAACATTGCTGATCTGTGTGCTTCATTCCCCCAGGTTTTCAGAGTGTGGGATATACAGACTCTCTCACTGCTACAAGTTTTCCATGACAGCCAGGGGGGACCAGGAGACATGCAGATTTATTCTATGGTGTATGATTCCAATCACGGCATGCTGGTTACAGGTGAGTGTACATGATTACTGGCAAATAAAATTCTTATTTTGATTGTTAACCTTTTTTTTTTTTTTTAACTAGCACTTGAGCACAGCTTAGAAGAAAAAACTAGAAGGGGAATTTACAAGCACTGATTCACCCCAGTAGATATTCAGTTCAATTCCACTCCTTCGTATCTTTCTATGGCTTGGTGGATGAAGTGTGTAATTGCACTTCTCTAAACATACATCAGTGTTGTAGGTCCTTGAACCTAGGAAGCCATGGCCTCGGTTGAAGAAGAGAGGTGGGCTGAACCTGTCACATGTATGGAACAAACCTCCTTTCCATAGTCAGTTCTGTTTGACTCTCTGGAGCAAGAATATGATACTCTTAGGGCAGAGGCCCCAACATGCTGAGTCAGTGTCCGTTTTCTTCTGCGAGGCAATTTGGAACTTTGCATCCTAGTACTGCTTCAAGTTACTCAGTAAGGAGGGTGTTGACTTTCCCACCTGCCTTTGTTTCGAGCCATCAGTGGAAAGAGAGGCTCCAGTCCTGGATGACAGGTCCCCAGTGCTGATACCAACAGATTTGTTGCCTCCCTTTCTTGTGGCCTCTTAGAAACACATATTTAATTGAAAGGAGAGACCCTGCTAGGCATTTAGGTTGAACAGTTTTCATACGCACACCATTAGGCTTTAGGAGAAAAATGAATATTCATAGTACTTCCTCCTTCTGGACCGCTAACCCAGAATGCATTTCTTAAGCATTTTTTCCACCGACCACCTGCTCTGAGTTCCTGTGGGATTAATTAAGGCAGAGAAGTGGTTGGTGTTATCTCTACTGGTGGAGAATACAATTTATTTTTAATCTCTTTTTTTTCTGGATTAGGAACGAACTAGCACTTCATGCTTGATAATTTTTCACCTTGTAAATCAGAACTCAAATGTAGTTTTCAGCAATGCCCTGTCCATATCACTGCCTCTGAAAATAATATCCTAATGACTGCAACCAAATTTTCTCTCTTAGTGCCCCAACTTACATATTTGATCACTGGGCTCAGCATTTCCATTCTATTTATCATGAGAGTAACTAAGGACTCAATTAGCAAGACAAAAACAGAAAAAGGAAATCAAGATTTCCTCCCAGTTTTATATGATTCTGATAGTGGTTTAGCTTACAAAAAATATAGAGCTCTGAGTGTTACCTGATCACTAAAATTGCATACATTGATTGCAACCATCAACTTCTCAGACTTTAATCCATGCTTTAATTCAAATGAAGCAACATGGTAGTCTTCTAAACCCAAATGACAGCAAGAGCACATTCTGGAAATGCTTTATAGAATATGCTGTTGTTACTGTCATTGCCATTATTACTTTTATTAGGACAACCACCATTTCTATAGTTCTTTTACAAAGTGCTTTCATATACCTTATTTGATCTGCACAACCACCACGTGAGGTAGGAATTATATTTCCTAGTTTATAATGGCAAAACTGAATCTCAAACAGTCCAACTGACTATTAGAAGGAAACACTGTTGAAATGTAGAACTGGGATTGCACCTCAAAACTTCTGAATCCTGAATCCACATTCATTCTCGCTACCACATTGTTTTCAGAATGGTAGGGTAAAAAAAAGGGTAACTAGCCAAAAATGTAGAGGATTGTCACTTGCTCACAAGCATACCTGGTTTCCATGATGGCAGTTCTGAAGAAAGTTAGATGCAGTCATTATAAGGTTTAAGGACCTACCGGAAAGCTCTAAATATAATTTGATTATCTGGTTACCCAATTCCCTTCTATTTCCACATTATGGTATTTAGACTGAGAAATATTACCAGATGAGCCAGCCACCTCTGACCCTCTTTACACACGAACAGATTTGATCTTAAAATTTAAACACCTTAGAAAAGTGTTTAGTGACTTCTTCTGAAACTTCTCTTAACGTTGATGTTTCTTTGGAGGAAAAACTCAATAGAAACAGTCTGCCTTTGTTAACTCAATCTCCACATCAAAAAAAAATAAGGAAGAAGTTTTGTTTTTGTTTGAACTACAGAATGCTTTGAGCTTCTTATTCATATTTCTAGACACTTGACAAAAGCAGAACGTGTATTTAGTGGATTTTGAGAGCTTCATCATACTTGCAGTACACAATGTCACTATAAAACTAAACTCCCTTAGACAAATGCAAGGAAAGAATACCAGCTCTCCATCTATTTCACTATGGTAATTCAGAAATTAATCCTATTTAATAAATATTGATGTTGTAAGCACTGGTTTGTGATCTTTACATTTAATAAATTCATTACATTTAATAAGGCCATGTTTACAGAGTGCTTCATCATTGGTTGGCTGAAAAGAGCTCTCTAGCAATAAATTTCAACCACTAAATGGAAGCTTCACTTCAGCAGGAGGCTGACCATCACTATTACTGCTGTGCACCAGATGGAGAGGTACGCAGCAAACACAATCAAGAATAGAAAGGGGGGAAAATGAAGCATAAAAAATAGGCAAATGGGGCTCAGAAAAAAAGGGCCTATCAATGAAGTCTAAATGGTCTGCTCTTAAAAATTAATGACGCCCAAAATGAACACTTTTTTTCTGGTTGAACACATTTGCTCTATTTGTCAACAGTGCTTTAGAGGAAATGAATGTATTTTTACCTCATTACATTTCCTAGACATTGAATTACTAATCTCACTGATAAGCTCTTTCCATAGCAACTGTTTGGGTAAAATTCTCCAAGATTCAAAAAGTCTAATATTAGGTATTGATGAGATTCTCCTGTTCCAGGCTCGAGTGTTATAGACATGTATCCCTTGACTCGTATGATACAAGATACAAAACAGATTCCTCACTCTCATGAACGAGAAATCAATGTCATGCTTTACAACAAAACTTTTCACCAAGTTCTCACTATCTGCTCAGAATCTATGATTAAGGTGAGTACCTCTCGGCTCTTCAGAAAGAAAAGGCAAAGCAAATAGAATTTTCTCTTCTTTCAGGGATTAAGTCAATGAAGGAGCACACGTGATACGATCCTACATTAAAGCTATTTTTAAGCTTTCATGAATACATGAAAAACAAGCATTTCTAGTCAGCTCTGACTGTCTGCTATTAAGCAATATGCTCAATTAAATAAATAAATCTAGTTTTTATTATCAATATAAGAATTTTAAAGGAAATATATCAAGGATAGAGAAGTAGCATATATTTTGAATTTGCTTTTTAACTGGACTATGAGAAGAGGATATATTCTAAGAAGGAAGGGAGACCCTCTTTTAAAACAATAAACCAAAAACCAAACCCATTGCCATTGAATCGATTCTGACTCATAGCAACCCTACAGGGCAGAGTAGAACAGCTCCACAGAATTTCCACTGAGCACCTGGTGGATTCCAACTGCCGATCTTTTGGTTAGCAGCGTAGCTCTTAACCACTACACCACCAGGGTTTCCTTTAGAACAGTAGAATCTATTTAATTAAAGAATATTCTGAGATCGAAAGGCCAGCTTAAGAAGAAGAAAAACTAGCCTCATTATAAATCTAAGCAACTGAAAAAAAATACAGAAATAAATTGTATTCCAAAACTAATGGAACTCTCTGAAACTCTCATCCAGAATCCCCAGTTTAAATTTTTATTTTTATCCAATAACCTACTGCTCTGTTACTAATGTTATTTTTTTTAATGCTATGAATGTGAAATTAATTTTTAAAAAATGAAGGCAGGAAGGGAAAACGTATAAAATTCTATAACCCATATTAAAAAAGTTGCCATCAAGTCAATGACGACTCACGGCGAGCCCATGCGTGTCCGAGGAGAACTGTGCTTCATAGGTTTTCAATGGCTGATTTTTTGGAAGTAAATCACCAGGACTTTTTCGCAAGGCATCTCTGGGTGAACACAAACCTCCAACCTTTCTGTTAGCAGTCCAGGGTTTCCCATAACCCTATAGGTACTGAATAAGTATCAAGTGCTTTAAATCCACTATCTCATTTAATCCTCACAAGAGTTCTCTGTAGGCAGTATAAAGTGTCCTATTTTAAAGATAAGGAAACTAGAACTCACCAACTTGTCCCAGATCACGTCAGTAGTAAGTATCAGGGCTGGGACACAATCCCAGCTTCATCTGACATCTTCATCCTTCCCACTGCATTTCTCTAAGCCAGTCATCATTGTGTTCCCTGGATGCCAAGGGACTTGCCCTTGCTAACCACATCGTAACCATGACTACTAAAGCCATCTGGTGGTCATGGCTGGAGGTGTTTTCTTCAAGGGCTTATCCTTTTAGCTCGTACATGCTCTCAAAAGAAGACATGTGGTGAGGTACAGAGCATTCCTCTGGAGACCCTTCACATCATCTCTCAATCTTTCACCTTCTGTGCTTATCTGCTGGAGATTTTCTCAGGCCAATATTGCCTGAGTTCAGTTAATTAGCTATTTCTGGTAATGCCTAAGACAGAATCTAAAAATCCATCCTGCTTTCAGACAATACTGTCCTCTTAAGGGGAAAATATCTTCCCTGGGGAAAAATAAAAAAGAAAGTAATATACTAGGAAAGTTTCCATATCTGATTGGTAGAGAGGGGTTGTACTTCAGGCAAATTGTACTTCCGGCAAATTGTACTTCCCACCTCTTGCCCTTTGCACATGCTTCACCACCTCCCCCAGATACCTAGAGTACAACCATTCTGTGTTGTCAGTTCAGTTCTATTATTCGCCACGGTCTAAGAACATGGCAGATTCATCAAGAGGCAGACACTCAGATGGAAAGATTGCAGGTCTCAAGCCTCTACTCTGTTGCCAAAGAGCGACAATGATGAATTTTCTAGGTTTTCTAATTATGCAAATGGCGTCCTCTGAAATCTTGTTCTCTCTCTGTAAAGAGCAAGGCCCATGTCCCTAATTAGACACTCCTTGAAAAGAGCAGGGAACCCTATTTTCCCTAGGAAATTCTCTCAGATTCTACGCTGTTAACCACTGCTAAGTAGGATGAGGGTAAACAAGATTGATTGAATGTAACTTTTAATTATCACACTTCTATCTTGTTGCTAACCTTTCATCACGCTTACAGTAGCAATAGACTACTTCCTCCATAGCCAGGGGCTGCCCAGAATAGAGGCATTGCAGGTCTCAGCAACCTGAGTGGGCAACAGGATACCCAGGATAGCATAGCAACTATTAGATGACACGGCATCTCTTAGAACTCTCTTTGATCAAACCAACATTCAGGGCAGACTGGGGGGACAGATGTGAGATGTGCTTAGTACCAATTCTGAGGCAGTTTTGAGTACTGTAAAGTTTTCACAGGAATTGAAGGATAAATGGA
The DNA here is from genome assembly GCF_024166365.1 of Elephas maximus indicus. Classification (NCBI taxonomy): domain Eukaryota; kingdom Metazoa; phylum Chordata; class Mammalia; order Proboscidea; family Elephantidae; genus Elephas; species Elephas maximus. Next base: position 22,414,925 of record NC_064842.1, on the reverse strand, counting down.
TTACTTGATTTTTTGTTATTGTTTTTGTTCTTTCTTACAGGTGTGGGAACTGGAGACTGGCCTCCAAATATACCAGATTTTAGACCCTCACGGCTTCAACGTTGAACTGACTGCCGCATCTATCGACGAAGGTGGATGTGTCTTTGCCACAGGAGCATATAATGGTCAGAATAACAACTAGAGTAGGATTTACTTGCATCAGTGCCCTGAGAATTTGTGCTAGGAATTCGTTAGCTCTTCGGGCCAGAGGGAGAGCATGAATCTGTCTGGAATATGGCAGTGACATTGGTGTGCCTAACTTTATAGTGATATACACTCTTATCAAATGGGTATTAATGTCCTTAGATTGATTTTTAAGATAATCAATACCTTACATTACATTTACACAGCTGACTGACAGTTTTCAAAAGTCTTTCACACATACTGTCTCTTTTAATCTTTGGTGAGACTTCTCTGTGTTCCGTTGACCCATTCTCCCCTTCTACTTGTGGGGAGAATGTAGCTAAGGGATAGACATTAGATTCAGTGCCTGTTGACAATATTTTAACTGAGAGTAGACAGTTTGGGACCAGACAAAATATGCAGCAAACTTTGTTATATAACACCTAGAACTCTGCATTGGACTTGTTTATATGTCTGAGCTCTTTGAGAGCATGTTCGGCTCAGGTGGTATGTCACTCGATGCTTCCCTTGCTGTGGCGAACCACACAAAACTTCCTAGACTTAGACAGCGACGAACTGCCTCCCAGTTCACCTCTTCTTGTTCTGAACTTCCACAAACAAACAGCTTTACCTAGACAATATAACCAACTAACTGAATGCACCGCTCAGAGTATGTTTATTCAAGGGATTTACTCACTAAATAAATGCCTGCTCATAGGCCAACTGATGGAGTGAGTGAACATCCTGATGTGAAAGTCTGATTTTTAAAAGTGTGACCAGATGACATAGCATAAAATAAAATTATGAATGCTGAATCGATGGGTGTGAATAAATGCAACTGCTTTTCATGTGGAACAATTCTTAAGAAAGCAGTCTTACTTTATAATCACAGACTACATACATATGAAATTAATTGTAATAGAAATTACAAGCAATATACACAATTGTTACCAGGCATAATCATTAAGCAATTCATATATATGATTGTCATAATATTATTTTCATGCAAGTTATAATGTAACTTTGTTAGTTCTCGAATCTGGAATTCTTTTAAGTACTGACAGTTTGTCCTTCTGAAAGGTAAATATGTTAAGTGACAAATATCCTGGGTCTAGACCATTCCAGAAAGGAGCCGTTTTACCCGCAAGCAACTAGCCCTCTCTCATTCTCATCTGCCCGCCACCTAAGATGAGCTGAGTAGTAGCTTTCCCTACTCGCTGCCCCACAAATCTGACTACCCAAATTCCCATGGTAGCAGAAAACATGGGCCATTAGACTGTGGTCCACATAACCCCAGGATGAATGAGACAGTGATCACTTCTTTTTAATTGTTTGCTTCCATGACTATCTTCCTACAAGACCACAAAATCCTTGAGCGCAAGAACTATGCTTGTTCCCTTATATCCACAGTTCTTACTACTGTACTGGTATTTGTTGTTTTTGTTAGTTGCCGTTGAATCAATTCCAACTCAGGACAACCCCATGTGACTCCATGTGTGCAGAGCAGAAGTTCTCCATAGGGTTCTCAAGGATGTGTGACCTTTTAGAAGTAGATTGCCAGGCTTGTCTTCTGAGGCACCTCTGGGTGGGTTAGAATCACCAACCTTTTGGCTAGTAGTGGAGCATTTAACCATTTGTTCCACTCAAAGTACTCCACTGCTGGTAAATAGGGAGAATTTAATTAATGCTTAACAACTTTGTTAGTGAACACACAATAGGGATTGTGAGTACTGCTGATGGAGAAGAACTCTGGCATGGGGGAAGGAAGACAGTCTAGTGAAAATACTCTGGGTGTCCGGCAGGATTAGAGCCGAGGGATAAGAAGAGGTAGGGGTGTTAGAGTTGAAGGAGGGAGAAAAAGTGCTGGGAGGTATGGTCAAGTGGACTCTAAACCCAAGGCACTGCTGTAAAAGTCTCTTGTTAAGATGTGATTCTCTCCATTAAGTAATAACCTAGAAAGACATTCAACAACTACATTGATTACCTTCCCCTCTGACCCCTTCATCATGTTCCCCTAAACCAATTGAACTAAGTCCCTGGGTGGTGCAAACACTTAAAGTGCTTGACTACTGACCAGAAAGTTGGAGGTTTGAGTCTACCTAGAGGTGCCACAGAATAAAGGTCTGGCAATCTACTTCTGGAAAACCAGCCATTGAAAAACCTAGGGAGCACAGTTCTACTCTGGCACACATGGGGTCACCAGGAATTGACTAGCCAGCAGCTGTCTTGTTTTTAAGTTAACTTTAAATAAAGTATCGTTTCAAAAGTAAGAAGAAACTCGATGCCCCCTTTTTTTTTTTTCAATTTCCTTCCTATGCAACCAATAAAGCAACTTTAAGCTTGACAGTTCCCTACCTGTTGGAATTCCTCAATCTTGTTTATTACCCAATAAGAGTTAAAGTTCTAAAAAATGTCAGTACCCTGAGAAATGTCACAGATTATTGTGATATTTGACATGCCCACATTGGGGGTGTTGAGCAAACTGGAAAGTATTGGGAAAATAAAGGCAGCACAAACCCACTTCAGAGGGAACACTAAAATAGGAGGATCTGAGAATTTCAAAGAAAAGGGTTACAAATTTCAAAATATTGCCCGATTCTGTTTATTTGTTATCTGCCTGTGACAAATCAGGGCATATACAGATATATTTTGCGCATAGCAAGGCTGGGGAGACTCACCCTCAATGTTAGTAGGAACTAAATATAAAATATATTGTGGGCAGAAAGCTTTCAGTTGGATCAACCCCAAGCTTTCTATAAATCATTTTTATCCACGTAGTTTTTTCTCTCTATACTCAGGAACAGTTAAAATCTGGGACTTTGGCAGTGGGCAAGAGATGAAAGTACTACCTGAAGGAAAAGACTGGAAGGAAGAAGAACACTGGCTGCAAGACCTGATTTTCCTAAAACCTCAGGAAAAACACCAGTATTTGATCCTTGCCTTGGAGCGCAACGGGAAAATCAAAATGATCCAGGTTTACAGTCTCATTTTTTAATTTGTACTCTAGTTGCTCCTCATAGGAAAATTGCATGAGTCCATGGATAAGCCCCATTTAACTCCCCTCATGCCTTCCAGCTGGGAAAAGTATCTATCCATCAACTTTCCTGTGATGCTCCTAGTTAACCTTGCCGGGTCCGAGTAAGAACCAAAACTGAATAGCTGCCCAACCATAGCTTCCTGCCCATCAAACGTTTACTGAAACCTTAAATTGGGCATCAGAAAGGTTCAATTTACACACAGCTGCCACTTCTGACACTGTTTATACCCTCATTTGAGAATAATTCAAGGGGAGAACTGCTCCCTAAAAAAAAAAAAACCCAGCAGATAAAAAAAAAAAAAAAAAAAAAGCAGATAGGGGCTGTGAAAAGGAGGCATGATTCCTCTCTGTCGCTTGTAAGCCAGAATGACTTCAGGAATGCTCAAGTCACTTTTTCAGTTGCTTTGTTTACTTTAAAGTTAATCATGCAGTCTGCTCAGGGCTGTTTTGGGAGGACTGAACTTGGCTAATTTATTTTTCCTGTTAATCTATTACTTCCTGAGAATGCTAATGCCTTCTTCATATTTCTAAGGAAGGCTAGATCATTTATCCTGGCTATTGAGTGGATCTCTCCCTTTTGCCTAGAACTCAAGGACTCATCGCCTTCAATATTCCCCTTCTGAAAGCTGAGATCAGAGGAAACTTTTGAATAGGGTAGCAAGCATGATATATCAGCAGTGATTAAGATGACTGATGGGCCTAGGGCTGGAAAAAAAAAAAAGAGTGATTCAATATGGTTTTCCCTTGTAGTCTGAGCAACCCAGAATGACAGCATCAAATGGAATTTCTTAGTAATCCGCTCCAAGACACAACATGTGTTTCCTTCTTTAAGTTAGTGCAATTGCTCTTCAAGATGTCCTTTCTGACACACAATGTCTGTTCTCATAAACACTCCCTGTTTAAGGATTACAAAAGCAGGGCGGTATTGTTCCCACAACAAAATTGTTTGGGGGTTCTATGGTGTACTTTTTGCTTTGATTGCTCTGGTTCTCCATGTCTCCAGACCTGTATATTATGAGCTGGATGAGGACTGGAAATCTCTCTTATTCATACTCGTATTCTTGCCCTATTGAGAGTAGATGCTCATTAAGGACTGAAAGAATAAAGAAATAAAAGAAATCTCTAGTAAGGTAGACAGTAATAAATATATGCGAGAAATTCTTATTAACTCTGGAAGGGGGCTTTCCAATAAGGATAATGTTGAAAGCACACTTAGTAAAGTAAAATATGGTTTGATTTACATACTTATTTTATAGAATATTTTCATTCATTCATTTTTCAATGACCACTTACCATGGCCCAGAAAGTTATGTTCTCTTTTACCATGGAACTCCTGATTTACTGGGAGGGAGTAATGGTGAACCACCTGTCACAAGTGTGTTAAGAGTTTGCACAATATCCTTCAGAAGCTTATGATGGGGGACTGGGGTCCAGCTTAATCAGGAAGTCTGGGAACATTTCTCTTTCCAGTGATTTCCAAGTAAATTCAACACAATTCAAGAAGTATTTTGCTCCCACATACACTAGGTATTGTTCTAAATTCTGGGATTCTAAGGAATATAAAGCATTAGTGAGCTAGATTACTCACACCAAACCTTCACAGAAATCAACTAAAGTTCTGGATAAACAATTCAAAATCTCTTTATTAGCATTAAGGAGTCCCTGGGTGATGCAAACAGTTAACACTTTTGGATGCTGACCAAAAGGTTGGAGGTTCACCCAGAGGTAACTCAGAAGAAAGGCCTGGCAATCTACTTCTGAAAAATCAGACATTGGAAACCCTATAGAGCAGGAAAAAAACCTGGAAAATACACAAACATATGGAAATTAAACAACACACTATTAACTTACCAATGGCTCAAGGAAAAAACCACAAGAGAAATCACAACTTCCCTGGAGTCAAATGAAAATGAAAGTACAACATACCAAAACTTATATGATGCAGTGAAGGCAGTACTCAGAGGGAAGCTTATAGCAATAAATGCCTACATGAAAAAGAAGAAAGAACTCAAAAAACAGCTTAACTGGACAACTCTAGGAACTAGAAAGAGAAGAGCAAACTAAGCCTAAACCTGCTAGAAGAAAGGAAATAACAAAGATCAGAGCAGAAATAAATAAAACAGATAACAATAGAGAGAATCAATAAAAACTAATAGTTGGTTCTTTGAAAAGATCAATAAAATTGACAAACCTTTAGCTAGACTGACAAAGAAAAAAAAGATACAAATAACCAAAAGAAAAAATGAAAGATGGGACAGTACAGCTGACCTGAGACAAATAAATAGAATTATGACAGAATATTATGAACAATTGTATGGCAACAAACTGGATAACCTGGATGAAATTGACAAATTTTTGGAAGGGCACAACCACCCAAATGGACTCAAGAGGAAATATAAAGTCTCAACAGACCCATAACAAGTGAAGAGATCAAATCAGTGATCAAAAACCTCTCAACAAAATAAAGTCCTGGACCAGATGGCTTCACTGGGGAATTCTACCAAAATTTAGAGATTTGACACCAATACTGTTTAAACTATTCCAAAAGAATAGAGAAGAAAGTAATACTCCCTAATTCATTCTATGAGACAAACATAACCCAAACCAGACAAAGACACCACAAGAAAAGAAAACTACAGGCCAATATCTCTTATGACTATAGTTGCAAAAATCCTCAACAAAATACTAGCAAACAGACTCCAACAGCATACTAAAAGAGTCATATATCATGAACAAGTGGGATTTGTTCCAAGAATGCATGGAAGGTTCAACATTAGAAAATCAATCAACATAATATACCACATCAATAGAACAAAGGAGAAGAAACACATGATCATCTCTATGGATACAGAAAAAGCATTTGATAAAATCCAACAACCTTTCTTGATGAAAACCCTGAAGAAGATTAGAATGGAAGAGAAATTCCTCAGTATGATTCAGGGCATATATGAAAAGCCAACAGCCAACGTTTTACTTAACAGAGAAAGACTGAGAGTTTTCCCCTTGAAATCGAGAACAAGACAAAGGTTCCCATTCTCACCATTTCTATTCAATATTGTATCGATGGCAACGGGGGAACGGGAGCGGGATTGTATTAGAAGCCCTAGCCTGAGCAATAAGACAAGAAAAAGAAATAAAATGTATCCAGATTGGAAAAGAGAAGTAAAATTATCTCTATTTGCAGATGATATGATCCTATATACAGAAAAATCTCAATTAGTCCACAAGAAAATTTCTAGAGCTAACAGAGGAATTTAGCAAAGTTGCAGGGTACAAGGTCAACAACAAAAACTAGTTGGATTTCTATACACCAGCAGTGAGAAATCTGAAAGGGAAATTAGGGGAACAATTCCATTTACAATAGCATCTAAGAGAATAAAATACCTAGGAATAAACCTAACCCAGGACGTGAACGACTTATACAATGAAAACTATAAAACACTACTGAAAGAGATTAAAAAAGACTTAAATAAATGGAAACCTGTTCCATGTTCATGGATTGGAAGACAATATTTTTAAGATATCAAAACTATTCAGAGTGAGCTGTAGATTCAAAGCAATTATGAGCAAAATTCCAACAGCCTTCTTTACAGAAGTAGCAAAACCAATCCTCAACTTTATACGGAATGGCAACAGGCCCCGAATAGCTAAAATGATGTTGAAAGAGGAGAACAAAGTAGGAGGACTCACACTTCCTCATTTTAAAATATACTATACATTTACAGTAATCAAAACAGCCTGGCACTGGTATGACAATAGACACATAAACAAATGGAATAGAACTGAGAGTCCAGAAATAAACCCACACATCTATGGTCGACTAATTTTTGACAATGTGCTAAGTCCATTTGATGGGGAAAGAGGAGTCTTTTCAATAAACGATGCTGGGAAATTTGGATTTGCATATGCAGAAAATGGAACAGGATCCATGTCTCACACCATATAGAAAAACAAATTTAAAATGGATTAAGGACCTAAATGTGCAAATTCTTAGTAGAACAAACAGGGGCAGCACTGTCAGACCTAACTTTCAACAATGAATTATCTAATATAACAACAAAAGCACAAACAGCAAAAGACAAATAAATGGGACCCCATAAAAATTTTTAAAACTTTTGTTCATAAAAAGGCTTTACCAAATATGTGAAAAGACTAGCTACTAACTGGGAGAATATCTTTGGAAACATACACCCAACAAGAATCTAATAGCCAAAATATATATAACACTTTGACAACCACAAAAAGACAACCCAATCATAAAATGGAAAAGGACTTGAATAGACATTTCGTCAAAGAGGACATTCAAATGGTCACCAAACATATGAAAAGATGTTCAGCATCATTAGCCATTAAGCCATTAAAAAAAATAAAAATAAAATAAAATAAAAATAAATAAATAAAGCCATTAGAGAGATGCAAATCAAAACCACAATGAGATACCATTTCACTCCTACTAGGATTATTAAGATTAAAAAAAAAAAAAACAGAAAATAACAAATGCTGGGGAGGCTGTGGTGAAACTGGAACTCTTATCCATTGCTGGTGGAAATGCAAAATGGTACAGCTCTTGTGGAAAACAGTGTGATGGTTCCTCAAAAAACTAAAAATTCAACTACCATGTATATAACCCAGCAATTCTACTCCTAGGTATATACACCAAAGATTGGAAAGCAGAGACTCAGAAAGAAACTTGTAGACCGATGTTCATTGCAGCACTATTCACAACAGTCAGCCTAAATGCCCATCAACAGATGAACGGATAAACAAAATGTGGTGCATACATACAATAGAATACTACTTAGCCAGTAGGAGAAATGAAGTCTTGATACATGCTACATTATGGATGGAGATTGAAGACATTATGCCGAGCAAAATACGCCAATCACAAAAAGACAAATATTGTATGACCTCACTTACATAAAAAGACAAGAAAAGGCAAATGTATAGAGATCAGAGTTTTTTATTGGTTACCAGGGGTGGGAAGGAAGGGGAAAAGCGGATTAACAGTGATAGAAAAATTGCATTGGTTAGGGTTGCACAGAAGATTATTGTAATTGCTGTCAATAAATTGTACACCCGTAAAAATCTAATTGGCAAACATTGTGTGATAGATATATTTACAACGACAAAAAAAAGAAGTAGGTGCTGAGGCTGCTTGTGTACAACAAAACACCTCATAGAATTTGGTTCCTTGTTTTGGAGGTTTAGGGTCATGGTCTCATGGGACATCCTAGTTAATTGGCCTAATAACCTGTTTCATGCTTCTGTTCTGCCTCCTAGTTCATTGCATGGTGCCCAGGGTCTTAAAAGCTTGCAAGCAGCCACCCAAGGCACAATAATTGGTCTCTACTCACCTGGAGCAACAGAGGAAGGAGAGTCAGGAATAGTAGGAGGAAATGGAATGTGTGTGGTTAATTGCCTCCATGACAACTGCCTCCTTTGCCATGAGATCAAAAGAACTGGTTGGTGCCCAACTACTATTACTGAGCATTTTGATCAAAGATTTCATAAAAGAATCCTGTTCAAAAGGAGAAAAACGTAGAACAGAATTTGAAATTCTCACGGACTCCAGACGTCCTGGATGAACTCCCGAAACTATTGTCCTGAGATAATCTTTAAACCTTAAACCAAAAATATTCCCTGAAGTCTTCTTAAAACCAAACAATAGTTAGCTTAGCTAGCAAAAAGTGTCTGCCGTGGGCATTATGCTTTTTTAAGAACTATCCATATGGAATCAAATTGACCACTCGAAAAATTAGATAAGAACCTTAGGGGGCAGTGTATTTATGTTAATGGGGGAGGAGCAACTCAGAAAAGGAAGGCAAGAATGGTTGCATAATTCGAAGAATGTAATCAATGTCGCTAAACTGCACATGTAGAAACTGTTGAATTGATGTATTTTTGCTGTGTATATTCTCAACAACAACAAAATAAATACAATTTAGAAAAACTCCTGTGGAGCACAGTTCTACTCTGACACACATGGGATCGCTGTGAGTCAGAGTCAACTCAACAACTGGCGGTGATGCTAGCATTAAAGACCTGACGATATGGTGAGGAAATACCAGACCAAGATTGAAGACAAAGTAAAAACAGAGAGGTAAACTGAATACCAGAACAGCGTTGCTACGTTTGCCCTGCTAAAGCAAATGGCTTCAGCTTCAGAGACTCACCAGGTGAGGGGCAAAGAAATCAAAGTCCAGGGCCCACCCAAGGCAAGGAGTTAAAAACCATATCCACAATAAGCTGGGACCCAAAAGTTACCCTCTGGATAAGGGTGAACCATGAATAAAGAAACCAGCCTCCCAGAGGCGATGTAGGAAAGGCTGTCTTGACACTGAGCCATGTGGGAAGAAAGCAGAGGGGTAGGAAAACTAAACAAGACAAAATCCTGTCCCTGAGACGCGGTGGCCACAGATGGGATCTCATGTGCATTTGCAATCCAGATTGGCAAAAAATCTCAGACTATGAACTTAGTTTAAGGTAGTCCAAAACGGGTAGCTCTACCAGGCACCTGACGGCAGCAAACACAAATCCATTCCGGAGGCAGGTACCTTCATCTCAGGCCACAGTCAAAATAGCCAAGCACACAAGGAAACAAGACAATGAGCTGCAGGCACAGAGAGAAATAAACAGAGCAATGGAAGAGGAATAATTTCACATACAATGGAAGAAGTACTGCAGATCTGCGTGGCAAGAATCGATTTTTCAATAAATGGTTTTGGAGCAACTAGACATCCATATGGAAAAAAACGAACAAACTAAATTTTGAACTCCCATCTAAAAAGTTATCATTCCTGATGGATTAATGGCATAAAGACATTAACTGAAAGGCAAAACAACACAGTTCTTTATTGTTTGTTTGTTTTTAAACAACACAGTTTTTAGCAGTTAATACAGGAGATTGTTTTTATGAGCTCGAAATAAATATCTTAAATAAGATTCAGAAACCACTAATTATAAAGGAAAAGATGGATGTCTTTGATCACTTCAAAACTAAGAAATTTTCCTTATCAAAATTCTCCATAATGAGCATGAAAAGACAAGAATAGAGAAGATATTTGTAACATATAATAACAAATACTAGATTCATATCTAAAATAGGATAAAGAACTTTTACAAAGGTCTTAGATAAGAAATAAGGTAAACAGTTCAATAAGAAAAACAAAGAGATGGGCACTTTACAAAACAAAATCCAAATGGCCAATAACATAGAAAAAGTTGTTAATTAACCTCATTAGTAATCAGGGAAATTCAAATCAGAATCCCAGTGAGGTATCATTACACACATGTTCAGCTACTCCTCGTCTCCTTGGAGGCAACATGCCTAGGCAGATACCACCCCACCTACCTGACACATATTTCTCCCTTCACCCCCCTACCTCTAGGGATCTAAGCATATTCGCAGATGAGCCAACATGTTCAAATCTCACTCTAGGATTCTCCCATCCTGGTCCCTGGGCTTTTGTTCAGCCTAGAGGGAAACAAGCTCCACAAAAACTCTCTCCAAATTCCAAGCCCCATTTCTCTGTTTGCCCCAGAAACTGTTGGGTACAGGAAGGTAGATGGAAAGACACACCAGACATTATCTTCCCAGACTCCCCACCACATTTTAAAAAACTGCTTCAGTAATCACATCCAGTTATTTGGGAAGCATTGCTAAGGCATTATGAGCTAAGGCAGAGTGCCCATAAGTTTTATGTACTTCTTTTTAGTATCTTCAAACCAGTCCTTAATGGCTTGAAATGTCTCATTCTTGCACTTACATTCTTCTTGGTTTTATTTTATCAAGTTTCAGAAAAATGCTCGTGCAACTGTCAGGTCTGGTCATTAGTTATCACTGTGTTTGATTTTCTGGGCATGGTCTTATAGCCATGTAATGAGAAGGTGTATTGTAACGGGACCCTTCTGTTAATACAACTTCATAAACCTTAAGAGAAGGGAACAATAATTTTTTCATGATCCCAGGTGTAAAGGGACAGAATTAAATTCTGCCTACATAAAATGTTTAGTAAATTGGGGATAAATTAACACCAAAACCCTTGTTGAGAAAACCATAGGGTGGTGAAAAATTATTGCTCTAACATTATGAACAAAGCACTGTGGGAGTTCAGAAGAGAGGGTGAGTAATCCACCCAAAACTAATTCAAATTCTAAAGACCCACTTACTTCTTATTTGTCCTTCCTTTTATCCACATTACCTTATGGATCTACTCTTGGAGCCCTATTTGTGAGCCTGTTTGTGCAAAAGATTTTTGTTTATGCAGCAATTAACATACTACATCCTCTTAACGTTATATGAACTGCTGTTTTCCTAGAGCATTGAATCCTAAAGGCCTGCCAATACCAGCCTAAGATGAAAGGTTTCACCAATTAGGGGTGAAATGAAGAAAATAAGTGCAATTTTTGTAAAGCTTATTTTACTTTTTTAAATTATAAGATTGTATCTTTCCTACTTTCTTGGTATTAAAATAGCCTTTCTTCTCGTAGAATGATGACAGTAGAGCCACTCCCTCCTCCATTACCATCACTTAGTAAAATTGAATGTTAGTAACTAGGTCAATCTTTACAAATTGTTTTTAGAAATTTTACTGCTCCATGAATTCATAAAGCCTGAGAACCACTGTCCCAAGTGGTTCAGTTGAAACCAGCTAAACCTATTAAAACCACTGCAGCCAGCTCACACCATCGGGGGGTGCAATCATCTAACTTAGCTCAATGTATCAGTACTTGTTCACTGTTGGGCTAGTCCTGAGACTCCTTCCACGCCCACAACAGCACAAACCAATCAAAGAATCAGCTAGTGGGTAGGAGTGTCATTGGCCTAAACTTTTAAATTAACATGGATATGATATAAGAGGCCTTAGATCTACATCTCAAACTATAAATCTTTAAAAGTGGAAGGGCCTTCATCCATGAAGTAGGAGAAGTGCTCCTTTCACTAATGAGGAAAATAAGACCCAAAGAAGATACATACACCTTGCCCAAGGTCGCATTAGAGCTAAGACTAGAAATATGCCCTCTTCTCTCCAAGACCAATACTCTCTCCACTTTACCACAGCTGTTATGAGGCACCTAGAAAAACAAAAATGTGTGTCTTAGTTTCCCAGGGCTGCAGTAACAAAATATCACCAAGTGGGTATCTTTAAAGAACAGAAATCTATTGTCTTACAGTTCTGCAGACTAGAAGTCCAAATCAGGGTATTGGCCTTGTTGATTCCTCTTGAGGGTTCTTAGAGAGGAACTGTTCCATGCTTCTCTCCCAGCTTCTGGATTCTGCTGGCAATCCTTGGCGTTCTTTTGCCGCTTGTAGATGTGTCTTCACATGGTATTCTGCCCTTTTATAAGACACCACTCAGGAGGGATTAGGACCTCCCCTACTCTGATAGGATGCCCTAGTGGTGTAGTGGTTAAGAGCTATGGCTGCTAACCAAAAGGTGGGCAGTCTGAATCCACCAAGTGCTCCCTGGCAACTCTATGGGCGGTTCTACTCTGTCCTATAGGGTCACTATGAGTCAGAATCAACTTGACGGCAGTGGGCTTGGTTTTTTGGTTTTCTACTCTGCTTTGATCTCATTAACTAATACAGTTATTATTAACTCGTTAACTAAAAGAAAAAAGCCCTATTTCCCCAAACAAGGTGACATGAACAGATATAGGGGTTAAGACTTCACCATATTGTGGGGGGCACATCAATCCATAACAATATGCAAGTTTCATGAAAAAAAAAATCTTGAAGAACATAAACATCAACCTGGATAATAAATGAAGAGATATACCATATTCACAGAAGAGATTTCATATCAAAAGATACACTTACTACGTTCAAATTAAAAGCTTGTCTTAAAACACAAAGTGAAAAGACAAGTCACAGACTGTAAGAAGAAAATTGCACCCAACCAGAATATCTAAAGAAATGCTATGAATCCAGAAGAAATACAAACACCCCAACAACAATAACAACAACAAAAATTGACAAAGGGCAGGTAAGAAATAGCTAACAAATACATGAAAAAAGGTTCAACTCACTAATAATTAGGAAAAGGTCTTTAATACAGTTAATACATTTTAAAATTAATTTGAAAATTAACCCATTTCGAACCCATCACATGAGCAAATTTTTAAAAAATCAAGCAATAGTAAGCCTTGGCAAAAATGTGAAGAAAGGAGAACTCTCACTCCTGGTGGGCCTGCAAATGAATAACACTACGTCGAAAAGCCATTTGGTAACATCTAGTAAAGCTGATGATGGGCATTCCTTACAACTCTGTAATTCACACATCCATTAAAACTATAGCAGACATCCATTAAAAACAGGCAGTGAAAAATTCACCACAACCTAAACATCCCCAGTAGGAGAATGGATAGATAAGTTGTAGTAAATGTACACAATACTATGAAGCAGTTAAAAGTAAACGAACTGGAGCTCCATGTAACAACTTACACAATTCTCAAAAAAATAACATTATGTTAAACAAACAAGTTGAAGAAGAATGTAAACAGTTGGGCAACATTTAAAAAAGGTTTAAAAAGCCTGAAAACAAGATTATGTTTGTTTGTGTGTGTGAGTATACATACACACATACATACATCTATACTCACACATATACCTTTCATAAGCTTTCAAAACTAACACCATATTCCAGTTAGTGGTTACTGCTGGGGAGGGAAGGAAAAAAGGGAATCATTTTAGGGAGGGATGTTGCTGTATGCTGTCAAGTTGATTCTAACTCACAGTGACCCTATAGGACAGAGTATAACTGCCTCATACGGTTTCTGAGGCTGAAATTTTTAGGAAGGAGATCGCCAGGTCTTTTCTCCTACAGGGCAGCTGATTGGTTTAAACTGCCAGCCTTTCAGTTAGCAGCTGAAAGCTTTAACCACTGTGCCACCAAGACTCCTTAGCGAGGGATGGGCTGATTTAAGATTTCATAATCTCAATGAGATGGATCGATACAATAGCCACAAAAATGGACTCAAACATACCAACGATCGTGAAGATGGCACAGGACCTAGTAATGTTTCATTCTGTTCTACATAAGGCGGTCATGAGTCAGAGCCGACTGGACGGCAACTAACAACCACAAAAAGATTTGGTAAAGCTGGATGGTGGGTACGGGACTGTATGTTCTGTTTTTCTCTATACCTTTAGTAACAGCTCACCAAAAAACGGTTTATTTTTTACGTACTCACTGGATTTCTATTGAAGGGGAAGGAAGAGGATATTTTCCTCACGGTGATATGGGAGCTGCCTGAAGTGGTGCCTTTCCTACGTGATGGCAATCGTGTCGTGCGTCTGAGGACGTCTACTAAATCAAAGAACACAAATATTCCTTTCCCAGATGTTGAAGTGACACTTGAGAGAAAATTATCTCGCCATGCTAATGTAAGTTAAATTTCTTGACTTTTTAAATTTTTAGCTTTTGATATGTGTAAGGTCAAACACGCACAAAAGTAGAGAAAAGAATGCAACAAGCCTATATATACTACCACTCAGCTTCAAAAGTTTTCTCTGCATAGCCAAACTATCCCACCTTTATTCTCCCCACTCCCCCATCACCACCACCAATGGATTATTTTGAAGCAAATTCCAGACATTCTGTCATTTCATCCCTAAATATTCCAGTCTGTATTTTTAAAGGATACTGATTCTTAAAAATATAACAATAATATCATTATCACAACTTAAATGGTTTACCAGAAGTCCTTAATGACCACATATTCACCTGGTGTTCAAATTTCCTCATTTTTTTTTTTTTTCTTACAGTTTGTTTCAGTCACGATCCAAATAAGGTCTGTTTGTTGTTGTACCCAGTTGATGAGTCTCCCTTAATCTATAAATTTCTCTCTCTCTCTCTTTTTTTCCTTGCAATTTATTTATCGAATAAGTTGGACAGTCTGTGTATTGTTTCTCACCTTCTGGATTTTGCAGATTGCATGCTCATGGTGTGATTTCAGATCTTCCTCTGTAAAGGGACTTTGTAGTTCAATCTAGTGCTTTGACTGCATATTTAATGGTTTTTTCCCCAGAACGTCTCCATAGATGGTGTTGTATACTTCTGCTGAGATTGACGTAATGACTGAATGTCATTTTTGGAGATCCGCATCCATCGATGATCACTATCTAGGTCTATTATTTCACTGTTGTTGTTAGCTGCCATTCAGTCGGCAAACCCATGCACATGATGGAACTGCTGTGATCCATAGAGTTTTCAGCAGTAGATTGCCAGGCCTTTCTTCCTAGTCTTAGTCTGGGAGGTCTGCTGAAACCTGTTTAGCTTCATAACAACACGCGAGCCTCCACAGATAGATGTTGGCGGTTGTGCTTGAAGTGTGTTGGTCAAGAATTGAACCCAGGTCTCCTGCATAAAAAAAACCCAGTGCATAAAAATATAGAAGGTGATAATTCTGCCACTGAACCACCACTGTCCTCACTATTTCATTAACCCACCATAACCCACTATTTCATTAGGAGCTGCAAAATGGTGATATCATAACTGTACCATTCTGCCTCGTTTATTAGCTGGAATATGTCTTTAAAGAAAAATTCTCCATCAACTATTTGGTTACTTTGAAGAGCTGTTCATACAGGAAAGGCAAGATCCATGATTAATTCTTTTCCTATACTTACCAGTTTTTAAAATAAGGAATTGGTTCCCTAGCATCATCCAAAGTGACTAGTGAATTTTATTTATTTTTTTAATATCTTTATCCACTCACAAATTTTAAATAATCTTTCTGTGTTTCACCCAATTTAATTTATTATTATTATTGATGCCAAAATTGTCTGATCGCAATCTGGTGGAACCTCTTCAAGCTCCCGAGTTCCTGCAACAGGACCCCAGTAGCTCTGGATAGCTTCCAGATGAGGCAAGGTGTTCCAGACTCATCTTGTACTTGCTCCAGACCTGGAATCCGGCATTTCTCCAAAAAAAAAATCTTGGTTTCTTTTTTTGTTTTTAGTAAGAAATAGTATTAAGAGAGTACAATAGAGTTTCTACAGATGCCCACTGCTACTAAGTTGGTCCCTGTTTTTAGACCATGTCAATAGACAGAAGTAGGAACAATTTTTCAGAGAAAATACATCGTTAGTTTCTGCTTATATTTCTGATTCAAACTTAAGACTACATGTCTTTTACTAATTTTGATATCTCTTTCTCTTACAGAAAATCTTGGTTCCTTAAAGACGTTAGCATAATTACTTATTTACTTTATTCTGTGATAAATAAATGGATAGACAGACAGACAGATAGATAACTATACAAGGTATAGATCCCTAGGTGGCATAAGTGGTTTGTGCTTGGCTACTAACCTAAAGGTTGGCAGTTCGAACTCACCCAACGGTGCCACAGAAGAAAAGCATGGCAATCTACTTCTGTAAAGATTACAGCCAAGAAAACAATGTTAAAAAAACAAAAACCAAACCTGTTGCTGAAGAGTCAATTCCAACTCCTAGTGACCCTATACAGCAAATTCTACTATATAACAGATGGGGTCACCAGGAATTGGAATTGACATCATGGCAATGGGTTTGGTTTTGGATATATCGTTCTAAGCAATGTAAATGTACTGCCTAGAATGATATTATATGTATGTATGTGTATATGTACATATGTGTATATATGTATATAGTGTATGTGTGTATATATATGAATATATATATAAATTTATATTATACAGTATTATAGTTTCAGAATAACAATAAAATTACTAGAAATATGATAGCTGAAAACAGCTGAAGATTTTGTTTTCTTTCAGTTCTTTTTGTCCTTGGGGTATACATGACTTGGAATGTATAGCCAAATTATTATGCATAAAAATTACTTGAAATAATACCCTGTGTCACCAGCTCCATACACTGCTAGGTTCATTTGTTTCATTTTCTTTCTATTTATTGTTTTTTTTTTTAATTTACTTTTATTTTATTATGTAAAATATTAAATAATTCCAAAATCAAATCTATAAACAAAATCTATTTCAAGAAGCTTAACTTCTATTCCTATCCCTACCATCCTGTTCCCTCCCTAACCTGTAGTCCACCTATTATTTTTTAAATTTTTGATTTATGTTTCCAGTGCTTTTTTAAATATAATCAAATACTTATCCTTACTTGTATCCCCTCCAACCTTTCTTAAACAAAAGGTAGAATACTAAACATAATCTATTCTTTGCTGTAATGGATTGAATTGTGTCTCCCAAAAATTTGTGTCATATTGGCTACATTATGATTCCCAGTATTGTGTGGTTGTCCTACATTTTGTGATCTAATTATTCTCCATTTTGTAATGTGTTATAAATGTGAATACCTATACATTAGCAAGGCAGAATCTGTGTGGGGTGTATCTTGAGTAACACACTACAAGATAGTGTAACTCAAGTCACACCCTTACTTAAATTACATCTTTATTCAAGTCACACCCTTGCTTGAGTCACAGCTTTTATCTCACAAGAGTTAAAAAGAGAGAGAAGTGAGCGGAGAGAAGGACCTCACTACAACCAAGAAAGAAGAGCCGGAAGTGGAGCACTTCCTTTGGACTCAGGGTCTCTGCACTGAAAATGTCCTAGATCCAGGGGATGGTTGCTGCCAAGACACACGCAGATCTCCAAGGAACACCAAGCCCACAGATACAGAAAGAACACTAGGACCTTCCCCCAGAACTGACACAAAGAGAAAGCCTTCCCGAAGAACTGGTGCCCTAAATTTGGACTTTTAGTCTCCTAAACTGTGAGAGAATAAACTTCTGTTTGTTAAAGCCAGCCACTTGTGGTATTTCTATAATAGCAGTAGCAGATAACTAAGACAGAATTTCGTACCAGAAGAGTGGTGTGATACTCTAACAGACACCTAAAATGTGGAAGTGGTTTTGGAATTAAGTAGTGGGTAGAGGCTGGGAGAGTTTTAAGGTGCTTAATAGTAAAAGCCTAGATTGCCTTGAAGAGACTGTTGGTAGAATTATGGACATGAAAGGCAAATCTGGTCAGGGTTCAGAAGGAAGTCAGGAGAGCTATAGAGAAAGGCTCTGTGCTTGTTAAGATAGTGCATCAACTTGGCTGGGCTATGATTCTCAGTGTTTATAAGTGATCACTCCCATGATGGAATGTGCTGTGAGTAGCCAGTCAGTTGAAATGGAATTTTCTTGGGGGTGTGGTCTGCATCTGAATATAGGCAGGCATTCTGGCTTTTTGCTCACTGTGGATCCTGCAGCTGCCTCCTGTTAGTCTGACCTCCGGTTCTTGGGGCTTGAGCTATCAGCTTATCTGTCAATCTCAGGATTCGTTGATCTTTACAGCCTGTGAACAGGAGCCCTGCTCTCTGACCTACTAGTCTTGGGCTCACCAGTCCCTACAGCTACATGAATCCGGAGAAACCTTGCGGTCTTGCCTGACAATCTTGGAATTCATCGACCTTCACAGCCTGTGAGCAAGAGTCCTGCTCTCCGACCTGCCAATCTTGGGTTTGCCAGTTGAATTGAGAGAAGCCTTTATGCTGATCCACGGACTTGGAACATTCCAGCCTCTACAATCACGTGAGCTGTTTCCTTGATATAAATCTCTCTCTGTATATATTTATATGCTTTACTGGTTTTGCTTCTCTAGAGAACCCAGCCTAAGACAAAAAAAAAAAAAAAGACAGTCTCTATCATATTAGAGAATGCATGTGGTGTCAGCAACAGAATGTTGCTAGACACGTGGATGTTAAATGTGCTTCTGGTTAGGCTTTAAAAGAAAGTGATAAACATGTGACTGGACAATGGAGGAAGGGCAATGCTTTTTATGCAATGGCAAAGAACTTGTCTGAATTATGTTCAAATGTTTGGTGGAAGGTAGAACATGTAAGTGATGAACTTGGATATCTGGTTGATGAAATTTCTAAACAAGATCTTAAAGAGGTTGCATGGCTTTTCCCTGCCACCTATAGCAAAATATGAGAGGAAATTGATGGACTTTAAAATGAACTATGCAAGATGAAAACAGAAATTAAAGATCTGGAAAATCCTGTTGTACAAACTGAGAACATGTATCCTAGAATGTTCACCAAGGATGCGGATATACAATCTTTTGTTAAAGAGATTAAACCTGTAACTGATGGATCTAACCAACTACCGCAACAGAAAATCCATCAGCTTAGACCGAAGGGGACAGAGAAAGGACAGAAGAAAAGAAAGCTATCTGCCTCTTGGAATTCCACAGGCAGGAAGCTGGCCAAAGGAACTACATCTGTTGTCCTCCGAGAAAATAGAAGGACCATCTCTGGAGCAGCTCAGAGATCAGCAGAACTGTTGGAAGGAGCGCTGGAAACAGGGCCTTTTCAGTTTCAAAGGGTGGGGCCATCGTCTCCTGGATCTTAAAGGGCGGGGCCACAGCCTCCTCAGTTTCAAAAAGTTTGATCTTTGCCAACTCAGTTCTGTAGTATGGGGCTCCCATTAAGGTAAGGCACAGGGATGAGATCACTGCCCACAGCTGAGGGGGTGGGGCTGCTATGCCCGAGAGGCAGAAGAACAGGGTTGAAGGGGTGGAGTGGACACTCAAATGGACTGGGAGAATGGGGCCACGCAAAACTGAGGGAGCAGAGTTGCTGTCCCAGTGGGCATGGAAGGCAGAGCTTAAGTCCAGGTCCAGGGAGCCTCCACTCAGACTCCAGAGGGCATGGCCAACACCCACAGTCTGGAGGGCAGGACCATTGCCAGAGAACAGAGGATTATTTTTAAGCCTTGAGAGCTAATATAATTTGTTCTGCTGGGTTTTGGACTTGCTTGGTGCATGTTAACCCTTCTTTCCTTTCAATTTCTCCCATTTGTAATGGAAAAATCTACCTTGTTCCTGTTCCACCATTGTACTTTGGAAACAGATAACTTGTGGTATAGATTTTACAGTTCACAGATGACGAGGAATTTTGCCCCAGGATAGACTATGCCTAAAATCTCACCCATATTTGATTTAGATGATTCAGAAGATGAGATTTTGGACTTGGAGTTGATTTAAGACTTTTGGGATGATATGATGGGGTGAATGTGTTTTACATGTGGGCGAGGACATGTATTTTTGGGGGGGCCAAAGGGTAGAATGTCATGGATTGAATCGTGTCCCTCAGAAGTATATGTCAACTTGGCTAGGCCTTGATTCCTCATATTGTGTGGTTGTCCTACCTTTTGTGATCTGATATAAGCATCCTCCATTTGTGATGTGTTGTATATCTAACTATATGTTAAAGAGGGAGCATCACTGTGGGGTGTTCCTGAGTCACAGCCTTACAAGACTTAAGCCTTACTTAGGTCATACCCTTATTCAAGTCACACCTTTGCTTGAGTCACATGTTTTATCTCACATGAGATAAAAAGAGAGAGAAGGGAGTAGAGGGGAGAGGGATCTCACTACCACCAAAAAAGACCTGGGAGTAGAGCGCATCCTTTGCACCCAAAGTCCCTGTGCTGAGAACCTCCTAGACCCAAGGAAAGATTGATGCCAAGACACATGAAGATCTCCAAGGAATGCTGAGCCCCCAGATGTTGAAAGGACACAAGGACATCCCCCCAGAGCTGAAAAAGAAAGAAAGCCTTCCCCTAGAGCTGGTGTCCTGAATTTGGACTTCTAGCCTGCTAAACCGTGAGAGAATAAACTTCTGTTTGTTAAAGCCATCTACTTGTGGTATTGAGCAAGTATCTTAGTTATCTAATCTGTTATAACAGTATTAAATAACTAAGACACTTGCTTAATTTAATAATATATTCTAGAGATCATTGTAAGCAGTATATACCAACCTTTGCCTTTCTTTATGAAAGCTCTATAGTATTCCATTTAAAGAGTGCATTGTAATTTATTCAATTAGTCCTCTGTGGGTGGACACTTGGGTTGTTTCCAATATTTTCCAATTACAAATAGTGCTGCAACAAATGGCCTTATGCGTATGTCATTTTGGATTTTTGACAGTGTATCTCAAAAAAAAAATTTTTTTTTTTTATCTCTAGGTTAGATCCCTACAAGAGGGATTGCTGAGTCAAAAAATAACTGCTAATGTAATTTTCTAGGTATTGCCAAATTCTCATCCACAGCAGTTATACAATTTTGTATTCCCACTAGCAATCTGAGTGCTTATTTTCTCAACTTCACCAAAAGAGCATATTGTCAAACTTTGAGATTTTTGCTAATCTAAGATGAAAAATGGTAACTTGGTATATTTTCAATTTGCATTTCTCTTGTACTCAGTGAGCTAAGCATCTTTTTAATATGTATAAAAGCTTTTTTATATGTGTAAAACCCTCAATGAAATGTGTCTGTTCATATCTTTTGCCTATTTTTCTATCCAGACTCTTGGTTTTAATTTTAATATTTTAAAAACCTCTTTATATATTAGGTATATTAGACATTTATATATATATTAGGAATATTAGTCCTTTGTAATATAAGTTGCAAATTTTTTTTTCTAAGTTCTGTTTTCATTTTGTATATGGCCTTTTTTGCCATAGCAATGCTAACTTCTGGCAGCCGAGTGTAGATGAGTTTTCTGGTTATGAGACATCACAGCTTGAAAATAATCACAGGTGTTCTTCAGGCTCCACTGGAAGTCCATTAGTCTCTCATCTTCTCATCTATCTAAAAATAGCTAGATGCTTTAGCTTCTCCTAGATTTTGATTATAAGAGGCCATGTCCAGAGGTCACAAAATGATTATTCACTTTTTTGGCCAATTATTATTTCACAGTTTTTACATTATATGCTTTTAACTAGATTTCTCAATGGCAATTAATGAAATTCCAGCTTTCTCTTTTCATATATTTCCTTTTTTAAAGGCTTCTTATCTTGCTCTAGTGATCATTTGGCATATTATAAAGGCACCTGTTTTGTTGCTGGTGTTTTTATTGTTTTTAAATTTAATAAGGAAAATGTATGATCAGACTGTTTAAAATATTCTCAGAATTAAAAAATTATAAATTCACTTAAAGCAGGTAGCTTTGCTTCCCACATGACAGGAAAAGAGATGTATTTCCGGATAAGTACTTAATGATATATTTTCAAAAGTTACACAGCCAGAGTCCTTAACCTGGGACCCATGGACTCCCTGTCCAAGGTGGACCTCAAGCGTTGAAAAAGCCTCTCCAATTGCTAGAAAAGGATATTGTGATGGTTAATGTTATATGTCAACTTGATGTCAAAGTGTAAAAAAATAACGAGAACTCTGTAAGGAGAGAAATGATAGAGTTTTATTTTGGATTTGTTACAGCTGAAGCTGGGCAAATACTTGGTAAAATACCAAGTACTGCAAAATCCAAAAAGAGAGAAAGATTTTTATATAGGAGGGCCAGGGGTTACACGTGAGTCACAAAGGGCTGAGGGTTATGTATGAGCCACAAGTAAACTTTTCATAATACCAATTAATCACAGAGTTTTTGGGAGCAAACTGTATAAGCAATTTTTTGAGAACAATCTTATATAAACATCTTTTTAGGGGATGTTCTCATCATTCCTTTCCAGAGCATTCTTACCATTTGCTTAACTATAAACCACAGCTTTGTCATACATTAGTTATGAGTATTCTTTCTGAGAAAAGAACATCTTCATCACTTGCTCATCCAAAGGAGTGGGGGGGTGCATATATTCTGAAAGCAGAAGCAGGGATTTACGGCAAAAGAGTTTCATGCAGACTTGTGTCAGTCACTTAGTCATGCCAGGAACCTCAGTTTTAAGGAGCCTCTACACTAGGCTATGATCCTCAGCGGTTTGGCAGACATTGGACAGATTGCTCCTCCATAATGTAATATAATGTAATCATCTCCATGAAGAGATCTGATGTAATGCAGTCACCTCCATGATGAGATCTGCTACAATGTAATCACTTCCATGATGAGATCTGCTATGAGTAGTCAACCAGTTGAAAAGAGAATTTCCTTAGGGGTGTGGCCTGCCCCCAGGATATAAATGGATGTTCCAGCAAGGCTCACTCTCACTCTGAATCCTGCAACCGATTAGTCATCATCTGACCTCTGGTTCTTGGGACGTAGGCCAGCCTGTTGTCTAGCCTGCCAATTTTGGGTTTGTCAGCCCCTGCAATCATGTGAGTCCGGAGAAGCCTCCATCCTGATGCTTAACCCACGAATTTTAGGACTTGCCAGCCTCCACAACTGCGTGAGCCATTTCCTTGAATTAAATCTCTCAATATATATTTTTATATATACACACACACGTTTCACTGGTTTTGCTCTACTAGAGAACCCAACCTAAGACAGACATCATGTTTGGTAAAGTAGAAAAAAAAAAAAATTTTTTTTTTTTTTTTTTAAAGTAGAGGGTCAGTAAAAACAAGAGGAACCCTCAGTGAGATGGGCTGACACAACAGCTGGAACGATGGGCTTAATATACCAACGATTGAGAAGATGGTGTAGGACTAGGCACCGTTTTGTTCTGTTAGATATAAGGTCACCATGAGTCAGAGCTAATTCCAAGTTAATTAACAAAAAAAAAATTCTGAAATTGTATACAAATTTCTTTTCTGAAAAATGTAGTGTCTTAGTTATCTAGTGCTTCTATAACAGAAATACCACAAGTGGATGGCTTTAACAAAGAGAAGTTTATTTTCTCACGGTAAAGTAAGCTGAAAGTCCAAATTCAGGGTGTCAGCTCCAGGGGAAGGCTTTTCCTGTCAGCCTTCTCATCAATCTTGCTCCAGACTAGGAGCTTCTCTGCACAGGAACCCTGGGTCCAAAGGAAGCGCTCTGCTCCCAGCACTGCTTTCTTGGTGGTATGAGGTCCCCAACTCTCTGCTCCCTTCTCTTTCCCTTTTATCTCTTGAGGGATAAAAGGTGGTGCAGGCCACACCCCAGGGAAACTCCCTTTACATTGGATCAGGGACGTGGCCTGGGTAAGGGCAGTGTTATAATCCCACCCTAATCCTTTGTAACAATCACAGAATGGAGGATAAACACACAATGCTGGAAATCATGGCCCAGCCAAATTGATACACACATTTTTGGGAGGACAGAATTCAATCCATGACATGTAGGATCTTCAGCTTTTTCTTCTTTCCTTTCTTTTTTAACGGCCTTTCACTTTCTTCATGTATTATATCCTTGATGTCTTCCCACAACTCTTCTTGTCTTCAGTCATTAGTGTTCAGTGGGTCAAATCTATTCTTGAGATGGTATCTGAATTCAGATGGGAAGTATTTAAGTATTTATTTTTGTTTCCAACTTTACTTTCTAATCACCAGTAATTATCAGTGCAATTAGATGGCATATTCCATCAATTTCAGACTGTAGCAGGTTGTAAAAATCTTCAATTTCTTCATCTTTGGCATTCATGGTTGGTACATACATTTGAATAATAATTGTACTAACTGGTCTTCCTTGTAGGAGAATGGATATTAACCTACCATTGATGGCACTGTGTTTCAGGATAGATCTTGAAATGTTCTTTTTAACAATTAATATGATGCCATTCTGCTTCAATTTGTCATTCCTGGCATAGTAGACCATGTGATTGTCGGATTCAAAATGGCCGATAACAGTCCATCTCGGTGCACAAGTGCCTAGAATATCAATCTTCAAGCATTCTATTTCATTTTGGATGACTTCCAATTTTCCTTAATTCGTACGTCATACATCCTACATTTCAGTTACTAATGAATATTTCATAACCGTTACTTCTCATTTTGAGTTGTACACATCGGCAAATGATAATCCTGAAGGCTTTATTTCATTAGGGTCCTTAAGGTAAACTCTATTTTGAGGAGGCAGCTCTTGCCATTTGTATTCTGAGTGCCTTCGAACCTGAGGGGCTCATATTCCAGCACTACATATTGGGCAGTATTCTATTGCTATATGTAGTTTTCATTGGCTGATTTTTGAAAGTAGATCACCAGCCCTTTCTTCCTAGCCTGTCTTAGTCTGGAAGCTCTTTTGAAACCTGTCCATCACGGATGACCCTGCTGATATTTGAAATACCAGTGGAATAGCTTCCAGCGTCGTAACAACACACAAGCCACTACAATACAACAGATTGACAAACATATGAGATACTTAAAAATACTTGAGGCAAGACAATTGAAAACTGTCAAATAGAACTGGCAATAGGAAGTTCTTAGTGATAATTGGAAAAAGTTTGTGTAGACTATTATGGGGCAGAAGCCAGACAATGAGGATCGTTGAGTGAATGGGGACCAGTAACTGAAACAGTTAATGTAGAATATTCTTTTAAGAAGTTTGAAGGGAAAGATGGGAACATAACTTAATGCATTGGTAGGTCAAGAAAGAATAAATCAAGACTGAGAAGAAGGAGCCAGTAGAGAGGGAGAGTATATTTTTGTTGTTTTAATGAATTCTATGAATTATAATTTTTTAATGCCAGAAAGAGGTGGGTTTTACTAAATTTCATCCTCTAGGATTTAAAAAAATACAGTAAGATATTTCATTTTAAATTAATGACAGGATTACAGAGTGTGAATAAATGGTTAGATACTGTCTGTGATCACGACGGTGGGTGAATCTATTTCTTTTGTCCTTCAGATTTTTTTTTTTTTTTTTTTTTCAGAATCCTGCCGTCAGTATAGACGTGAACTGCATTGATTTATTACAACTGGAAGGGTATAATTTGATAGCTGCTGGAACCTTAAATGGCGTAATCATCTTATGGAATTTTGTAACATCTACTGTCACAGAAGTGTAAGTTGTGTCTTTTCCTTAAAAAATATAAG
Source organism: Elephas maximus indicus (assembly GCF_024166365.1). Lineage (NCBI taxonomy): Eukaryota > Metazoa > Chordata > Mammalia > Proboscidea > Elephantidae > Elephas > Elephas maximus. Next base: position 22,389,043 of record NC_064842.1, on the reverse strand, counting down.
TTACACTGCAGAAGAGCCAAAGCAACATGCCACACTTAAACAAAACAAAACTGGATATGAAAGTGGTGGTAACTCTCAAGGAAGGCTTTCCAGGAGGCTATGATCATGAGACAACTATGTTCTAGCATCTAAATTCCAGAATGATATGAAGAAGTTGAATCTTACGTATTTGTATTTCCAAGAGCTTTGACTCTTTACTTTCACTGTGTGATGTCCAAATTCATGGCCTCAACAAATCCTTAAAATACATAATAGTTTCAAACACTAATCTCTCCAGAACTTCAAACACATATATCCAATTGCTGAATGGCAATTTCAGACCTAGAGTGCTACCAAGACCCTTGAAGCACCACATGCCCAAAACCCCTTCCCAACCTGCACCTCCCCCACAAACATCTCCTTTTCTTGATTTCCAGTGACAACCCCCATCAATTCACAGTCATCAAAGTCAGATGGTGAGAGGCATCCTAGATGGATTTTCTTTTTCATCCTCTACCCCTACACATCCAATTTATTACAGGGTGAAGCCAACAAGGGGCAACGTGGCAGATGCATTTCTACACCTCAACCAATTAGATTTGCTTTGTACCATGGCCTAAAATTTTACCCTCCTTTTATCACCATTTCTAAATACTTTTGCCATTGGTTATAATGGAAATAATGCATTATTTGCAATGGATGGATTGTAATTAATTCGCTTGCCCTGATTATGGAATGGATCATAGGCAAGGGCCACGTGTGGACATCCTATGTCAAGGGGATTTGTAAGGTTTCACTTTGAGGCACAAGAGATGGATGGCCAAAAACCTCAACAGTAAGCATTAACCTTAACAATAAAAACAAGTTTTATCCAGGCATTTGGGGGAAGGGAAGAGGTATAAAGGAGGGGGAGAATTGGCAGTTGGAGAGGAAAATGCAAAGTAAATCTCTGCTTCTCTGATTACAGTGTCTTACATACAACTGATCTACTGGGCCTACTCTCTTTCAGTCCAGGTCTGAGTCATTACTTTTAGCCAGCTTTTACAGGGAAATGTTCCTTTCTTGTTTGGACCCTAGATTTATTCTCCTTTTAAACTTTAGTTGAAATAGCTATTTCTGTACACACACCTCCCTCTCTACCTTAGCCTATGTTCTCCTGGGTTCTGCCCCTAGAATTCCTGTCATCACACATTCTCTTCTCCCCAACCTTGCTGTCAGGCCTTTCTCACAGACTTGTCATTTAATACCTGTGTGTGTATACTGTGTGTATACTGCGTGACATATATTGCACAATTCCTCGCCCTCTGATTCATGCAGTTCTTACACTGTAAGTGTTAGCTTGTATATGACTTACTAGTAGATAGACTAAGCAGATACACTAAAAAGGTACAGGCCATAGTTCTGATTCCATAGCCTAAAAAGTAGGTGGCTCCCCCGAGAATATTCCCAATTTAAAGATGGAGATCCTCCTTACTGAAGTACCCAGCATTTTATCAAGGGTTGCGTGCAAATTCAACGCTCAATCAGAGAAAAACAACAAACTCTAGTGGGTCCTATGTAGTGTTCCCTTCCTATAGGAAGATGATTATATTTACACAATTGATTTAAAATCACTGGAGTATTTTTCCAAACATAATTTAGCACTGAACTACATAACGTAATTTAAAGGCTCTAAAACTGAAAATGGTTTTTATATTCAAAACAGAGGCCACTCCTACGTCTGCCTCAAACTTTGCCTAAAGATTACCAATCAAGAGAAATAGCCATTTCTTTTCCTGTTCAAAATCCCACACTTTCTTTGGCCCAAATTCATAATTCTTCTTGCTAACTGATAGTCCACTGTACTATTTGGTCCATCTGCACAGCAGGAATATCTAGAAAATTTGAGCTCAACAAATCATTAAGCCCAGGGACTTCTCTTTTCAGCCTGGTTCACTCCCCAGAAGGCTCCTTCACCACTCATCAGCCCAAATTAGCAGCAATAATTTCCACTAAAGGAAGAAGGGCATGCTATAAGGTCTATTTGCTCTAAGGAATGTTAAGTAGGGTTTAAGAGCCAAGCATGAAGTGTCATTCATTGCAGGCGGTTAGGAGCTATCACTCTGATCCCAGGAACTGCCTAGGAATGTGAATAGTTCCTTGGAATCTGGGCCTACAGGAGACTAGAGCAGCGAGAGTACTGTAATCACTGAATAACCTGTATGTCTTCTCTACTAAATTATAAACTCCTTAAGAGTAGGACCGAGAGGCAGGGCCAAGATGGCGGACTAGGTGGACGCTACCGCGGATCCCTCTTGCAACAAAGACTCGGAAAAACAAGTGAATCGATCACATACATAACAATCTACGAACTCTGAACAACAAACACAGACTTAGAGACGGAGAACGAACAAATACGGGCAGACAGCGATCGTTTTCAGAACTAAGAGCCAGTGTACCAGCTGATTACCTGGAAAATCTAGTTTCCCAGTGATGGCTCGGAGACAGCAGTCCATATCAAACCACATAAAGAAACAGACCATGACAGCTTCTCCAACCCCCCAAACAAAAGAATCAAAATCTTTCCCAAATGAAGATACAATCCTGGAATTATCAGATACAGAATATAAAAAACTAATTTACAGAATGCTTAAAGATATCACAAATGAAATTAGGATAACTGCAGAAAAAGCCAAGGAACACACTGATAAAACTGTTGAAGAACTCAAAAAGGTTATTCAAGAACATAGCGGAAAAATTAATAAGTTGCAAGAATCCATAGAGAGTCAGCATGTAGAAATCCAAAAGATTAACAATAAAATTACAGAATTAGACAACGCAATAGAAAGTCAGAGGAGCAGACTCGAGCAATTAGAATGTAGACTGGGACTTCTGGAGGACCAGGGAATCAACTCCAACATAGCTGAAAAAAAATCAGATAAAAGAATTAAAAAAAATGAAGAAACCCTAAGAATCATGTGGGACTCTATCAAGAAGGATAACTTGCGAGTGATTGGAGTCCCAGAACAGGGAGGGGGGACAGAAAACACAGAGAAAATAGTTGAAGAACTCCTGACACAAAACTTCCCTGACATCATGAAAGACGAAAGGATATCTATCCAAGATGCTCATCGAACCCCATTTAAGATTGATCCAAAAAGAAAAACACCAAGACATATTATCATCAAACTTGCCAAAACCAAAGACAAACAGAAAATTTTAAAAGCAGCCAGGGAGAAAAGAAAGGTTTCCTTCAAGGGAGAATCAATAAGAATAAGTTCAGACTACTCAGCAGAAACCATGCAAGCAAGAAGGGAATGGGACGACGTATACAGAGCACTGAAGGAGAAAAACTGCCAACCAGGGATCATATATCCAGCAAAACTCTCTCTGAAATATGAAGGAGAAATTAAGATATTTACAGATAAACATAAGTTTAGAGAATTTGCAAAAACTAAACGAAGACTGCAAGAAATGCTTAAGGAGATTGGCCTGATGACCAATAATATCAGGTACCAGCACAATACAAGGTCACAAAACAGAACGTCCTGATATCAACGCAACTCAAATAGGGAAAGCACAAAAACAAACAAAGTAAGATTAATTCTAAAAAATAAATAAATAAACAAAATAAAACACATAACAGGAAATCATGGAAATCAATAGATAAACGATCACACTAATCAAAAAGAGGGACTAAATATAGGAGGCATTGAACTGCCAGATGGAGAGTCATACAAGACGATATAGAACGATACAAGTTAGGCTTTTACTTAGAAAAATAGGGGTAAATAATAAGGTAACCACAAAAAGGAATATCAATTCCATAACTCAAGAAAAACATAACGACTCAACAAACATAAAGTTAAACATTATGAAAATGAGGATCTCACAATCTACTAAGAAAAACGTCTCAGCACAAAAAAGTATGTGGAAAAATGAAATGGCCAACAACACACATAAAAAGGCATCAAAATGACAGCACTAAAAACTTATTTATCTATAATTACGCTGAATGTAAATGGACTAAATGCACCAATAAAGAGACAGAGAGTCACAGACTGGATAAAGAAACACGATCCATCTATATGCTGCCTACAAGAGTCACACCTTAGACTTAGAGACACAAACAAACTAAAACTCAAAGGATGGAAAAAAATATATCAAGCAAATAATAAGCGAAAAAGAAGAGGAGTAGCAATATTAATTTCTGACAAAATAGACTTTAGACTTAAATCTGCCACAAAGGATAAAGAAGGACACTATATAATGATAAAAGGGACAATTGATCAGGAAGATATAATCATATTAAATATTTACGCACCCAATGACAGGGCTGCAAGATACATAAATCAAATTTTAACAGAATTGAAAAGCGAGATAGACACCTCCACAATTATAGTAGGAGACTTCAACACACCACTTTTGGAGAAGGACAGGACATCCAGTAAGAAGCTCAATAGAGACATGGAAGACCTGCTTACAACAATCAACCAACTTGACCTCATAGACTTATACAGAACTCTCCACCCAACTGCTGCAAAATATACTTTTTTTTTCTAGCGCACATGGAACATTCTCTAGAATAGACCACATATTAGGTCACAAAACAAATCTTGGTAGAATCCAAAACATCGAAATATTACAAAGCATCTTCTCAGACCACAAGGCAATGAAGCTAGAAATCAATAACAGAAAAACTAGGGAAAAGAAATCAAATACTTGGAAAATGAACAATACCCTCCTGAAAAAAGACTGGGTTATAGAAGACATCAAGGAGGGAATAAGGAAATTCTTAGAAAGCAACGAGAATGAAAATACTTCCTATCAAAACCTCTGGGACAAAGCAAAAGCAGTGCTCAGAGGCCAATTTATATCGATAAATGCACACATACAAAAAGAAGAAAGAGCCAAAATCAGAGAACTGTCCCGACAACTTGAACAAATAGAAAGTGAGCAACAAAAGAACCCATCAGGCACCAGAAGAAAACAAATAATAAAAATTAGAGCTGAACTAAATGAATTAGAGAACAGAAAAACAATTGAAAAAATTAACAAAGCCAAAAGCTGGTTCTTTGAAAAAATTAACAAAATTGATAAACCATTGGCCAGACTGACTAAAGAAAAACAGGAAAGGAAACAAATAACCCGAATAAGAAACGAGAAGGACCACATCACAACAGAGCCAAATGAAATTAAAAGAATCATTTCAGATTACTACATAAAATTGTACTCTAACAAATTTGAAAACCTAGAAGAAATGGATAAATTCTTGGAAAAATACTAACTACCTAAACTAACACATTCAGAAGTAGAACAACTAAATAGACCCATAACAAAAAAAGAGATTGAAACGGTAATCAAAAAGCTTCCAACAAAAAAAAGTCCTGGCCCAGACGGCTTCACTGCAGAGTTCTACCAAACCTTCAGAGAAGACTTAACACCACTACTACTGAAGGTATTTCAAAGCATAGAAAAAGACGGAATACTACCCAACTCATTCTATGAAGCTACCATCTCCCTGATACCAAAACCAGGTAAAGACATTACGAAAAAAGAAAATTTTAGACGTATATCCCTCATGAACATAGATGCAAAAATCCTCAACAAAATTCTAGCCCATAGAATCCAACAACACGTCAAAAAAATAATTCACCCTGATCAAGTGGGATTTATACCAGGTATGCAAGGCTGGTTTAATATCAGAAAAACCATTAATGTAATCCATCACATAAATAAAACAAAAGATAAAAACCACATGATCTTATCAATAGATGCAGAAAAGGCATTTGACAAAGTTCAACACCCATTTATGATAAAAACTCTTACCAAAATAGGAATTGAAGGAAAATTCCTCAACATAATAAAGGGCATCTATGCAAAGCCAACAGCCAATATCACTCTAAATGGAGAGAACCTGAAAGCATTTCCCCTGAGAACGGGAACCAGACAAGGATGCCCTTTATCACCACCCTTATTCAACATCGTACTTGAAGTCCTAGCCAGGGTAATTAGGCTAGACAAAGAAATAAAGGGTATCCAGATTGGCAAGGAGGAAGTAAAGCTATCACTATTTGCAGATGACATGATCGTATACATGGAAAACCCTAAGGAATCCTCCAGAAAACTACTGAAACTAATAGAAGAGTTTGGCAGAGTCTCAGGTTATAAAATAAACATACAAAAATCACTTGGATTCCTCTACATCAACAAAAAGAACACCGAAGAGGAAATAACCAAATCAATACTATTCACAGTAGCCCCCAAGAAGATAAAATACTTAGGAATAAATCTTACCAAGGATGTAAAAGACCTATACAAAGAAAACTATAAAACTCTGCTACAAGAAATTCAAAAGGACATACTTAAGTGGAAGAACATACCCTGCTCATGGATAGGAAGACTTAACATAGTAAAAATGTCTATTCTACCAAAAGCCATCTATACATATAACGCACTTCCAATCCAAATACCAATGTCATATTTTAAGGGGATAGAGAAACAAATCACTAATTTCATATGGAAGGGAAAGAACCCCCGGATAAGCAAAGCATTACTGAAAAAGAAGAAGAAAGTGGGAGGCCTCACTCTACCTGATTTCAGAACCTATTATACAGCTACAGTAGTCAAAACAGCCTGGTACTGGTACAACAACAGGCACATAGACCAATGGAACAGAATTGGGAACCCAGATATAAATCCATCCATGTATGAGCAGCTGATATTTGACAAAGGACCAGTGTCAGTCAATTGGGGAAATGATAGTCTTTTTAACAAATGGTGCTGGCATAACTGGATATCCATTTGCAAAAGAATGAAACAGGACCCATACCTCACACCATGCACAAAAACTAACTCCAAGTGGATCAAAGACCTAAACATAAAGACTAAAACGATAAAGATCATGGAAGAAAAAATAGGGACAACCCTAGGAGCCCTAATACAGGGCATAAACAGAATACAAAACATTACCAAAAATGATGAAGAGAAACCAGATAACTGGGAGCTCCTAAAAATCAAACACCTATGCTCATCTAAAGACTTCACCAAAAGAGTAAAAAGACCACCTACAGACTGGGAAAGAATATTCAGCTATGACATCTCAGACCAGCGCCTGATCTCTAAAATCTACATGATTCTGTCAAAACTCAACCACAAAAAGACAAGCAACCCAATCAAGAAGTGGGCAAAGGATATGAACACACATTTCACTAAAGAAGATATTCAGGCAGCCAACAAATACATGAGAAAATGCTCTCGATCATTAGCCATTAGAGAAATGCAAATTAAAACTACGATGAGATTTCATCTCACACCAACTAGACTGGCATTAATCCAAAAAACACAAAATAATAAATGTTGGAGAGGCTGCAGAGAGATTGGAACTCTCATACACTGCTGGTGGGATTGTAAAATGGTACAACCACTTTGGAAATCCATCTGACGTTATCTTAAACAGTTAGAAATAGAACTACCATATAACCCAGAAATCCCACTCCTCGGAATATACCCTAGAGATACAAGAGCCTTCACACAAACAGACATATGCACACCCATATTTATTGCAGCTCTGTTTACAATAGCAAAAAGCTGGAAGCAACCAAGGTGTCCGTCAACAGATGAATGGGTAAATAAATTGTAGTATATTCACACAATGGAATACTACGCATCGATAAAGAACAGTGACGAATCTCTGAAACATTTTATAACATGGAGGAATCTGGAAGGCATTATGCTGAGCGAAATTAGTCAGAGGCAAAAGGACAAATATTGTATAAGACCTCTATTATAAGATCTTGAGAAATAGAAAAAACGGAGAAGAACACATACTTTTGTGGTTACAAAGGGGGGAGGGAGGGAGGGAGGGAGAGGGTTTTTTATTGATCAATCAGTAGATAAGAACTGCTTTGGGTGAAGGGAAAGACAACACATAATACAAGGAAGGTCAGCCTAATTGGACTGGACTAAAAGCAAAGAGGTTTCCGGGATAAAATGAAAGCTTCAAAGGTCAGCGGAGCAGGGGCTGGGGTCTGGGGAACATGGTTTGAGGAGACTTCTAAGTCAACGGGCAAAATAATTCTATTATGAAAACATTCTGCATCCCACTTTGAATTGTGGCGCCTGGGGTCCTAAATGCCAACAAGCGGCCATCTAAGATACCTCAATTGGTCTCAACCCACCTGGAGCAAAGGCAAAGGAAGAACACCAAGGCCACACGACAACTAAGAACCCAAGAGACAGAAAGGGCCACATGAACCAGAGACCTACATTATCCTGAGACCAGAAGATCTAGTTGGTGCCCGGCCACAATCGATGTCTGCCCTGCTAGGGAGCACAACAGACAACTCCTGAGGGAGCAGGAGGCCAGTGGAATACAGACCCCAAATTCTCATAAAAAGACCATACCTAATGATATGAATGCGACTAGAGGAATCCCAGAGACAATGCTCCCCAGAACTTCTGATGGCACAGGACAGGAACCATCCCCGAAGACAACTCATCAGGCATGAAAAGGACTGGTCAGCGGGGAGGAGAGAGATGCTGATGAAGAGTGAGCCAATTAAATTAGGTGGACACTGGAGAGTGTGTTGGCAACTCTTGACTGGAGGGGGGATGGGAAGATAGAGAGGGAAGATGGCAAAATTGGCACGAAACGAGAGACTGAAAGGGCTGACTCAATAGGGGGAGAGCAAGTGGGAGAAGGGAGTAAGATGTATGTAAACCTACATGTGACAGACTGATTGGAATCGTAAATGTTCACTTGAAGCTTAATAAAAATTAATTAAAAAAAAAAAGATTAGGACCTAATTTATTCAAATTTGCCACTCCACTTATTCAAAAAGTAGAATTCTACCCTTTAAACTACATGAAGGCTCCTAGGAGATTCCTCCACAGGATTATATAAACCCACTCTCTGGACCTATATGTAGGAGGACTAGACTAATTAATTGAATCAACAGACTTTTGAACTACCTAATATCATGCTGTTATACAGAGACTTATTAAAGATGATAGGAGCTCTGGTGGCACAATGGTTTAGTGCTTGGTTTCTAACCAAAAGACTGGCAAAAGAAGGACCTGATGATCTACTTCCATAAAGATTGTTGTTGTGTACCATTGAATCAGTTCCAACTCAGGGCAACCCTATAGGACAGAGTAGAGCTTCTCCATAGGGTCTCCTAGGTGGAAATCTTTACGGAAGCAGATCTCCTGGTCTTTTCTCCCATGGAGTCAATGGGTGGATTTGAACCATCAACCTTTTGGTTAGCAGCTGAGCTTTTACCCATTGTACTACCAGGGCTCCTTCCGTAAAGATTACCAAACCAAAAAAAAAAACAAACCTGTTGCCGTCGAGTCAATTCCGACTCATATCGACCCTATAGGATAGAGAAGAACTGCCCCGTAGAGTTTCCAAGGAGCGCCTGGTGGATTTGAAATGCCTACCTTTTGGTTAGCAGCTGTAGCACTTAACCACTACAGGGCTTCCCGTAAAGATTACAGCCTAGGAAATTGTATGAGGCAGTTCTACTCTGTCACGTAGTGTCACTATGAGTTGAAAATCAACACAACAGCATCCAACAACAACATTAAAGAAGGTGCATTCAAACTCTATACCTCTAGGTTTTCTCCCCATTTTCAGTGATATTGCCATTTGAGGAGCTGATAACCTCTGCATGGCCTATATGGTCTAAATAAGGTAAGTTACTTTATTTGTGAATTTCGTGATGTGAACGTATGCTTATTTCCAGGTACCGACCTGAAGACTGCTTCACTGTGGACCCTGACTTGGATCCCAAACGCTTTAGAATTAATGACATATTGTTTCTCTTTCGTGCCCATGAATGTGCAAGGTAACTCAATACTTACTAATCAAGTAGTACTGTCTAGGACTTACATGGGTGATCTAGGAATAGTTCTCCTTATCTTCACATTAAAGAAGGTACAATTGAGGGAAGACATATATTGGGCTGACTACCTTGTTTTAACTTTCTTCCCCTGCCATCACTTCTTTTGTAGGTGGGGTGGTGGTCCCTTTACTATGTCATCCTCACAGTTTCCTTTACAACAGCAGCAGAGCTGGAAAATGCCCACTTGTCTACTCCTTTGGCCAAAATCTAATGCTATGAGCACTAATGTAAAAAGATTTCCAGAGCGAGTATGGAAGGTCAGATGGCAGGGGATTTTGCACACTGTGCACTATAAGTGAGTGATCCCCATCCATTTCATATACAGCAGAGGGTTATTTTTTAAATATTTAAGGAAAAGTGTTTTTTTTTTTTGTCTATTTGTGTATGTTTAAGAGCTCTGATTTCAGACAATAGATATCAGGGCTACTTTTGGGCTGCCCCGCGGCAAGGCAGAATATAACACCTTCCCAAAACCTTGGCTTGAAATTTCATCAAAACTATTCTGAGAATATTTTGAGGGCCTGTTCTGTATTGCACTAGCACCTTAAGCTACTTTTCAGCACATTTCAGCAGAGTCACAGGGACAGGACTAGACCAGAACTGGACACTGTAAAGCAGGAGGTTAGCCAGGTTTGTCAGCCCCAACCGCATCTCACTCTCTGCCATCCCAGTGTCTCAGCCTCTGGGACTAAATGTAGTCTCAGCCATGAGATAGGACAGGGACATCTTAATTGCTGAGGCTCCACAATAGTCTCTGCCAACACCATACTGATGAACATTTGTTACACAACATATAAAGCGTGATTGGTTTCGTAAGTGAGTGGCTCAGTATCCACAGATGATGGAAAAAGCAATCAGCTGAAATTAAAGCAGAGAAGAGCACCCTTTGAGTACAAGAGAATATTTTAACTTTTCCTCCTTTGGCTTCCTTCCTCCCCTTGTAGAAGATCAAGTCAGGATTCCGTATGCTCTTCATCCCAGTGTGATTCTAGTAGGGGTCCACAGAGTAGCAAGGTAAGCAAGAAATAGCAAGAATGTGTCTTCCTGTTCTACCCAATCCTTGTCCAAGAATAGTGACATTCAGCATTTCAGCCCCTCCTTAGATAGAATATAAAAGTAGAAGAAAAATCTGTGTGTATATGTATATGTGAAAACTATTTTTTTGTATTCTCCCTAAAAATCAAAGTTCAAATTGTTTCTATTTTTTCAGTGCCTTCACATCTGTGAATAATCAATACATGATCATGAACAAAATAAATTATATATGCTATGTTTATGGCATAAAATAATAAAGTAGTTTTAGACCGTATGTTTTCCTGAAGAAATACATTCTGTACATATTTCACAGAGGGAAGAGACAATATAATGTAATGAAGTGGTTTTCAAACTGTGTTCCCAGCTCCAATTTTATGTTTTAACACATTACTTTTCTAGTTAATTTGCTCTTTGAAGGAAAGTTTCCACTGCAAAAAAATATTTTGAAAACCACTAGCATGCTGGAAAGAATATACTTTTAAGGACTTAAGAGTCAGACAGACTTGTATTTGAACCCAAGCTTCTCCAGTTATAATGCGATTAGCTTTACATATGTCACTTAATCTCTCGGAGTTTCAGTTTCCTCATCAGTAAAAAGGGAATAATAAAGCCTAACTTACATCGCTGTTATTAGAATTAGAATATTCATCGAGGACTTGGCACGCATTAGGCACTTAATCACTGTCATTGTCATGATATACCTGAGCCACTAGGAAAATGTTGTGTTATGGATTCTCTATTCATGAACATGAAAATCTATGCAACACATTTTTCAGAGAATTAATTCAAAATTAAGGTTTAGAAATGTAATTTCAACTATCTAAAAAAAAAAATCCGCATGTTCAACATTTCTCATTTCCTTACAATGGCATAGAAATAGTGTCTTTTTCTCTCCTCTTGTACAGGGAAGCAAACAAAGCATACACGATACTGAAGTTAAAGGTCAGTATGAAATCACCCCTCTTCTCCATCATAAAAATGTTCCTTTGAAATAGGCAGCTTTTATTTTTTTAAGTAATAAAATAATCCAAATGAATATCTGTTCTTTTTGCAGCTAAATGTTGAGATGGTATAGGGAGTCCAAGAGGCATTGTTTCTATAAAGAATTTCCATTATGATGCTTTTTGAGTCCTGATTCTAGATTTAAAAATTTGAAATATTACTGAGCTTCTTAGTTGCTAGCCCATTTTCCTAAAACTTATACTAGATTTACAAGACATTCTAATGTGTCAGACTTACACTGGGGGCATATCTAGTTTTAGCCATAATGTACAGGATAGAGGTTTTGCAATAGAACTAAACATAAGCTTTTTTAAATGGTTTTTCCAATGATCTGGAATTCTTTAGTTTTTTTCTTTTTTAGTACTTTTGTTTCTGGGGTTATAAAAAAAATTCCAGGGAAAAGTGTTGATTTTGCTGTTTTCCCACCTGCCCCCTCTTTTATGTTCTATGAAATTCGGTATTTCACCTGTTGCCAGCACCATGGTAGCTCATGGATTTCTTCCATAGGTGAGAACACAGATGGTATGGAGGGAGAGCAGCAGCCAGTGGACAAAAAACAACCTGGAGGCTCCAGTTCAGCAGAAGCTCAACCACCTATCCTCGTCACTGCACACGAGGATGGACACCTTCGACTCTGGACTCTGGAGGTACTGGACCCACGATGTGCTTAGGATAGGAAAGAATGGAAAAGGTCAAAAGAACTGTTAAATGAACCTTAGCCTTCTTCCATATGGCATCCAATTCTAATATTTTACAACCTTCTAGCCAAATTGCTGGATTTGCAACCTGCTCACTGATAACGCGACTCAGACCTTACATGGCAGTTTTGTAACCCCAAGGATGAAATCAACAAAACTGCTAACTTGCCTGTTTTTAAAATCTAGTCTATTTTTTTAGTCTATTGTTAGAAACATAACCGTATAAATTATTCTACAAACACGTATTGAATGTTATATTTTCCATGCAATCACTGTATTTCCAGAGATAAAAATACAAAGAAGGCATGGCCGCTTGTGCCTGTTGTTCTGTGATGTCAAGTTGATTCTGACTCATAGTGACCCTATATGACAGAGTACAACTGCCCTATACGGTTTCCTAGGCTGTAATCCTTATGGGAGCAGATCACCAGGTCTTTTCTCCCGTGGAGCGGCTGGTAGGTTCTAACCACTGATCTTCTGGTTAGCAGCAGAGCACTTAACCACTGCGCCAGCGGGGCTCCTGAAGGTCGGAGCCCAGAGGAGGCAATGTAGCAGTGTCGTTGTTAGGTGCCATAGAGTCAATTTTCGACTCACAATGACCCCATGTAGAACTTCCCCCATAAAGTTTTCTAGGTTGTAATTTTTAATCTTTATAAGAGCAAATCACGAGGCCTTTCTCCTTGGGAGCAGCTGGGTGGGCTTGAACGGCCAACCTTTTAGTTAGCAGTGGAGTGCTTAACCACTGCACCACCAGGGCTTCAGGGCTCCTATGCAAGGGATTTGTTGACTGATTCAAATCAATTAAGACTGCTCACAAAGTAGAGTTTCAAGAACTAAGAAATATTCCATGACCAGCATTAGCTGGGGCAAGCTGGGATAATTATACGACCACAGTGACATTTATCACACAGTACTTACCAAGGACGGGAGCTTTGTTTTCCTTGCATAGTTGATACGTCAAGGTTCTTTGCTATCCCCTTCTGTAGAGTGGGTTGGTGTTTAAGTTCCCCACACTGAAAGCATAACCCTTTGGGTCACCAGTTTCATCCAGAGGTCTCCTATTAGACTTCCTATCTTGGGCAAGTCCCAGGTTTATTCCCTGACCCCCTTCTTCTCTGAGTCTGTCAGAAAGGAAGTCCTATGTAACCAATGCTTGGTAGCTGCCTCAGGCCAAAAGCCCACCTGAGAGCTATCTCACTTTTCTAGATGGCACTTTCACTTCAGATTTGGCCTTTGAGAATTCCTTACTTTTTGCCAGCTCACTGATTAGTTTAAGAGATCTTTTAAATATTTTATCCAAGAATTTTTTTTTTTTAATCGTTTTGAGCACAATTTAAACCAGATGATAGTCCCCCTGCATAAAACTCTCCTATAGCTTTCCGTTGTACCTAGAATAAAACCCAATCTCCTCCTACTGGCTTATAAAGTCCTACATGGCCTGGTCCATGCCCATCTCTTTGGCCTTAGCTTCTACCACTCTCCTCTTTGCCCCAACATTCCAGCCACACTGGCCACCTTTCGATTTCTTCAAAAAACAAAAACAAACCACAAAGTCATTTCTGTTTTAACCTCCTGTTCAGTCTGGTAGAATTCTGTACCCCAGATCTTCTCATGGCTGGTTCCTTTTGGTTATTCAGATACAAAGTTTACTACCACCACCTCACACAAGAGTAGTCACCCCTCATGCACTATCATATTAAAAAAAATATATATATTAGTCTATTTTAATTTATTTTACAGCAGTTATCAGATATTTTGTGCTTTCTAGGTTTTTTTTATTTGTTTAATATGTTTCTGCCCCCACCCCCAGTGTAAGGATCATGAGAGAAGCGACCTAGACTATCTTGTGGACCTCTGTATACCCCCTAAAATGCTGAAAACAATGCTGGGAACATGGCGATCACTCAACACATATTTGAATGAATGAATGAGCTCCAGAACTGCAAGCCTATGGCAGCAAAACTTTAGACCTTTCTTAACCCACTCTTCTGACAGTAACCTAAAGTCTCACAGTCAGTTGGGACCCCATCCAAAAAAATAAAATAAAATACAGAAGAAGAAAAGGAAGATGAAAGATAACAACTGAAATACAACTTAGACCAGGCAGCATTCATCTTACATATAAAATGCCTTTCTCTGTTGTGAAGAAGCCCTTCTCTGGAGTCCAGAGATTCTCCTGCCCATATTTCTATAATCTCCACCCTCTACCTTCAATCCTAATCTCACCCCAAAATTCTCCCTCCCATCCACCATTCAAAAGATTTATATTAGTAAAATAAGTACTAAAAGAAGAAATGTACTAAGTACTAAATAATTAAAATGAGTCAAGAAATATAAGTATTTCCTGTTATTTCTTCAGTATGTGTAAATCATAAAATATCTTAGATAGCTGCCGTCGAGCCAACTCCAACTCATGGCAACCTTATGTACAACGGAATAAGTATCGCCCGATCCTGCATAATCCTCACATCGCTGGCATGTTTGAGTCCATCACTGCTGATATTGTGCCAATTCATCTCACTGAGGGTCTCCATTGTCCTCGCTGACCCTCTGCTTTACCAAACATGATGTCCCCCTACAGGGATTGATCCCTCCTAATGACATGTCCAAAGCAAGCAAGTTGGACCATGAATGTTCTGCTGTGATTCACAAGGTTTACCGTATTTTTACACAAATAACACGCATCCCCTAGATTTGTTTGGTAACTATGCCCTCTGCCCACAAGGTATTTTCATAAGCACACTATGCTAATTTTTTTACAGCAACATGTAAAGAACATTGGCATAGCAGCATTCATGAAAATATCTTGTGGGGGGAGGACGTAGTTGGCAAACAAGCGTAGAAGGTGTGTGTTATTTATGTAAGAATATGGTACACTGGCTAATTTTCTGAAAAAAGTAGGTCACTAAACCTTTCTTCTTAGCCTGTCTTAATCTGAAAGCTCCACTGCACCTGTCCACCATGGGTGACCCTTCTGGTATTTGAAATACCAGTGGCATAGCTTCCAGCAAAACAAAAGCTACCTCAGAGACAAACTGACAGACAGGTGGTGGTAAAATATCTTAGCTCTTTTCTACTTTTTCTTAAAATTGAGTAATTAAACTAAGAGGAGAAAAGATAATTTCCAAATAAAGTCCCAGAAAACCAACAGCAAGTTCGAATACTTTCTTCTCAAGCTTTGCCATTTATTCTCTGAGATAATATATGTGAAAGTCCTTCCCAGTGCTCGGCCTATACAAAGCATTGAAAAAAAATCTGCCAAATTTGAATCTTTTATAATCCTTTACGTTGCACAAAATTTAAAAAATAGATATTTCTGAAAAGACACACATACTATTTCTATTTAAATCAACTGAGATACACTTAAACCTGAAAACATGTTTGTTTAAAAGGGGAATATGTGATGGGAAAGGAGGTCTGAAGAATTTGCCCGAATGAGGTCATAAGAAGTGCAAAATACTAAATATAGAGATCATCTCTGATAATCAGAGCCTAAATACTTATAATTAATAGTTCTCTATACCTTTTTTTTTTTTTTTTAATACCTTAATGGGAAACCCTGGTGGCAGAGTGGTTAAGAGCTACGGCTGCTAACCAAAAGGTCAACAGTTCAAATCCACCAGGTGTTCCTTGGAAACTCTGTGGGGCAGTTCTACTCTGCCTTGTAGGGTCGCTATGAGTCGGAATCGACTTGAGGCAATGGGTTTGGTTTTTTTGGGTATACCTTAATGACTCATAATGACCCTATAGGACAGAGTAGAACTGTCCCATAGAGTTTCCAAGGAATGTCTGGTGGATTTGAACTGCTTACCTTTTGGTTAGCAGCGATAGCTGTTCACTACTATGCCACCAGGGTTTCTATGAGTCAGAATCCACCAAATGGCAATTGATTTTTTTTTTTTTTTTGTATATATACCTTTATTAATAGGCCCCTGGGTGGCGCAAATGGTTTGCTCTTGGCTACTAACCTAAAAGTTGACAGTTTGAACGCCCCCCCCAGCAACACTGCTGAAGAAAGACCTGATGACCTTCTTCCACAAAGGTTACAGCCAAGAAAACTTTAAGGAGCAGTTGTACTCTATAACACATGGGGTGCCCATGACCCAGAATCGACTCAATAGCAATGGGGTTTATACTTTTATGCAAATGTCAGGGTGGTAGGTCCCTACAGATAGTTTCAAATTATTTTTATTACAAAGAAGAGAATCATGTTTCCGTATTAGAGATAATTCTTCAGATATATTTGTAGAGAAACTTAACTTCAAATTTAAGATTCTGTATAATTTATTATCATTAAGAAAAACCTTATTTACATTATTCTTTATTCAGGGAAGACTACTGAAAGATATGCTGCCTTTCACAAAACATTCTGCCATTTCTCTGACATCGCTGTATACGGATTCGTGTACTAGGATATTATTGGCTGGAAATGTGGGTGAGTCGTTAGTCTTATGTATTCAGCCACAGATATCTTAACCTACATGATGTAAAAAACGATTATAGGAGAAATACATGGCATTTATTGAAACAAAAGAAAGACTAAGAGGCAAACTCAAGCATGAGAGAGTGTGATGGATGGCTTGATGAATAAATAGAAGAATGAATCTATTTCGTCTCCTATTTCATTCTTAGCTCTGTCTTTAGAGAAGGCATTCTATTTTTCCATTCTTTAATTGGGTGTATTACTACCCAACTCCTTACCCTACCTGATGGGGAAGAATGAAAACTTTTAATATTTTTAATCTTGAGAGGGTTATGTTGCATTAATATTTATTATTAAAGATAACAGTGACATGAATTAGAGAGGAAAATGGGTTATTTCTTCTCAGTAAACCAAAACCCACTGCTATAAAGTCGATTCCTACTCATAGTGACCCGACAGGACAGAGTAGAACTACCCCATAGGGATTCCTAGGCTGTAATCTTTATGGAAGCAGACTGCTACATCTTTCTCCTGTGGAATGGCTGGTGGGTTCGAAACGTCTACCTTTCGGCTAGCAGCTGAGTGCTTACCCACTGTGCCACTAGGGCTCCTACATTTGTTCTCAATAGGGGACTTAATTCTTTTATAGTTGTTGTTATAACTAACGTGTTTAGTTGTTAGTTGCCATCACGTTGATTCCGACTCATGATGACCCCATGTGTGCAGAGTAGAACTGCTCCATAGAGTTTTTGGGGCTGTGACCTTTCAAAAGCAGATCACCAGGCCTGTTTTCCGAGGCACCTCTGGGTTGGTTCAAACCAACAACCTTTCAGCTAGTCCCAAACCAAAACCAAACCCGTTGAGTCAATTAATTAATTTTTTCATCTAATATTAATCTTTTTTTCTTCTTTTTAATGCTTTATTTTTCCATTTCCCTTCTTTTGTCTTTTGGATTAATGCCTAAATTTTCTTTATTTCTGTCTCTCCCATACTTTGAAAGATTGTATGTTTGTGTGCACATACCTGTGTAAGTAGAGTTTTTAATTTTACCGGTGTTTAAGTATTTTGGAAAAAAAAGAAAAAAAATTTTTGAAAGCATTAATTAATTTCTTGGAATTTAAAATGAAGCAGCACCTTTTCAGTTAAGGCAGAAAGCTTAGCTGACTTTACTTTTCTCCTTTCTCCACACTCACTCCTTGATTACTGCTGTTTGATAATGTAGTATTCACATTTGCAGCCACAATGCTATTACATTAAGGTTTTACATTTTCCATCTTCTCTTTTGAGAACATTTTTCTCATTTCAAATTTATTCTACAAAAAGTCACAACAAACCATTTCTACCATCAATTATTCTGGCCTTCTAGACATTACTGAAAATAATTGTTTATATTTGCATTCAGGATTATCCGTAGATTTACATTTATTTAAATTTATCTTTATTTTATCTGGTTTCAGTGCTGTTCACCAGTCCCTTAAAACTCTAATATTCTTGCTCTTCTTGTTTTTATTCATGTCAGTCTCTATAATTTCTATAGACATTATGTCGGTTTACAGCAGAATAGTAGAGACATCTGAGATCAGGCAAATGTTGTTCCTTTTTTAAGCAGCCTGCATGTTTTTGCATTAACTTTGCCTATGGTATGGTAAGCCTTTTCTCAGAAAATACACAGAGCTACAAGTTTGAAATTCTCTATAGGAGTCTCAGAACGCACCTTTCTTATGATGATTCCTCTCTTTGCCAGCTGAGTCCTGTTCTCTGCCCAGAATATTTTGCTAACACATAACCCATCTACTTCTTGAGATTTGTAGTTTTTGCTTGTCATCTGGAAAAATAGACAGAGGAAGGGCTTGGTATTCAGTCCAACCTCATCCGTATTACAATTAATGGATAGCCCTGGTGGCTTAGTGGTTAAGTGCTCAGCTGCTAACTGAAAGGTCAGTGGTTGGAACCCACCAGCCTCTCTGCAAGAGAAAGATGTGGCAGCCTGCTCCCATAAAGATTACAGCCCAGGAAACCCTATGGGGCAATTCTACTCTGTCCTAGAGGGTCGCTATGAGTCAGAATCCACACGACAGCAATGAGTTTTGTTTTTTGGTTTGGTCCTCCTAGATTCTGGCTGTAGGCTTCCTTTTCTCTGCCTCAACAGATAGTAAAAGAACTTTTATGAGACTATCCAGTCACTATTTTAAAAACGACATCTTAAGACACTATTAGTTGTTGCTTTTTTTTTTTTTTTTTAAACATCTAGTTTTTATAAGCCCTTAAAGAGCTTGGCTGCTAGCCAAAGGGTCAGCAGTTCGAATCCATCAGCCACTGCTTGGAAACCCTATGGGGTAGTCTACTCTGTCTTAAATAGGGTTACTATGAGTTTGGGATCAACTTGATGGCAACAGGCTGGTTTTCATAAGAGCCATTTGGATTGTAGGATGAATATCTGTAACTTTTTGGACTCCCTTTGGAAGTGGTCTATCCATTTCTATTTTTATCAAGCCTGATCTCGAGAAGAATTTTGACTGTTAGTGGATACAGCAACCTCATTATCGCTAATCAGCCTGAAACAAAAAAGAATTGCTACACACAGAAGTCGATATGAATTTTTTTCTTTCATTTCTTGTTCCTCGCAGTCTATTTTATTTACCATTTTAAATGCCTGAATCAAAACTGTTTGGTAGTCTGGGTAGTATTTATTTAGATAACAGGATGTCTAATTAAAGAATCCAAGTTGTTAAATGTTTGGATTTTGTACAGAAGGACACGTTATCCTTTGCAGTATCAGTTCCTTCCTGGATCCACCTCATGATGAAAAGGTAAGAATGTAGGTTTTCCACCTTAATTAATGGCTCAGCACATATTTATTGAACATTTCTCTGTGCTAGACACCACAAAAGACAGAAATATAAGGCAAGATTCCCCACCCTCAAGGCAAGTATAGTGCTATGGAAACTTAAGTCATATGTCAAATAACAGTGATCTTTCTGCTGGTGAAAAGAGGAGGCAAGTAAGTGAGAGAGTGAGTGAACCAGCCACTGGTCACTTTGCATCTTCTTCATGTTTTGACTTATCTGTGAGAACCCATGTAGAAACCTAGAGTTTAAAAGAGTTTATAACTCTTCAGACAGGGATTGGACTGGACTATGAGATAGGAAATGATACTGGTGAAGAGTGAGCTTCTTGGCTCAAGTAGACACATGAGACTATGTGGGCATCTCCTGTCTGGAGGGGAGATGAGAGAGCCAAGCGGGTCAGAAGCTGGCCAAATGGACATGAAAATAGAGAGTGGAGGAAAAGAGTGTACTGTCTCATTAGGGGGAGAGCAACTAGGAGTATATAGCAAGGTGTATATAAATTTTTGTATGAGAGACTGACTCGATTTGTAAACTTTTACTTAAAGCACAGTAAAAATTAAAAAAAAGAGTTCATAGGTCATGTCATCCTCCAATTTCTTTATCTTATACATCATCATAGAAGGAGATTCCATAACCTTCCCTTGCAAGTCTAACCCAGTAGTCAGCCAAGAAACTCTTCCTCAAACCTAGTCCAAACCATCCTTATAACGTAAGCACGCTTTATTCTGCTTTCAGTGTTAACGCAGTGTAAATGTCACCATCTTCATTTTGTAACCATTTAAATATGCACTTCTTATGTGTATGTGGATATACACGTGTATCTACGCATACATTGTACACAAACACACAACAGCAATTAAAGACTGTAGCAAGGAAGGACTGCTTTAAATAGCCTTATTACCTTTATAGAGTAATATTTTACTTTTGGATCATAGGCATTAACATAGGAAGGTGGATTAAAATTGGAATCCTTGTAGGGTGTCTTAGAATGGTTACTGTTTCATTTAATCCATGGGGTTTTCTTTTTGCTTCAAAGACCTGGTTAGAGTTTTTAAAAGGGTCAGGTAGTCATAATTATCTCCAGCTTGCAGAGGAGAAGACAGGGAGTGCCTTGCCTAGCATCACATGGACAGCCAATGATGAAGTCAGGGTCGGCACAGGGTTCTTGTTCCCTAGGTCAATGCTCTTTCTATACATCACACTTCCTGGTATCAAATGGAAAGCAGTCAAGTTCAAACAACTTGGGAATTGTTATGTAAAACAATTTTACATATTTATAGTTATGTAAAAATAACTATAAATGGCATATAATCAAGGCATGCTGGGAGCTGGACAACCACAACTAATGGTTAATCATATACTTAAACCATGTATAAAAAGACGGTTACCTAATTGTTCTCTCCTGTCGGTGATGTTTATCAATATTCTATCACTCATTTTGACAGATAAACTGTGACTGAAAGCCTTCATTTCTGCAAAAAGACTTTCTATAAACCTGGCAACTAAGACCTTTCAAAATTCAGGAAAATCTTTAAAACAGACAAAGTTATTTTAAAAAATATTGAATTACATTGTGGTGGAGTTAATTTTAAATCATTTTCACTGTGTTAAAGAAAATAATCTTTTAATAACTTATTTGAAATTCTCCCATATTTAACCTCATTTCAACCTTTTCCATACTAAGACAACGTGATTATCCAGTTTGTACATGGCTGCCTATTTATGAATATACAATAGTTTCTGGTGACAAAATGTCTCTGGTGGCACAGTGGTTAAGTGCTCAGCTGTTAATCAAAAGGTCATGCTTCGAACCCACCAGGCTCTCAGTGGGAGAAATATGTGGCAGTCTGCTTCTGTAAACATTAAAGCCTTGGAAACCCTATGTGGCAGTTCTACTCTGTCCTGTAGGATCTATATGAGTCAGAATCAACTTGACAGCAAGGATAACAGGTAACAACATACGACACAGATTAAAGCAGTTCCAGTTATATATTACAACAGCAGTGAAAGCCTAACATGTCAGTCAGAGGTTAGTCTGGCCTCCTCACAACATTACTGTTTTAAAAAGCTCCATGATATGGAAGCTCTGTGGACACATCCAAACTCCCTAAGGGACTGAATTGCTGGGCTGAGGGCTGTGGGAACCATGGTCTTGGGGAACATCTAGCTCAATTGGCATAACATAGTTCATAAAGAAAATGTTCTACATTCTACTTTTGTGAATAGTGTCTGGAGTCTTAAAATCCTCTGAGTGGCCATCTAGGATACTCCACTGGTCTCACACCTTTGGCAGCAAGGGAGAATGAAGAAAACTAAAGACATAAGGGAAAGGTTAGTCCAAAGGACTAACGGACCACAGCTACCACAGACTCCACCCAACTGAGTCCACTACAACTAGATTATGCCTGGCTACCACCACTGACTGCTCTGACAGGGATCACAGCAGAGGGTCCCAGACAGAGCTGGAGAAAAATGTAGAACAAAATTCTAACTCTCAAAAAAAACACCAGACTTACTGGCCTGACAGAGACTGGAGAAACCCCAAGAGTATGGCCCCCAGACACCCTTTTAGCTCAGTAGTGAAATCGCTCCTGAGGTTCACCCTTCATCCAAAAATTAGACAGACCCATAAAACAAAATGAGACTAAAGGGGCACACCAGCCCAGGGGCAAAGACTAGAAGGCAGGAGGTGACAGAACATTTGGTGATCGGGAATCCACGGTCAAGAAGGGAGAGCGCTGACATATCGTGGGGTTTTTAACCAATGTCATAAAACAATATGTGTACCAATTGTTTAATGAGAAGTTAGTTTGTTCTGTAAACCTTCATCTAAAGTACAAAAAAAAGAAAAAGCTCCATGACAGATACTCTTAAGAGATAGGACCTTCAAAACCTCCCTGAAGAAAGAGAAATCATATGTATGATTACATACACGCATGCAGAAAGGACAGTTTAAGAACAATGTTTTCTAAGTGCAGATTGTAATCTATTAGAGGATCATGAAATCAATTTAATGAGTGGCAACCAGTACTTTTTTAAGAATGGAATGGAATAGGGTAGTAGAAAATGTCAGTGTGCATTGCACAGTAAGGGTAAGTATTCTTATGTAGAACTTTTTCCAGATGCATGCGCAGATGTGTGTACGGGTTTACTTAGTCATGAGATAAAATGTATTTCTTACTATAGACATGGTCCCAGTTAGAGAAACACTGGCCTTAGAGAATCCTATTGTAAAGCAGAGAAAGAAAACTTTTATGCAGATAATGCGCACCTTCTATATTTGTTTGCCAACTATGCTCTCCCCCCCGAGGTATTTTCATAAGCACTGCTATACCAATTTTTTTTCACGTCATTGCAAAAAAATCAGCATAACGCACTTACAAAAATACTTCATGGGAGGAGAGCGCGGTTGGCAAACAAATGTTAAAGGTGCAAGTTATTTGTATAAAAATATGGTATTCATTTTTGGCCAATCAGATGTTCTTGAGTACCTTTGAGACAATAAAAAGTTGTTGTTATGGTTGTCTTTTGTCCATTCTGACTCATGGCAATCCCGCGGGTTACAGAATAGAACTGCTCCATAGAGTTTTCTTGGCTGTAATCTTTATGGAAGTAGATCACCAGGCCTTTTCTTCTGTGGTGCTACTGGCTGGATTCGAACCACCAACCTTTTAGTTACCAGCCAAGCATAGATTATACTACCAAGGGACTTTCGTTAATAAGGAGGAGTTTGCAAAAGATATTATTACCCTGGCTCTCTAAAAACAGCTAGAGGGAATTGAGTCAGAAGGCTAAGAAATTTAGGAGGCATTGTGCCTAACTTTTGTTAAAGTCTGAATGAATAGAAGATTCATGGCAGAACTCCCAGCTGCTAGAACTCTAGCCACATAAGTACTCCTAGGTAGATGACGCAGAAAGAACTAAGGCCTGAGTCTGGGACCATCAGTGATGGAGGGGGAGCATACTCTAGGGGAATGCTACAGTATAGGAAGCTCCCCAGTGGATTCCTCTTGTCCACACAATTTAGAAATGTTTTTTGAGGCCCATATTTAAGGATAAACCACATCTTGAAGGAACATACCAGTGAAGCTTCTTGATGTCTTTGAAAGAGAATGAGCTGGGTCCATTGCTTCTAATTCTTTGTGGTATATAACTTCTTATGGAAACTTGTCCCCCGTCTCCTCCCCCCCCCCCCCAAAAAGATAGCCAGCACTATCTCTGGATAAAATGGAAAACAGAGAAAGTCTTCTTACCAACCTCCCTTCTAGCCGTTGCCTTTCAACTCTGCTTCTTTCCATGTCTGATGACTTCACACTCAGCCTCATGACAACACTTCTTTTACGGCTTTTCTCTCATCTAGCCATGGACTAACCCTCAACCAAGTGAATTAATAATTATCAATTAAATGATAAGTTGCTGAAGACATAGATATTTCCTCTCCAATGGATATGTATGGATTAATAAATCTCTAAAAATGGAATTTTAGGTAACTCAAAAAGCAAGAGGAGAGCTAATTGAAGGTCGGGACTTAATCATACTTGCTGATCTTGTTCAGATGGCTACACCATGCACTCTACATTTGGCTCTATAATGGTAATTTTGCTCAAGATTGAGTTTTGATTAGCGCATACTTATTTCAAGGAATATGCTTTATTGTCACTATTTAGAAATTCAAGCAGCTGCTTTCCTGGCGTGCTCATGCTTTAGAAATTGTTCAACTAGTCTACGTAGAAGAAAAACAAGTGGTGCTTACTGCCTCCACTGATGGTTCAGTAAGGTATGGACCTTCATCCTGTGAACGCAGGGGTTGAGTATGAGAGGTAAAGGATTTTAGCTAAAGTCTAGGTTAATGCAATCTTGGTAAACTTATTTAAAAAAAAAAATGGGGGTGTGGAATGGTAGCTCAAAAGGACTTTGAACATGTAGCCATGGATTTGGAATTCTTTTCCATGCCCAGAGGTGGCACCCAATATGTACCCTCATCTGTGCTTGAAGGTGTAATGAATACTTATAAGTGACTTTCGTATAATTATTTCTTAAGAGAGAGAGCTCAGAGAGATAGACCCAAACCCAGGGAAGGCTACAGAAGGAGATATGGGGTCAGAAGTCGTAGAAAAGTTACGGAAAAGAACAACTAATCTTGAGGAAAGTAAAACTGAGCTAATTTATCTTATTTATCTAATGCTGCTATAACAGAAATACAAGTCCATGGCTTTAACCAAGAGAAAGTTATTCTCTCACAGTCTAGGAGGCTAGAAGTCTGAATTCAGGGCGGCAGTTCCAGGAGAAGGCTCTCTCTCTCTGTCTGCTCTGGGGGAGGGTCCTTGTCATCAATTTTCCCCTGGTCTAGGAGCTTCTCAGCACAGGGACTCAGGGTCCAAAGGATGTGCTCCCTTCCTCTCCGCTCACTTCTTTTATATCTCAGAAGAGATTGACTCAAGATACAAACTAATCTTGTAGATTGAGTCCTGCTTCATTAACATAATTGCTTCTAAACTTGCCTCATTAACATCATAGAGGTTAGGATTTACAATACATAGGAAAATCATATCAGATGACAAAATGGTAGACAATTATACAACACTGGGAATCATGGCCTAGCCAAGTTGACAAACACATTTTGGGATGACACAATTCAATCCATAACATAATTATTTCATTGTCAATGCAATTGATTTTATAAATCCTACTTGTTTTTAATTGCCTAGTTAATGCTGAACACATATATACAAAACACAAAAAACTCACAAAGAGAGAGTAAGAAAAGGAAGTGTCATAATATTTCTTGAGCAAAAAAATTGCTGCATATTAAAATGTCCTAAAATTATGGTAATGAATTATCCTCTTAAAAGGATGAAGTTAGGTAAGATTAAGAGAAGTAGAGAGTCTTCAAAGTGTATTTGAGAGTTTAAATGTAATGAAATTGAAAAGAAAGCAGTATTTTATATTGCATAAAAGACATTGGACTGGAATTCAATAGTCCCTGGTTCTAATATTGGCTCTAGTAATTAATTAGCTGTGTAAGCTTGATGCTAGTGAGTTAGGTAAGGGCCAGGTCATGCTGCATGTAGTAAGCATTGTTAAGAATGTGGGTCTTTATCTTGCAAGAAATAGGAAAGGTTTTAAGCAGGGGAGTTACAGGATCTGATTTACATCTTTAAGAGATAATGTCTGTGGGGAATGGATCACAGAACAGCAAAAGTGGAATCAGGAAAACGAGCTAGACGTCTCTGAGGAATATAGGGGCTCAGATTAGGTAGCAGCCACAGTGATGAAAATAGGTGGTTTGGACTTGAGAGCTATCTAGGAAGTAAAATCAATAAGATGCGAACATTAACTGGAA
Source organism: Elephas maximus indicus (assembly GCF_024166365.1). Taxonomy (NCBI): domain Eukaryota; kingdom Metazoa; phylum Chordata; class Mammalia; order Proboscidea; family Elephantidae; genus Elephas; species Elephas maximus. The sequence goes on along the minus strand of NC_064842.1, from coordinate 22,362,827 downwards.
TAGAAGATGTCAAAAAGGCCACCCAGATTTCTGGCTCTACAACTAGGTGAATGTTGGTGTCATCCATTAAGATAGAAAGCACTAAAAGAGGAGAAATTTTGGAATGTGGAAGAATGGGGAGGACTTTTAGGAATGTTGAATTCAAGGTGAGTCCGTAGGGTAAGGTCCTATTAGGGGGGAAATAGAGCTACTTTCTGTCTCAGAAAGAGGATCTGGTTGTTTTATCTGTAGAAAGATTAAGGACATAAAATTTCATCATTAAAAAGATGCACAATTTGGTCCCTTGAATCTCTGCTTCAGCTTATTTTCACCTTCCTGACAGCAGAAGTGTTAACTGGGGAACAACACACATACACACACACACACCATGTGTGCCAGCACCTTTGTTGTTTTAAGCATTTCCTGCTCAAACCAGTTATCATTGGCATGGAGAAATGATGATTCCTGCCAGTGAAGATCTCCCTGGATACTCAGTTCAAAGAGCCTACCTCTATTAATAGCTATCTCAGAATAGAGCTCTCTTCACAAGGAAGCAATATCCTTTGGCTAATTAAGGTTTAGCTCTGCATCAGTAGGTCACTCCGAAGACCAAATTTCAGGAGGACAAAGTGAGATTCAGGGCGGCTAAGGATTCAGATGTGAGGAACAGGACATAAGACTGAGAGCCAGGGTCAGTTATCTGGGAGACCCCACACGGAGCAGGAAACACCACGAAACAAGGAGCGCAGAGGTTTCTTCAGTCCTGGTCTGAAGCTAAATGAATTTAGAATTATTTTAAGTTAGTCCCTCATCCTTTAACTTTTGGAATTTCTAATGTTTAAAGAGCTGGCCCATCTCACTTTGGTAAAGACTTGCAAGGCCATGGCGTTTATGTGGTGCTAGGGCAAAGTGGTTAAGAACTCAGCTGTTAGCCAAGGGGACAGCAGTTTGAATCCACCAGCTGCTTTTGTAGGGTCACTATGAGTTGGAATTGACTCAGTGGTAATGGGTTGGGTTTGGTTTGGTTTAAGGAAATAAAATATGCTATAGATATAAGATGCTCATGTTAATTTCACAGGACACTATCAGGTGTGAGAAATCTCAACTGGATATCTCATAATCTACCTCTTGAAGCTGGGACACTACTTGGACTTTGTGGAATCTACTCCTAGTTCCTTTAGCTTGTTTTCCTCTCCTCTGTTGTTGCATCATTTGCTACCCTGAGGTAGAAATCAAGAAATAAAAGGAAGATCTCAAATGCTATTTTATCTTTCCATAAGACATAGGGCTTATACTTCTGCTAATGATACTCTATTGCTTTTTTTTTTTTTTTTTTTTTAAGACATAGGGCTGCTAATGATACTCTATTGCTTTAAACCATTTGGGCTCTTTAGAAGGACCTATTGGAGCAACTTGATGTTGAAATATTGCATACGGATATGCAGTATTTTGCCATTCTATTTCAGAACTCAATGGCAAAAATTGGGATGGTGTTTCCACAATAGTAGGAATTGTGGATGGAGGTCAGGAGGGCTTTTATAATAGTAAAAGCATCACTAGGTGTCTTCTCCCACAAGTTCTGTTGATGCTGGTACAGCTGAGATGTACCCCATTCTAATGCCTAATTCAGCTAATACACTGTCAGTCAAATGTGGGTTCTGATTAGCTTGAATGGGCAGTGTTATTTTAGGAAAAATATGTCCCTTGTTATCTGGTTTTGATAAATGGGTATTATAAGCACAAATTCAAACATTGCCATTCCCCAAAATTGTTTTGGACTAGAGTTCTAACTGATAAATGTATTTACAGTATAACTGTTGTTGTTGTTAGGTGCCGTCAAGTCGGTTCTGACTCATAGCGACCCTGTAGGACAGAGTAGTACTGCTCCATAGGGTTTCCAAGGAGTGCCTGGTGGATTCGAACTGCCAGCCTTTTGGTTAGCAGCCAAGCTCTTAACCACTACGCCACCAGGGCTCCAGTATGACTCCCACCCAAAACCTATTGCCATTGAGTTGATTCCAGTATGACTAGATCCACAGTTTTCTATAGGAAGAGTCCTGGACTTATGTTTGAAACCCCTGGTGGACCAGTGAGAATCTATATAAGTGACCCAATGAACAGAATAATTTTCACCAAATTCCCCAATTACTTTCTTTTCCCTACCTTTGCCTTCCCTTAGGGTCTGGCAGGCCCTCAATGGTCATTACTGTGGATATTTTGGACAGCGAAGGATCTTTGACTTATCACAGACAATTGATTTCATTTTACCTTGTGATGTTAGTGAATATCCCATAGAAATAAAAGAAGAAAGTAAGTTCACAGAGAAAAAGCAAAAATATGAATATCCTCTGATATTTGACCAGCAAAGGTAAGACCAGTAGCTTTTATTTAGATGGGCAGACAAGAATAAAGCTATATTGATACTGTGACATTGTGCTGGGCATGGGGAATTCAAAGGGGGAGAAACCCAGAACTTTTTAATAATTTTTAAGTCTATTGGAAGGGAGAAATATGTTAACAAAAGAGTATCGTTCGATATAGTAATGTTGCTGGGAACACTTAATTCTTTCAATAATCTCAGAAAGGGTAATAGTATTTAGCCAAACAAAAAAGACCAACAAGGCAGTTGCCTAAGCAAAGACTGTGAATATACGAAAGACTGAATATATGCTATAGTATTTTGAGGCTTGGAGTCCAGGGGTAAGTGGGGAGGATGTGATAGGAGATAAAGCAAGAAAAGTCTGAAGGAGTCAAATCACACTGGAATTTTTATGTGGCAATGAATTTTAAACTTTATAGGATTCTCTATGACAGGATACACAAGAAGAAAAGCAGGTCTGAAGAAAAAAGATAATGACCTTGGTTTTGGATGGGTTTGAGTCTGAGGTTTTTGTGAGACATCCAAGTGAAGGTATTTAATGAGCACTGACATTTCCTGTCTGAAGCTCTTAAAAGAGGTCAGGGCTATAGATAAAGCTTTTGGAGTCAACAGCATAGTAGTATTTTCACTGTAGATAAGTCACTCAGATCATGTGCACAAAGTGAGAGAAGCAGAAGACTAAAGATGTCAAGAAGCAATATCCTTTAAAGATCAGGTCAAGGAAGAGAAACCAGTGAAAAACTTTGAGAAGGAAGATCCAGGTTGATGAAAGGAAAGCCATAAAAGAGTGGTATGATGTAAATCAAGAGAGGAGAAGGTTGCAAGTAGAGTGATAGAGAGGACATATCGGTAGAACATGGCAGAGAGTTCAGATATGACAATAGAAAAGTAAACACTGGACTTGGCACATTTATCAGCTGAAAACTCATTGACGACACTAGAGAAGGGCATTTCAAAGGGGTAATGGGTAAAAAATCACATCACAATGGTTGAGAAAGAAACAGGAGATAATGAGGTGAAGACAGTATAGATTACTTTTTAAGGAAAACAGATATTTCTAGGGTTGGAGAAAAGTTTGTTTCATAGGTTTGCTTGTTTGTGGGGGGAGACCTGGCCATGCATAAGGGCTTAGGGGTGAATGGATAGCTCTTAAATGGAGAACAGAATGTTGGTGAAAAGCTATTTTGTGCTTTTGCAAAGTTCAGTCCTGGTTTTGGCTGAGCCTTTGTCATAATGGAAGAGACTGGTGTTCATCTAAGCTTTCAACATCAGTTCGGCCCTGGGTGGTAGATGTCTAAATCTCTAGCCTCAGGGGACCAGACCTGCCTAACCTAGTGATATTCAGCAGACCAGAACTAGAGGTTATGTATTGAGAAGCTGGCTAAGGTAAGTCCAAAGTGGAAAGAATCAGAGGGAGATGTCTAAGATTTCCTTTTGAGAAATCTATGACTGAGTCAAAGCTGGGGAGACTCAATGCCATCATCTAATCCAAAGGATGGCAGAAGGGTTATAGACAGGAATTAAAGCCAAGAGTCTGAAGCTACACAAAATTAGGATCAAAGAAGAACTATTTGAAAACAATCGAGAAAGGTTTCAGGTGACTGCCAAAACCCCAGTCTTCTCAGCTGGCCTTGGTTGAACACTAAGGAGTGATGGAAAAGAGAACTGGATAAAATGTAGGAGGTGGTATAGTGCAGCCAAGTCTGATCAAGATGTGGTAAAGTTCACCAAGCAAATTTGGATAATTACCTTTGGGTAATTGCTGAGCCTTAAACATCCATATATCTTAGTATTTGTTAATGTGTCTTCTATACTACGTTGTGACTTTCTTGAGGACTGGGACCATGTCTTATACATACCTCTGTATCCTCAGTTCTCAGCACAGTGCCTTGCACATAGTAGGCACACAAGTATAATTATGAAATGAAAAAGAGAATTATTAATGGAGAATATTACAAGTAGAGGGAATAGATGTAAATGGTAGATTCAGAAACAAGAAACAGTATGACATGTTTGGTTTAGCTTGAATGTAGGTTTTGTGTTCTGAGTTATATAGGATATGTATTCAGAGTAATTGTTATTTGTAAGTAATTATGGTTTGTTTGTAGTGATACAGCTTCCTATAGAATGACTTATCTTAGGACATTTTAATTTATTGTCTTTAAAATACATTTTTAATGCTTACTTATGGCTTCCTAAATATAGATATAGATTTTAACAACAGGGGAAGCTGCGCTGAGTCACATAAAAGGCAAACCTTGGTTTTGTAATAGATGTTTCCCCAACCCTACTACACAGCTTTCTTCAATGGCTATTAATGAATTTAACTACGTGGAACGTTCAGGCTTACTAGAATTCTCTTTGGTTTCTTCAAGGAAAATCTGGTAGCATGCTTGGGGCTGGTGCCATGGGAGTCAAGGAATTTGAGAACCAGAAAAAGGTCTGACCAGTGGATACATAACATTTTCCTTATATCTTTATATGCAGATGGAGAAAAATGAGCTCAATGTCTTTGCTTTTCAAACGTACACCTCCCAAAGCCTTTGAAGTGGAACAAGATTTTAAGTTTTTCGAGTCTCTTTCCTCACCCAAGGTATCTTAAACAAACAAACAAAAAGAACCTTTTGCTTTTGCTTTCCTGAATTCACGTATGGCCAGTAATACAGTGTATTTGTTCTCTATTGCTCTAGCAAATTACCACAAACTTGGTGCCTTAAACAATACGAATTGATTATCTTACAGCTCTGTAGGTCAGAAGTTCAACATGGGTCTCATGGGGCTAAAATCAAAGTGTCACCATTGTTGTGTTCCTTTTTTGGAGGCTTTAAGGGAGAATATGTTTCCCTGCCTTTTCCAGCTTCGAGAGGCCACTCACATTCCTTGGCTCTTGGTCTCTTTCTTCCATCTTCAAAGCCAGCAACGTTGTATCTCTCTGACCCTTCTTCCACTGTTAGAACTCCCTCTAAGCCAGCTGCGAAAGATTCTCCACCATTGAGGAGGCATATGATTAGATTGGGTTCACCTGGACAATCCAGGCTAGTCTTCCCATCTCAAAGTCTTTAACCTTAATCACATCTGGAAAGTCCCTTTTGCTGGGTGAGGTGACATATTCAGAGATTTCAGGGATTAGGATGTGAGCATCTTTGGGGGGCCATTATCCTGCCTATCACGGATAGGTACACTTTTCTTCAGTGCAAAATTAAGAGAAAAAAAGTAATATGGTTATTCATTCTACTTCTATTTTTAACACTTTTAGAAACTGGATATGAACCTTTAGGCTAAGTTCTGACATTAAAACTAATTTCCTCAAGATCCTCCACAAAATAAACCACAGATATCTTTCTGAACTTACCTCCCATTACTAACCTACAGTTACCCCATCTCTACTAAACAGACTACAGACTTGCTGTTGTCTCCCTGAGCATTCCCCTAGTATTCTGCTCTGACAACTTTGGTTTGCGCTATTCAGTTTGTCTAGGATACCTGGCCATATCCATAATCCATCTCCACCTGTCCACGTCCACCCTGTCTTGTAGCATGTATAACTGACAAAAGATCCCGTATACATATATGTCAGTAACTTCTAAAAATCAATAAGAGAAACAATCCAATTTAAAAAAAGTCAAAACTTGAATAGATACATCACAAAAGGAAAAAAATCACCAATAAACCCATAAAAAGATGCTCAACCTCATTAGTAATTGTGGAAATGCACGTGATAATACCACAGGATACTATTTCACACCCACCATATTGGCAACTATTATGAAGTCTGACAATATCAAAGGTTGGTGACTGGATGTGCATTTGGCACAACCAGGACACCAATCTGCTGGTGGTGGGAGTGTAAATGGAAGAACCACATTGGGAAACAGTGTGGCACTATCTAGGGAAGCTGAAAATAGGCATAGCCTGTTAAATGTATACCCTAGGAAAATTCTTGAGCATGTGCAAGGATGTGCAAGACAGGCACAAGAATGCTCAGAGTAGTACCATTTATAATAGTAAAAAACTGAAGGTAGCTCAAATGCTCATCAATAATAAAACAGATAAATAAGTTATGGCATATTCATATAATGGAATACTACAGAGTAGTGAAAATAAATGAATTCTATCGAATGAGAAAAGCTTTGCAGGGAATACATACATAATGATTTCATTTATATAAAGGTCAAGAATAGGCAAAACTAAACAAAACATTGTTTAGGCAAAAAACATCTAAGGAAAGTTATATATATAAAGGGAAGAGAACTATAAACACAAAATTCAGGATAGTGGTTATATCTGAGAGGAGATGAATGGGACTGAGACACACTGAGAACATCAAGGTGAGGGGTGTTATTCCATCTTTTTAAAACAGGACAGTGGGTTTATGAATGTTTTTTAGCTATAAGATGACCTCCTGGAGTGCTTTCAGTTCCAAGTTTAAAGGTTATCTCAGGACAATAGCCTTGGGGGTTCCTCTAGTCTCTCCGAGTCCAGTTAGTCTAGACTTTTTTAAGAATTTGAGTTTTGTTCTGTATTTTTCTCCCATTCTACCTGGGATCATCTATAGTATCCCTTGTCAGAACGGTCGGTAGTGGTAGCCAGGCACCATCTAGTTCTTCTGGTTTCAGGATAGACGAGGCCATGATTTATGTAGGCTATCAGTCCTATAGACTAGTTTCTTCTTTGAGTTTTTGGTATCCTTCTTTCTCTTTGGCTCCAGATGAGTACAAACCAATAGTTGTATCTTAGATGACCACTCACAAGCTTTTAAGACCCCGGATGCTACTCACCAAACTAGGATGTTGAACATAAGCTTTATGAACTATGTTATGCCATTTGGCCAAGTTGTCCTACATAACTACGGTCCTAAGCCTTCAAACCCAGCAAACCAATCTCGCAAGCTGTTTGGTGATGTCTAGGAAGTATCCATAACTATGCCCCCGTATGTGCTTTATTATATATATGTGAATACATGTGTAGCACACATAAACATGTATATACATATGCCTATGGATACACGTATACATACACCTGTATATACTCACATATGCATTCCTGTACCCATATATGCATACATATCTACCTGCGTAATCACGTTTAGATTTTTTGGTTGTTATTACTGTTGTTGCAAAACTTTATGTGTTATAGCATTTACCAACATCATCCTTTATTCCTGTATACTTCTTAGTGTCACCATTTGCCTTGGTCAAGTTGTGCAGACTTCTCTATGAAGCTGTGTCAGAATCGACTTGATAACAACACATTCTTTGTTTTTCTTGTGGGCAAAGATATGCGCCTAGCTTGTAACAGATACTTAACTTTGTTGAATAGGATTGAAATAGTACAATCTAAAAATAAATACTGGTATTCACTTTAATATCTTCTTCAGATTTAGAGATAAGCAATAATTTTTTTAAAGTACTTTAACTGAAACATTAAATACATTTGGGGAAATCTTTAGAAAGGTTCATAGAGCCCTTGAAAAAATTGGAAGGAACACTGGTGGTACAGAGGTTAAGAGCTTGGCTGCTAACCGTTGGTGGTTGAATCTGCCAATACCTCTGTGGAAGGAAGATGAGGCAGTCTGCTTCCGTAAAGAGCCTTGGAAACCCTATGGGGCAGTTCTACTCTGTGCTATAGGATCTCTAAGAGTTGTAATTGACTTGATGGCCATGGATTTGCTTGTTCTAAAGAAAAAAAAAAAAAATGAATGCACAAATATTATAAGGTTTGCCTTCTTCTTACTACATCTTTATCGTCTTAATTTCCTGGCCAAATAATAAAGGTTTAATGCTGAAGTTAAGTTGAAATATCTTTCATTTAGGATTCTCTGATTTCCTCCAGTAATCTTGTTTTGCTCATTCCTTTCCATTCTCAATTGTGAAATATTAATCTATTCAACTTTCTTTCTTTTTAACAGATGTTATTGCCGGTTCCTAATAATACAATGAAACTAAATCTTACATTTGAGTAGCACTTTACTATGTACATTGCCTTGTTTGATCCAGGGCTTCGAACTGGTTCTTTCTGGTTCGAATCCTTGCCGAGAATTTCTAACAAGTTCCTAGGAAGTTATACATAAGAATCACCTGGGGATCTTTTTAAAATGTAGATTCTGGTTCAGTATATCTGGGATGGAAATGCAAATTCTCAGGAGGAGTTTGAGTTGGACTGAACCAGTTCAAAGCCCTAATTTGATCCTCATAACCAGTCAGCAGGGAAAGTAGCTTGCCTAGGATCATAAAGATAATAAATGGCAGAGGCAGAATTTGAACCCAGCTATTTTGCTATTGATGGAATGTGCCCTTTTCATTAAACCTGTTCTCTCCCCCTGTTTTGCAGATTCGAAGATATGCCTTGGAAGGTTTCATAACTGAAAACAGAGAAGCAGGGATTGTATTCGGTTCTCTGCCTATATACAGAGTGAGTTTGAGGTTTCTATGGCTAGGGTGGTAAAAGAAAAGTAGAGAATCTGACATCTTATTCCTGACCTTGAGCTCCCAAGCAAGGTTGGAGAAAATCACAAAACCAAGCAGACCAATCCCAGAGAAGTCTTTGGTCTATGTGGCAATGGCCTTGATCACATGTCTCTGCCATTCCACATGGTAGCTATTTCTAACTTACCCTGGTTCTTCATCACCTACAGGGTAAAATCCAGATTCCTTAGCCTGGCATAATCTTGAGGCTTTCATGATCTGACCTCTACCTAAACCATATGACCTCATTTCCCACCGTTCTCTCTCCACGTACCCTATACTCGAGCCATGCCAACTTGCCATTTCTTGGGCATCATTGTTCTCTCTCACCTCTGTGACGTTGCCTGTGCTGCCTCTCAGCCCAAAATTCATCCACCCCTTGTCGCCCAGAAAATCATTGCTCATTCTTCAAGCTTTTACTCCAGGCAACCTCTGTTGAATTAAAGAACTAATTAATTCACCGAAGAAATAATAAGCCATTAGATAAAATATTTCAACTTAATCCTCACTTGTTAGATCTTAAAATGTTAATCTTCCCAAGAACATGTTAACTGCAGTAGATATTGAACACTTAAGCCAACAGATGAGAGGAATGCCAACGAGTGAATTATCAAGATTAATTTGTGGGCAAGTATGTGTGTGAGGGGTGTATTTTGAAACAGGTGGGCCTTCTCAAACCTTCTTACACCCCAAATTCACAGTAGAGAAGTAATCATTTTAAGTATGTCTGATTGACTCTTTGTTTATGGCTTCCAGGTACCAAGCCCCACTAGCCTAAGATTCTTGCCACTCATTGGTTCAGAAGCACAAAGGGACTCTTTAGATATCCTTTCAGGAAAGAAGAAGGGAGGTCATGTTCAACATGAAAGAGTAAGTTTGTACTCAGAATTCCACAGTATAGTCCACTTCTGTTTGGTTTGTTAATTGCTACTCTGTTCCCAGAAACAGTATGGGCCTAAAGTTATCTCAGTTCATACTCTTTTTTTACAAATATTACAGGATGCGGGTGTTTTAGCTCAGTGAAATGGAAACCATGAATTGGCTGAACAGAGAGGGTGAAAAAACAATTAGGAACTCTGAGCCTCAACCGATCAAGCTTTCCTAGAGCTTTAAGGCTTGAATTCACAGACTTGCTTTAGAAGTCAGGCAAGTTGCTGGCACATGGCTGAGGGCTGTGTAACTTATCCTTGCTTCTTACTCTTATTGGACCTACAGGAGGGAGCCATAACACCAATAAATTTCTGTTCACCAATAAAATCAAAGGGAATTTTCTCCATTTATTAATAGTAATAACTAACATATACTTTACAGTTTACAAAGTGCTTTTGTAAATGATTCATTTGATTTCTACAAAAATTAAAAAAGAAAATGTAACACCCATTTTAGAGACAGAAAAAAATGAACCTAAAGCCAAAGGTCACCTAAGAATTAAGTGATAAGCTAAGATCTAAATCAGACTCAAACTTTTATACTCATTCTAATAAGCCATAACTATATCAAGAAACTTGAACCTGTTACTCTTCCACTAGTTCTAGGAAGCCTACATGGGCCCAACTTAACCTGGGGCCATTTCTCCACCATAACATAGATCAGACATTAAGAGGGAAATTTAGCAGTGGTAATTTTATAAACCTCCTTTCTATGAAGTCAGGTGAAAAACAGAAAGGAGGTGGTACTTATTGTCTGCTGCTAATTGAATAATATCTAACAGACACAACCACTACCACAACAAAAAAAAGCTGCCATTTAATTAATACAGAAGAGTTTAGCTTAATTGTGTTAGCTCTCATGCAATTAATGAGACTATGGATGATTTCTCTTAATCACCAACTCTGCCAATTATTTGAGTAAAAAGTTTTGGCAATAGAAGAGTTTCCTATAAAAATAATATTATTAATTTTAATTGTTTTAAGTAATCAATGAAAAACAGTGGTATAAATATTCTAGAAACTAATAGGTAATCAAAAAAGTGTTGGAAAACAAATGTAGGAGAGGATATGAAGAAATTGGAACCCTCATCCATTGTTGGTGGGATTGTAAAATGGTGCAGCCACTGTGGATAAGTTTGGTGGTTCCTCAAAAAGGTAAACATAGAACTACCATTAAAAAAAAAAAAAAAACCAGCATTAATGGAATACCTTGAAATACCCATCATATGCCCTAAACTGTGCCAGGCACGGAGAATAGTTTCATAGATCATAGCAGCTCCCAGTACAGATGGAGCCTATGAACAAAGAGAAACCATGAACAGGTATCTTAACATCTTTGACTCACTAGTTTTAAATGATAGAAATGCTGATTCCAAGTATTAACTTCTTTAAATGGTTTGTTTACCTCTTTAGAATAGAAAAAATTACAGAATGTTAACCATAGTGCAAGAAAACAAATTGGAACACAAGTTTATAGTTTCTCCCCAGTTTTAATGCAGGAAGGAAAGGGGAGAACGTGGACTTCGTGGAGTGTAACCAGTTTTCGAAGTTGTGGAGACATACCCAGTAAGAGAAAAATGGTTAAATAAAAGATGGTATATCTGATAGCATACCCTATAGTTTTTCCAAAGAAAAATCCGGAAAATGATAGAAAATCTCTCAATTTTATGTGAAAAGAGAATAGACACTGCAACTCAGTAATACCGCTAATGATAATGGCTAACGTTTATTTTAAAAATTAGCGTGCCAGGCATGACACTGAGTATTGATATGCATGCTTTCATTTAACCTTCACAACAACCTCTGCAGCTTGAGGTACTTATTATTTTCGTCCTCATTTTACAGTGGATGAAACTGAGGCACAGTGGGTAAGTAATTTGTCTAAGATCCCCAAAGAAGCAAGTAATAGAGCTGGGATTCAAACCCAACTTCAGAGCCTGGACATTTAAATACAATGCAATGTGATTCAGAGAGTTATTTTTCCCTCAGTTAAACTGTTGGGTCTAGACCACGTGAGAATTTACAAAGAATGAATATTTAAGAATCTCGCCCTATCCCCTTACCTCATTTGTCCTCATATCTCTGATCACTACCTGACGTTTGCATTATATAAGAATTTTTTTTTTTTCATTGCTTCTATCCCACTGGAATGTAAGATTTAAGAAGGGAGGAACTCTGACTTATTCTTTGCAGGAACTCCAGTATCTAGAATAGACTGACGCATGAGACACTCAACCATTTGCTAAATGAAAGAATACATGTTGCTGTCAAGTCGATTCTGACTCATAGCGGCCCTATAAAAGAAAGTAGAACCGTCCACAGGGTTTCCAAGGCTGTAATCTTTATGGTAGAAACCCTGGTGGCATAGCAGTTAGATGCTACGGCTGCTAACCAAGAGGTGGGCAGTTTGAATCGGTCAGGCACTCCTTGGAAACTATGGTGCAGTTCTACTCTGTCCTATAGGGTCACTATGAGTCGGAATTGACTCAATGGCAGTGGGTTTTAATCTTTATGGCAAGCTGCCACATCTTTCAGAGTGGCTGGTGGGTTCAAACTGCCGACCTTTCAGTTAGCGATCAAGCACTTAACCACTGTGCAACAGGGCTCCTTGAATGAAAGAATAGATAGGTTAAAATAAAAAAAAAAAAAGAATAGAGAATAAAGGAAGGAAAGACCTTCACAGCATGGGAAGTTCCCTCAGCTAGGGTGTAACAGATCTAGGCTAGAAGCCTCCAACCTGGCCTCAGGGCTGAAGAGGAGCAGCCACTTGGTCTATTCCAGTCCACGCCCAAAGAGTCTTCAGGCAGTTTAATCTTCACCTCACGCTGCCTTTCTCTCTCTTTGCCTTATACTCTCTACGTCCACTCTTCCCTTTTCCTTCTCTCCCTCGCCCAAGTTGCTGTTGTTAGGTGCCCTCTCGTCAGTTTTGAACTCATGCTGACTCCACATGACAGAGTAGAGCTGCCCCATAGGGTGTTCTAGGCTGTGATCTTTACTGGAGCAGATCACCAGGTCTTTCTTCCTCTGGGCAGCTGAGCACTGAGGTGTTATATTACCAGGGCTCCTTCCCTTCCTCATAATAGACCATAAAATCAAATTGATGTGTATTTGCAATTATTTGGTTGAATATTGCTGACAAAATTGGACACTTCTTGATCTGAATTTTAAAACTAAATGAGTTTAATTTTTTAAATATATTTCTTAAAAAAATCTAATTTTTAGTTCTTATTTTTGTGATCATGAATTGATGGCTTTTTTTCTGAGTCTAAGGAATCTGAAGATTTAAATATACAGTATCTCTAAACCTTATAACAACCTAGCAAGCTTCATTCTTTTGCTTTTTAAGCCAACTCTTTACAGATTGGTGAATTAAGTCCCAGAATGGATGCCTGCCCTGTTAAGTAGCTCTAAAGCGTCTCCTCTTCCCACCACATTCTCTGGAGCCCCATTTCCTGCTTTCAATATACTTTAAACTTGAGGCACACAAGGTTGTCAAGTAAATAACTACGCTTTCTTTCTAATCAAAAACCAAACCAATTGTCATTGAGTGGACTCCAGCTCGTGGCAACCCCATCTATTGCAGAGTGGAACTGAGCTCCATTCGGTTTTCATGATTATGACTGTTCAGCAGCACATCCCAGGCCTTCTCATGAGGTAACTCTGGGTGGGTTTGAACCACCAACCTTTCAAGTTAGTGGCTGAGCACTTAACCGTTTGCACCGCCCGGGGACTCCACGATTTCTTTCTAGGAGGATTAAAATCTCTAAGTAAATTAGTGGTGCAACTTAATTCTGGAAAATTATGTTTATAACACTAGTTACTAACAGGCATACCCTTTATTTTACAGTTACAAGGGAGGAGGAGAAGTCTGAAAAGACATTTGGTCCCACAAATAAATCTGGCTTCTTCCTTCTTCCCATCTATTCCCAAGTGAAGAGAGGAAAATGAGAAGCTGTTGCTGTGGCCTGGTCTGCACATAGAGTGTCAAGAGCTGGATGATACCTCAGGCTTTATTATAGGATGGGAGCGAACTTCCACCAGACACTGTCAGCCCTCCCCATATCCTCAGGCCATCCTGTTGAGGAAGAAGATTGCTCAGGGAGCCACTGGTGGCCTCAGCCCTCAATGCCAAGCAAAGCAGCAAGCAGCCAGTTTGCCAACTTCTTTCATTTACTGAAATCCATTCAATGAATAGGCAGTGTTTCTTGTTCACTGTCAGCAAAATGACAATAAGGATGCAAACGAAACCAGTAACATAAGTAGATTTAAATAATATGACTTATCAACGATTAGCTTTTCACCTTCCCTCATTGCTCATCCTATTCCAAGAATGATTAATTGAAAACATGCATTAAGAGGCAACTTACTTGTGTCATGCTATGTGGTATACACAGAGAATTACTATTAAAAAGAAAAATGAACCAGTTGGGTCTCTAGCTATTTGTCTTCTTCATTTGGGGATATCTCATCTGGAAAAAAAATGTTTAGTTCCTTAGAAAAAGTCAGAAATTATTATGTTTGGCCTAGAAATGACTCTAGATAAATAGAACTTGAATGGTTATATGAACTTTCTGAGGTTCATCTTTTATTCTTTGAATAATTGATTTTGGTATTGGGGTCAAATCATTAATTTCACCAATGTGTACTCATATAAAAGATGAAAGCAGCTAAAGTTGATCAATAATACATTAGACTTTAAGTAAGTCAAAAGGCATGAGGAAAGTATTAGAATTGAAGCATGAAGACTGGCTGACATGGTCCTCTTCTGGAATGATTCTGAGCTTTGAATAATAAAAGTGTTTCCATGTCAAGGGTTAGCCTACTTTTCCCAAAGCACCAGGCCGCTTGGTAAGAAAAAGCTGTGGACCTTTGGTAGAATCTGATTCTACCTTTCCATTCTGTGAAAGGTGTTATAATTCTTAAAATCCCAAAATCTATGAAGATTTATGGTCAGAATAACAACTCATTTTTAACAAGTGTCAGCTAAAAACAAATCTGGGCTCTGACCAGGAGAAGCTTTATTCAGAAGAAAAGGCTGAAACGGAAAAGGACTAATGTGGTAGTGGGGGAGGGGAGAACACCCAGACCATAAGATCTGCAAGCTTCTCAAAGAGTTAGGGAAGAAGCATTTTTCTTTTCTAGAGACTGGGAGTAAACAAGCCTAGAAAAAAAACCCGGTGTGGGGAAGTAGGACGAAAGGTTGACATGATCAGAGAGTAAATCAGAATGTTTTACACTGAGGTCAGTCTGTTCTTCAGGAGGGAGTTTGAAAAGGGGGAAGTTCTGGGTTTTTTATGTAGGCTGAGGGTGGGCCAAAACACAGGAACTGAGGGAACGAGAGAAGCTTAACCAAACATTGGTTAACAAGCACTCTGTTTCTGATTGGTCAGTGGCGGGGCAGATGAACCTGTAAGCCACTAACCTACAGAGTCAAGAAGAACAGTGACCTGTATAACCTGCATTCACTGTTCCCTCTTTGGAGCACCTTCCCAACATGTTTGGGTGACACGGCCAATTTGAGTCTGATCTACTCACAGTAAATATATTCTGTTACTGTAATTTTTGGTGTTTCTCTACACGTTTAGGTTTTTGACAGTCCTGAAATAAAATAAATGCTAACCCAGCATTCTCCATCAGGGGAAAACATTACTCAGGAAGAAAAGTCAAATGTTAAATAAGATTATTGACAAACAAAAATTGACTTAATCACGGGTAAAAACCCATGTGTGCCAGAGTAGTAGTGTTTTCAGTGGCTAATTTTTTGGAAGTAGATCACCAGGCCCTTCTTCTGAGGCTCCTCTGGTGGACTTGTACCTGCAAGCTTTCAGTTAGCAGCCGAGTGTGATTACCATTCACACCACAGAGGGATTCCTAATCACCAGGATATACACATTAGAGAAAATACAAAAGGATGTTCTCTAGTAGAAGGAAAATGGATAGAAGTTCAGAGATACAGGAAGGATAAAGAGCAATGAAAATGGTGAATATGTAGATAACTTATATGAACATTAACAGTATAAAACAGTATCAATAATGTTTTAGAAGTTAAAAACATGGACAATTAAAATCAATAAAATAAAAAAAAAATAGACATGAAAGTTGGGAGGAAAAGAAATACAGTTAAAGTGTTCTGAGACTCTTGAATTGTCTGGAAAAAGGTCAAAGTACCAATACTCATTCAACTCTGATAAAACAGGGATAAGCTTCATAAACTCTATGTTAACCACGAAAAGAATAGCAACAGACTGTATAACTGTGGGACAAAAAACTCCATTTGGCCTTTTGTCTCTGGTTCCTGAAAATAAATCCTGGAATTTGCCAGCAATCAAGGTGTCTTTGCTTCTCTAAAACAGCCAGGCAACATTTAAGCATGTGCAAATGAGTTGGGAGCCCCCACCTCCACACCTGGCAACAAACCTCAGAGGGGGGCATAATGCAATCAATCATGCATATCCATTGATTTCATCGATCATAAATATGCATTGAGGCCCCAATCATGCCTATGCATTGTTATAAGAGGCCATGAACATGGAAGCAGTTGAGCCACCTGGATTGGTGAGAATGTCCCCGCATGGCAGAAAGTGACAAGTCCCTGGGGACAATGGAGGCTACCTGCTGAAAACTCTCCCAGACCTTACCTGATTTTTCCCTTCATTTATATCCTTTCTGTTATAATAAATGGGTAACTGTAAAAATAGGTAGTTTCCGTGAGTTCTGTGTATCATTCTAGTGAGTTATCAAACCCACTGGGGGTAGTAAAAGCCAGTGGTGAGGCTGGCATTTGCCTATTTGGCAGTCTGAAGGACAGTGTCCTTTTACTTGTAAGGCCTGACCTAAGTCTGGGTGGCTAGGTTCAGAGAGAGAAAGTACCACGTGGCTGGCTGGTGTCAGAAGAAGTAGGAAAATGAGGATATGAGTTATATTTGCATTTTGGGAGTGGGCCTTACGTCCATTTTTATTAACACAATAGCTAATGGCCTGATAAAGGAGGAAAAGGAGCATAATGAAAATTAACTTGATCTAAAAGAAAGCAAAGGGTAAGACAGTACACAATACTGGGGAAGCCAGCATGACTTGTACAAGGCAAGGTCATGGAAGCTCCATAGACACATCCAAACTCCCTGAGGGACCAAATTGCTGGACTGAGGGCTGTGGGAACCATGGTCTCGGGGAACAACTAATTTAATTGGCATAATATAGTTTATAAAGAAAATGTTCTACATTCTACTTTGGTGAGTAGCATCTGGGCTCTTAAAAGCCTGTGAGTGGCCATCTAAGATACTCCACTGGTCTCATCCCTTTAAGAGCAAGGGAAAATGAAGAAAACTAAAGATATGAGGGAAAGATTAGTCCAAAGGACTAAAAGACCACATCTACCATGGCCTCTACCAGACTGAGCCCAGTACAACTGGATGGTCCCCAGCTACCATTACTGACCACTCTGATAGGGATCACAATAGAGGGCCCCAGAAAGAGCTGGAGAAAAATGTAGAACAAAATTCTAACTCACAAAAAAAGACCAGACTTACTGTCCTGACAGAGACTGGAGAAACCCCAAGAGTATGGCCCCCAGACACCCTTTTAACTCAGTAATGAAATCACTCCCTAAAGATTTCAGCTAAAGATTAAATAGAACCATAAAACAAAACGAGACTAAAGAGGCACACTAGCCCAGGGACAAGGACTAGAAGGCAGGAGGGGACAGGAAAGCTAGTAAGAGAGAACCCAAGGGCGAGAAGGAAGAGTGTTGACATGCCGTGGAGTTGTTAACCAGTGTCATAAAACAATATGTGTACTAATCATTTAATACGAAACTAGTTTGTTCTGTAAACCTTCATCTAAAGCACAATAAAAAAATTAAGGGCCCCGCCCAAATAAATAAATAACAGAGAGAAAGAAAAAAGAAACACAGAATAGGCAGGACAAGGAAAAAAGACATAGTAATGTGGTAGATTTAAACGGCTATATATCAATCATTATGAAAAATTTAATAAATTAGATGTTCAAATTAAAAGACAAAGATTGTCAATGGATAAAATAAAACCCAACTATATATTGTTTGCAAGAAACATATCAGGCAAATTAAGTCACAAAGCAAACTCTAATCCAAGAGGATGGAGAAACAGTCATATTGTAAAGGGCCTTATATACAAAAATGGGAGAAATTTGTGGTCATTTTCTTGTGTGTGTGGGATCTATCACACTCCCCAAACTGATCCTTAAATTCAATGCAATCCTAGTCAAAATCTCAATATTGTTTAAATTGAACTTGACAAGCTGATTCAAAAATTTGAGAATATTGAAAAAGGCCAAGAATAGCCAGGATACTCTTGAAGAGCAAAGATAGACTTGTTTGACTATGTACAGAGATGTATTATAAAACTACAGTAATGAAAACCATGTGCTATTGGCACAGGAATAGACAAATACACTGATGGAATGGAATAGAGACCACAAAAAGGACCCTCACCTATTAGTCATGTGATTTGTGGCATAGGCAGTACTGCAGCACAGTAAATACATCTTTTCAATAAATGGTACTGAGAATTAGGTATCTATCTATACTGGAAAAACAGGGAAATTGACCCCTAGCTCACATGGGAAATTGACTGCTAGCTCATACTATGCACAGAAATCGGTTCCATGCAATTGTAATTCTAGGTGTAAAAGGCAAAACATAAAGTAATTTTAGAATAAAACAAAGGAGAACATCTTCATGAGCTAGGAGCAGGAAAAGAATTATTAAACAGTATACAAAAAGCACTGAGCACAAAGGAAAATATTGATAAAGTGACTATATTAAAGTTAAAATTTTGTTTTCACCAAAGACACTCTTAAGAAAGTAAAAAAAGCAAAGCGCAAGGTGGCAAAAGATGTTTGCACCACTCTTAACTAAGAAAGAACTCATATCCAGAACACATGAAGAACTCCAGCAAATCAATAGAAAAAACAACAAAAAAAAAACAGACAACCCAGTAGAATAGACAAGAGACATAAAGGGACCCTTCACAAAAGAGGCTGTTCAATAGCTAGCGCATGTATGAAAGGATGCTCAGTCTCCTTAGCAATCAAGGGAAACCTAATCAAAACCACAATTAGATACCACACAAACACCAGAATGGCTAAAATTAAAAGCCTAACAATGCCAAGTGTTGACAAAGACGTAGAACAACGCGAAGGATCATATACTTCTGGTAGAAGTATAAATTGGTTCAATTACTTTGGAAAATAATTTGCTGCTATCTACAGAAGAAGTTGATCAAATACACATTCCACGACTCTGCAATTCCACTCCTAAGTCTGTATCCACCACCACCTGCCCACTGCCAGTTGAGTCAACTCCGACTCATAGAGACCTTATAGGACAGAGTAGAACTGTCCCATAGTGTTTCCACTAAACTTTATGGAAGTAGACGGCCACATCTTTCTCCCACAGACAGGCTGGTGAGTTCCAACCACCAACCTTTCAGTTAGCAGCCGAGCACTTAACCACTGCACCACCAGGGCTCCTTTAAGTCTGTATACCTAACGGAAATATGTACACATGTGTACCAAAAGACATATAAAAATGTTCATAGCCACATTATTTGTAATAGCCCCAAACAGGAAACAATCCAAATGGCTACCAATAGTAGAATGATTCATAAATCTTGGTATATTCGTTTGATGGGATACAATAAAAATTAATAAAATGCAGATATGCACAAAAACATGGATTGATCTCACAAATATAATGTTGAGTATAAGAAGCCAGACACAAAATAATACAAACTATAGGATTCCACTTACATAAATTAACAATGGAAGAAAAAAAAAAGAAAACTATAGTATTTAGGAATTAATTATCAGTTGTATTAAAAAAAAAAAAAAATCCCACTTCTGTTGAACCACTGACTTTCAGTTAGTAGTTGAGTGTTTTAAGCGCTGTGCCACCAGGGTTCCTTATCAGTTATATAATCAAAGCAAGGATAGTGGTTAACTTTTGGGCAGAGGGAAACTGTAGTTACCGGGAGGAGATGATAGATTTGTATTTTCAATTTAGCTTAACTGTAACTACTTTTACCAGAATTCTCTTCTGCATAATTTCGAGTATCATAAGCCGTCGGAATATGGGCACAATATAGAAGGCAGGAGTAAAGCAGTAGCCATATTTATTTATGTGGAAACCTCGATCAAGAGCTCCAGCTGCTGTTGCATTTCAGGCACTTTGTCCTTGATCTCCTGGCTCACCTTGTTGCAGATCCTACAGCTCCCTACAGCTTTCCTGAGCTTCCCGCAGCTCCTTCTTCAGCTTCTCCAACCCCTGGGCATGGATGCCTGCCCTTTTAACTTCAGAACCAGCACGAGACACAACACCTGTACATATAATGTTCACCCAGCTCCCAAAATTGTATAAGATCAAATTCCATACTCCATATCATCCTCTTGGTTTTTGCTGATGGAACCCTGACCGATACACAGCTATCACGAGAGGGCCTTCCTGGGTGCTACAAAATTTCTATTTCTTGACCTGGGCAGAAGTCACCCTGGTGTTCACTTTGTGATAATAAATTGAGCTATGCATCTACATTTTGACCAATTTTCTGTATGTGTGCTGTATTTCACACTAACTTTTTTCAAAACCCTAAAATACGTGTCATGACATCAAAAATAGATCAAGGCTTAATCATGACCTAATATTTAGAATTATCACATTTTGTACCTTAAAAAAATAAGCTAAGTTTTTTTAAAGTAAATTTTGTGTTTTATTTCTAGATAATGCAATATGACAGAAGGTTTTGGGCTGCTAATTACAGGTTCCTTTCTGAAAATCACACCGTGTAGGTGTGTATAGTCTTATTTCTAGCAAGTGAAAAGCCCAATTAATTCTAACCATCATTAAATTTTTTCTTCTTTAACTCTATTTTGGAATGCTAGAGACATATTGATGTGTTATTTAAGAATTTTGATCAAATAAATATAATATATAGTTCTAGTGAAGATCTTGTGGAAATTTACTAAATTAAATTTTATTATCTTCATTACCTTGTTGTATTTCAACAACAGCATTTTTTTTTCTGATTCTTGCTTTCAATTAAGAGTTCATGATGCATATAAATTAAACAAAATATGACAAATGATTAAAATAAAAGCTGAGTGAGATTTTTGCATACTAATCTGACCTTCACTAATTACTGTACATGTCCACACTGTACACACTCAAAAGCTCTTAAATGGTCCCATTTTAAGTGAAAGAAATATTTAAAGTATTGAATTTTATTTGTTGATTTAAAAAAATAGGAAATTGAAATATATAGTATTACTAACTGTAATGACAGGAACCCCCAAAGATACCTTTGACAATTCATGGGCATTCATTAACTACCAATTGAGAAATACCACCCTACAAGATCTAGCCCTAATCTAAATATGCAGTCTTATCTTCAGTATTGTTCTAGGCTACTCACCAGCCCTAACTCACCTCTTATCTGTCATTTTGTCCTAAGGTAGTGACTTACTGTGTTGCAGTGATGCTGGAAGCTATGCCGCTGGCATTTCAAATGCCAGTAGGGTCACCCATGGTGGACAAGTTTCCGTAGAGCTTCCAGACAAAGACAGACTAGGAAGAAGGACCTGGAGACCTACTTCTTAAAAAATTGGCCAGTGAAAACCTAATAAATAGCAGCGGAACATTGTCTGGTACAGTGCGAGAAGATAAGCCCCTCAGGTTAGAAATCACTCAAAATATGACAGAGGAAGAGCTGCCTCCTCAAAGGAGAGTTAACCTTAATGATGTGGAGTCAAGCTTTCTGGATCTTCATTTGCTGATATGGAAAGACTCAGAATGAGAATAAATAGCTGTAAACATCCATTAAAAATCAGAACATGGAATGTACAAAGTATGAATGTAGGAAAATTACAAATCATCAAAAATGAAATGGAACACATAAACATCGATATCCTAGGCACTAGTGAGCTGAAATGGACTGGTATTGACCATTTTGAATTAGACGATCATATAGTATACTATGGTAGGAATGACAACTTGAAGAGGAATCGTGTTGCATTTGTTGTCAAAAAGAACATTTTAAGATTTATCCTAAAGTACAATGCTCTCAGTATTAGTAGGATAATATCCATACGCCTACAAGAAAAACCAGTTAATATAATCATTATTCAAATTTACACACAAACCATTAATGCCAAAGATGAGGAAACTGAAGATTTTTGCCAACTTCTACAGGCTGAAATTGATGAAGCATGCAATCAAGACACGTTGATAATTACTGGTGATTGGAACGTGAAAGTTGGAAATGAAGAGGAAGGATCAGTAGTTGGAAAACCTGGCTTTGCTAATAGAAACCACGCCGGAGATCACATGATAGAATTTTGTAAGACCAATGATTTCTTCATTGCAAATACCTTTTTCCAAGAACATGAACACCAACTATACATGTGGACCTCACTGGGTAGAAAACACAAAATCAAATCAAATACATCTGTGGAAAGAGACAATGGAAAAGCTCAATATCATCAGTCAGGACAAGGCCAGGGGCCAACTGTGGAACAGACTATCAATTACTCATATATAAGTTCAAGTTGTAGCTGAAGAAAATTAAAACAAGTCCATGAGAGCCAAAATATGACCTTTAGTATATCCCACCTGAAATTGGAGACCATCTCAAAACTAGATTTGATGCATTGAACACTAATGACCGAAGACCAGACGAGTTGTGGGAAGATGTTAAGGACATTATGCATGAAGAAAGTAAGTGGTCATTAAAAAGACAGGAAAGACAAAAAAAGAACAAAATGGATGTCAGAAGAGACTCTGAAAGTTGCTCTTGAATGTAGAATGGAAGAAATGAAGGAAAAGAGCTGAACAGAAGATTTCAAAGGGCAACTCAAGAAGACAAATTAAAATATTATAATGAAATGTGCAAAGACCTGGAGTTAGAAAACCAAAAGGGACAAACACATTCAGCATTTCTCAAATAGAAAGAACTGATGAAAAAATTCAAGTGTCAAGCTGCAATTTTGAAGAATTCTATGGGCAAAATGGGTTTGGGTTTGGTTTTTTTGGTATGGGCAAAATATTGAAAGATGCAGGAAACATCAAAAGCAGATGGAAGGAAGACACAGAATCACTGTACCAAAAAGAACTGATCAGTGTTCAGCCATTTCAGGAGGCAGCATATGATCAAGAGCAAATGGTATTGAAGCAAGAAGACCAAGCTGCACTGAAGGCATTGGTGAAAAACAAGACACCAGGAATTGATGGAATAACGATTAAGATGTTTCAGCAAACAGATGTAACACTGGAAGCAATCACTTGTCTATACCAAGAAATTTGGAAGATAGCTACGTGGCCAAGCAACTGGAAGAGATCCATATTTATGCCCATTCCAAAGAAAGATGATCCAACCGAATGCAGAAATTGTCAAACAATATCATTAACATCACATGCAAGTAAAATTTTGCTGAAGATCATTCAAAAATGGTTGCAGCAGTACATCAACAGGGAACTGTCAGAAATTCACACTGGATTCAGAAGATGATATGGAAAGAGGAATATAAATGCTGAGGTCAGATGGATCCTGGCTGAAAGCAGACTAACAGAAAGATGTTTACCTGTGTTCTATCGACTATGCAAATACATTTGACCGTGTGGATCATAACAGATTAATGAAAACATTGGGAAAAATGGGAATTGCTGAACACTTAATTGTGCTCATTTGGAATCTGTACATAGACCAAAGGGCAGTTATTTGAACAGAAAAAGGGGATACTGTGTGGTTTAAAACCAGGAGAGGTGTGAGTCAGGGCTGTATCCTTTCACCATACTTAGTCAATCTGTATACCGAACTAATAATCTGAGAAGCTGGACCATATGAACAACACAGCATCAGGACTGGAGGAAGACTCATTAACAACCTGTGATGTGCAGATGACACAACTTTGTTTCCTGAAAATAAAGAGAACTTGAAACATTTACTGATAAAAATAGAAGACTATAGCATTCTGTATGGATTATACCTCAACATAAAAAAAAAAACAAAAAGCCTCACAACTGGACCAGTGAGCAACATTGTGATAATAGGAGAAAAGATAAAAGTTGTCAAGGATTTCATTTTACTTGGATCCTTGACTAACACTCACGGCAGCAGCAGTCATGAAATCAAATGATGTATTGCACTGAGCAAATCTGCCACAAAAGACCTCTTTAAAGTGTTAAAAAGCAGAGATGTCACTTTGAGGACTAAGGTGCGCCTGACCCAAACCATGGTACTTTCAATCTCCTTATATGCACGTGAGAGCTGAAGAATGAATAAGGAAGACCAAAGAAGAATTGATGCCTTTGAATTGCAGTGTTAGTGAAGAATATTGAATATACCATGGACTGCCAAAAGAACAAATTTGTCTTGGAAGAAATACAGCCAGAACGCTCCTTAGACGGGAAGATGTACTTTGTACATGTTATCAGGAGGGACCAGTCCCTGGAGAAGGACATCATGCTTGGTAAAATAGACGGTCAGCGAAAAAGAGGAAGACCCTCAATGGAAGACCCAACAATAGTGTTGCTTTTTCTCTCTTGCGGCTTAGAAAGTTTAGAGCCAAATCTGTATCCTCCCCTCAGCAATTGTTTTAGAACATGACTAAATTTTACATTCTTGCACAAATACTTCTCTGGCCCACATCGTCCAGTCAATTTACTTTATCCTTTTGTATTGTGTATATTTTTGTAAATTAATTCAGCTGTTTTGTGGGTTAAGTTCTAGTATAGATAGAGGATTACATACTTACATATATATATATATATACCTATACCTATACCTATACATATATACAGACATATTTTGTAGTTCAGGCTTTAAAGAATAAAAAACCCTCAAAATTTGTTTTCAATTTTTCTTCCAAGTTCCAAGAATTCTTTAACGAATGATAAAGGAGAAAGATCTTGTCTCTATAGTGT
Source organism: Elephas maximus indicus (assembly GCF_024166365.1). Taxonomy (NCBI): domain Eukaryota; kingdom Metazoa; phylum Chordata; class Mammalia; order Proboscidea; family Elephantidae; genus Elephas; species Elephas maximus. Next base: position 22,338,122 of record NC_064842.1, on the reverse strand, counting down.
TCCTCTAACAGTAATAGCTTCCCATCTCTCAAGACTATTTTTCATAAAGCAAATTCTATTTGAAAATCCAAGTGTGTCCACAAATAAGAGTACCTCTTCATAAAATGAGACTCATAAAACATCCGTAATTGTAGAAAATAAACACTTAGATCTTTCAACATAAATAGGCAACTAGAGTAAAGACAAAGGGAAGAAGAATCCAAAACTCTTACTCTTTTTTCATTAAGTCCCTGATAAACCAAAAAAAAAAAAATAACATTTGTCATAACTGATAATGCATCCTTTTTGTTAATACAATCCCCCTGAATCGTTTTGAAAGGTATGTGATAGACATAGACAGTATGTTACCCTTAGACTACTTAGAAAGCCTATAAGAATATGCAACCATTAGAAAATATCCTTAAATATCTTTATTATGTTCCTTTGGATTTATTTGTTACCACATATACATTTTCGGAGTTAAGGCTACTATACTGAAAATCTAACCCTACAGGAATATAGGAAGAACACTTGTTTACCCTCTAAATTCTTTTCCAGTTGAAATTTCAAAACTGCCTTTTGATAGGTGCTGAAAAGAGAGGTAGTCATATCTGCCTTCAAAATACAAAAAGAATACATCATGATCAAGTGGGATTCATACCAGGGATGCAAGGATGGTTCAAATTAGAAAATCAATTAACGTAATTCACCATATAAAAAAAGCAAAGCAATCACACAACCATTTCAATCGACACAGAAAAGACACTTGATAAAATCCAACATTCTTTCCTAATAATAAAAACTCTCAGCAAAATAGGAATAGAAGAGAAACTCCTCAAAGTAATTAAGAGCATATATGCAAAACCAACTGCCTACATTATCCTCAAAGGAGAAAGATTGAAAGCAGGCCCCTTTAGAATATGAATGAGACAAGGATATCCTTTATCACCACTCTTATTCAATGTTGTACTGGAAGTCCTACCTAGAGCAATAAGGCAAGAAAGCGAAATAAAGGGTATCCAAATTGGAAAAGAAGTAAAATTATCCCTATTCACAAATGACATGATCCTATACATAGAAAATCTCAGATATTCCACAAGAAAGTTACTGGAACTGATAGAAGAATTTAGCAAAGTGGCAGAGTACAAGATCAACACACAAAAATCAGTTGAGTTCCTCTACACTAAAAAGGAGGACTCCAAAAAGGAAATCAAGAAAAAAATACCATTTACAATAGACCCCAAAGGATAAAATACCTAGGAATAAGCCTAACCAGGAACATAAAAACATATAAAAAGGAAAACTATAAAACGCTACTATAAGAAACTAAAAGAGATCTACATAAATAGAAAAACCTTCCATGCTCATGGATTGAAAGACTTAACATTGTGAAAATACCAATACTACCAAAAACGATCTATAGGTATAATACAACCCTAGTCCAAATAACAACATACTTTAATAATATGGAAAAACTAATCTCCAATTTTATATGGAAAGGAAGTAGACCCTGAATAGTTAAAGTAATATTGAAGAAGAACAAGGTAAGAGGCCTCACACTTGCCCATCTTAAAACTAACATACAGCCACAGTAATCAAAACAGCCTGGTACAGGTTCAATGACTGACACATAGACCAGTGGTACAGAATTGAGAACACAGAAGTAAATCCATCAATCTGCAGGCAGCTGATCTTTGACAAAAGGTCAAAGTCCATTCAGTGGGGGGAAAAGCAGTCTATTTAACAAATGGTACTGGCAAAACTGGATATCCATATGCAGAAAAATGAAACAGGATTCATACTTCATGCACAAAAACCAACTCAAAATTGATCAAAGATCTAAATGTTGAAGCCAAAACTACAAAGTTCCTGGAAGATAACATACGGTCAAAACTAAGGAACCTAGTTTTGGGTATAAATTATCTATCACACAAAACTAAAAATGACAGAGTGACAGAAGATAAATTAAATAACTGGAACCTCCTAGAAATTAAATAGTTACGCTCATCAAAAGACTTTACCAAGAGTAAAAAGAGAACCTACAGACCGGAAAAAAACTTTGGCACTGACATATGTAATAAGGGTCTAATCTCGAAAATATATAGAAAACTTCAACAACTTAACATCAAAAAGACAAATGATCCGATCAAAAATTTGACATGAACAGATACTTCACCAAAGAGGACATTCAGATGGCCAAAAAATACACGAAAAGATGCTTGCAATCATTAGCCATTAAAAAACAACAAAAACCAAACATGCTGCCGTCAAGTCGATTCCAACTACAAATTAAAACTAAAATGAGATACCTTCTTACCCCTGCGAAAATGGCAATGATCAAAATACAGAAAACGACAAATGCTGGGGACGTTTGGGGGGAGCTGGAACTCATATATTGCTGGTGGGATTGTAAAATGGTACAATCACTGTGGAAAACAGTTTGGCACTTCCTCAAAAAGTTAGAAATAGAAATACCACATGATCCAGCAAGCCCACTTCTAATTATATCCTAGAAATATAAGAGCAGTGACACGAATAGACACTTATATACACACTTATGTTCACTGCAGCATTATTCACGATAGAAACAACCTAAGTCCCCATCAACAGATGAATGGATAAAAAAATTGTGGTATATACATACATACAAAGGAATACTACTAAGAAACTATTAAGAATAATGAGCAGCCTGTAAAACATCTTATAAAATGGATGAATCTGGTGGATATTATGATGAGTGAAATAAGTCAATCACAAAAAGACAAATATTGTATGGTTCCACTATTACAGAAAGTCAAGAATAGATATACACACAGAAAGCAAAGTTATTTGATGGTTACCAGGGATACGGGGTGGGGAGTATCTGTTTCTAGATAGTAGACACTTATTACTTTTGATGATGAAAAGCAATCCCAGACATGGATGAAGTCAGCACAACTTGACCAAGGTAAATAAAGACACTAAGAAGTACACAAGAAAGAGGGACAATTTCAGTAAATGCTATAACATATACTATTTTGCAACAACAGTAAAAATAACTAAAAAAATATGCATGTGGTTATGTATGTAAATGTGGATGCATATACAGTCATGTGTCACTTAACATGTACGATACGTTCTGTGAAATAGGACGTTATGTGATTTGGATGTTGTGTGAACACCATATTACGTATATGTAATCTGTACTTTCCACACTCAGAGCTTGTAGGACTAATGTAGTATTGGGTGAGTCTAGAGGCTGTTGCTTTGTAGACAAGAGATATGAGATACAACTGTTTCTTGGGGAAAGCTGTTCCCCAATAAGGATATCTTTGATGAAGACTATTGAATATACATGCACTACCAGAAGAATGAACAAATTTGTCTTAGAAGAAGTACAGCCAGAATGCTCCTTAGTAGCAAGGATGGCAAGACTTCATCTCACATACTTTGGACGTGTTATCAGGAGGGATGAGTACCTGGAGAGGGACATCATGCTTGGTCAAGTAGAGGGTCAGTGAAAAAGAGGAAGAAGACCCTCAAAGAGATGGACTGACAGAGTGGCTGCAACAATGGGCTCAACCATAACAATAATTGTGAAAATGGCACAGGACTGGGCAGTTTTTAATTCTGTTACACACAGGGTCCCTATGAGTCAGAACCAACTTCATAGCACCTAACAACAACGTTATAACCTTATGGGACTACAGGCCTATATAAAGTCGGACATTGCCCAAATGGACATTATGCAGCACATGACTGTATGTATGTAGGAAGGCATATGTGAGTAAATGCATATGCATGTATAGGTGTATCTGTAGGCATATGTATATACCCATTTGTGTGGGCTGCATATATACACATATATATAACAAACCACATAAGGGGCACAGCTATAGAGGCTCCCTAGCCGTATCCAAACAACTCAAGGGATTGGTTCACTGGATTAAAAGGCTTGGGACCTAAATTCTTGTAAAAAGACCAGACTTAATGGTCTGACTGAGATTAGAAGGACCCCGGTGGTCATGGCCCCCAGACCTTCTGTTGCCCCAGGGCAGGAACCATTTCCAAAGCCAACTCTTCAGACAGGGCATGGACTGAACAATGGGTTGGAGAGGGATGCTGCTGAGGAGTGAGCTTCTTTAATCAGGTAGACCCTTGATACTATGTTGGCATCTCCTTCCTGGACGGGAAATGAGAGGGTAGAGGGGGTTAGAAGCTGGCGAAATGGACACAGAAAGAGAGAGTGAAGGGAGGGAGTGGGCTGTCTCATTGAGGGGAGAGCAACTGGGAGTGTGTAGCAAGGTATATATAAGTTTTTGTGTGAGAGACTGACTTGATTAGTAAACTTTCACTTAAAGCACAATAAAATTTTTTTAAAAAATGCTTAGGACCATAGTCTCAGGAGACAACTCAGTCAATTGGTATAACGTAGTTCACAAACATAATGTTCTACATTTTAGTGTGGTAAGCAGCATCTGGGGTCTTAAAAGCTTGTGAGTACCATCTAAGGTATAATTATTATCTCTACTCGTATGGAGCAAAAGAGAATGAAGGAAACAAAGGCTCAAAGAAACTAGTCCACGAGACTACTAGCCCACATGAACCATAGCCTCTTCTAACCTGAGACCAGAAAAACTAGATAGATAGTGCTTGGCTATCACTACTGACTGTGACCAGGGATACAAAGAAGGTCCCAGATAGAATGCAAGAAAAATGTAGAACAAAACTCAAACTCCTAAAAAAAAGGCCAGACCTACCGGACCAATAGAGACTAGAGTTACCTCTGAGATTATCACTCTAAAATACCCTTTGAACTTGGAACTAAAGCTATTTCTGCAGGTCACCTTTCAGCCAAATAATAGATTGACATAAAACGAACAATATCACCCATGAATAATGTGCTCCCTTAAACAATTAACTATATGAGACCAAATGGTCAAGATTTACCCAAAAGCAAAGATGAGAAGGCAAGGAGGGGAAAGGAAGCTAGATCAAAGGAGACAGAACAAACAGGATGGAAATAATGAGAATGCTGACACATTGTAAATACTGTAACCAAGGGCACAGAAGAATTTATATAAAAATTGTTAAAGGGAAACCTAATTTGCTGTGTAAACTTTCACCTAAAACACAATAAAGTATTATTTACAAAAGGAAAGAAAGGTCCTTCACATCTTAAAAAAAAAAAACTTATACCAGATGTTGATCTGATCCCTTTCCAGTCCCTTGCTCCTGTCTACTTCTGGGAGTACCATGTCTTCCTAGATCTTTTAACATCACTATAATATGCTGTTGTGGATTTCCAATACCATTTCCTTTCACTTTTTTTTTTCTTCAGGGACAATGCTCTGACTTCTCCTGCCCCATACTAACCTCACTGCTTACTCTTCTTTTCTCCCACCCTCCCCCGCAGGCCATTCACTATCAAAGGAGTTATCTAATTTTTGCTTCTGGGTCGGTTGCCATGGATGAGGATACTACTCACTCTCTCCTTTAATTCCTTTCCTACTCCACCCTCTGGATTCTCTTAACTGCCTTAACAATTAGTAAACTGACTTTTTGAGCACTGGAAACTAATAAGGTTTTGCCAAGTATACGCAATAGTAAAGGACCTTCAAAAGCCATTTTTGGATCAACATTAAACATATGAAATTAATAACATCAACGTCAATGGCATGTTTCTAATATTTAATACAATTTGACCCTGATTGGCTCAGAGGGATTAGAAGTGATGTTATGCTTATATAAGTTGATTTATACTGCAGGAAAGAAAGAAAAGACCAAGATGGATGTCAGAGGACACTCTGAAACTTGCTCATGAATGTCGAGCAGCTAAAGCAAAAGGAAGAAATGATAAAGTAAAAGAACTGAACAGAAGATTTCAAAGGGCAGCTCAAGAAAACAAAGTAAAATATTATACTGACAGGTGCAAAGAGGTGGAGATGGAAAACCGAAAGGAAAACGCTCTGCATTTCTCAAGCTGAAAGAATTGAAGAGTTGCAATAGTGAAGGATTCTCTGGGAAATAATATTAAACAGCACAGAAAGCATCAAAAGAAGATGGGAGGAAAACACAGAGTCATCATACCAAAAAGAATTAGTCGATGTTCAACCATTTCAAGAGGTGGCATATGATCAGGAACCGATGGTACTGAAGGAAGAGGTCCAAGCTGCACAGACGGCATTGGTGAAAAAACAAGGCTCCAGGAATTGATGGAATATCAATTGAGATGTTTCAATAAATGGATGCAGTGCTGGAGGTGCTCATTCATCTATGCAAGAAATATGGAAGACAGCTTCCTGGCCAGCTGACTGGAAGAGATCCATATTTATGCTTATTCCCAAGAAAGGTGATGAAGTCGAATGTGGAAATTATAGAATAATATCATTAATATCACACGCAAGCAAAATTTTGCTGAAGATCACTCAATTACAGCTGCAGCAATATATCGACAGGGAACTGCCAGAAATTCAGGCCGGTTTCAGAAGAGGACATGGAACCAGGGATATCATTGCTGATGTTAGATGGATCCTGGCTTAAAGCAGAGAATAACAGAAGAATGTTTACCTGTGTTTTATTGACTATGCAAAGACATTCGACTGTGTTAATCGTAACAAATTATGGATAACGTTGCAAAGAATGGGAATTCCAGAACACTTAATTGTGCTCATGAGTAACCTTTACATAGATCAAGAGGTGGTTGTTCGGACAGAACAAGGGGATACCGACTGGTTTAAAGTCAGGAAAGATGTGCGTCAGTGTTGTATCCTTTCACCATACCTATTCAGTCTGTATGCTGAACAAATAATCTGAGAAGCTGGACTGTATGAAGAAGAATGGAGCATCAGAATTAGAGGAAGACTCATTAACAACCTGCATTATGCAGATGACACAACCTTGATTTCTGAAAATGAAAAGGACTTGAAGCACTTACTAATGAAGATCAAAGACCACAGCCTTCTGTGTGGATTGCACCTCAACATAAAGGAAACAAAAATCCTCGCAACTGGACCAATGAGCAACATCATGATAAATGAAGAAAAGACTGAAGTTGTCAAGGATTTCATTTTACTTGGATCCACAATCAACAGCAATGGAAGCAGCTGTCAAGAAATCAAAAGCATTGCATTGGGCAAATCTGCTGCAAAAGACCTCTTCCAAGTGTTGAAAAGTAAAGATGTCACCTTGAAGACTAAGGTGCGCCTGACCCAAGCCATGGTTTTTTTCAATCGCATCATATGCATGTGAAAGCTGGACAATGAGTAAGGAAGACTGAAGAAGAATTGACGCCTTTGAACTGTGGTGCTGGCGAAGAATATTGAATATACCATGGACTGACAAAGGAACGAACAAATCTGTTTTGGAAGAAGTACAACCAGAATGCTCCTTAGAAGCGAGGGTGGCGAGACTGCCTCTTACATGCATTGGACATGTTGTCAGGAGGGATCAGTCCCTGGAGTGGGACATCATGCTTGGCAAAGTACAGGATCAGGAGAAAAGAGGTAGACCCTCAACGAGGTGGATCGACACAGTAGCTGCAACAATGAGCTCAAGCATAACGATTGTGAGGATGGCACAGGACCAGGAAGTGTTTCATTCTGTTGTGTATGGGATAGCTATGAGCCAGAACCGACTTGTTAGCTCCTAACAACAACAACAACAACAACATAAATCACTGTTACTTACTATTCTGCCACAGTCTGACTTTATTTAATAAAAACTCAAATGTTTAGTATTTTTTGGTGATTTGTACACTATGCCTGGTACATATTAGGCATCTGATGAATATTTATTGTTTGATTTGAATTTCATGATTGCCAGCACTAATTCTATTCCAATATGCCAGATGCTCTTCCTATTAGCTCTCATTTGCAAAGCTGAGTCACGAACCATTCTGGCATGATGAACAAATTGTGTATAAATTACGTAAGGAAAAAAGGCAGATATTCCCTTTAGGATAAAAGGAAAGCACTTATATTTTTCTTTTCTTTGAACTCCACTTTACAAAATTATACACTACAAATTTATCTGCACTTCTAAAAACTGCATCACTGAAAAAGGAGAAAGTTAGCATGGCTCTTTTAGTTATTGCCAGACTCAGATCTCTCAATGAGGTTTTACTTACTTGAAATTTGGGCCAGTGATTTCCCAAGTTAGTCCATTGGCTGCACTAGAATCAGCTAAGAAACACTTTTTTAAATACAACGTACATTCCCAGGCTCCATCCCCTAAAAGTTCTGATTCGGCTATAACTGATGTGGGGCTGGGATACCTTTATTATTTGTAAGGTGATTGTGACGTGCAACCAGGTTCGAGTTGGTAAGACTGACTCAGGCCATTATATAACACTGGTGATCGATTCCTGAATGAGTCAGCATACAGACGTCTTTAGAAGCAGGAAGCACATTTTTTTCTTCATTTTATTAGCCCCTGTGTTTAATATGTACGTAAGGAGCCCTGGTGTCACAGTGGTCAAAGCCCTCAGCTGCTAAGCAAAAGGTGGGTGGTTTGAACACATCAGCCTCTCCATGGAAGAAAGAAGTGGTAGTCAGCTTCCATAAAGATTACTGCCTTAGAAACCCTACGGGGCAGTTCTAATCTGTCCAATAGGGTTGCTATGAGTTGGAATTGACTTGATGGCAACAAGTTTGGTTTTTTTGGGAATTGACTCCACGGCAATGTTTTCATTTTGGTTTGGTGTTTAGTACAGGAATCCTCGGTGGTGCGAAAGCTTAAATGCTCTACTACTAACCTAAAGGTTATGGTTTCTGAACCTATCCAAAGGTGCCTTGGAAAAAAGGCCTGGTGATCTGCTTATGAAAGGCTACAGCCTTGAAAGCCCTATGGAGCAGTTCTACTCTGCACACATGGGGTCACTATGAATCGGAATCAACTTGACGGCAACTGTTCTTTTTTTTTTTTTGTGGAGGGGAAAGGATGATGTTGAATACAATGCCTTGCTGACTATAAGAGCTTAATCAACACTTGTTGATGGACCGACTGCACTCAGAAATACCTACTCAAACATATCTTGTCCAATTTGGTTCCATCCTGTCTAGGACTCAGAAAAGCATCTCTTTAATATTCTTATTCTTTTGTTTGAGAAATGGAGTCATAAAGAAATAAAGCCTTAAAAGCTTTCTAGTGTACCAGACCAATACCACTTAGACCAAGAGAAATCTAGTGGTAGTAATTGTAAGAATGGACTGAGGGTTTGAGAAGAGTAAAGGAAGGTGGCATGAGTGGCAAAGCAGGAGTAGATGCTTCTGCAGCACAGCCTTGTCTTCAGGACACCTGGACTCTTGGACTCAACTGATGGATCTGAGTTAGAATGTTCTACTGTGGCTTTGCTATAAAGTCATCACAGTCAAAGCTAAGATTATATAATTCTTTAAACTGGGATGAAATAGAGAGATTAACTCCTGCCAACTTGTTTAGAATCTTCAGTAAAAGTAGCCCATATTTTTATCTCAACAATTTAGGTTACTCTGTATGGATCACAGAAAATTAAATCATAAAGGTAGGTTTCATTATCGTGCTTCCAGATTTGTGACAGAATGATTCAACTGACTCTATAAATATTTATATATATCTGCAGTCTCAGTTATTTATTTAACAAACATTTCTGTGCCCTTACTTTAGGCCAGGAACTATGCTAAAAATGGAAGAAACAATGATAAGCATGGAAAATAAGCTCTTTCATAGCTAATCAGCCACAGAAGGAACAGATGCATAAATAACTAACTATAATACATCAAGTGATAAAAGAGGAAGCTAAAGGTATTACATTATCAGCAAGTACAGAGCAGCCAACTGTGTTAGGGGTTGGAGGTGGTGTTGAGGAAGACAATGGGTGACAATCTCAGCTAATAAACTGAGATCGCAGTGTTTGTGAGAACACATTGGGAGATACCCAGGCTACAACTAAAGCCTTAACCAGATCTGACCAGTCTCCATATTTGGAACTGGAGACATACATTTAGGGAGTTGAAGCTGTGGCTATGGATAAGATTTCACAGAGAATAAATTGAACATAAAGAGGAATGGGGAAAGAGAGAAGGGAGAGAACTCTAAGGAATCTCTGACATTCAAGGAGCAGGTGAAACAAGAAGAGGTAGTGAAAGAGCCTGGGAATGAGTGGGGACAAGGATGGAAGAAAGAGAACCAGGAGAGACAGTTCACAGGGATGGGGAAGGACAGAGTTTAAAGGAAGGACTGGCCAACACCGTTCATTTCCAAAGTCAAATAACTGAAGAGCAGAAAGATGTACTCATGAATGCTGGGAACCAGGAGGAATTGCAGATCTTAACAAGTGAAGTGGGGTGCGGGGGATGCTGAAGCCAAGCTGTAATGACTACTCCGTGAGTGGAAAATAAGGAAGTGGAGGCAATGGAGTCAGGGCAGCTCCTTCAAGCTGCTTTACAATAAAGAAAAAGAAATGAATTGCAGAGCAAGGGATAGACGAAATGGAGAGAGTGGTCCCTTTTCTCTTGTTTTTGGTGCAGAATGCGGGATAGAGGTGATAGTTATCATGCATCTCACTGAAGGAATTGTTAACAGAAGTTTACAGGAAGTCTGGGCACAGTGGTGAGGCTAATAAATAAAGCTATGGGAGAAGAACACCAGAGACTACAGAGAGCATGGAGTTGCATAGACCTGGCTTCAAATCCTGACTCTTTTACTAGCAGTGTGACTGAGAAAATTATGCAACCTTTGCAGGACTCAGTTTTCTCCTTATATCCTCAGAACAGAATCTACCTCACAAGTTTGTGTGGAAGACTAAACGAATACAATAGAATGTCTAGCACCCATAACCCGTTACTGTCTAGTTGATTTCAACTCATAACAACCCTACGCACCTGCCAATTGCTGATATTTCCCTTCCTTTTCTCTTGCCCTAAGCAAAATTACAAGAATTTAATAACAGAAATAAAAACCTATATGGCAACGGTTTTCGTCAGTACCCACCCCCAACCAATAATTTTAGATTTGAAAATATAATAATAGAAAACATAAGTGTTATATTCAGAAAACTACATGAAACAATAGAAACATGTAATACCTGTAAACCCATTGCCATTGAGTTGACTCTGACCCATAGTGACCCTATAGGACAGAGAACTGCCCCATATGGTTTCCAAGGAGCAGCTGGTGGATTCAAACTGCTGACCTTATGGTTAGCAGCCGAGATCTTAACCACTGTACCACCAGGGCTCCAAAACATATAATAGGTATCCGGAAATTTAATGAGTGAATGCAATAGCATACCCATAATTTATATGTGACAGTTAATATAGAGACAAAGCCCATGAAAGACAATTTGTTAATGCTTATCTTGACCAAATGTCTCTGTGTGGTACAAACGATTTACCCTCAACTTTGTACCTGCTCAGTGGCACCTTGGAAGACAGGACTGACTATCTGCTTCTGTAAAGATTACAGCCAAGAACGCCCTGTGGAGCAGTTCTACTCTGTAACACATGGAGTGGTCATGAGTTGGAATTGATTTGAGGGCAACGATTTATTTATTTTATTCTGACCAAGGAAGAGGCTGCTATCTGATAACCACAATCATAATCAAATAGAAAGGAAGTGATTCACTGGGCTCTACTTTAACTGGGGTGACATAGTCCTTGCTGACGTGTCCTGGTCTCTATTGTCAGATGACTGGTGCTCATGGAGAAGTGTTGTAGAGGTTTTTTTCTCAAGGGTCATGAATTTGAGAACACGATCTGTAGGTGAGCTCCAAATCCAAGGCTCTATGGCATGGCAGGCTTGTTGGGTCTGAATTGAGAAGTGAAGCAGTCTCTTCTATCCAAAATGAAAGGACACCGACAGACATCTCATGGATAATTGAGAATGTGCTCTGTCTGCAAAACCACCTGCCAAAATGATTATTTCGACTCCCTGTGAGGATGCAGCCCAGAAGAGAGGGCCTAAGTAAGCAGCGTTCTCATACATCAAATAAACTGGTGTTCCCGTTTGTAAAGCTGTGCAGTATTATTCTGGACTATTAATCTTCTAATACCTAATCAATCTTTACAACATGTCAATTTTGAGTCCAGATATCCAAGTCTATCCACAGGCTGAGAAAGCAATCTTATATTTAGAAACATTTGAGGGGCTTCTCCACCAGACTGCTATCTGAAAATGATCATTTCGAAGCATCATCCAATTAAAACAGTGTTTCTATGGTTCCACAACATGGTGAATGTAATTCATGTAAAAACGACTGAAATGGTGAATGTTTTGTTATGTATGTTTCAGCATAATAAAAACAAATAACCCAAACAATTAAAACAAAACATTGTTTCTAGATGCCTAAATGTTGAAATTAATAAGTGCTCTTATATAAGACTTGCCCCTCTATTGCGAATGTTATTGTTGTTGTTGTTAGGTGCCGTCCAGTCAGTTCCAACTCATAACGACCCTATGCACAACAGAATGAAACACTGCCCGGTCCTGAGCCATCCTTACAATCGTTGTTATGCTTGAGCTCATTGTTGCAGCCACTGTGTCAATGCATCTTCTTGAGGGTCTTCCTTTTTTCTCCTGATCCTGTACTTTGCCAAGCATGATATCCCACTCCACAGACTGATCCCTCCTGACAACATGTCCAATGTATGTAAGAGGCAGTCTCGCCATCCTTGCTTCTAAGGAGCTTTCTGGTTGTACTTCTTCCAAGACAGATTTGTTCATTCTTTTGGCAGTCCACGGTATATTCAATATTCTTCACCAACACCACAGTTCGAAGGCGTCAATTCTTCTTCTGTCTTCCTTACTCATTGTCCAGTTTTCACATGCATATAATGCAACTGAAAAAACCATGGCTTGGGTCAGGCGCACCTTAGTCTTCAGGGTGACACCTTTACTTTTCAACACTTTGAACAGGTGCTTTGCAGCAGATTTACCCAATGCAATGCGTCTTTTGATTTCTTGACTGCTGCTTCCATGGCTGTTGATTGCGGATCCAAGTAAAATGAAATCCTTGACAACTTCAGTCTTTTCTCCATTTATTATGATGTTGCTCATTGGCCCAGTTGTGAGGATTTTTGTTTTCTTTATGTTGAGGTGCAATCCATACTGAAGACTGTGGTCTTTGATCTTCATTACTAAGTGCTTCAAGCCCTCTTCACTTTCAGCAAGCAAGGTTGTGTCATCTGCGTAATGCAGGTTGTTAATGAGTCTGCCTCCAATCCTGATGCCCCATTCCCCTTCATATAGTCCAGCTTCTCAGATTATTTGCTCAGCATACAGATTAAATAGGTATGGCGAAAGAATACAACCCTGACGCACACCCTTCCTGACTTTAAACCAATCAGTATCCCTTTGTTCTGTCTGAACTACTGCCTCTTGATCTATGTAAAGGTTCCTCATGAGCACAATTAAGTGTTCTGGAATTCCCATTCTTCGCAATGCTATCCATAGTTTGTTATGATCCACACAGTTGAATGCCTTTGCATAGTCAATAAAACACAAGTAAACATTCTTCTGGTATTCTCTGCTTTCAGCCAGGATCCATCTGACATCAGCAACGATATCCCTGGTTCCATGTCCTCTTTTGAAACTGAGTTTCTGGCAGTTCCCTGTCGATATCCTCCTGCAGCCATTTTTTAATGATCTTCAGCAAAAATTTTGCTTGCGTGTGGTATTAATGATATTGTTCTATAATTTCCACAATTGGTTGGGTCACCTTTCTTGGGAATAGGCATAAATATGGATCTCTTCCAGTCAGTTGGCCAGGAAGCTGTCTTCCATATTTCTTGGCATAGAGGAGTGAGCACCTCCAGTGATGCATCTGTTTGTTGAGACACCTCAATTGATATTCCATCAATTCCTGGAGCCTTGTTTTTCGCCAATGCCTTCAGAGCAGCTTGGACTTCTTCCTTCAGTACCATCGGTTCCTGATCATACGCCACCTCTTGAAATGGTTGAACATCGACTAATTCTTTTTGGTATAATGACTCTGTGTATTCCTTCCATTTCTTTTGACGCTTCCTGCGTCTGTTAATATTTTCCCCATACAATCCTTCACTATTGCAGCTTGAGGTTTGAATTTTTTCTTCAATTCTTTCAGCTTGAGAAACTCCGAGCGTGTTCTTGCCTTTTGGTTTTCCATCTCCAGCTCTTTGCACATGTCATTATAATACTTTGTCTTCTTGAGATGCCCTTTGAAATCTTCTCTTCAGTTCTTTTACTTCATCAATTCTTCCTTTTGCTTTAGCTGCTCAACGCTCAAGAACAAGTTTCAGAGTCTTCTCTGACATCCATCTTGGTCTTTTCTTTCTTTCCTGTCTTTTCAATGACCTCTTGCTTTCTTCACGGACGATGTCCTTGATGTCATTCCACAACTCGTCTGGTCTTTGGTCACTAGTGTTCAATTTGTCAAATTTATTCTTCAGATGGTCTCTAAATTCAGGTGGGATATACTCAAGGTCATATTTTGGCTCTTTTGGATTTGCTCTGATTTTCTTGTTTCAGCTTGAACTTTCATGTGAGCAATTGATGGTCTGTTCCACAGTCGGCCCCTGGGCTTGTTCTGACTGATGATATTGAGCTTTTCCATCGTTTCTTTCCACAGATGTAGTCAATTTGATTTCTGTGTGTTCCATCTGGCGAGGTCCATGTGTGTAGTCACCATTTATGTTGGTGAAAGAAGGTATTTGCAATGAAGAAGTCATTGGTCTTGCAAAATTCTATCATTTGGTCTCCAGCATTGTTTCTATCACTAAGGCCATATTTTCCAACTACTGATTCTTCTTCTTTGTTTCCAACTTTTGCATTACAATCAGCAGTAATTATCAATGTATCTTGATTGCACGTTTGATCAATTTCAGACTGCAGCAGCTGATAAAAATCTTCTGTTTCTTCATCTTTGGCCCTAGTGGTTGGTGCGTAAATTTGAATAATAGTCATATTAACTGGTCTTCCTTTTAGGCATATGGATATTATCCTATCACTGACAGCATTGTACTTCAGGATATATCTTGAAATGTTCTTTTTGACGATGGATGCAACACCATTCCTCTTCGAGTTGTCATTCCCAGCATAGTAGAATATATAATTGTCCAATTCAAAATGGCCAATACCAGTCCATTTCAGCTCACTAATGCCTAGGATATCGATGTTTATGTGTTCTATCTCATTTTTGACGATTTCCAATTTTCTTCGATTCATACTTCCTACATTCCAGGTTCCGATTATTAATGGATGTTTGCAGCTGTTTCTTCTCTATTTGATTCGCTCCACATCAGCAAATGAAGGTCCCAAAAGCTTTACTCCATCCACATCATTAAGGTCGACTTTACTTTGAGGAGGCAGCACTTTCCCAGTCATCTTCTGAGTGCCTTCCAACCTGGGGGGCTCATCTTATAGCACTATGTCAGCCAATGTTCCGCTGCTATTCATAAGGTTTTCACTGGCTAATGCTTTTCAGAAACAGACTGCTGGGTCCTTCTTCCTAGTCTGTCTTAGTCTGGAAGCTCAGCTGAAACCTGTCCTCCATGGGTGACGCTGCTAGTATCTGAATACCAGTGGCATAGCTTCCAGCATCACAGCAATATGCAAGCCCCCACAGTACGACAAACTGACAGACACGTGGGGGCTATTGTGAATACACTTATGTAAATGAGTTTGTCAGGTTATTGGATATTTCACAAAATTGAAAACAATGGATAAGGCACAGTAAGTTTGAGTAGAGAGGGGAATGGGAGGTGAGTGTGTGTATGTGTGTGTGTGTGCGCTGTGTGTTGGAGAAAAAGCTGGGAAAAACACAGAAGGAGCAGAGCAGAGCAACTAACCACCTTCAGGAGTAAGGTATAAGAAATACATATCACATGAAAAAAAAAAAAGGCAAAAACAATGATACAAGGGTCAGCAAGATTTAGGAATACAGCCAGGTAGAGATGAAAGGAACGAACCAGAAAAAATGCAAATTTACACATCAGTCCCCATTTTTGTATTTTTGAATAATAAATGATCACATGTGGCATGTAAAAGATTAAAAAAAAACCTTTCATTTACAGCTATATACCATCTTCATCACTTATGATTTTTATTTTGGCAACTTCTTTGAAGAGACACTTGATTTTAAAAGAAAAGTCAGGCCTACTTGTAGAATTTTTTTTTTTTCTACAAAGAAGGCCATAGAGTGGAAGAAGCATAGAGGTACACACAGCTACATAATATTTTTCAATCAGTAGATACAAGCCAAAAGTCCCTAACATTTCCTTAAAACATCTTATGCCTAAAACATCTCAACGCCTTGAAGAAGTTTATGTATTGCCAATGCATACACATGATATGTTTGTGGTATAATGACTCAGTGTGCTGTTTGGCTAATAAATTCAGCGTCTATATTTCTGTGCATTGCCTGGGAATATTATTTTTCTGCCGTGCTGACTTAATCAGTCACGGATTAAAAAAAGATTAACACATTTGGAATAAGACAATAAAAGGTTACCACTCTGGGGAACAAGAGATTTTTATTAGAACAGTCTTATAGATAACTCACTGTGTATGGGTAAAATTATATGTGGAAGCAGTAGTAAAGGTAAGAGGTTTCATTAATTATATTATTTATGCACTTCTAAGATAACAGAAAAGTCAGAAATAATGCGTGCAATTATTTGCAAAACTGGATCAGAAGTCAGACCAATAGAGGGAAAAAAAATGCTTTAAATTTACCTGGACCATGTGACAATCATGAGGTAAAACTCTCCAGTAAGTAGAGTCCCTCTGCTTGACCCCAAACCTCCAGGCCAACCCAGTCCGGATCCAGAATGTTTTAGAGCTGAGGTTTCAGGACTGTCTCTGGTTCTTCCACAGGTTCTTCTAGAGTTGACTGACCATCTGGGTCTACTCCGCTCTGAAGACCATGCTAGAAGCTCACACTTAACTTGAGTGGCTCTGAATCTTTCAAGGAAAACCCTCAAACTCTTCGGCTTCACAATTCACAGAGTTAGATCAGACTAATCTTTGTAGTAAGAACACAGGCTCTGGAATCAAACTGCCTGGGTTTAAATCCTAGCTCTGCATGGTTTGGGGCAAGTTATTCACATTCTCTCAAATGCGAATATATTAGTACCTTTTTTTTTTTTTTTACTTCACAGGGTCAACATGAGGATGAAATGAAACAGTGCAGTAAAACTACTTAGCAAAATACTTATTATACATACACATTTAATGTATATTTTATGTGTGTGTGTATATATGTATATTAAATACACATATTTGTGTGTGCGGAAAAGCGGAAGACCGTCAACGAGGTGGATTGACACAGTGGCTGCAACAATGAGGTCAAGCATAACGACGATTATAAGAATGGTGCGGGACAGGGCAGCATTTAGTTCTGTTGTGCATAGGGTTGCTATGAGTCGGAACTGACTCGATGGCACCTAACAACAATGACAGCGTGTATGCGTATGTTTTTTCAGCTTCTTTTCACCCAGGCTATTACCCCACTTTGTTCTTATATTGCGAATGTAGTATTTCCTGACATTTCTCCAATCTATACTGTCCTTTACCAAATGAACACAACTAACCAAACCAGAAGGAGAAGAAACAAACCTCACATACCAGCAACCGCCAATTTTTTAATCCATGTCAGTTTTCTGACATTTCTCCCAATGCTTGCCCTAACAAAAATAAAAATAAAAACAGCTTGGGCAACTGGTAATGTGCTTTTGGCCATCGGCAGTTAGAACTCTGCAAAGTCTCTGTCATCTAGTAGGGACAGCTTCAAATGTGTTTACAGAAAATGGGGCAAACACACATAGCCTTCTGCCTAGAGAAAAGATTCTTTCTCTCATGAATACTGATTGAGTTCAAAGGCAAATCTAGCTTTAATTCAAAATAGAATAGGTTGGAAAGTTCCTTAGAGAAGAATCTAAACATGGGGCTAAGGATGGAAGGGGAGAGGGGGTGAGAGAGGGAAAGAAGGAGGAGCAAAGGACATAAGAGTCAGATACAGAAAGTTTAGCCCTGCATGTATTCAAATACCTTCCTAGAAAATAATCACTATTTCTGTGTCAGAAATAGAGAAATGAAAACATCACTCACTAAGTTGAATGAGAAAAGTAGAAATGGAATTGAACCTCTTTCCTCCTAATTTTGCATTCAGTCCACTTGTCTCCACTGCGACCGCTTCCTGCATCATCAAAAATGACCGTAGGGCTGAAGACCCCTAGCAGGGCAGGACCTAGGTGTAGTGTTTTAAGTAAGGGATGGGTCTGCAGTCAACTTGTTGCTTATAAGCCTGAACTTAAAGAATGAAATAAGGACTGGAATTCTTAGGGCAGATTATTGGTTCCAAAGCTAAACCAGCACCTCCAGAGCAATTGGGGAATAAGAGCCCCTCCCACCCCCCAGCATTGGGTACTGCGTCAGGAAAGCTCTCACCAGATGGAAGAGGTCCAAGGCATTCCAGGAACAGAGAGGCTGATGAGTTTGTGAGGAACAATTTTGAACTCCACAAAACTGGGTCACTTAAATGGTCTTCCAGTCTAGTCTCAGGGAGACGTACTTCCTGGTTTCCTCCCTAGGGTTGCTGGGTAAAGGAGGCTGCATGGTTTCCAAAAAGCAAGTCAAGAGAAAGAGCTGCTGACCTAAAAGTGCTACAGAAAACTGAGATCATAAGGCCAAAGAATATGATGGTGGTCTACTGGCAGAGTTTAGCACAGGTAGGGGAGTAGGGTATTTCCCTTCTTCTGCCCAGTAGTTATCATGACACCGACACAAAATGTTGAACTGGCTAATCCTGCCTGGAAGAATGATAACAGAGCAACCATCAGAGGGTAACTCAAGGAAGCAGCTGAAGTAGAGACGATGCCACACACAAAAGAAAGCAATATCATATTCATATGCCCTTTTCCCCCTTTTAGTGAGGCTGGCGCTGAACCAGTGCTGCCAAAAGTTGGAATTTGTGGAGCTGGAGCTAGGAAGTAACCTGCCTGAAGAAGCAAAAGTCAAGAAAGGTTAGAAAAGCAAGTCCACACCATTGTCCCATAAGAGAAAGTGACAACCCAGCTCAGGAGAAACAAACATTACTATGATGCTAAAGGCAAGATTGGAGCTAGAGTCCAAAGGCAGAGTGAGAGAGCAAGAAAAAGGTAGGACCAAACAACGTAGGTACAGGGTGATTGCCAGGGCTTATCTAAATTCCCTTTCCAAGCAAACAAGTGACCCAAGGCTCCAATGCCCAATGAGGTTCAATACCAGGGAAGTGGGGAGAGAGCATAGTTTATGCTCAGTCACCAGTTGTAAAGCAGATACCCATGAATCAAAGACAGTTGGAATTAAACATCAAATCCAAAGGGCCCATTGATAAGATGTCTAGGGTTTGCTTTGAAATAACTGAAGGCGGTCTAGCACATATAGAAGAAAAAAACTGGCCCCTTAACTCTGAATAGTACACTATAAAAAGCAATTTTTTGATTCAGGACAGTTTGTTCTGAATGGAGTTGACAATGGCCCTGGTGGCACAATGATTAAAGCTTTCGGCTGCTAATGGAAAGGTTAGTGGTTCAAACCCACCAGCTGTTCTATAGGAGAAAAGACCTGGTGATCTGCTCCCATAAAGATTACAATCTAGGACACTCTATTGGACAGTTCTACTCTGTCCTACAGGGTCACTGAGTCAGAAACAACTCAACTGTACAGAAGATGTTGAACTTAATTCATCTATGAGAAGTATGAGCTAACAAAGGAAATTTTACCTCATCCTGTAACTCAAAATTTCCTCATAATTTACATCTAAGTAAGAGTTTTTTTTTAAGAGTAGGGGAACATTAAAGAAAGAGTGTTATGGCAGACGGGTCCACCTTTATGCAGAGTTTGAAAGCAAAATCAAAAGATGTGACCTGCAACATGTTGTTTCTTTTCCAACATTCAAAATTTTAAATAAGGGAACATTGTATCCTGCAGTCTCAGGTCTCATTTTCACAGGTTTTGTTACCAATATTTTATTCATATGATCTTACAGTCCCCCCCCCCCCAGGAAAGAGGCAGAGCAGTGCTATTATGCTCACTGTATTGATAAGGAAAGCAAGGCCCAATGAGGGAGGCAGAACTTGTCCAAAATCCAACAGCCTTTGTAAGTGAAAGAGTCAGGACTCTAAGTCTAGGCTTTCTGACTCAAAATCCAGGCCCTTTTCACTATTCCGGGTATTAAAAAAACAAAAAAACTGAGGCCCGGGTTGTCAGGTTATTCTGAATGCATAGGAAAGGTCACAGAGGTCACCGACCATTGTGAAATGTACTCTAAAAACAGATCAAAAGAAATAACGTAGAGACACAAACCTATTGCCAAAGAATCAATTTCCACCTCATAGTGACCCTGTAGGACAGAGTAGCACTGCCCATAGGATTTCCAAGGCTATAATCTTTTTTTTTTTTTTTTAACTGAACTTTAGATGAAGGTTTACAGAACAAACTAGTTTTTCATCAAATAGTACACACATTGTTGTATGACATTGGTCAACAGCCCCACAACATGTCAACACTCTCCCTTCTCAACTCCAGGTTCCCTATTACCAGCCGTCCTGTTCTTTCTTAATTTCCAGTCCCTGTCCCAGGGCTGGTGCACCCGTTTAGTCTTGTTTTGTTCCAAGGGACTGTTCAATCTTCGGCTGAGGGTGAATCTCAGGAGTGACCTCATTACTGAGCTGAAAGGGTGTCCAGGGACTCCAAGGCTATAATCTTAAGGGAAGCAGGCTGTCACATCTTTCTTCCAAGGAGAAGCTGGTGGGTTGGAACCATTGACCTTTCCGTTTAGCACAGTGACCATGCAGCCCTATAGATTTCCCTTTGTGACAAAGACATTTGCTAACCATGAACTCATTTAATGTCTGTCTTGTAAAAAGA
Organism: Elephas maximus indicus; assembly: GCF_024166365.1. Taxonomy (NCBI): domain Eukaryota; kingdom Metazoa; phylum Chordata; class Mammalia; order Proboscidea; family Elephantidae; genus Elephas; species Elephas maximus. The sequence goes on along the minus strand of NC_064842.1, from coordinate 22,317,299 downwards.
ATTTAACCTTCCCTGTTACTTGAGACAATAATCCTAAACCTTTGGAGTCTCCTGCATAATTGAGATACCTTTATTGTGCAAATGACTGGGGGCTAGGCAGACCAGAAGGACCACCCGGCTGTCTCAGGAAGGAAAGGGAGCCAAATTGTACTTTTTCTGCTTTATGTTTCCTCTTCTTTCCCCCTTAAAAATTCATTGCAACTGACCTAGGACTAAACATCTGTATTTTTGGAAACAGGGATCTTCCTGTACACATAGAGATGAACTGTTCAGATAAACCCCATATGCCTTGATTATTTTGACACAAGCTACGCAACCTTATTTTCTGGGTTTCCCCTTGTTTTCACCTTGATATCTTATCCTGATACTTTACCATGTTAGGTCTTTCCTGTCATGACCTAACTAATTAATGAAATGCAGGTTTGCAGTATTCTGATACTCCAGAATAGCATGCTATTTTCAAGAACCAATTATTTTCTGGTATTGTTCCTGGCGTAGTACCATTAGTTCAGCATTTCAAAAATCTAATATCAAGCCAATAATAGAAATTGATTGAAGTTTATTTAGTACACAATTTGCAAATCAGAGCAGCATTTCTGACTAGAGAGTAGAAAATATTCCAAAAGAGAAAAGTATTTCAAAGGTTCTTATACCCCATCTCAGTTTATCGCTAGTAATTATACATTGCCATGGAAACAGGGCCGGAAGAGTGTTTACATAATAACTTGGGCATGCAACATTTTCTTTTTTTTAATATTAGTATTAATTAAAGCCAACATTTATTCGTATTTTCTTAGTTTTATCTAATGACCTTTTCATGTCCCAGAAACCCATTACATTAACTTGCTTGGCTGTGATGGCTTCACAAATTTTCCTTGTTTTAGATGATCTTGACTGTTTAGAGGAGAGCTGGTGAAATATTTTGAGCCCCAAATTGGGAATTGTCTGATATTTTCTCATGATTAGATTGAGGTTATGCATTTTGGGAAGAAAGAACATAGAGATAAACAGGTTTACACCTGTGGAAAGCAGATTTATTAAACAGAGTACGCTACTTATGCAAAGATGCTTTGGCCTTTAATCTTACAGACTGTACCCATTTCCACAGCTACTTTGGTCAACACAACAGTATCTTGAAGAATAATTCAGATAATCACTGATTTATCCTAAAACATAGCTTCTAGTCTGACCTTTGAAGTTTCTGTTGTTGAAACTACTCATAGATGATTCTTCAAAAAAGCATAATGCCCAAGGCAAACGTTCTTTTTTAATTAAGCTAGACTTTTATTTGACTTGAGGATCCGTGGTGGTGCAGTGGTTAAAATGCTCAATTGCTAAAGATGTGGCAGTCTGCTTCTGCAAAGATTTAAAGTCTTGGAGACCCTATGGCTACAGTTCTACTCTGTCCCACAGGGCTGCCATGAGTTGGAATCAAGTCAATGGCAATGGGTTATTGTTTGCCTTAAAGATGACTTTCAGAAAGCCTGTTTTCTCAAGGTATAAGGCTCAAAGATCATCTTAGGGCGGTAGTTTGGGAGGGGTGTTTGAACCTCCATGTGGTCATTTCAACCTCTTGTGGAATTCTGGATTCCATAAGAATTAAAAAACTCAGTTCCTCACCAAACTCTGAATTATTTATATTATGTGACATATTCAGAGATTACACAGGCATTCAAATTTCATATCAAATAAATGTGCACCTGACTAGAAAGGTCTCATTTTTATTCATTCTGACTCCATCACTTCTCTTTGAAAACCTGTTCAAAGTGTCATTTTGTTGTGTTAATTGCCATTTCCTAAACTACTAGTGAGGCTGAGTTTTTTTTTTTTTTCTTATAGCATTTTTATTTCCCCCAGAGAGAGTTTAGTTCCAATGAACTTCCAGAAAGCCCTATTGGAATTTGAATGGATCTGGGGGTTAGGAAGGAAATCCTTAGGAAAATGGAGTAGGATAGAGCAATTAGGGAGGAATGGGAGGACAGGATGAAGAGGTTCCTAGATGTCTGGTTCAATTTCCCTTGTTTCCTGAGAGGATCAGCTTCATGTTCTTACAGCCACACTCTCTTCACATAGGATCCCTTATTTTAACTAATTCCATAACTTACTGAGAGATTTAGGCTGGAAGGTCAGAAGAATTTCAGTCCTTGGCCCGACTCTCAGGTTCATTATTTTCTGAGGTCAAAGTGTATAAAATGATGGTACCATATCATGCTTTTTAATAAAATACTGCTAATAATGCCTGCATTGGTGACAGTATTTCAGTATTATGGAAAATAAATATGACCAGTATTGCCATTTTGCTCCAATGTTGCAGTTGCTAAGCCTGAGTGCTTGAAGTTACCACGCCAATTACTATGGTTCCTCTAAAGATCACCCCTGGGGCCAGACCACTCGCCAACGCTGTCAGTTCACAACTGATGGCCCTCACCACAGCCCCCAACTCTCTCTGCTGATCCCAACTGCCACGGAGTGGACATGCTCCACTAGAAAATTCTCCTGCTCTGGGCAAAACTCAGATTCTGGTACTACTATCCTCATTCTCAATTCTGGCTACTATAGATAAAAAGGAAGGGGATATAAAACGATGACTTGTTGCCAAATGCCCATCAATAAGGGAATAGTTAATTAAGTTATATTAGATTCATACAATGTAATTATAAGTCATTAAACAAATGAGATACATTTTGAGATCAAAAGTCAAGATGTACTGCTAAAGTGAAAAAGGCAAGTCTAAATAATATTGCAAGTCCCTGTGTGGTGCAGCAATTAACACATTCAGCTGCTAACTGAAAGGGTGGAGGTTTAAGTCCACCCAGAGGTGCTTTAGAAAAAAGGCTTGGCTATCTACTTCTGAAAAATCAGCCATTGAAAACCCTCCAGAGCACAGTTCTACTCTGACACACCTGGAGGTCACCGTGAGTCGGAATTGACCCCACAAAAACTGGTTTGGTTTTGGTTTTAAACAATACTTATTGTATGTGCCTATTTATGTAGCTGGAAACCCTGGTGGCATAGTGGTTGAGTGCTACGGCTGCTAACCAAAGAGTCCGCAGTTCGAAACCACCAGGCGCTCTTTGGAAACGCTGTGGGGCAGTTCTACTCTGTCCTATAGGGTCGCTATGAGTCAGAATTGACTTGACGGCACTAGGTTTGGTTTTTTTCTTTTATTTATTTATGTAGCTAAACCTGTGTAATCATTATCAGTCTGTTTTTCTTCCACAGCTCTATCTAGCTGGATATCTCTATGTCTGTATGAAAATGCATAAAAAAGGTCTGGATAATTTACTGGACTATCTAACAGAAATGCTGAAATGTACACAAAATTTAGCATTATTCCTGTCTTTTAGCACACACCACACCAAAACCCACTGCCATTGAGTCGGCCGACTCAGAGAGACCCTATAGGACGGAGTAAAACTGCCAGGCATAAATCTTTACGGAAACAGACTGCCACATATTTCTCCCACAGAGCAGCTGGTAGATTCAAACCGCCGACCTTTTGGTTAGCAGCCAAGCACTTAACCATTGTACCACCAGGGCTCCTTCCTTTAGCACAAAAAGAAGACAGATTTATTGTTCGGTTAAAAAAGAAAGTGTAAAAATAAATATGCAAAATGTAACTGAATCCAAAATACCTTTGGCAGGGGGAAGCAGGCTGTTTGCCAATGCAGCAGGGCCAACTTAAAGTAAGCAGCTAGGCTGTGAGGTGCCTCTAAAACAGTGAAGCCAACCACCCAGCCCATTAGAAGGTGATTCTTCTCCAGGATAATGAGATGCACAGCAGTCCACATACTGATAATAGCAATAAGGGTTTTCATCTTTTGCTTCCAGTCAGTCCTTTACGGAGTCATATTCAATGGAATCCAGCGGTGCTCTCAAATTATTTTTTTTCTTCTTCTTTTTATTAAGAGTCAGGGAGAGTTCTTTCATTTCTGACTGAGGAAAAATAAGAAACAGGCCAGGGTAATCACTGTCCATTAGCCGCAGCTTTTGCTGGCAGATAAGAGGACAGAGGTTCTCTCTTTTCATTAGCCGCTGCTGCAGCAGGCTCAAAGGGCATGCCTATGTAACTTGAACATGGCAGTGACAACGAGAAGGATAGTATGGCCTGAGAGTTCAATTTAGGTGCCATGTTATAAAATATTGAATGGATTTTTAATGTCCATAATGTTCATGTTCATTATGTGTATTTGGCTATTAACTAAACCCAAAACCCAAACCCACTGCCATTGAGTCGATTCCGACTCACAGCGACCCTGTAGGACAGATTAGAACTGCCCCGTAGAGTTTCCGAGGAGTGCCTGGAGGATTCCAACTGCTGACCTCTTGGTTAACAGCCATAACACTTAACCACTACGCCCCCAGGGTTGAACTAGGCTTTCTAATTTTCTCAGGACTATCAACAGATCATTATTATTTTATAGTCTCTCTCTCCTTCATTTAGAAATGTACCTAATCTATACTCTATATCCCAGATGTTTATTCTACAAATGATGGTTCCATGTACAACAAAGATAAGTTATGCAACCTTACATTTTTAGTATTTCCTTCACTCTGTTTCTTAAAAATCAAGACAGAAAGAATTAAATACTATTATTAAAATATTAAATATTTTATATTAATTTTAAATATTAATATAAAATATTATTCTCATATGACTGTATACCTGGAAAACCCAACAGAATTAACTCAAAGGCCATTATAAACAATAAGTAAGTTGCCTAGGTAAAAAATTAATGCAAAAAAAAAAATCAATAGCTCCCCAGTGTACAAACAATAATAGTAGTATAATGGGAGAAAAGTTAATCATATAAAATAGCAATTAAAATATTAACTGCTTAGGAATAAATTTGACAATAAAAATGCAAGGTCTGGATTAAAAAATGTAAACCATGTATTAAAAAATTTAATTTGTAGGATTAATTTTTTTAATAAAATATTTAAACTGAGGGACATAAACGACTTAAGTAGAATAGTATTTGTTATTGGCTCAGAAGTCTTGGCATTATAACAATGAAAATTCTCCCTACACTACTACATAAATTTTAAATGGTCAATAAAAGTACAACTTTTTTAAGCAAGAAAATCTAAAGTTCAAATGGTAAATAAAAATCTTTATGTTTATTCTTAAATATCTTTAAAAAATAGAACAGACTAGCCCTTCCACCTATTAAAACATACTATAATGTAATTTGGAAACCCTGATGGCGTAGTGGTTAAGTGCTATGGCTGCTAACCAAAGGGTCAGCAGTTCGAATCCGCCAGGTGCTCCTTGGAAACTCTATGGGGCAGTTCTACTTTGTCCTATAGGGTCGCTATGAGTCAGAATCGACTCGATGGCACTGGGTTTGGTTTTGGTTTTTATAATGTAATAGTACTGGTGAAAAACAAGGCTCCAGGAACTGATAGAATACCAGTTGATATATTTCAACAAATGAATACAACACTGGAAACATTCACTCGTCTGTGCCAAGAAATTTGGAAGACAACTACCTGGCCAACCGACTGGAAGAGATACATATTTGTGTCCATTCCAAAGAAAGGTTATCCAACAGAATGCAAAAATTATTGAACAATATCATTAATATGACACGCCAGTAAAATTTTGCCGAAGATAATTCAGAGAAATACATTGACAGGGAACTGCCAGAAATTTAAGCCAGATTGAGAAAAGGATGTGGAAAGAGGGATATCATTGCTGATGTCAGATAGATCCTGGCTGAAAGCAGAGAATACCAGAAAGGTGTCTACCCGTGTTTTATTGACTATGCAAAGGCATTCAACTGTGTGGATCAAAACAAATTATGGATAACATTACAAAGAATGGGAATTTCAGGACATTTAGTTGTGCTCATGCAGAATCTGTACATACACCGAGAGGTTGTTATTTGAATAGAACAAGGGGATACTTCATGGTTTAAAATCAGGAAAGGTGTGTGTCAGGGTTTTATCCTTTCACCATACTTATTCAGTCGGTATGCTGAGTTTAAAAATGGCTTGGCAGCGGCATCTAACCTCCTCTAACTGCACAAGGAGGAAGGAGAATCAAGATCAATAGCCCAAGGCTGATTTCTATGCGGTGAAGGTCAGACATGCCTCCTCTTTCCACCACATTACCAACTCTGACACCAACGGCCCCTCCCACGACACCACTTCTCTGCTGGATTCGATAATTCATTGCAGTGGCCACACAGAACTTACAGGCCATACTCACAATTATGGGGTTTATTAAAATTCAGGTTGAAGAATGCTCAGGATACGGTTCTTCCATCAGGACAGTTTCTTCCCAGTGGTTCTCAAGGCGCGCCTCTCGCTAGCCCTCAGCCTCTGTCCTGCTTGGGCAAGTGTTACACAGCTCTTTTAGCTCTGCCAATAAGTGCCCCAAGACACCCCATTCTACCAGTAAACCTCGGCCCAAAGGCTCTCAGCTCTAGCTCCCTGGGTCAGCAAACCTAGCTCCTCCCGGCTGAGGCGTCTTACACCTCTAGCAAGCCTCCTGGCCAAAGGCACTCCGCGGCCTAGGAAGCCCACTGCGCTGTCTCCTGCCAGTCTCCTGGTTTTGCTGCTTCTGCTGCTACCGTTTCTCTGCTGCTGTTCTCCTTGCTGTCTTTGGTGTTACAACTCTCTCTCTCTGTCTCCTGGGTCTAGGAGGGTCTCAGCTTAGGGATCCTAGATCCAAAGAACAGTTTCTGGCTCTTCTTTCTTGGTGGGGGTGAGATCCTCTCCTTTCCACATCTGAGATGGCTCATTTTAAGCCTACTGAGATGGTGAAATTGAACGATTCCTTCATTAGGGTTCCATGGGCCATTTTTGCACAGTCATTTGGTAGGGAGTTACAAGAACAGAGCAAGAAAGGCCATACAAAAGTGATTCATCACACTCCACTGAGCAAATCATCCGAGAAACAGGAGGAAGTGAAGAAGAATGCAGCATCAGGATTGAAGGAAGACTCATTAACAACCTGCAATATGCAGATGACACAGCCTTGCTTGCTGGAAGCAAAGAGGACTTGAAGCACTTACTGATGAAGATCAAAGACCACAGCCTTCAGTACGGATTACACCTCAACACAAAGAAAACAAAAATCCTCACAACTGGACCAATGACCAACATCATGATAAATGCAGAAAATATTGAAGTTGTCAAGGATTTCATTTTACTTAAATCCACAGTCAGGGAAGCAGCAGTCAAAAAAGCAAATGATATATTGCATTGTGCAAATCTGCTGCAAAAAAGCAAGGATGTCACTTTGAGGACTAAGGTGCACCTGACCCAAGCCATGGTATTTTCAATTGCTTCATATGCATGTGACAGCTGGACAGTGAATAAGGAAGACCAAAGAAGAACTGACGCCTTTGAATTATGACGTCGGCAAAAAATATTGAATATTTTTTCTCCCTCCCTTCCTCCCGCTTTCCCTCCCTTTCTTCCTTCTTTTCTTCCTTCCTTCCCTTTTCCCTCCCTTTGTGGATTTGCCTGCTTTTGTGTGATAAAAGTTATTTTAAGAATATTAAAAGTAGAAGAGGACAGGATTTAGAGGAAGTACCTTCCAAGTGCCTGCTTCAGGGCCAGCATGGTAGAGATGGCCTCATTTGAATTAAAACAACTGACATTTTAGCTTGAGAACTGTTTCTTCTCACTTGTTTGTGGAGGAGTTCTATAGAATTTTTTTTTTTTTTCTACAGAATATGAGAGATAGGCTAGCTCCAGCTCCTGGCCTTTCAAAGCAAAGAAAAAGGGAGAAAAAGCTATCTTACTGTTTCTTGTTACCTACTTTTCATTTACAAATGCTTAAACTACATCTTGATTAGAAGCTGGACCTTTAAATTTTTTTAGTTTTTCCTTCCTGCAACTAAAAAATTATAACCTTTATTTTCTGCTTTCATTTTTTTCATTAAAAATCAACTTTGAATCATTTCTACTTGTCTTTAAAAACAGCATTTTATTTTTGTCCAAATTCTTCTTTTCTAAATCATTCCAGTTTGTTAATCTAAATGAAAATTTCTTCTTTTCTGTAAGACTTCTTTCAGCTAGTTAAACCCTTTCAAAAGGAAAGGGTACGGGTTTTATGAAAGCATATGAGTTTCTTTCAAGCAAGTATTGGCCTCTAGTGGATCAAAAGTGACAATACACCTTTGAACGACTTTAGCTGACATTCTGGCAAGAACATATTTTGAAAAGGCAGTAAAGCACATTGCTAGTGCAGAGGAAAACACAATCCATTTTGCCCAATAGTATAAATGAATTGGATGAAATCACAAAATAATATTAGTAGATGGATGATAAATTTAAAGCTTAGAAATATTTTTAAAAATCATAAAATTAAAAGTCAAACGATATACTAATGAAAACACTTGAAACAAATATGGTATACAAATAGTGAACATCCTTAATATAGGAAGAGTTTTTACAAATCAATAAACTAATTAGTAAAAACTAATAAGTTTTCATTTACAAAAATCATAACATTTCTCAACACAAGCAAAAACCAACTAGAAAAGTACAAAAAAATATACAATTTATATGATTAGGCAATACACACAAGAGAAAATCCAAAAAGAGATGCTCAAATATGTTATAATCATAGAAATGCAAATTAAAAAACAATAAGCTATGACTTTCACCTGCGGGACTGGTCAGGTTAGTGTGGAAGGGATGCGGCCACTTTAGAACTTTCTTGCACTGACAGTGGCAATTTCGACTGCAGCAGCTACTCTGAAGGGCAACTCGGGCTTAGTCAAATTAGGTGCATGCATGACCTATGACCCAGCAGTTCTGCTCCTGTATGTATATGCACATGAATATATATATACATACAGAGAGAGAGCGCGTCCCTGGGTGGCACAAACAGTTAAGTGCTGGGCTACTTGCTAACCAAAAATTCAGTGGTTTGAACCTATACCTCAGAGACACATCAGAAGAAAGTCCTCCCGAAAGGTCACAGCCGTTAAAACCCTACAGAATACAGTTCTGCTCTGATACACGTGGAGTCAACATGCATCAGAGTGGCTTGTCAGTAACTGTTTTTTGGGGGGGTTTGGAGATACGTACGTTCCAAAAAATCTCACACACGTCTAGAAGGGGTATCTTTATTTTAGCATCGTTTCTGGCAGAGAAGGAGAGGAAATTTGGGGAGAATCAGAGTAATGTGGATATGCAAAGTGTGGTAAAAGCACATGCTATGGATTAAAGGGAGCCCCTGGTGATGCAATGGTTAAGAGCTCAGCTGCTAACCAAAAGGTTGGTAGTTCAAATTTACCAGCCACGCCTTAGAAATCCTAGGAGGCAGTTCTATTCTGTCCTAGAGGGTCACTGTGAGTAGAAATTAACTCGACGGCAATGGGTTTGGTGGTTTGGTTTGGTGGATTGAAAACCAGATAAACATAGAGCAACATGAACTGATCTTTAAAACCGCTTAAGGGAAAACAACAAATAGGACTAAATTCAAAACACAATGGCATTTGATTTATGTAAATTTAAAATACATACAGCAGTACACATTTTACAAAAATCCATGTAAATAAAACTGAACAACGCCTTGCTCAAAAATTACTTGGTTATAGAAGAAATTAAGGATGGACTAAAGAAATTCACAGAATTAATAAGAATGAACACACATCCTACCAAAACCTTTGGAATACAGCAAAAGCAGTGCTCAGACGCTAGTTTATAGCAATAAATGCACACACCCAAAAAGAAGGGCCAAAATCAAAACCCTACAACTTGAACAAATACAAAGAGAGCAGCAAAAGAAGCCCTCGGGCACCAGAAGAAAGCAACTAATAAAAACTAGAGCAGAATTAAATGAAATATAGAACAGAAAAACAATTGAAAGAGTTAATAAAACCAAAAGCTGGTTCTTTGAAAAGATCAACAAAATTGATAAAACATTGGCCAAACTGACAAGAGAAAATCAGGAGAGGAAGCAAATAGCCCAAACAAGAAATGAAAAGGGTGATATCACAACAGACCCAACTGAAATTAAAAGAATCATAACAGAATATTATGAAAAATGGTACTCCAACAAATTTGAAAATCTAAAAGAAATGGACAAATTTCTAGAAATACACTACCTACCTAAACTAACACAAACAGAGGTAGAGCAACTATATAAACCTATAACAAAGGAAGACATTGAAAGGTAGTTAAAAAAAAAAAAACTCTCCCCCCAAAAATCCCTCACCCTTACGGCTTCACCGGAGAATTCTACCAAACTTTCAAAGAAGAGTTAACCCCACTACTGTTGTTGTTGTTGTTAGGTGCCATCGAGTCGGTTCTGACTCATAGCCACCCTATGCACAACAGGACAAAACACTGCCCGGTCCTGAGCCATCAGTACAATTGCTGTTATGCTTGAGCTCAAGCATAACAACACCACTACTACTAAAGATATTTCAGAGCATAGAAAAAGATAGAATACTCCCAAACTCATTCTATGATGCCAGCATAACCCTAATACCAAAACCAAGTAAAGACACCACAAAAAAAGAAAATTACAGACTAATATCCCTCATGAACTTAGACACAAAAATCCTCAACAAAATTCTAGCCAATAGAATTCACCATGACGAAGTGGGATTCATACCAGGTATGCAGAGATGGTTCAACATTAGAAAAACAATCAATGTAATCCATCACATAAATAAAAGACAAGAACCACATGATCTTATCAATTGATGCAGAAAAAGCATTTGACATAGTCCAACACCCATTCACGATAAAAACTCAGCAAAATAGGACTAGAAGGGAAATTCCTCAACATAATAAAGGGCACTTATACAAAGCCAACAGCCAGCATCATCCTACATGGAGAAAGCCTGAAAGCATTCCCCTTGAGATCAGGAACCAGACAAGGATGCCCTTTATCACCACTCCTATTCATCATTGTGCTGGAGGTCCAAGCCAGAGCAATTAGGCTAGAAAAAGAAATAAAGGGCATCCAGATTAGTAAGGAAGAAGTAAAAGCATCTCTATTTGCAGATGATATGATCTTATATGCAGAAAACCTCAAAGAACCCACAAGAAAACTATTGGAACTAATAGAAGATTTCGGCAAAGTATCAGGATACAAGATAAACATTAAAAAATCAGTTGGATTCCTCTACACCAACAAAAAGAACATCCAAGAGGAAGTCATCAAATCAGTACAATTTATAATAGCCCCTCAAAAGACAAAATACTTAGGAATAAATCTAACCAGAGACATAAAAGACCTATACAAAGAAAACTACAAGACATTACTGCAAGAAACCAAAAGAGACTCACATAAGTGGAAAAACATACCTTGCTCATGGATAGGAACACTCAACATTGTGAAAATGTCAATTCTACCCAAAGCGATCTATGGATACAATGCAATCCTGATCCAATTTCCAATGCCATTTTTTAATGCGATGGAGAAACAAATCACCAACTTCATATGCAAAGGGAAGATGCCCCGGATAAGTAAGCATTACTGAAGAAGAAGAATAAAGTGAGAGACCCCACACTACCTGATTTTAGAACCTATTATACCATCACAGTAGTCAAACACCCTGGTATTGGTACAACAAAAGACACATAGACCAATGGAACAGAATTGAGAATGCAGATGTAAATTTATCTACCTATGAGCAACTGATATTTGACAAAGGCCCACAGTCCAGTAAATGGGGGGAAAGACAGTCTCCTTAACAAATGCTGCTGGCATAACTGGATATCCATCTGCAAAAAATGAAACAAGACCCATACTCACACCATGCACAAAAGTTAACTCAAAATTGATCAAAGACCTAAATATAAAATCTAAAACGATAAAGATCATGGAAGAAAAAATAGGGACAACATTAGCAGCCCTAATACATGGCATAAACAGTATACAAAACATTACTAACAATGCAGAAACACCAGAAGAGAAACTAGATAACTGGGAGCTCCTAAAAATCAAACATGCTCATCAAAAGACTTTACCAAAAGAGCAAAAAGACAACCTACAGACTGGGAAAAAAATTTTGGCTATGACATACTCAGTCAGGGTCTAATCTCTCAAATCTACAAGATACTGGAAAACCTCAACAACAGAAAGACAAATAACCCAGTTAAAAAATGGGCAAAGGATATGAATAGGCACTTTACCAAAGAAGACATTCAGGCAGCTGACAGATACTTGAGAAAATACTCTCAATCATTAGCCATTAGAGAAATGTAAATCAAAACTACAATGAGATACCATCTCATCCCAACAAGGCTAGCATTAACCCAAAAAAACACAAAATAATAGATGTTGGAGAGGTTGTGAAGAGATTAGAACACTTACACACTGCTGGTGGGAATGTAAAATGGTATAACCACTTTGGAAATCAATTTAGAGCTTCCTTAAAAAGCTAGAAATAGAAGTACCATAGGACCCAGGAATTCCATTCCTTGGAATATACCCTACCAAAATAAGAGCCGTCACATGAATAGATACATGCACACCCATGTTCATTGCAGCACTGTTCACAATAGCAAAAAGATGGAAACAACCTAGATGCCCATCAACAGACGAATGGATAAACAAATTATGGTATATTCACACAGTAGAATACCATGCAACAATAAAGAACAATGATGAATCCATGAAACATCTCACAACATGGATGAATCTGGAGGGCATTATGCTGAGTGAAATTAGTCACAAAAGGACAAAGATTTTATGAGACCACTATTGTAAGAACTCAAGAAAAGGTTTAAATACAGCAGAAAACATTCTTTGATGGTTATGAGGCTGGGGAGGGAGGGAGAGGAGACTTCACCAACTAGAGAGTAGACATGGCTTATCTTAGGTGAAGGGAAGGACAACACACAATACAGGAGACATCAGCACAACTGAACTAAACCAAAAGCTAAGAAGTTTCCTGAATACAACCAAATACTTCGAGGGAAGGGGTAGCAGGGGCAGGGATCTGGGGACCATGGTTTCAGGGGACATCTAGGTCAACTGGCATAACAAAGTTTATTAAGAAAATGTTCTGCATCCTACTTTGGTGAATGGTGCCTGGGGTCATAAAAGCTAGCGAGCAGCTGTCTAAGATGCATCCATTTGTCCCCATCCACCTAGAGCAAAGGAAGAACAACAAAGACGGAAGGAAAATATGAGCCCAAGAGACAGAAAGGGCCACATAAACCAGAGACTCCATCAACCTGAGGCCAGAAGAACTGGATGGTGCCCAGCTACCATGATTGGCTGCCCTGACAGGGAACACAACACAGAGTCGCTGACGGAGCAGGAGGAAAGTGGGGTGCAGAACTCAAATTCTAGTAAAAAGACCAGACTTAATGATCTGACTGAGACTGGACAACCCCGGAAGTCATGGCCCCCAGATTCTCTGTTAACCCACAACTAAAATCATTCCCTAAGTCAACTCTTCAGACAAAGATTAGACTGGACTATAAGACATAAAATGATAATTAAGAAGAGTGTGCTTCTTAGTTTAAGTAGATACATAGGCTAAATGGGCAGCTCCTGTCTGGAGGTGAGATGAGAAGGCAGAAAGGGATAGGAGCTGGTTGAATAGACACAGGAAATTCGGGGTGGGAAGGACGAGTGTACTGTCACATTATAGAGAGAGAAACTAAGGTCACATAACAATGTGAGTATAAATTTTTGTATAAGAAACTTGAGCTGTAAACTTTCATTTAAAGAACAATTTTTAAAAATCCACGTAAATAAAAGGATATTCATTAAGTACTTTAGGAAGCCTGTGTGTCAGCAGGGGTAGGAGTATTAGACAGTGAAATGGGAAACAGTAATCAGGATAAAAGCGGGAAATGCTGACAGTGCTCACAAAAAGAGGAATGTCGCTAACTCAACTGTCCATTGCTGAGGTCCGAAATCAAAAAAATGTAAAAACCTTAACAACCCAATAGAAAAAAATGGGCAAAGGGCATAAATAGTGAGTATACAAAATCAATGCACATTAGGAAAAAACACACAAGAAACAATGTTCAATCTTTTATTCAAAGAAATAAAATGTAAAAGAAGACTGTGACAACATTTTTAACCTTTCATATAGTTGAAAAATTTTTTAATGAAAATACCCTGTATCATGGGAGGAATAGTGAAAGTGGAACTGACAAAGAGCTGGCAGAAGTCTAAGTTCTTAAATGAGAGGGCCCTGAACAACACAAAATGGATCCTGCCAGCGAAAGACTCTGGGGAAGAAGCAGAGTACCTGACCACACACCAGGGACCTAACTCCGGAAAAGAGTGCCCAGTGCAATTGGTGTTAAATTGTTGAATGATCTCTCATAGCTGGCAACTGAAACTGTGATGGCCAGTTGCTGCTGCTTGCTTGCTGGGTGCTGTAGAGTTCGTTCTGACTCTACCACTGTACAACAGACCAAAACACTGCCCGGTCCTGCACCATCCTCACAATCGTTGTTATGCTTGAGTCCATTGTTATAGCCACTGTATCAATCCATCTCATTGAGGGTCTTCCTCTTTTTTGCTGACTCTCTACTTTATCAAACATGATGCCCTTCTCCAGGGTCTGGTCCTCCCTGATGTGTCCAAAATACGTGAGACAAGTGTTGCCATCCTCGCTTCCAAGGAACACTCTGGCTGTTCTTCTTTCAAAACAGATTTTTTTTTCTTCTGGCAGTCCATGGTATAGTCAATATTCTTGCCAACACCATGAATTAAAGGCATCAATTCTTCTTTAGTCTTCCTTACTCATTGTCCAGTTTTGGCGTGCATATAAGGCAATCTAAGATACATCCTTAATGATGGAATATATATAAATGATGTGCCCAGGAATATGCTTATGAAATACTGAAACATGAGAAAAATATAAAAATGTACGTATACACTATAATGCCAAGTTCATTTTTTTAAATCGTACATATAGCATTGATACACATCCATGCATATTAAAAACAGTAGCAAAATAAATATAAAATGTTAACAGTAGTTATCTCTAAATGTTATTATTACAGTATCAACTGGTGATTTTTGTTCTCTATACATTTCTGTATTACTCTAAGGTCACTACAAACATATAAATTCCTATTGTAATTAGAAAATACACATTGACTTACAGGCACAGGGGCATCTTCACTTGTGATGAATGAGTAATCTGAGAAAAAAGGACATGACATTCAGTCTAAGCAGAAATACTATGTAGAGATGACAAAGTAATTATCAGATTTTCTGTAGTACCATTCTTCAGGAGCCAGAGATTTACAAAATACACACACACACACACAAAGGTGGGCAGGACTAATGGTCCATCAGGACTCACATTACCACAGTAAGATCTTTTAGAGGCGCTATGATATGCTTTTTTTTTTTTTGCTGGGTTTTATGATATGCATAGATGGCACCTTGAGGACTACCATGCGCCTGACCCAAGCCATGGTATTTTGAATCACCTCATCTACATGCAAAAGCTGGACAATGAATAACGAAGATCGAGGAAGAATTGACCCCTTTGAATTAACGGTGTTGGCGAAAAATATTGACTATAACATGGACTGCCAAAAGAATGAACAAATCTGTCTTGGAAGACGTACAGCCAGAATGTTCATTAGAAGCAGGGATGGCGAGACTTCATCTCATTTACTTTGGACATGTTATCAGGAGGAACCAGTCCCTGGAGGACATCATGCTCGGTAAAGTAGAAGGTCAGTGAAAAAGAGGAAGGCCCTCAATGAGATGGGTTGACACAATGGTTGCAACAATGGGCTCAAATATAACAATGATTGTGAAGATGGTGCAGGACCCGGCAGTGTTTCGTTCTGTTATATGTACGGTTGCTGTGAGTCAGAACCAACTCGATGGCACCTAACAACGACATGATGTGCAGAGCAAAATAGAAGTGACTGATGGTCTGCGTTCAGCTCACACTCAATCCCAAAAGGTCACCCAACTCAAGCATTAAGGTGATTTATATAACTACAGTTTCCACCAAAAAAATAATTTCTAGGCAGTTCTGGTAATTTCTAGGGAACTGTATAGCAGCATTTTGCCAGTATCAATTACCTAAATACCCGAAAATCCCGTTTCTGAAAAATTAATCATATCACTTGGAAGAGTTATAGAAGACAGGTTTATAAAGGTAAAATGGCATGGATATTAAGGTAATTATATTTTGGTTTTGCCAAAAATATTTACAGATTTTACACTACCTTTTTTTTTTTTTTTTTTGAGGAATTCTCACATAGAAAACCTAAGTTCAGGCTGAATGGAGCCACACCTTGAATGTGGTTGGTTCGTGGCCATTGAAAAGCTTCTTAATCTAAGTCTCTGTAGCTGATGATCTAAGCCTCTGCAGCTTTGATGATCTAGTCTCTAAAAAAAAAAAAATTTTCTAGTGAGCAGAAATTGCTCCATCTAGAGACCAGCTACAGGTGATTACATAAAAAAGGACTCTAACTGCTGAATAACTCTCATAATCAATGAACTTAAATTTTAATTCTGGAAAAGTAACTGGTATTGTCAGCAGTGGCGGTAGGCTAGGCAAACCTAAACATGACAGTATTGAGGACACTGGACATTGTGAAGGTACAGTTGGGTATTCAACAGCTGATAGGTGGAAAAGAGAAACCCAGGAAGTAGGAGAGGGAAGAGAAAGGAAGATTGGAAGGCCCTGGTGTAAGAACAAGTTAGCTACACTTAACTTGTCTTGTGCTAAATCTTGATCATCAAAACTCAGCACAATAGAAATGAAATTCCTACATTGCTTTTTTATAGACTTAGACCCAAAGATTTATAGAAGCCTATGTGTTTTATAAAATCATTACATTTTTTAGTTCTGGAAACTAATCAAACAGATCATTGGTGAACTGTATCGTGATCTGGTAAAGTTTTTTTTGAAAGCTAAACAAGTTTCTATTAATATAAGGAGATGATTCATAATGAAACAGCTAAGACGACCAGAAGAATGTTGTTCAAAGTTCAGAGGAAAAGCCAGTGCCAACACTTTACAACTCTCCCCTCCTCCCCCATTTGCAAATCTTGTGAAAGTGAACAAAATGGAATCCTTAGAAGTAGCAGCAGCTGGTGGAAACACACATGAACTACAGACCCAGGACATGTAAGTCAAGACCAAGTTTTAATAATATTGGGCTTCGTCAAATAAGACCCACCTCATCCTTTCAATCATTCATCCCATAAATCCTTAATACTTCCCATGTGCCAGGCTCTGCAAGATTTGATATCATTATTTTCCAGTGCACTGATGTTGCAATACTGTCACAAGTATAAGAAAAGTTTATGAGATAGTATGAAAATAACCTTTTCCAGCCTCCCCACCCCCTTCTACCCAAGGCAGAATTTTAATTATTTTCCTGTGTGGTACTTGCCATTTTATTTCATAGTTGTGTTTGGTGTTTTGGGTCTGTCTCCCCAAGGGTCTCTAAGCTTCTTAGGCACAAGGACAATATTTATCCTTGTTCTTAGTCCTTAGGACAGTGTCTTGCAAATTATAAGCACTCTATAATTATTTGGTAATATTCAGCTCTGCCATAGGTCTGTGACTTCAGCTCTTTGGGCCTCCGTTTCCTCACTAGTGAGATGAATAAAGGGGCGATTTCCCAAAGGGAAGTTAAGTTTTGTTACCAGGAGAAGGAGGAATGCTCTGAAGGCCCCCCTTTACCATTCTTAGATCCAGGGATTTCAGTGGTGCTGAGTCTACCTGCCCTTTCTAGGGTTGGGCTTGGCCAAAGCCAGATCAATTAGAGCCAATGACCATTTGTCTTGAGCCTCTTGCTGAAATAATCGGGAAAAGGCTCCCCTGTTCTGAGTACTTCTTGAGTGAAACCAGAGGTTCAGAATGAGGTGTATGGAGAGGAGACCTGGGCTGTAATTTTGATTTTTCCATTATGAACAAAGTTGGTCAAATTAACTACCAAAAGAATAACACAAGGTTGTGACAAGGACATTGAACTAAGAATAACACCTTTTAAGATAAGATTCTGACCTTATCACTTGATCTATGATATTGGGCACGTCCCTGAACAGAGCTGGAAGCCTCATGTTCCTCATTTAGCAAAAAAAAAAAAAGGGGAAAACCTGACCTGTCTCACTAGGTTGTTGTGAAGACCAAATGAAAAACGTGCGAAAGCTCTGAGCAACTGTAAGTCACTCTACACAACAAAGTATGTGGGTTTTCTGTCACTGTTAAAAACAGGATCAAATGAGATGCCGCACGCAAAGGCCGCAGCAGCGTCTGGTTCTGTAGTGCAGTGTCTGGTTCACGGCACTCTCGATCTTGACAACCCTGTGAAGCAGTTCATGCTGCTTCATTATTCACCACAGTTTTCAGATAAGGAAACTGAAAATGAAGACATTCAGAAACTTTCCCAAAGTCACACATCTAATAAATTACTCAGTCCAAATCTGAATCCAAGTAATGTGTGTCCAGAAGGCGC
Source organism: Elephas maximus indicus (assembly GCF_024166365.1). Taxonomy (NCBI): domain Eukaryota; kingdom Metazoa; phylum Chordata; class Mammalia; order Proboscidea; family Elephantidae; genus Elephas; species Elephas maximus. The sequence continues at coordinate 22,298,909 of NC_064842.1, read as the reverse complement.
CCTGATGGCGCAAAGAATAAGCACATAACTGCTAACCGAAAAGTTGGTGGTTCGAACCCCCCAGCAGCTTCTCGGGAGAAATGACCTGGCAATCTGCTCCCACAAATATCACAGCCTAGGAAGCCCTATGGAGCAGCTCTACTCTGTCATACAGGGTTGCTGTGAATCAGAATCTACTCGTCAGTACACAAGAATGTGTGTCCAGAGCTGAAACTCTTAACCAACTAAGGTAATATATAAGGGATAATAGAAGAAATCTACATAGACATATGTACAGATAGGGATAGACATACAGAGAAAGATAAAGAATGGAAAAAATGGCCACAGCTGTTTTGTAAAAATATTTATTAAAGTTTAAATGGTGGGATTAAAGGAAGCGTCTATCCTCTCCTTCTGAAAACAGAACTGCTGGCTAAGTCTCCTATAGGCTGAAAAACCTGTAAGTGGACAGAAATTCACACTTTCATTCTGAGAACAGCTGCTTCATGCAGAATCTGGCATTCACTCCACAAGGACTACTCTTTGCCTTGTAATCAATGTGACCCCTTTGTTTAAGCTGAGCCTCTCCATCTTGTATTTCTCATCAGTAAGCAGTCTGCTGCTGGCTGTTTTCCTCGTTCCATTCACCTACTGATATCTGTTTCATTATTCCTGTTTATATTTCACTGAGTTTTTCCATAGATGTGTCCCCTCCAGCCATCTGCTGAAATCAATGTCCTCCATCACCTTGCCACCTTGGGACTGTTCAGATATGCTGTGAGTCACACTTTCCCTTTTAAGTCAAAATAGGGAATCTCCATTTCCTGCCTTTAGTGTGACTAAGTCCCAAGCTCATCATGAAAAGTTATAAGGATTCTTGTAACTTTCTGTGTTTTTAATGTTTTTTTCAAAACAAAATCAAAAAGTTTAAGCATTGAGGTGAGTGAATTCCCTCAGGCCATGGCAACAGTTGTGGTAACATTAGAATCATGAGAGTGCAATCGCTGCTCTCAGAGGAGGGAGGCCTCCCTCAGTCTGCATCACTCCACCCAGGATGTCTGATTTCTCACAGTCAGCCTGGCTGTGATGGCACAGGCTCTGCCTTACTCATCTCCCCAGAGCTCAGGCTCACCTAGGAGGCAGCTTTGAGGATCAGGGTCTCAAAAAGGCATCTGTTGACCCAGAAATTCTCAGTTGGAATTGTGTCTACGGTGTTTCTGACTCTGCAGCCCCATTACAGCCTGCCACTGACTGGAAGCATGTATGTTCCTCCTTTCCTGGTTCTTCACTGGGTGACACCAGTTCTCCTCCTTACCTCCCTCAGTGAAAAATATAGGCTTCTGAAGTCAGGCAGATCGAGGTTTGAATCATATCACATAGTAGCTTGAGGACTATGGCAAGGTTACCTACTTCTCTGTGCCTCAGTTTTCTCTACTGTAAAATGGGGTAGTAATAGTTGCTTTCCAGAGCTATTGTGAAGATTCAATGACGTAACAGATGTAAAATGCCTCAGAGTAGATTCTAAATAAAAATTGTTCTTTTCCTTTCTTCTTCCTAAATCACTTGAAAAAAGAAACTGTAATAATTCCGAAGAGATTAATAAAATTGTTAAGTTTGAAAGTGTAAATATACTATCTCTCTTTTCTATGGATAAATACATACAGTGGCCATACAAAGGTAATGGTTAAAAAGCATAGACTCTAGAACCAAACTACATTGGGTTCAAATCCCAACCTTAATATTTTTGTGCTTTAGTTGTCTCATCTGCAAAATGGGGATAATAAATATACCAACTTCTTGTTACCAGTTCAGCATGGAAAATATATAAGAAACATAATAAGTGCTTCTTGTTATAGTTCAGGACTCTCATCATACTTTATATATCTCCCCTCCACAAAAATGAGCACAAATCATTTGTACTACCCAGGGACCTTAATATGAGATATATATATACATACATATATATATATAAAGGGGTGTGTGTGTGTCTTACGTATAAAGAGGAAGAGAGAGAGCTCTAATGTTTACCCCAAAATTTTAAGCCCCTAAAAGACAGCTTTGCCAAATACCTATACCAGTTTCTCTAAAATGCATATTTTGGAGACAGTTATATTATCTTTTAGAAGTGTCATTTTGTGTGAACGCATTATGTAGTTTTTTGCAAAGGAAAAAGAGACTTTTTTTAGGGAATGAGAAACCTCATTTATTCTTTCTGAATTCCACGTCCTATATTGTTCAAATACTACTCATGTTTATAATTTTTTGATTAATTTCACTGTAAAACAGCTTTGTAAATAAAAATATTCTCCCAAGCTCTAAAAATATCAGTAGCCATTTTGGATTCAGGTGAATAGCTACTTTCAATATGCATTCATTCATTCATCCATTCAACCAGTATTCAGTAGGAGTCTAATATGTGCTAGGCAATGTTGTAGGAGATAACGGACAAAAACCTCTGCCCTGGTAGAGCTTTCATTATGTCAGGTGGGAGACAGTAGTCAAGTGCAAACCATTTGTGCCAGCCAGGGGTCTAATAAACAAATGTTGGGGTTAGGTGCCATGGACTCATTTCCAACTTGTAGCAACCCTGTAGGACAGAGCAGAGCTGCCTCATATGTCTTCCAAGGCTGTAATCTTTACAGAAGTAGAGTGCCATGTCTTTCTCCCGTGGAGTAGCTGGTGGGTTCGAACCATTGACCTTTTGTTTAGCAGTACAGCACTTAACCACTGTACCACCTGGGCTCTTAGGGTAGAGATAGAAGTTGCAATTTTAAATAGGATTGTTAGAGAATGCCTCACTGAAAAGGGATATATCAACAGAGGCCTGAGAAAAATGAAGGAACGAGTCATATGGATACCTAGTGGAAGAGCGGTCTAGTCAGAAGGAATGGCTAGTGCAAAGGCCCAAAACTGGGACTGTACCTGCAAGGTTCAAGGAACGGCAAGGCCAGTACGGCTAAAGGAGGGTAAGCAAAGGCAAAGTAGTAGGAGCTGAAGTCACATGTACATACATGAACTCACAGGGACGTTCACGGTAGCATTATTAATAACTGCTGAAATCTGGAAACAATATAGATACCTATCGATAGTAGAACGGACAAATTATATTTATATAATAGAATTCTACATAGAAATAAAAAAGAACTCTATAGGTTCAATAATATGGATAAATTGCATAAACACAATGCTAAGTAAAAGAAGAAAATGCTAAAGAATAAAAACTGCACGATTCCATTTATATAAACTTTGCAAGCTAGACAAAATTAATCTAATACAGTTAGAAGACAGATTAATAGTTACTTTTGGAAAGGGCAGAGATATTTGTGATTGGAAAGGGAGTACAATGTATCTTCTGGGATGGCTAAATGAAGGTATGTTCAATTTGTGATCACTCGCTTAGGATTTGTGCATCTTTTTATATGTGTGTCATGTTGTTGTTGTTTGCTGCCTTTCAGTCAGTCCCCAACTCACAGCAGAACCTATGCACAACGGAACAAAATACTGCCAGGTCCTGTACCATCCACCTGGTGGGCTGCAGATCAGACCATTGTGATCCATACGGTTTTCAGATCACCAGGCCTTTCTTCCTAGTCTTAGTGTGACAGCCCTGTTGAAACCTGTTCAGCATCATAGCAACATGCAAACCTCCACTGATGCTGACACAGACAGGTGGTGGCTGCACATGAGGTGCACTGGCCGGGTCTCCTGCATAAAAGGTGAAAATTCTACCATTGAACCACCAGCACCTCAAATATATGTCATACTTAAATTAAAAAAAAAAGGAAAAAACCTAACAGTGAATGGAAGAATTTGAGAGAGCACGCAGAGACCATTCTTCCAAAAAGTTTTATCATAAAGGGGAGCAGAGAAATGGGCAGTAGCTGAAGCGTTATTTTTATAATGGGAGAAGTGACTGTGTTTCAGAAACTTATTTATGTTTCCCATTAATTAGAAACACCTGTCCTTTTACTTAACAGTTTTTCTTTGAGTTACTCATTTTTAACTTAATTTGAAAAGCGAACTTGGTGTTAACACTGTTAAGTATCACTTGCCATAAATAGAAGTGACTGTAAAAGCACAATGAAAACAAAATTTATTAACATAATTAAAAATTGAAAAACAATTAAATGCAAACAAAGATTAGTCTAATTAATCTACACAAATGAGCACCCCAAAGTAAGTTCCTCAATCAGAAAACGGGAGCTGTTTATGATCCGTCAGAAATAACGGTGGTTCTGTTCCCTGACTATGTAACAATCACCACCACGGCTAACATGTCCATCGTCATCTTTATCTTCACACTATAAAAATCCCGTTTTTAACACTTATCCATATTGGGTTAGACAAAGGAGCCAAATGAAAACGCAGCCCCGACCACTCAACTGACTAAAGGGTGCTGAGTTACCCTGGACTGGAGGTCGCCACCAGTTCTGTCTCCCTGGCTTGGAGGGATGCTGGGCTCTGAGTATAGAAACAGCCTTCCCCATTGCTGCCAGATGTTCACTGGAGAGAACCCCTATTCTGACATCTCTTCTTGGAAAGCGCTGGTGCGTATCTTACTGTGTGGGGAGCAGGTGCTGGGGAACTGTGAAGCTAGCAGCCCTTCTAGAAACCAGACAAAGGTAGGGGAAATCCCAGAGGGGCCCCTGGGGATCACCAAGTCCTAGTGCCTACAATTATCTCCCCTGTCTGGCACTTTAGAAAAACACCACTCCATAACAATGAAGACAATTATTTTCCAAAGTAAAAATCAACAATACCATCTTTCAACAAGATCCCACAAAAACCCAGTGCCGTGGAGTCAATTCCGACTCATAGCGACCCTTTGGACAGAGTAGAACTGCCATAGATAGAATGTTTAAAATCAGAGCTGCCCAGGAAGTTCAGAATGGTGTGGGACTATTAGGCATACATTTATTTGCCACACATTCAGGCATTTTTGATCAACACGAGTGCTAGACACCAAAAAAATAAAAATCACTAGACATAATTCCTGCCCTTAAGAAAGGGGTGCCAGACAAAAATGCAGGACTCCTAGTCAAATCTGAATTTCAGATAAATAATGGATTCTTTTTTATTATAAGTTATGTCCCATATATTGCATTAAACATACTTTTAACTACCCCCCCCTTTTTTTTTTAATCTGAAACTCAAATTTAACTGGGTGTCCTGTATTTTTATTTGCTATATCTGGCAACCTTATCTCAAGGAGATTATAGATTATTTTGGGACAAAGTCAATTAGAATGGAGAGAGTATGAGAAGCATCAGGGCAAACGAGTTGGCTGAAGGTGGTTGGGTGCACATGGGAGAAATATACAACTCAGGGAAAGCTTCTGGGAGCTGGTAACACTGAAGCTGAATCTAAATTAGAATTTATGGGCTGTACCACTCATTCTGAATTTAATAATATATCATCATGTAATGTGATGTAACTTTTTGATGAGTCCATGTTTTGTGTTCCCAACTATCTAGATCCTAGTTGGGACCATCTTTGTTTCCCCCATACTACCTAGCACTGACAGGTATATCTCAGGTATGTAGTAAATTACTGCATAAATTGGATTTGAGTGGTACAATCCTCTCAAAGAGTAAAAATATTCTGTTCAGTGAAATAGTTTTTAACTGGCTAATCAAACACTGCAGCCAGTTCTTGGGACCTCGGAGTCTTGAGAACTTCCCCGTCTGGGACCCTAACAGCCAAATCCATATTTAAAGTATGGGTTGTTTGCAGTGCAGCACCTTAGGTAAGTTTCATGACAGATTCAAAATGGCTGGAACGGACACGTTTTTGATGTTTGGGTTTCTTACTAAGACTCCCGTGTGTGGCATATTCTTGGTTGGATCTGACATCTTAAAGCAGTTACTATAGCTATTTAGTCCAGTGATTGTTAAGAACATCTCTCTACAAACACATCGAACTAATGTATAACCAAAACCAACCAGAAGCCATCCTGGGTCAGTGTAGATGTGTACCATAGGGCTTTCATGGCTGTGACCTCCAGAAGCAGATTGCCAGGCCTATCTTCTGAGGCACCTGTGGGTGGGTTCTAACCACCAACCTTTTGATTAATAGCCCAGCAGTTAACCATCTGCCCCACCCAGGGACTCCCTCTCATATCTAAGTCCCTCTGCTGTTCGGAACTGTCCCCTACAGTTTGCTCCAAGCTAGTCCTGGGTGGGAAACCCTGGTGGCACAGTGGTTAAGGGCTACAGCTCCTAACCAAAAGGTCCGCAGTTCAAATCCACCAGGTGCTCCTTGGAAGCTCTGAGGGGCAGCTCTATCCTGTCCTATAGGGTCGCTATGAGTTGGAATCAACTCGACGGCAATGGGTTCGTTTTCGTTTTTTTTGGTTTTGGTCCAGGGTGCGGTTTACCCTGGGTATTGGAAGTGCAAAGGAAGGTAACTCTTCTGGCCTCCACTCCTAGCCTCAGCTCTAAAGACTAGAACGGGGAAGAGGCAGCCCTGCTCCTCCTGAGCCCCTTCCCCCAAACCGGTACCTGCTCAACTACTTTATGTTAACAGGTGGGGATGACGGCACGATCATGAAACGAGTTTTAAGGGAAGCATGAGAGAAACACGTACAGAAGGTAGTCAAACAGGAACATTTTTAAAAATGGATCTACTTCTTCAACTCCTTTAATTTAATCTGAATTATCATGCCTGTCGATCTCTGGACTCAAAATATTTTGTGGTTTGGCCTAAGGTTCTTCCCACACTTCTCCACCATAAAATTCCTAAGAGGACGGCGACCAGGTCTGGGGTGTTATGGGCTCTGGAAGCGTAACCAAGTCGCCACCAAAGTCCAAAAAGTCTTTAAAGTCTGTGTACCATAACTTATCCATTACACACATTTTCAAGATTGTTTGGTTATAAAGTTTTCTCGGACTTACCAGTTAAATTATTTATAAATCCACTCCCCACCCCCCAAAGTCTCCAGGGGGATTCAAAGGAATATTAGAAGTCAAGCTCTATTTTCTTTTCCCCCAAATTTCAACATAAACCACGCAGCGACGCTCTTTAAAAGTCAGCTGCCCGGAACGGAGACCGCGGCCAGCAGAGAACTACACGTCCCAGAAGCCCCGGCGAAAGCAAAACTCCCAACTTCCGGAGCATCGTTCCCTGTCTGCACCTTCAAAGGACCGCACGAGGCTCGGGCAGGCGACGTCGTCCGGAAGCACATGGCGACCGACACATCCAGGGAGGTGGTGGGCTCAGGCCCGGAAGGAGCGGATGTAGGCCGCCGGAGGCGGAGCCGTCGTCTCGGGCTGCGCACTGACGCCACTTCCGCTGGGGGCGGGGCCGGCCTGTCCCGCGCAAATTGAAAAGCCGGCCCTTTGGCGCTCGCCTGCAGCCTGGCTCCTTGTGTTCTACGCCGCTCGCCTCGGGTACTGTGGCCCTAGTGAGTGAGGGGCGTTGGGCGGCGGGTATCAGTGCCCGCACCAGGCTGCCCTCGGCCGGGCGGGGAGAGCCCTTCCCGGAGAGTGGGGCGAGGGGGCTCTGCGGGAGCCCTGGGGCTGGGAACTGGGTTCCTGCCGGTCCCCGCAAGGCTCGATCTTCGAGTCTCCCCTGTCCCTCCTCTCGGGATTCGGGGACCCTCTGGAGGGGAAGAGGGGGCTGACATGGCCTTCCTGGACGCGTGGACGGGGGCGCTGCCTGCGTGCAGGACTTGGGAAGGGAGAGCGTTTAGTTCCCGGGCACCGTGTCTGGCTGAGCGAGGGCGACCTCAGTGACCCGAGGGAGGGGCCGCGCTAGCTCCATGCATTTCAGCGGGGGAGCAGAGACCGGGGGTGTAGGACTTCTCTAATAGAGCTGGCAGTCCAGTTTTTACCTGCAATCTCCCAACTTTTAAATGCTGACAAGTAAATGTTTCTCCTTCATATCGTGCAGGCCAAACGAAGCGTGTCGTCTGGAATGGGTTTGCGAGCCGCTCCTGAACATCCCTGTGAGACAGTGGGATAAAGCGGAGAAGTTGCTGCCGTTGGGTGCCCTGAGATCTGTGCGCTGAGCCATCCTTACCATGCTAAAGGGAAAATATTTATTCTAGGACCTTTACCTAGCCTAGAAGACACTTATATAAGTTGGATGAAATGTGTATTATGTTTTTCTCAGAGTGAAAGAAAGCTCTATGTAGAGACATTGAGAAGTGGGAGACTAATTGTTTTCCTCAAGCTGGGGCTTGATGACCACCTGCACCAAACGACCTCTTGTGTCTAAAATTCAAAATCCCTGGGCTCGCTCCTGTAGCTGAAAGTGGAGTTGAGATTCTGTGAACTTCTACAGTTTGAGAATCGTTGACTAGAGCATCACAGCTCTGATAAGGTGTCAACACGGTAAGACTGACTGCTGAGCCTGTATTTTTTTTTTTTTTTGCTGGTCCTTCCAAACGTGATGGCTAGTGGGAGACACCTGTGTTATGGAACGCAGTGCAACTGCTCAGTGCCCTTTGCTGCCTTTCACTTTCTATTGGGGGCTGGGGGTGAGGAGTTAGGGAGAAGAGGGTGGGTAGTAGGTTAGGAAAGGGCCATGGCAGCTCCAGAATTTCTGTGTACAAAGGGCTTAGGTGCAGCAACTTGGACGGAACGGAGTGGAGAGTTAAAGGGTTTGTCTTGAAGCTGTATTTGCACAGCAGGCGGTTTTACCTTTTCTTTAGGGTGACTTTGAGAGAGCAGCACCGCCATTGCTAATTAACAGAATGTTCATTGCTTATAATAATGCATCCCAGTGGCAGTGTACTTTAGTCCTAAAAAAAAGTGCACATCCTGTTGTATATATTTCTTTACTTTGCAGTTGAAATGCCTTCCTTCCTGCAAACTGTGTTTTGAGTTTCCACTCCTGTGCTGTTGTATGTTGGCTCTTATAATGCCTTGTGTAGGGGCAATGTTATCTGAGCATACCTAATTTTATAGATTTTAACAGTTTGTTTTTGGAGAAAGGAGAGACTCATACTTTGTGAGCACCTTCTATGTGCCTAGCACTGGGTTATGTATAGGCTTGGAGCATACACATTAATGATTCCAAATGTGAAAGCACTTTGGAAAGAATAAGCATTGAGCAACTATCAGGTGGCCTTAGAGGTAGTATTGGTGATGAATGTAAATATTAAAGACCGTAGAAATTGTTTGACAGGGAACCAAAACCAAACTCCTTGCCATTGAGTTCATTCCAACTCATTGTGACCCTATAGGACAGAGTAGAACTGCCCCATAGGGTTTCCAAGTAGCGGCTGGTAGATTTGAACTGCTGACCTTTTGGTTAGCAGCTGATTCCTTAACTACTGCACCACCAGGGCTCCTTGACAGGGAGGAGCCCAGTTAAGATATTAAAGAGCAGTGATTCTCAAATGTCGAAACAATAACAGTTTCTGTATTAGTTTCCAAGCTCTTTGTCTTTATTTTTCTAAAACTTTTTGGTAAATATATTTTGCTTTATACGTTTCTGTTTTCCTTTTATATCATGCAGTTAAGTTGGCACTATGGGGATACAAGGATTACTCCAGTTTATCAAAGAAGCTTCTGAACCCATCCACGTGAGAAAGTATAAAGGACAGGTAGTAGCTGTGGATACATACTGCTGGCTTCACAAAGGAGCTATTGCTTGTGCTGAAAAACTAGCCAGAGGTGAACCTACTGATAAGTAAGTGTGGACCTTATTCATTCTTTGCCAATTAAGACGACTCACAAATACGTTTTTTTCAGAAAGAGATAATTTTCACTCAGTGCCAAGGTTTATCAAGAAGTAAGAGTGTGTGATTTAGAACATTGTCTAATCAGAGATGCCGCCCTTCTGTGATATCAGCCTCATTTCCATTCTTTGTAATAAGCCAAAGTATCAGAATACCTATGGACAAAGACCAAAGATTGTCTTCTTTATTCTTTACCTAAGATAAATTTTTTAACGATACTCTGAAAATCCATGGTGATTTCGGACTTCCACCTTCTGGAGTATAGACAACCCACTGTAAGCCCTGCTAGCAAAACGAGGCAGTGACTTCAATGGGACAAAGTGTTCTAACTCCTTTCTACTTCACTTGGGGCCAAAAACCATGGGCTATATTGACATCTGGTCTTAACTCTGTTAGCTCATTTGAAACAGGTTCAATGGACTAATGTTTTCCTTATTTTTTAAGTACAAACATAAGAAAAACAGGAAAGCACAATTTCTGGACAGATATTTTCCACAGGGATTTGGCCGATAGATGTTTTCTTTCCTTGTTGGCAATACAAAGGAAAAGCTCAGAGATCTTAATGTGACTTCCTTAATTAAGCACAATACACAATAAGTAAAATTTGTTAATCCTGTTTGTTTCCTAGAAGAAAGGGGAAAAGGTCATTATTGTATGGTGAGTCTTTGGGGGCTTAAGCCTATCAAGTTAATTTGACCAAGGGTCTCTCGAAGCAGTGTGTGGCATCTGAAGGGGCATGGGTACTTCTGCCACTCCATCTGCTGACACAAGTTTTTGAAAGCAACCTCTTTTCTATCACTAATTTTAAACAGTCACAATTGTAGTTAAAGACTGCAAGTTTTTCTCTGCTACCTTCAGTGTTTCTTTGAATATTTCTTTATGGTGGAAAATTTGGTGATTCTTGAGGAATTTGAAAACTGACTAATTTGAAGAGTTGCCAAAAATACAGGGAATATGGCTTTTGTTGTTAGGGATATAAGAGAAGAAATCTACAGGTCCGACCATGTAGGCGCTCAGTAAATGTTTATCGAACTAAAAAGTTTCAAGACTTTCAATAAAGTTTTTGTCGTGTATTTTATTTTTCTGCCCACCGCAACAAAGTCACATTTGATAGAATTAAATGTGATTTTCCTTTTCTTTCCAACTCTGGATAAGAGTATTCCCCAGAAAGGGTTATCACCTCAGGAAATTGGGATAAGCTATTAAACCGTTAAGACCATTACAAAGAATGAGGTAAATCTATGTGTGCTGGCCTGGAAGCAGACATGGGTTATGCAATAAGCAAGATATGCACGGGCTTACTTGTGCTCACTTCCTAATCTTTAGTGCACAATTTCACCTGTTTTTCACCACAGTGAAGGTAAGCACAAGTAAACCCATGCGTACCTTGCTTAATGGTTAATCTGCCCCTGCCTGGAAGGATGTGGGGAAATACATAAAATGAGGGCACCACGTATTCTACCTAGATTTAAAAAAGTAAATGTCCTTAGAATTTATTGTAATTCCATAGTTGCCTTCTCCTAATTGTTGCTTGATACTTAATTAGCAGGTCCCAATCAGTGTTCCATAGACCAGTGCAGGTCTCTTGTCACAGGTCTACCACAAACAGAAAAATAAGGACAATATAGTGAGTTTTTCATTAAAAGTAATATATTTGATTTAAAAGGTTAAGATTGTGCCTTCATGTTTACTTTTTAAGTTAAAATGTCCTTTTCCATATAAAATGATGAAGTTGTAAGTGTAGCTGGTTTGGTAAATGGCCTAGCCAGGATAAAAACTAAATGCAGAATGTGATCCCTGATTGAATCCTGGATTGGGAAGAACAGCAGCAGTGGTGTGCTTGGCCGGCTCTTCCAGGCTGGCTGTTCAGCACCTCTTCCCAGCCTAGCATTCGATGAGGCCAGTTGGCAGCTCTCCCGCCACTGTGAAGTATTTACGTCAGAGAGATTGACAGGTGCTGCGCATCAGGCAGCCTCCCAACAGCTGTGGTTAAATACGTGCTGCTGGTGTTAGGAAACACTATTAGGACAATTGGACAAGTTTTAATATAGACTGTGTATTAGATAATATGTCTGTATCACTGTTAAATTTCTTGGGAGTGATAATGGTTGTGTGGTTATGTTGGAAGAATCAGGTGTTAGTATACTTATTCTTTCAATTTTTTAATAGGTTTAAAATTTTCTTAAGTAAGAAACTTCTGGGAAAATAGCAATATTTGGAACCACAAAATGTCAGAACTAGAAGGGATATCAAAGCCCTTCCATTTATAGATCAGGCTTGGAGGGTCGAGTGAACCAGCCAGCATCACATAACCCATAAGTGTTCGAGCTAGGATTTGAACTCAAGTCTCTCACTCTAAATTAGGACTTCCATTTCCTGAAAACATTTGTGTAAAAAAAATTTTTTTTTAACCCTTCTCTTCATAATAGTCTCTCTCTTTTTTTTTTTTTAATAAGTGAAATATCCTTATTTTTAAAAGACTACATGGGCTAAACAAAATGCTTTTAATTTACCAACTGATTTTCTATCCCAAAGATTTTTATTTTATAGAAAAAATTGGAGATGTCTTCTTAAGTCGTAAGGTCACCATTGTTATCACTAGCGTGTAACTTCAAAGAGATTTTTTTCTCTCTCTTTCCTTTATTGTGGTGAAAACATGTACGCCAAAACACCCACCAACACAACTGCCACATTTACAACTAACTCTGGCATTGATTAGTTTTTCAAGTTGTACCACCATTATCGGTATCCCAATCCAGAACATTCCACCACCATCAACATAAACTCGCTGCCTCCCTCCCCCCAATAAAAACTCCCTCTTTCCCCCTCCCTCCTACCCTTGGTAACCATTAATAATTTTTGGTTTCTCTATATTTTCTTATTTCATTGAAGTGAGGCCACACAGTATGTGTCCTTTTGTAACTAACTGACTTGGCTCAGCATGGTGTTTCCAAGGTTCATCCATGTGGCATGCATCAGAGCTTCATTTCTTCTTGTGGCTGCATCATATTCCATTGTATACATATGCCACATTTTGTTTACCTATTCAACTGGATATGTTGGTGGTTTCCACCTTTTGGCTACTGTGAAAGTACTGCAGTGAACATCGGTAACAGGTTCCTGTTTCCGTTTCAGCCTTCTCTTCTGGGTATAGGAGCCAAAATTGACTATGGCACACCACACCACCACCTAGATTGGGATTGCCAGATCATATGGCAGTTCTATGTTCAACTTTTTGAGGAACTGCCAAATGGTTTTCCACAGTGGCTGTACCATTTTCCATTCCCACTGGCAATGGATGAGGGTTCCAGTTTCTCCACAATCTCGCCAACACTTGTTCTTTTCATCATTGGCTTTAAAAAGAGCAAAAGTAGTAGTATTACCTTAAGAAATGCAAAGCACTTAAGTGGACTTCTCTTTTTTCACAGGTATGTAGGATTTTGTATGAAGTTTGTAAATATGTTACTGTCTCATGGGATCAAGCCTATTCTTGTATTTGATGGATGTACTTTACCTTCTAAAAAGGAAGTGGAAGAGTCTAGAAGAGAGTAAGTTTATTCTCTGTTCAGTCTTTTAATTGTATGAAGGTCAGATACTGTGGTCTGTATGATAATGTTTTTTAATATTAATTTGTTGAGGATTGATTTATAGTCTAGTGCACAAAATTTTTCCTTAAATGTTCTGTATGAAGAGAATGTGTATTCTCCAATTATGGAGTAGAAAGATTTATGTCTGTCTAGTAAATCAAGCTTGTTGATTGTAGTGTACAAATCTGTCTCCTTACTTCTTTTTTGGGCTTGTTTTGTGTGTGTGTGTCCACTTAATCTGCCAATTCCTGAGAGAAGTATGTTAAAATCTCACTATGGGTAGTGAATTTGTTAGTCACGTTGTAGTTCTGTCCATTTGCTTTGTTATTTTGAAGCTACTCCATTAGGTGCGTTCAAGTTTAGAGTTCGTTACATCTTTTTGGTACATCGAAACTTGATTAATATGTAGTAACTCTCCTATCTCTAGTAATGCTTTTTTCTTTTAAAGTCTTTTCTGTGTGATATTTTATTAGTATAGCCACACAACTTTCTTTTGTGTATTGCTGATACGTCATTTTCTATCTGTTTACTTTCAGCTTTACTGTGTTATTTTAGAAATGCCTCTTATAAAGAACATATAGCTGGGTTTTGTTTTGTTTCAAATCCAGTCTATCAATCTTTGCTATTTTTTATCTTTTAAATGGAGAATTTTATCCCTTTACAGTGGTAACTAATATATTTAGATGCATTCCATTATTTTATATTTCATATTTGTCCTCCTTTTTCTGTTTCTTTTTTTTGCAACCTCTACCTTTTTTGACTTCTGAATTATTTTTCCCACCTCTATTCTATTCTCCATTATTCCTAGCTGGAAAGTGATATGTACTGTTTTTCTGCTTTTGAGTGGTCGTCTTAGAAATTTTTATCACTCATATTTATCTTGACAGAATCTAAAAATTTTACATGAAGACCTTAAAACGAATTTTTCTATTTTAGTGAAGCAGCTATCCTGCCACATTTCAGCCATTCTTATTTTTCCTGTATATTAATTGTGAGGTCCAGGAGTCATCATTTTGTGCTGGGAAGACCACTGGGCTTGCTTGTCAAAAGGTAGCATATGTTATACCCAAATAGAAATAAGCCTCAGTGAGGGAGGGTTTTCTGACAGGCATTGCTTGCCTGGTTTTGCCCTCACTGGGCCTAAAATCAAGTTAAAAATCAAGTTAGAGGGGGTTTTTTCAGGTCTAGCTTTTTCATTTGAACTGTATTTAGAGGTCTCTGATTTTTAAAGTCAGAACTTTATTAAAGGATTAACTGAGAATATCTGGGCCCACATGCTAATGTGAATAATATAGTTTACTAAGCATACTTTTAATAAAAATTACTTGGTTCTGAGATTGGTGTTTAAGGGACTGGTTGGAACCCTAAAGCCGTGTGGCTAAGGAACCCCCCGCCATATTCATAATTATAATCGCAGTTGTTTTTGCTGTTAGTTGCTGTTGAGTGGGCTCCAACTCATGGCAACTCCGTGTGCAACAGAACGAAACACTGGCCAGTCCTGTGCCATCTTCGTGATCATCGGTATGCTCGAATCCATTGTTGTGGCCACTGTGTATTTTCAGGGTCATCCCATCTAGGGATCTCAGCTTCCAGCACTATATTAGACAGTACTCTGTCGTGATCCTTAGGGTTTTCATTGGCTAATTTTTGGAAGTAGGTCTCCAGGCCTTTCTTCTTAGCCTGTCTTAGTCTGGAAGCTCTGCTAAAACCTGTACCCTATGGGTAACCCTGCTGGTATTTGAAATACCGGTAGCATTGCTTCCAGCATCATAGCAATACGCAAGCAACACAGTATGACACACTAACAGTCAGGTGGTGGTAATCACAGGTAGCTGTTAATATTCTCTTCTTAGCCTCAGGAATGGCTGAAAGACGTTTTAGGTCTGACCTGAGTGCTCTTTCTTTTTTCTGTAGAATCTGTATTCTCTGTGTCACTCTGACAGTAGGAGAAGCACTTAAAATTCTTTTCTATAAAATCTTTTTATGCATGGAGTCCAGTCTAAAAATGGATTTCTCACTCCCAGTGTTATAACACTTTCTGTGAAACAGAATTAAATATTCATAGCCCAGGAGGTTATTATTTAATAATGTCATGCCCAGTATTCTGTAGGCAACTAGAGGACCTTGATTCTTGTGCTGGAGGTGCATATCTCAGTAGAGTGTATAACCTTGAGAATATTAATTTTTTCTCCTAAACTTCAGTCAGAAACCCTGGTGACGTAGTGGTTAAGTGCTACAGCTGCTAACCAAGAGGTCGGCAGTTCGAATCCACCATGCGCTTCTTGGAAACTCTATGGGGCAGTTCTGCTTTGTCCTATAGGGTCACTATGAGTTGGAATCAACTTGACGGCAGTGGGTTTAAACTTCAGTTTCTTTATCCATAAAATGGGTGTTGTAATGCTGATATTTCAATTTTTGTTGGGGGGGCAAGGGGAGGATGAACATCAGAGAAAATAGTACATATGAAAGTAATTTATACAACTGCGAAGTCTTACAGTAGTGGTATTATACTCCTATTGCTTTCCAGTGACTGGGCTTAATTGAGTAAGAAACTAAACACTGGATTGTAAATTCTTGAGCGCAGATACTTTTATTCATCCACATCATGCTTGCACAGTGCTTGCACACGGGCTGGATGCTAAACCTTTGCTGGATTGCATACATAAATACTTAGGTTATTTGAACGAATAATACATTAGGCCATGCAAAGCAGTTGGCTCATTAAAATGGTTCATTAAAGTGTTATATAGCAGAAAAATATACTTTATTCCCTGAGGAATATGGGAAAAAAAAACACTAGTTATTTATGGATACCTGCTCTGGCAGAACCCCTTTGTGAATGTTAGAAAGTATTGAAATAGAAAAAGATCGAATCTCAAAGTGCTTACAAGCTTGTGGTATATGCCAAATTAATAAGTAATCATAGTTTCTTTAACCTTTTTATCATATATGAAAACAAATACAGAAGACGACAGGAAACAAATCTATAGCTTAGTGAATTGTAACATTTAAACCCTTATAACCACCCCATCCCCAGTCAAGAAACAGAACTTTCCCAGTCACCCCAGAAGCCCCTCCATGTGCCTTGACCTAATCCACATACTCTTTCCCTCCAAAAGTAGCCACTCTCCTAACTTTTATAGTAATCGCTTCCTTGTATTTCATAGTTACATCACCCAAGTGTGCGTGCCTAGACAGTATAAGTCACTCATCTTCAGACTCTTTGGCAAGACTCTAGGCGGTGTTGAGTTTTTTTGGTTTTGCTTTTTTCATTAGGAGGCACAAAAATGTCTGGTACTGTCTCTCTTTGAGATGTTACAGCTGTTGGTGGTCATTGTCTAAATCCATTAATTCACTAGGGGTTGCATGTTGTGACATTCTAATCCCGTCATTTCTCTTTCATTTATTAGTTGAAATATGTTTATAAAGAAACGCTTCCCCTCATCTGCTATTTGGGCACACCGTGGTACAAATCATATAAGAAATGATAGCTTCTATAGGAAAGATCTCATAAATGCTTTGATTTTTCCCTTTATCAGTTTTCAAGGTAATGGATTAGGTCCCTATCGTCCTCTGAAGATGACCAATTTAAACATATTTGAAGGGTTTCAGTCCTTTTTGTTATTATCCTACTGAAGCTTGGATTGCCCCATTTTGGCCATGGGAGTGTGTTTGCACCCCTCCCTCCCACCCCAGTATTGTGGACACAACCCTAGTAGTTTTCCATCGTTTGCTTGTTATCCCGTATGAGGAGATATTCCAAGGCTCATCTTGTGTGTTTCCTGCCCCAGACCTGGAATCGGCTGTTTTCTGAGAAACTCTTGTTTCTTTCAGTATGAATGATATTTCAGTACCATTCAGTACTTGGTGCCCACAATCTGTGTACCAGGGCCTAGGCCTTTTCAGAAGGAACCATGGTGACATAGTGGTTAAGCACATGGGTGCTAACTGAAAGGTTGGTGGTTTGAACCTACCAGCTGTTCTGTGGCAGAAAGATGTGACAGTCTGCCCCTGTAAAGATTACAGCCTTGAAAATCCTATGGGGCAGGCAGTTCTATTCTCCTACAGGGTCACTAGGAGGCGGAATGGACTCCATGGCAACCAGTTGATGGGTCAAGGCCTTTCCATTGGGCAGAATGAGGAAATGTGTATGTATCTGTATATGTGCATTTATTTAAAGATAAAAACCTCATGAACTCAGACTGATGCTTCCAATTCAGATTCAGGACTACAATTTTTTTTTTTTTTTCCTTAACCCCTTCTATATTGCATCTATTTCTCCTTCCATACTGAGAGTCTTAGTTGTCAGGGGTGTGGAGGAATGGTAAAGGTAGAACATCTTATAATTTTAACTCATTTATTTTATTCTATGTTATTGTTATACTCACAATAGTCTCAGGATAAAACATTAGTACTACCGCTACCAAAGTGATTACTGAAAAGTTAAATTTTCTTTGTTTTTGCGTACACTCTTTGTTCCAGTTTTAAGAACCAGACCAAAGCCCGCTGCCATCAAGTTGATTCCGACTAATAGCAGGCAACTCCTTGGGGTTCCCCAAGGCTATAAATGTGTACAAAAGCAGACTGCCACATCTTTCTCCCACAGAGCCACTGGTGTTTTCGAACCGACGACTTTTCAGTTAGCAGTCGATTGCTTTAACCATTGCGCCACCAGGGCTCCTTCATTTTAAGAATGAAGCCCATTGCCATTCAGTTGATTTTTGACTCATAGCAACCCTATGGGACAGAGTAGAAATGCCCCATAGGGTTTCCAGGGAGCGCCTGGTAGATTCCAACCGCTGACCTTTTGGTTAGCAGCCATAGCTCTTAACCACTCACTATACCACCAGGGTTTCCATTTTAAGAACAGTGGTACTATATTGTCAGAGCATGTAGCTATTACTCTCTCACTGTTTAACCCTTACTTAGTCTTGATTCTACAAATTACTGTATATTTAATTGTATCACCAGTTCTTACGTCAGTGTCTCATGTTATTTAGGTTTTTCTTTAATATATCCTCTAGAAGATTCCAGAGAAAAGACTCCCAAAAACAATATTCCTCAAGTTCTTTGTATGTTGATAAGTTTGTGGTCTTTTACTTTTAAAGTTAGTTTTGATGGTGTAAAAAAAAAGCCTTTGCTGACCTTCTTTTCTCGAGTATCTTAGTTACTCTGTTTTCTTTTGACATAAATATTGCTGTGAAATGTGATGATAATTTAATTTCCTTTGTATCATAGCTCACTTGTTCTTTTCCTGAGAAGTCCGAAGGATCTGGGTCATTATTCTCAAGGATGTACTGTATATTTTCAGATGAATCACAATTTTTTATTTTAGGAAGATTTCTTGAATTGTAGTTTTATTATAGTTTCTTGAGCTAGGCTGTTAATTTTTTTTCCCCCTTGCAGAAGGCGACAAGCCAATCTTCTTAAGGGAAAGCAACTTCTTCGTGAGGGGAAAGTCTCAGAAGCCAGAGAGTGTTTTACCCGCTCAATCAATATCACACACGCGATGGCCCACAAAGTAATTAAAGTAAGCTGAGTAAGAAATGAAGCCTAAGTTACAAATGACTAAGCTGATTTACAACAGTTAAAAGTTTTTAAAAGTATCTTCCTATAGTGAGTTGATTTAAGTATAGCGATTAGATTTTACACTTTTATGAACGCAGTGTTGTCCTTCGTGTGTTATAATAAGTCAGAGAGACTTTTATAAAAAGCCCGACAAGAAAACCTATGATTTTTGTGGGAAACATACACTGAAAGCTCCAAACAACTGTCTTACATGCTTTTGGAACATAAGCATTGTTGAGATGGACACTTTCCATAATCGAAAATTAAGCTTTGTGCCTTGTGTTTTTTTTCTCCTCCGAGTGTACAGCAATATTTCTTGTCTCTAAATTCATAAAATTGATTTTTTTTTTTTCTTAGTGCTTATATGATTAGTATCAGCTTAGCATATACTAGGACTTAAAAGTAGAAATACTCTATTTCAAAGGAAATGATTTCTGAAAATATTACATGTTGAGACTAGTAATAACATGGGTTAGAGACGGGAAGCTCTTTACTGCTAACCAGGTGCTGTACCAGATATTCACGGTGATCCTCCTACAGGCTGCTCGGTCCCAGGGAGTAGACTGTCTTGTGGCTCCATATGAAGCTGACGCGCAGCTGGCCTATCTGAACAGGGCTGGCATTGTACAAGCTATAATCACAGAGGACTCTGATCTCCTAGCCTTTGGCTGTAAGAAGGTACTTTCCTGCAGCTACGCGCATTACTTTTCTATGTAGATGAAAGTAGCATGATTCAGGGGGCTGAGGTTTTTCTCCAGGAATAATTATGCTATTTAGTTTATTTTATATGTGCGATTAACCTCTGCTTTTACAACGTTAATAATTATTTAAAAGGAAAGTTCGTGCTGCTTGACATTTGGTATAACCAGGGCACGTTTTCAGAGTAAGCCTTTGAGGTTGGAGGGTTTTGTTGTTGCTTCCTCCAAAACTTTTAATAGAATGTAGCTATCAGTCTTTTTAATAATGGTAACTTCTATGCTTTACAATTTTCAGTTAGGTTAGGTACTTAACTATCCAATAATGGGATGCTATGCAGTTATTTAGGTTATGAGTGAAACTAATGGAAAATGGTAAATTAAGGGAGGAAATAATTATTATTAATCTTATTATTGTTAATATCTATATTTATATGATTTGCACTTTCATAAATGACTGTTCTTGTTGTTAGGTGCCGTCGAGTTGATTTTGACTCATAGTGACCCTGTAGGACAGAGTAGAACTGCCCCATAGAGTTTCCAAGGAGCGGCTGGTGAATTTGGACTGCTGACCTTTTGATAGTGGCCAAGCTCTTAACCGCTATGCCACCAGGGCTCCACTAGAATGAGTTACATCAAAGGGGTATTGCTGGGTAACAGTGACACATGAAGGATTATGGTCAATTTGTGTTTTCCTCCTGAATTTCTGTTTTTGTATTTCTTTGTTTTGTATGCATCACTATTTGCTGGTCATGACATCCAACTAATGTAGGTATGAAGAAAAGAGGTGCAGAGAGGGCTTTGCTTGTACCAGAGTCAGGAGAGTTAAATTTTTAGGCCTGGCTTTTGACTGGGTGTATAACTTTGTCAAGTGGTATCCTATAGTTTTATTATATTTATATTTATTTGCAAAGTGGGTAATAATAAGCCTGCTTACCTATCTCTCAGTGTTAATGGTGAAGAACAAGGAAGATTTTTTTGAATTATTACAGTGAATTAGGTAATGAAAAATAAGAAATGGCCCTTCAGGTATTGACAGTTTTCCTTCCTTTGGAAGGTTATTTTAAAAATGGACCAGCTTGGAAACGGACTAGAAATCGATCAGGCGCGGCTGGGAATGTGCAGACAGCTCGGGGACGTGTTCACAGAGGAGAAGTTCCGTTACATGTGTATCCTCTCTGGCTGTGACTATCTCTCGTCACTGCGTGGTATCGGGTTAGCCAAGGCATGCAAACTGCTAAGATTAGCCAATAATCCAGATATTGTAAAGGTAAGAGCGCTTTACCAGGTTTTACATTTAATTTCTGAAGCATTTCTTAAATAATAGTGTAAACCACTCGTGATACAGATTTTAAATATCCTGTTATGTCAATACGGCCATAACCTGTTGCCATCGAGTCGATTCCGACTCACAGTGACCCTACAGGACAGAGTAGAACTGCCTTGTAGGGTTTCCAAGGACCGGCTTGTGGATTCGAACTGCCAACGTTTTGGTTAGCAGCTGAACACTTAACCACTGCACCACCAGGGCTCCATAGCCTGTATTGTCTCATTAAAAAGAGAAAATAACTACAGGTTTGCTTTTGGCAACTGACACAGGTTGGATTGGAAGAGCCATGTTTTCAGCAACTGACAAAAAAGCAGTAGTTATTTTAAAAATGAAGACTACTATAAAGAGATTTAAAGGCAGAATATTCTGGGATAGAATTAATGTTTAAACTCATAACCTTTTACTTTCCATCCTATTACCATCAGAGCCCTGGTGGCATACTGGTTAAGAGCTCCGCTGCCAACCAAAAGGCCGGCAGTTTGAATCCACCAGCTGCTCCTTGGAAACTCTATAGAGCAGTTCTACCCTGTCCCATAGGGTCACTATGAGTCAGAACCAACTCGACAGCACCTGACAACAGCAACATTATAATAGTGGTTCTCAAGCTTTTTGGTGTTAGGATTCCTTTGTACACCTTAAAGCTCTTTGTGGTAATAATTTTTTGTTTATGTGGGCTATAGCTCTTGATATTTATCAAATCAGAAATGAAAACAAAGAATTAAAATATTTATTATTTCACTTAAAATTAGCAGTAATAAACCCATTACACATTAACACAAATAGCGTGTTTCTATGAAAAATAGCTAGTCTCTAAAACAAAATTTATGAGAGGCACTGTTTTACATTTTTGTGATTATCTTTTATGTGGCTTGACAGAAAGCAGCTGGATTCTTACATCTGCTTCCACATTCGGTTTAATATTATGTGTCATGTAGCCTTTGGAAAACTGTAAACCCAACCTATACTCCTAAAACACATACATCACTGATCTAAAATTTCTCTGATGTCTTTACCTTAAAAAAAAAAAGACATCAAAGAAGCTAATTTTTCCTTCTTTAGTAGTTCTCCTGTATGAGCAGAGATCCCATTTTCTATTTCTGAGAATACAAACCAAGAATGCTTAGGGATAAAAGTGCTGCAATACAATGAAAAGCTCTCTAGAGTGGGAGAGAGGACCAGAGCTGGGAATAGAGCAACATGTCCTAACCAGCCTGTGACTGAGTGTTCACTTCTTCGTCTGTGAGTTTGAAATATAACATTTCAGACCCCTTCCAGTGTAACTACGACTCTAATAGAAGTTAGATGCTGACTTAATTTTAAAAATATTTACAAATATTTGATTTCTTTAATTCTCGGGTTTTGTATGTTTTTTGTTTTCTGTGTGGATGAAACTTTGAGGGAGAATAAAATATCTTAAAGTTAACACTTAGGAACATGAACTTGATGTATAGCTAAGCTTTTGATTCTTTGGCTTAATAACAGAAAAACCAAAGAAAATACTAATTATAGAGATTTAAATGTTTAAGTGATTTAACATAGTTATTTTCGCTGGTAGGGTTTTTTAATATAAATAAAAGCAATTGCCTTTTTTCTGTCCCTCCTCATTTTCCTCTAATATTCCTCTAAATTGATCTATCTTGGGGATAATAGGTTCCCTATTCTTTAGTTGTAAATAACTCATAAGTATTCTTTTGTATCCGTTGCTAGGTTATCAAGAAAATTGGGCATTATCTCAAGATGAATATAACAGTACCAGAGGATTACATCAAAGGCTTTATTCGAGCCAACAACACCTTCCTTTATCAGCTAGTTTTTGATCCCATCAAAAGGAAACTCATTCCTCTCAATGCCTATGAGGATGATATTGATCCTGAAACACTAAGCTACGCTGGGTGGTATCCTTTCTGAACCAGAGTAGTAGAATTTTGTGTTCATTTCTTTCATATTATTGTCATATTTTTAGTGAGTCATTGAAAAGCTTGCATACTGTCTTTTGCTTTCATTTTTCTGTAATGAGATCTGTATTTGGTTCATTTTAATTAACATGCTAGTGAAAATTTAGAGCAACTTTTTGTTTCTAAACCCAAGTATCATTGGTTAAAGTATGCTAATTATCTTTAGATTGACTTGACAGAAACCTGCACTGGGTCAGTCACTTATGGCACATTCCAAAGGTGGCTCTTGAGAGAACCCCCTGTGACAAGTGATCTTGATTTATCAAGGAGAGCCTTCGGGGTATGTGAGTGCACCAGGAGAGGAAGTTTTTCCACAGCCATTGGCCACGCCTGCCCGGGCTGATCAGAGTTGTGAGTCACTGAGGTGGTGGCCGTGACTTTCCTCTCCTCTCCCTTAAAAGGCAGTAAGTGATGGTTTGAGACTTTGCTTCAGCGAACAGCCAACTCCTGCAGCACAAATAGGGACTAACCAACTATGCCCGTGGTTTTGGTAAGGCTGACAGCAGAAAGTGAGTGAGAGCTACTTCGGTCATAAACTAGATGATTTTCCGTGACGCTAGAAAATATTTTTCTGTCTAAATACAGCATCGTTTTGTTTGGTTGTTAATAAAGGCATTTTTCCTTAATCTGACTAACTTAGGTATGTTGATGATTCTATAGCTCTTCAAATAGCACTTGGAAATAAAGACATAAATACTTTGGAACAGATCGATGACTACAATCCAGACACTGCTACGGTAACTTTTTAATGACCGCCTTATTAAAGAGCACATTTCAGCTCTGTCCCCGGGCTGTGGTTAATAAAAGATGGCTGTATTGACTACGTCAGCTATGAACAAGGATGTTATGGATCACTAAAACAGTAATGAGGCCAAATCCCTAGCAGATCTTTCTCTTAGAGAAATTCCTGTAGGAAGCATTAATTGTGTACCAAACCACTTAATTCCTTCCGTTTATCTAAAATTTACTTTCAGTTTTCTACTCACCAATTTTGCTTTTTTTCAAAAAAACAATCAATGGGATCTAATGCCATGAGCCATATACTGCTTACAATATTTTTATTTTATACCCATTCCCTCGATTATTCTTAATTACCTTCCTTGTTAATTTTCAGTAGGTATCACCTCGTTTGTTTTATCCTTACTTTAAGTGAGAGACGGCTTAGGTTCCAAGTTCTGGTGGGATTTTTGTCAGGTGGGATTCATGTTCCAAGTACCAGCATTTTTTGGTACTTTGGCTATCCTGCTCTATTCGTGTATTATTGACATCGTCTTAGCAGATCATATGTTGTAACTGTGAATAACTTATAATGACCTTTAAAAATGATTGCTTACCAATATTAATTGGCAATAAGTGCTTTGGCAGAGAAAATTTTATGTAAGATTCAGTGTAGCCCAAAGAGTAGCCTCCTCTTTCTGTGTATTGTCCACTAGTGATGGTACCATGTACAGGTCCTTATAGACACAACATGAGACCTGTGAGAGCTGGAACTCAATGGGACAGCCTTGTTTTTCCAGGTCTCACAAGTTTTCCACCTCTGCCAGGGCTCAGTCTTCCTGCTTTTCTATCACTCTTTATTAGTGGAAGATATTTGAGTTTGCCTTCTCTGACAGGTTTCCACTTTATACACATTCTGACTTTAGCAGGTTTTACTGTAGTTTGTTTCTTTGATTGTTTGGTTTGAACTCAACCAATTTCTAGAGATGGGATAGTTGGTTACTTTAAATACATAATTTTATGGTTTTAACTTTCAGGTGCATGTAAAGGGTACATAAATGCTTATTTAGAAGCTTATTAGGCTTATTAAAAAAAATTACCAGGTAATTATTAAGCTAATTAATATTCTTTATTGAAATAATGACCAAACTGTGAAAGTACTGTTTTTTCTGGCCATAATTCTTTGATTGCAGTCTTATTTCTTGCTCTGCTCATCTTAGGAAGATTAATTTTTTTAGTTCTTAGAAATGAGCTAACAAGGCCATTTGACTCTCATTGTAAGAGAGACAGACTTAGGCCTATATGACACATTTAATGGAAAAGTATAGGACCAGCAAGTAGAAAATGTTATTACAGGACAGATACTGTATTTTTATGCAAATAAAGTGTGACTACTACGTTTGTTTGCCAACCATGCCCTCGTCCCACAAAGTACTTTCATAAGCACACAGCTATGCCATTTTTTTTTTACAAGTTGCTATAAAAAAATTAGCATAGTGCACTTACAAAAATACTAGGTGGGGGCAGGCACAGGCCCGCTTGACAAACATATGTAGAAAGTGTGGGCTTTTGCATAAAAATACGGTATTTCATTGAAAGTTGATCTTTTTAAGGGTAATTTAATATATTGGAATCGACTTGACTGCAGTGGGTTTTGGTTTAATATATTTACAGTAATTTCCCCTTATCTTCTGGGGTACGTTCCAAGACCTCCCGTGTATGCCTGAAACTGCGTTAGTACCAAATCCAATACATACTATAATTTGTCCTATACATGCATACCTATCATGAAGTTTAATTTATAAATTAGGCACAGTAAGAGATTAACAACAACAACTAATAGTAAAATAGAACAATTATAACAATATACTGTAATAAAAGTTACATGAAAGATGAAGCAGGGCAGTGTGAGATTTCATCATGCTATGTACTCATTTAACATTTTCGAACCTCGGTTGATCACGGTTGACTGAAACCGCAGTAGATAAGGGGGAGGGGGATACTAAAAATTTATGTTGATACAAAGGCAAATAAATTGACTAGCTTTCTTCAAGTAACCTTTTTTCTTTTACTATTTTAGCCTGCCCAATCCAGAAGTCATAATTGGAATGACAGAACATGCCAAAAGTCATCTAATGTGAATAGCATTTGGCGTAGAAATCATTGCTCTAGACTTGAGCTGGATATTGTTTCAAAGGCTACACCATTGAAGGAAGATCCAACTGTTGTGGGCATTGAACAAGTGATTAGTACTAAAAAGTTAAATCTTCGAAAGAAGATATCTGTGGTAAAAAGACCAAGAAGTGGTATGTATTTTGTTTTTGGGAAACACTAGTGAGTATTGGTCACATCTAAGACATCGCTGCCAAACCCAAGGTCACTAAGATTTTCTTCTAGAAATCTTATAGTTTTAGCTCTTACATTTAGATCTATGATCCATTTCAAGTTAATTTTTTAATGTGGTATGAGATAAGGGTAAAGGTTCACTTTTTTTGTATATGGCAATCCAGTTGTTCTGGGTCATTTGTTAAAAAGGTTATACTTTTCCCATTGAATTGCCTTGGCATATTTGCCAAAAATCAATTGACCATAAATACTGTGGGTCTATTTCTGGACTCTATTATTCTGTACTATTGATCTCTTTGCCTATACCTTTGTAAAGCCACACTGGATTAATTACTGTAAGCTTGATGGTAAATTTCAAAATCAGGTACTGTAAGTCCGCTAAGTTTGTTCTTTTAAACGTTTTGGCTGTTCTATGTTCTTTGCATTTTCATATGCACTTTGGAATCAACTTGTCAATTTTTACTAAAAAACCCTACTGGATTTTGATCGGGATTTCGTTGAAATTCTTTAGATCGATTTGGGTAGAATTGGTATCTTGACAATATTGAGTTTTCTGATCCACATATTTAAGTTGCTTTTCATTTAAGTCTTCAGAAATACTTTGTAGTTTTCATTGCACAGGTCTTGCAAATCTATTGTCAAATTTATCCCTAGGCATATCATATTTTTTATGCTATTTTAAGTGATATATATTTATTTTGATTCCTAATTGTTTTTTGCTAATGTATAGAAATACAATTAGTTTTGTATGCTGTATATTGACCTTATATTCTTTCACCTTGCTAAACTCACTCGTTAGTTCTAATATCTCTTTTGTAGATTCTCTGTGATTTTCTATGTAGACCATCATGTCATCTGTTAATACAATGTTACTTTCCTTTTCCAATCTAGATGCCTTTTATTTCTTTTCCTTGCCTGCTAGAACCTCCAGTACAATGTTAAACAGAAGTGTTGACAGTGGAATACTAGGTATTAGGACAAGGTGTGATTTTTTTTTTTTCCCCCCACCATACAAGATGTTTAGAAGTAGAAAGAATAATTTTACAGTATCTGTTCCTTCTCACTTCTTCTCTCCCTCAGACATCTGTGTGAATGAAAGGCAAACAACAAAAACCAAACAAAGCCCTTTGTGAACTTTTAGTTTATGCCTTATTTTTTAAATTTAGGTAAAGATTAAACATGCTTGACCAAAATGGCCTGATTCCTCATGAACCTAAATCTTTTTCATGGTAACATCTCTGAACCGTTGTTTCTTTGTCTGACATGGGAATGACATTGCCTGTTTCACAAGTTTCCGTGTATGTCATATAAATTAATTTGTAGAATCACTTGGAACATAGTAAGTATACTGTGCATTTAGTTCCTTCCCTCCTGCTATCAAGACAGCCTACTCTTTTTATGTAGAGGGCTCATTATCACCAAATTCTTGTGTCAGACTATGTCCTCTTTGTTATAACTTTCACTTGTGCATTTCGTCCCCTAGGCACACACAAACAGAAGAACAAAACAGTAGACTTAACCCCACTTTTATGTGGCAGCCCTTCATGTATAGATAAAGCAGCCATTGTAACCCTCCTAAATTTCTTCTTTTCTAGGCTAAATATCCCTTATCTATCCAGGTTGTGCTTTGGATACAAACCAGTTTTTTAATAATTGTATAACTATTACAGTGAGTATGATTCTTGAGATGTGGCCTGGTTACCATGGAATGCAGTAAATATTTAGAATTGTGGCACTATTTCAGTCCTTCATCCAGAGACTATGTTCTTATTATTGCAAACTAAGATTGTGTTAGCTTTTATTAGCAATCTTGTCATTTTGCTGATTTTTACGAAGTTTATA
Source organism: Elephas maximus indicus (assembly GCF_024166365.1). NCBI lineage: Eukaryota > Metazoa > Chordata > Mammalia > Proboscidea > Elephantidae > Elephas > Elephas maximus. The sequence continues at coordinate 22,271,205 of NC_064842.1, read as the reverse complement.
ATCAAGGTTTGCCAGTTGCTTTTAAGCCAGGTACAATTATATTTCTAAAACGTGGGTTAAGTTATCCTTATTGAGGTAATCTCACCCATTTTAGTCCATTGTTCTGCCTGTTAGTGTTTTTTCTCCTTTGAATCTGTACAGAAGCAGACTACCGCATCTTTCTTCCGAGGAGCAGCTGGTGGGTTCAAACTAGTGACCTTTCGATTAACAGCTGAGCACTTAGCCACTACACCATCAGGGCTCCTTATAGATAACTAGGTCATCTAGAAATTTGAGAAATGTCCATAATTTGGCTCCCTGTGCCTTAATGTTGTGGTTAAAGTGTGTTTAGTTGTATAATATTTAACTGAGTCAGACCAAGTGCAGAAATCTAGAGCACTACCCTAGAGACAGACCTCCTTTCAGGCTCCTAGTCACCAACAGTCTTTTTGGGCTGTTCAACTTGTTGCAAATCCATGCAACTAATACTAGAGATTTCGCTATGTCGTCCACTAGGATAATATGAGTGGCACTGACATGTCTTGCTGAATTCAATATACGCTAGATCCGTGGCACTTCCCTGAATGGCTAGGTTAACAACCTTATCATAAAAAGAAAATGAGGTAGTCTAACCCTGATGGTGTAGAGGTTAAGAGCTATGGCTGCTAACTAAAAGGTCAGCAGTTCAAATCCACTAGGTGCTCCATGGAAACTCTAGGGTTGCTATGAGTTGGAATTGACTTGATGGCAACAGGTTTAATGGGCATGGCTTATTCTTGCTGAAGTCTTGATGGGAATCCTAGAACACTTTTTCCTTCTAGGGGCTCACACTTCCCTATATAATAGACAGATTTATACTTTTGCCAGGGATCAAAATCAAGCTTACTGATCTATGTTGTTGTTAGGTGCCATTGAGTTGGTTCCAACTCATAGCGACCCCACGTACAACAGAACGAAACACTGCCGGGTCCTGTGCCATCCTCACAATCTTTTTTATGCTTGAGCCCGTTGTTGCAGCCACTGTGTCAGTCCATCTCATTGACGGTCTTCCTCTTCTTCACTGACCACTTAGTTTACCAAGCATGATGTCCTTCTCCAAGGACTGATACCTCCTAATAACATGCCCAAAGTATGTGAGAGTAAGTCTCGCCATCCTTGCTTCTAAGGAGCATTCGTACTTCTTCCAAGACAGATTCGTTTGTTCTTTTGGCAGTCCATGGTATATTCAGTGTCCTTCTCCAGCACCACAATTCGAAGGCATCAATTCTTCTTTGGTCTTCCTTATTCATTGTCCAGCTTTCACATGCATATGAGGCGACTGAAAACACCATGGCTTGGGTCAGACACACCTTAGTCTTCAAGGTGACATCCTTGGTTTTCAACACTTTTAAAAAGGTCTTTTGTAGCAGATTTGCCCAATGCAATGTGTCTTTTGATTTCTTGACTGCTGCTTCCATGGATATTGATAGTAGATCCAAGTAAAATGAAATCCTTGACAACTTCGATCTTTTCTCCATTTATCATGATGTTGCTTATTGGTCCATTTGTGAGGATTTTTATTTTCTTTATGTTGAGGTGTAATCCATACCGAAAGCTATCAGTTTGTTATACTGTGGGGGCTTGCATGTTGCTGTGATGCTAGAAGCTATGCTACCAGTATTCAAATACCAGCAGGGTCACCCATGGCAGACAGGTTTCAGCTGAGCTTCCAGACTAAGACTAGGACGAAAGACACCACAGTCTGCTTCTGAAAAGAATTAGCCAGTGAAAACCTTATTATACTGATCTAATACTGATCTACAGCTTTTTAAAAATCTAGCATTTAAAAAATCTGTAGCATCACCTTCTTGTCTCTGTATTTTGATACCTCGACCATCTTACCGACCTCGTAAAGGTTAGAGTAGTGTGTACTTAGGAGTCTCTGGGTGGTGCACACAGTTAACGCAGCAGCTGCTAACTGAAAGGTTGGCGATTCAAGTGCAGCCAGAGGCTCCTTGGAAGAAAGATCTGACGATCTACTTTCAAAAAATCAACCGTTAAAAACAATGGGGAGCATAGTTCTACTCTGACACACATGGGGGTCACCATGAGTCAGAGTCGACTCTAACAACAAGTAGTTACTGGTAATATGTACTTAACCTCCATGGAATGGAAGCTGTTTGGATTCTGAGAATTAGTTGAACTAATTTAAAGCTATCTTTTCTCTATGTCCTTGCTTATCTCAGGCTTTAACTTTTTGTATTATTTAGTGTTTAGATTTGTTCTAATACCACAGATTACATTTGATGCAAAGCAGTTTCTAGGACTCCATAGCTAGGTAGTCAGAATTACTTTTGACTACATGACAATCACAGGTACTTCAAAACTGTAACATGGGGATGGCTTGTGTAGCTGCTGGCTTTATTGGAACATTTTTTAAATAAATTATACATTTACATATAAGTTGCCTCTAAATTTTTTTTTTAACGCTTAAAACTAAATTCTTAGTATAACAAGTAAATATAAAAGCCATACAGAATTAATTAATTATGCCCTGAAATTGTGGTTTGCATTATGTCACATAAAATCGTACAAATAACATGAAATCTTATTTGTGTAATTTTAGAACACAATCGAGGCCGCTTTTTGAGGCATCCTTGTATTTCCTCTTGTGGAGCATAATTAAAAAAATTAAAAAAATCACTTTTAGAATAGTAGGTTATAAACTGTGAAGTTAAGACGAAATCTCCAACTACACATACAACCAAGATTTACAAATAATTTTGTTTTTATTTAGAAGAGCTGTCAGAAGATGACCTACTGAGTCAGTATTCTCTTTCATGTACAAAGAAGACCAAGAAAGATAACTGTGAAGGTAATAAATCACTGAACTCTTCTGAAATGTTCACGCCTGACCTGGTAGATGGAACTGCTAGGAAAAAAAGCACAAGCACGCCGCCTAGGACAAGAAATAAATTTGCCACATTTTTACAGAGAAAAAACAAAGAAAATGATGCCGTTGTGGTTCCAGGGACCAGAAGCAGGTATAGTTATATATACAGAATGTTGTGTGTCTATTGTATTATGTACTATATTGATGTTTATTTTAATTTGTATCTAGTAAATAATTTAGTAGGGTAGGCGTCTACTTTTTTGGTCTCTTTGAAACCTAAATACAATTTTGCAAAATATTTCTAGAAATATATTCAAATGTAGATGACTTTGGAGTTCTAAAATTAATTGAGTACCCAAAACTAGGTGCTCTGGTTATAAAAATGAGAAAGACATAGTCTGTTGTTGAGAAGCATGTGGTCTAGTTGGGCAAGTTAGGTACATAAGCAAAATATTTCGATAAATTGTGGTGAAGGCAGTGATAAAAGTATGCATGGGGGTTTTGAGGGTTAAAGGGGCATCTCATGCCAGGGCAGTGGTGGCAAAGGGTGAGAGATGTCAGATACTGCTGCTTAGGTTTAAGTGACAAGTGGGGTGAAGCAGACAAAGAATGGAGCCAAGTACCTTCTCAGTAGAGTCAAACAGCTTGACCAAAGGCATGGGTGTGGGGAACACGACTTGCTGTTGATCGTTGAATTTCTTTACCTACCGCCACAGTGCAAGTCAGGGAAAGGTAGATGATGAGTGAGCAGAAATAAGCTGGAGGCCAGTTCATGGAAGCTTGTATGCTGAGCTAAGAAACATTGAGTCTTTAGAGGTGATGGAAAACATTTAGGAGGGCTATTGCCACAGTCCAGGAGAGCAATGATGTGATGGTCAAGAGTCACTATTACTTAGGGGTTGAGAATTTGGACTTGAGTCAGGCCATGTGGCTTTGAATGCTGTCCCGTCCACTCATTAGGTGTTTGCCTTGGGCATGCCAACTTCTCAGTGCTTCAGTTTCCTTGTTTTAAAAAATGGGGATAATCATTGTAACAGCATCAGGGCTGTTGAGAGGATTAAATTTAGTTACTATAAGAGTATAACACAGGGCCTGACATGATTAGCACACAACAAACAGCAATTATTTTATTGTCTTTGGATAGTGGTGCCACCACGTGAAATTAGGGATATTAAGTGTCAGAAGTTATTTACGCATGATAGAGTAACTCCAAGAAAAAGAAAATTTACCAGCCCTATATTCCTCTAGGAAACCCTGCCGGCGTAGCAGTTAGGAGCTACAGCTGCCACCCAAAAGGTTGGCAGTTCGAATCCACCAGGTGCTCCTTGGAAACTCTATGGGGCAGTTCTGCTCCGTCAGCTTCCTTTGAAATAATAATTGGGAGTAAGTTTTTGACTTATGATTTTCTGGCCTGGTGTATATAGCAACATAATAAGAACTAAATATTATTAAATAGTTTTCTTAGCTAATTCTCAAAGTTCTTTTACATGTTTTCTTATTTCTCACAATATTCGAAATACACAGGTTTAGCATTATCGTCTCTGTTTTGGGAGGTTAAGAGATTGAGGCTCTGAGAGGTTAAGAAACTTTCCTAGAGTCATATGGTTAGTACTGGTGAGAGGAGAAATTCCCAGTCACAAGTGATGTGGAGTGAAAAGAGCACATGATCTGATAAACCTGGATTTGAATTCTGCTTTGCCCCCTTATTGGCTGGGTGATCTTTCACACACTATTTAGCTCTCCTGAGCCTATTGCTTTATCTGTAAAATGTGGATGAGCACGCACGTAAGGTATCTGTGAAGATGAATAGACATTATGTGTACGGGGCACCCAGCACAGTGCTTGGCCGTTAATAGAATTCAGTGTGCATCACCACCTTATTCTTCAATGTAATGCAACTAAAAGGAGCTGTTAAATATGCAAAAAATTGTCTCCGATCATCTTTTTTTGGTAAGTCTAGTTTTAAATCCTTATTGTAGGGATACTTATTTTAGAAACATACCAGTTAATCAGTTAGGTAATACCATAGCCTAATTATAAAGAAGGAGCCATCAAATGGGAAGAGTTCTGGGTTTGGATTCTGTTCTCCACCTGATTAAGATTTTATGACTCTGGGCATTGTCACTATAACTTCTCTTTTCCCGTGAAATAATACATGGACAAATATTTGCACTCAAATAAGAGTATGGGCATGATAGAGATTACTGTTTATTTTTAAAAATTAATTTTGCGATTGGATCTAGGAGCCGCTGGTTTCTGTTTAGTGAAAAGCTTAGTAAGACCTCCCCTTCCATGCACTGCTTCTTATCCTGTACCCACAAACCTTATCTGGGGAGTCTGATAAAAGGATCGAGAGGACTTTTACTCTCTAGTGTTTAGTATTGACTCGGCGGCAGCAGGTCTGGTTTTGGCTTTGAGTGTTTAGCAAATTTTCTGTTTATCTTGAATTGAACTAATGTGTATTATTAGGGAAGTAAATTCTCTCTAACTTTCATATTTCTCTGATCATATAATCTAAGATTTATTTTTAAACCTAAATACTCCCGGATAAATCTCTAACAGTGATACTGATCTGACATTTGTATTGGAATGTTTTTAAGGGATTTTTTTTTAAGCTGATAAACTGAAAAAAGTAATACCTGTTTATAATACAGAATTTAAGAGTTGGTTTGAAAGTTTTAACCTCAATATTTAAAATAGTGTAGAAGTTTATCAGCTAGAAGTAATATCAGTGTACAGGGCTACTAAAAGGTCCCAGATGCTCTGATACTAGAAATAAAACTAAGATGAGAACTAAATGGCTAATTTCTATCTTGCCTGCTACAAATATGAGACAAGAGTTATAAACAAATAGTCCTTTCTATTGCACATTTTCTTATCTGTTTAAATATTTCACTACTAGCCATGTGTCAGTCACTATCCTAGATACTGTGGAGGATACAAAACTTCAGAAACAGTACCTGCCTCAAGTGGCTTATGTTCTGTTTGAGAGTTAAAAGGGTTTGGAGAATGAACACCTATATAATGATTAAGCATAGATAAAACACACAAGCTCCAAATACATGTGTGTACAAATAACTGCTTCTGTTACTGGGTAGAAACCCCAGGTTCTTGCTCGGCATGACTCGTATTGGCCAATAAACGAGAGACCAAGGTGGGAGAACAAGAAAGGCACCTTTATTTCAGTGTACAAGGAAAAGGAGTCAATCGGAGCTGCTGCTGCCAAGATTGCTCCCCAAGGGTGGGCAGACAAATTATTTTTAAAGGGGTTTACAAGTAGGGAGTTCACACAAGTTACATCAGCAACATTCTTCATCATATTACGCAGGCGCAATGGGGTTTACCTATAACGTCCAAGCAAAACCAGGATTCAAGTGTGAAGCTGTGGGAGAGTAAGTCCAGCAAAGGAAACAGAATTTTTAATGTAACACCGTGGGGGCTCTGCCTCGTCTCTTCCATTTCTTTTTGAACATTGGTCATTCAGACCCGGTATCCATTTTGAACCTTAGCCCAGATCAGAATTGTTTGGCATATTCTTGGGGAGGTCAAATATTGGACCCAGGTCTTTCATTGTGGCTGTTGACCTCTTGTTGGTTTATAATTATTTACTAAATATTAAAAGAGTGGCTTTTATGCCCTGTTTATGTGGATGTTTCCCTCGAGCAGATGACTCCTGGCTGGCTCACCAGAAATGTTACCAGGTGGAAACCCCAGGTTCTTGCTCGGCATGACTCTTATTGGCCAATAAACGAGAGACTGAGGTGGGAGAACAGGAAAGGCACCTTTATTTCGTTGTACAAGGAAAAGGAGCAGTCATGGCAGCCGCATTTCTAGATAACCAAAACCAAACCCATTGCTATTGAATTGATTCCGACTCAGAGTGACCCTATAGATAAAAAAAAAAAATAGTCCTGTCTAAAAATTGATTGTATAATGTGTGAATTTGGCATGATCAAAACTTAAACACGAAAGCTCAAGACCTATACTGCCTTTGTTTATGAAAGTCTATATTTATAAGACTTTTCTTTTTAAAGAAACTGGACCATTCCATTTTGAATCTTGCTGCCCTTGTGAGAAAACTCTGAAGTACTCATCGATATTTCTGTCGTCTCAGGTTTTTTTGTAGTTCCCTAGATCCTGCTGACTGTGTATCAAAGAAAGAAAGCAGCCAGCCTTTAGATGAAAGTGCTGTCACAGACGAAGAGACCCATCTAAAAGAATCAGATTGTCTCGAAGGCAAGAGGCTGGCTGATACAGACGTAGCACGTAATTCAAGCGATCAGAGGCTGGCTGATACAGACGTAGCATGTAATTCAAGTGATCAGATTCCTGATGATGTATCCATGTTTGCTGCTGAAGAGTCTCAGTCTTTGAAGACCAACCAGTTCACAAGGACCATCTCACCACCCACTCTGGGGACTCTAAGAAGTTGTTTCAGTTGGTCTGGAAGTCTTGGAGATTTTTCCAGAAGTCCTAGCCCTTCTCCAAGGACAGCACTGCAGCGGTTCCGCAGAGAGAGTGATTCTCCCACCTCTCTGTCTGAGAAGAGTGAGATGGCTGCTATATCTCCATCAAACAGTGGTGAGTCAGGTGATGAATCTCATCCCTCACGTGAAGTGGGGCGGCCTTCACACTCTCAGGAATGCATAGAGTTATCACCACATGATTTGAATGCATCAAAACTTTCTCAACCTTCTAGTAAAGATTCAGATTCAGAGGTAAGTCAGATTATGAAGCCTTTGTTTTCAAATTCATGTATGAGAGAAAATAAGGTGTTAATAAGATAATTGAGGGAATTTTGCCTAAATTTTGGAAGGAATTGGCTGTCTTAATTTTTCACTATAGGTTCTATAATGTAGAAAGTCCCCATTTTATTCATTTGAAGGACTTGTCTGTACCTTCTATGTTTGAAACTCTTGTACATTCAATATAAGTATATACCTCCTGAGTCACTGTGCTTCTGTTGATAGTTGTCTCAAGTTGTGGAACAGTTAAGACCTAGGCAGAATGATAAACTGTGAAATGAAACATTATTATAAATGTAATATTTAAATCCCTAATATACTCTTGAATTCAGTAACATTTGCCTTATAAAGAAATGGTCGTTTTACTGTGATGGTTTAGTAGTCTGTCTTAGCTTTTAGCACTTTAGATATATGTTTTCACTCAGTCTTATTCTTGCTAAGCTTTCCCTTTATAACAAAACAAAGTAATAATACAAATGATATTATGTTATTCAGTTTTAAATTTAAATAAAAGCATCCTATCCATTTTTTTCTTATATCTAAAGGGTCGTAATGAGTTGGAATCAACTTGATGGCAAGGGGTTTGGTTTTTTTGTTTTGATTAAAGTATCTTTTATTTTGACTTAAATAAAATCAAAACTTCCAATAAGTACTGGTTACAAGATCCAATAGCATTAAACAGTGAGACCTCTGAGAGCCAGAACTCAGTGGGACTGCCTTGGCTTTCTAGGTCTCACAAGTTTTCTGCCTTTGACAGGGTACACTATTATCACTTTTCTATCGCCCATTTCTCTGTCAGCTCTGGGGGAAAGCCCTTGTCATCAGTCTTCCCCTGGTCTAGGAGCTTCTCAACTCAGGGACTCCAGATCAAAAGGACACACACCACTCCTGGCTCTTGTTCCTTGGTGGTAATGAGGTCCCTCTCCTCTCTGCTCAATTCTCAAAAGAGATTGACTCAAGATGCAACCTAATCCTGTAGATTGTGTCCTGACTCATTAACATAACTGCCTCTAATCCTACCTCATTAACATCATAGAGGTTAGGATGTACAACATATAGGATAATCACATCAGATCACAAAATGATGGACGCCACATAATACTGGGAATCATGACCTAGCCAAATTGACATGTATTTTGGGGGCACACAGTTGAATCCATAACGCCACCTTACACTGGTTCCAGCTTTTGCAGGTTTTACTGTATTTAAAAATAACGCGATGGCGTGATAAAAATAGCTTTCTTTAATCTGAGTTCTCTATATTTATCAATATAACATACTTCATTTATCTTTACCAACTATAATCAACAAGCTGTAAGACAAACTAAGCCACAGTATTATTTGACAGAATTTTTATATCTTATAATTCTGGATATTGGATAAAAATATAGCATCTAATAAATCAGTATAGCTTGTGTTCATCGAAAAGTAAATATTTGACTCAAGTTCCCAAAGGAACCTTGATTTGGGCTCAAAATTGAAAAATAACACCAGGTAATATGTAGAAACAAATGGTTTTCATTAGGAGAAAGCTGAAATCAACTTATTTGAATCCAAAAATCTGTCCCATGTGGCGTTTTTTAAGTTCTTAAGAGTATGCCAAACCAAACTTATCTCCTTTGGAGACTTTTGCTATTTTTTCGCTTTTTTCTTGCTTTGCCTTCGATTTATCTGCTATACTGAGTACTGTCAATGCTAGTCGAGAAGACTCAGTTTCTTTTATTATTAACCTCTAGTTTAATATCATCTTTTTCATTTTCACTTTATACTGTATTTTTCTTGGCACTAGTTGGATACCACCACAGTTGCTGTCTCTTGATCATATTTCCTAAAAACAGTACCATCTATGCATAAGGAGACTTTTGAGTCCGCTAAGCTCCTTCGGGGCATTCTTTTTTCTTTTTCCAGCTTGCATCTTTTTGTTCCACTTACTTTGTAAGCCCTTAGCCACATTTTTACTGAGAAGCCTTACCATCTCACAGGCTGTGGGCTGATCATGCTGGCCAGAGCTCTCCACATTTCTCAACTATTTTTTTGTACTAATCAGTTAGGGAAACATGACACTCCCCACCCCTCAAATGCACACAGAACAAAACTAGGCGTCCTTCACTCAGTCGTCTCTCTTGCCACCAGAAGCAGTAAACTCCCTTTAGGATAGATGAATTGTTAGGTCTCAAAGAATTGGATGCCAAGAGTTAACATAAAAAACTCTATAATCTTTCTTTGATTCGGAGAATGTTTCAGAAATCCACAGTGTCACTGGGGCTTCATTTTGAAAATCGATTTTCATTATATTGTTCTGAAGAAAATGTTTCTGTACTAAAGAAAGCAACAACCATAGACCCTGTGTGCATTGAGTTCAATGACCCTGTTGTTACTGGGTGATGTCAAGTCCATTGCAACTCATAGCGACCCCACGTGACGGAGTAGAACTACCCTATAGGGCTTCCTATGATGTAATCTTTACGGGAGCAAATTGCCAGGCCTTTTTTTTTCCCGCAGAGGGGCTTGTGAGTTCCAACCACCAACCTTTTGGTTATCAGCAGATCTCCTAACTATTGTGCCACCGGAGTTCCTTTCACTGACCTTACGTGAAGTGAATTATCTTAGGATCTCACTTAAAACCTTTAAGAAAGTATTTAGTCCAGAGTTAACACTGTTAGCCATGAACAAAGAATATTAGACTTTCCGTATAAGTTATAATGCAAGTTAACGATGTATTTTTCAATATTGGGTTGTTTTTAAAATATATGATATTGTATAAAGAGCCCTGGTGGTGCAACGGTTAAGTGCTCAGCTGCTAACCAAAAGGTCAGCAGCCTACCAGCAGCACCACGGTAGGAAGATGTGGCGGTCTGCTTCCGTAAAGATTTACAGCCTTGGGAACCCTGTGGAGCAGTTCTACTGTGTCCTATAGGGTCACTATGAGTTGAAATTGACTGGATGGCAGTGGGGTGAACGTTGCGTAGAATCCTAAGATAAATATTTAAAAAAAAAAAAAAACCTCTTGGAAAAATGCAGAAACGGTAAAGTCTTCTGATTTCTTCTCATTGTCCTTTTTTAATGGACTTACACAGGAATTCAGATAATGAGGAAACTCTGTCTCTAGAAGAGTCTTACATGGTGAGACTGGGGGCTGGGAGTGGGTCTTAAAGTCATTGCTGAAGTTCAGTGTGCAGTGCTACTCTACTTCCTAAAAGTAGATGCCTGTTTTCTTCTTTAATGTCCAACATGTTGCACAATTAAAAGAAGGCACGTGCTGTAGTAGTTAAAGTTAGCAATTTAGGAAGACTGTCAGCCAAGCTTGAGTAAAGCAGTGGTCTTATAGCAGCAGACTCTTGTTTTATCTGAGTCAGCATTTTGACAGATGCCTAAAACAGTTCAGAAAAGGCGTCAATTTTAAAAATATACTTTGTCCGATACAATTGACTTCCCCAGCTGAAACACTAGCCTGTTTCTTCAGTAAGATCACTGGCAAACATCAGCCTTTTCGTATTAGCTTCATTTTCATTCTTTAATTCTACCGAGTGTTTTTTATATGTCTTTCCTCTGAAATTTTTGTTTACACTGGTTGTCTAATTTTACTTGTTTTACATTTTGTTGAATATTGGTTGTCATAAAAATTCCAGAGTAAAAACCGAGTTTTTCTTTTTTTAATCTGGGGCATCTAGGGATCTGACTGTAATTTTAAGTCACTTGATAATCAAGATTACCAAAACTCCAAGCTGCATTTATCTCACTTTTCGAAAAAAGACAGACTTCGAAGGAACAAGGTAAAACGTTTATTTTAAAAAATTGTTTTTTTAATTCAGAAATACTGCTTGTTCATGATTAAAAAAAAAAAAAAAAAAAGGAGAAATATAAGCAAAATTAAGATACAGGTGGTCCCAGACTTAGGACATGTTCAAGTACAACAAACTGCACTTACAACCATCCTTTTTTAGGGGAGAGGTGCGTCTTATGGTTAGCGATGTGTCGCAGTGCATAGTTTGCTAATGTTATCATTCTCAGGTACTCCCTCGCAGATGTTCAATTTTATGGTTTACTGTTGTAAACACTGCCAGATTTATACAGATACTGATAGTTAAAGGAATAACAACGAAAACTTTAAAAAAGGAGTTGTCTTATGTCAGAACCAACTTAGGACAGAGTCGTCGGAATGGAACCCCATCGTAAATGGGGACTACCTGTACCTTTTTTCTTATTTACCGGAGTCCCTGGGTGGTGCGAATGGTTAACGTGCTTGTTGCTAACCGAAAGGATGGTGGTTCAGATCCACTCAGAGGCTCCTTGGAAGAAAGGCCTGGCGATCTACTTCCCAAAAATCAGCCACTGAAAGTCCTATGGAACACAACTCTACTCTGACACACGTCGGGCCTCCAGGAGTCGGAATCAGCTTGGCAGCAACTCGTTTGGGTGTTTTTTTTTTCCCTTATTTACACAAAAAGACTATTTCCAAACCTTCTAGAATCATGTTTGTGTGTGATTGTATTGTAGGTGTTTAAGTTATGAAACCTGCCATTTCTCTTGTAGTGTATATTAAAATTCTTTTTCCATGTACTTGTATAATTACTTATAAACCAAAAACCTGTTGCCATTGAGTTGATTACAATTCATAGTGGCCCTGTAGGACAGAGTAGAACTGCCCCATAAGGCTTCCAAGGAGCAGTTGGTGGATTGGAACTGCTGACCCTTTGGTTAGCAGGATTTGAACTGCTGACCCTTTGGTTAGCAGCCATATAAATAAAGTATAATTACTTACAGTTGCTATATAATATGCCATTGTATGGTTTAGCTATTCCCCTTATGTTTGTCATTTACCTTTCAAAATTTTTGCTATAGCCAACAGTATTGCAACCACAATCTTGTGACTAAATATTTGAGTACATCTTATTTCCTAGAGATGAATTCCATGGAGTAACATCACTGGTTCAAAGGCCTGTCTGATTTAAGTCTTTGATTATCTATTGCCAAAAGGCTTTCTAGAAACTGTGTACTCATAATAAGCCAGGTTTTTAATCCAAGTAGATAAATGTTTGGGTGACTGCATAATGAAAGTGTAGTTTGTAATTTAAATGTTCTTGCCCATCAGTGGGAAAGCACTAATTCCTAGCTTAAAAATGGGCAAGGGACACGAACAGAGATCACAGAACAAAAAGTACGTATGGTTGAATAATATATGAAAGCATGTTCAACCTTACTTATATTCAAAGAATGCAAATTAAATTAATACAGTTTCTTACATCTCTGATTTCCAAAATGTGTTCTTAATTGTACTCATCTTTTATGGGGTATAGTGAGATGAACAGTCTCATATTTAAGAGAGTGAATTAGTCTGCCAATTCTGGAAAGCAATTTGGTGGTATGCTTATTGCCAAAGAGTTCAAATAGTTTGACCCAGTAAGTGTGTTCTAGAACTCGAGCCCCAAGAAATAGTCAGAATTTAGGTACAAGAACGCTTGTTCCTGCATTGGTTACAATAGTGGAAAGGTGGAAATAATCAAAATATCTAACAGTGCAGGAGTGGATTACTAAATACATTATTGATTTTAAGCTATTAGATGTAGAGATATAGGTAAATTTTTTTCTGTTGTTTTCACATTTTTTTTGCATATTTTTCTAAAAGCATAAAAACATTTTAAATTTTTCAATAAATGATCTGCATATACATTCGAAAGAAGATTCCCATCTTACACTAAAAAAATCCCAAAGAGATTAAAGATATAAAATATATAAATTTGAGACTATTTTTAAAATCTTTGCATGAGAAAGGCATTTTCAAACATACAGAAAAAAACCCGTTGCCATCGAGTCAATCCTGACTCGTAGCAACCATACAGGACAGAGTAGAACTGCTGCATAGGATTCCTAAGACTGTAAGTCTTTACTGAAGCAGACTGCCACATTTTTCTCCCCCGGAGCCACTGGTGGGTTCCAACCACTGACTTTTCAGTTAGCAGCCAAGCACTTTAACCACTGCACCACCAGAACTCCTCTCAAACATATATACTAAATTGGAAAGATATCTGTATTATGCTTTGGAGTAATATGGAAAATTTAATATGGAAAAGTAAATTGGAGTAATAGGGGAAAACATGTTATTAAACAATATGTATATCATGCTGGGTTTTTTTCTTTTAAATACTTAAAAAGACTCTTGCACACGTGTATGTTTGCACAATCATAGTCAAAAGTCTGGAAAGGTACTTACAGAATTATTTGCACTGGTGGATAGAATTAGACATGTAGAAAAGTACTTTCCCAAAAGGAGTTATGTCTAGACATGAAAACATCCTTTTTTTTTTTTTTTAATTAAATATTCGGCCTCCAAGATCTGCACTGTCAAGTTTTAACTATCACTTCTGTTTTGGTGCCTCGCCAGATGGACCCTCCCTCTTGTTCTCTTCTCTAATGTCTAAAATAAAAAAATTTTTTTTTTTTTTTTTTACCTCTAACCACTTCTTCTCAGAACGTTTTTATTTCTATCTGCTGAATTAAATTATATTATTCTCTTTGACACTTAACTTCAAAATCTCAGGGCTGCTCTTTTTCTTTATAACTGCCAGCTCAATCCTTCTACACAGGGAAAGAAAAAAACGTGTATACCTAATTCCTAACATTTCTTTCACTGTCTTGTCTCTTGGTCACACTCTTTTTTCCCATCACCGGCACCCTGGTTCAGGATTTCATCCTTCATTTGTGAACCTTTGTTTTAACCTTCCCATTCCTTCTGCACCCTCTGGCAGACTAATCCCTTTCAAAGCCTTGTTTTATATACCTCACACTCGCTGTCCTTGATAACAACCACAACACGTCATTGGCTCCATATTGATCTCAGGGTAAAAATCAACCTTTCAGTGGAAACAACATAAATGTCAGTAGAGATTTGTTTAAGTAAATGATGACATACCTTTACAATGGAAGAACAGGCAACCTATTCAAAACAAAATTCAGTTCTACTTGTGAAATGGAAAAATCTCCAAGATATATCTTAAGTGGAATCAAGATATAATATTCGGTGTGAAAAACAAAGTACACAACAGTATGCTGCCAGTTGTGTATGTGTGTGTGTAAACGGTTCAGTGGTTACACAGGAAGGTAACAGTGATTGTCTCTGGAGGGAGGAGAGGGTACGGGAGGCCTACTTTTCTTTCTATTCTTTTGTGACTCTTGAATTTTGTGCAAATGCACGTATTACCTGTTAACATAATTATGATAATTTCTGTAGTAGACATTTATAAATAGCACATTTTTACCCATTGCCTGTGGATTATTTTTATGTGCCAGTGTATAAAGAATAGTTTGAAATTAACAAAAGGTAGCTGCTGTAACAAAACAGTCTTAAAAGCTGGGGCATTTAATCTTCAGGTTCCCGGGCTGTATAAATCTAGTTCCGCAGAGTCTCTTTCTACAACCAAGATCAAGCCCCTAGTACCTGCCAAGGTCAGTGGGCTGAGTAAGAAGGCAGCAAGCCTCCAGAGAAGGAACCATCGTAACGCTGAGAACAAGCCAGGACTGCAGATAAAAATCAGTGAGCTCTGGAGAAATTTTGGATTTAAAAAGTGAGTTGCCTCAGTCCTTATCCCAAAATAGGAAAAACTTTTTTTTCCTCTCTAATTTCAATACCTTTCTCCCAACTCTTTTCCTAATTTCTTATGAAATCAATTTCTGTTCCTCTCACATAAGAGAATTATTTCCCTCTAGTCCCTTTACATGTACTCACATAGAGTCAGCTAAAGGGACTAAAAAAAAAAAAAAAATTTAGTCCCTTTAGCTGACTCTATGTGAGTATATGTAACTTTAATTTCTGTACTTTCTTCTAGTAAAAAACTGGCAAACTAAAAAAAATCTCAGTTCTAAACCTAACTTTTGGAGTCTTTCTGTTGTTGGGTTTCTCCCCTTCTTATCTGTCAGGATTGTAATGAGAATGAAGTTCTTGTTAGTTAGGAGATGGGAGGGTAGTGTTGTTATCACACTACTGGATTGAAAGCTATTTATTTTCCTAAATTATCCATCTACAATGAGGGGAAGCCCTTGGGTCCTTCATACACCTCTATTTGTCCTGGTAGGTTATTCTCTAATTACTGGCCCCCTAAAAACACCAAGTTCACTTTATTATATTCTTATATTTTGCAGAAATTCTGAAAAGCTTCCTTCTTGTAAGAAGCCAGCTCCCCTGTCTCCAGTCGAAGACAACATCCAACTAACTCCAGATGCAGAAGATGATATATTTAACAAACCCGAATGTACTCGCGTTCAGAGAGCAATATTCCAGTAACGCAGGCTGCTTGGGAGGCTGTTGCCTGCAAGAGGATCTCAATCAATTTGAAGTCCCTATTTGGGAATGAGGCAGTTACCAGCCTGAAAGATTTGTTTTTAGATCTATGTCATTTTTAAAATAGAGTACATTTTGTATATTAACTATGTAATTGTTTCTTTTGCTCAGCTTTTTATATTTTCGTAAGAAGCTAAATAGAGGAATCATTTTTATCTCTGACAGCTTGTTGAAAGTTTTAATGTGAATTGTGCAAGTTCCCTGAAATTTAAAAAAATCTACTCTAAAGATATCTATAATGTTGTCACATATAAGGATAAGTGAAAAACCACAATTCTATAATCATTTTATTCTAGAGAAAAATCACTGTATTTCTTCAGCCTTTAAAATTTCCCCACCTGCTTTTCCTGTCTGTTCTTCAGGTTGAATTGAAGATAAAGTTACTGGGCTGAGGCGGGTGGCTGGTCAGGTGGAAGAGCATTACATGTCTGGGATGATGGTCTGGTATCCCTCAAGTGTGGCTGGGTTACAGGTTGACACTGGTGGAAAACTGCTTTCAGCCTAATATAAAATGAACTACTACTTATGCCATTAATAACTTTAAACTTCAGAAATATCCTCAGTGTTTCTTAATATGTCTTAAAGTGTGGGCCGAGAACTCCTTAATACATATTAAAACTAAGATCCCTAAAGGCAATATGAAGTACCAGAACTACAGGGTCTGTGATATGTACATTCTGCAAAACAATAGGCAAATGCCTGGAAAGAGAACCACTTATACAAGTGAAGATCTGACGTGAGAGGAAGTATAGGGAATATAAACGTATCTGAGATATAAAGGATGGATGAAGGGGACACAGTATTTTAATTTTTAAGTGAGACTTAGGCGACTCTTGGATGAATGAGTCGAAATGGAACAAAAACAATACATCAAAATTGTAAAAACCAGCAAAAAAAACATAGATCCCACAAAAGATCTAATTAAAATATATTCATTTCCTGGGGCTGCCATAGCAAAGTACCACAAACCGGGCAGCTTAACAATGGAAATTTATTCTCTGAACAGCTTGGAGGCTAAAAGTCTGAAATCAAGGTGCTGACAAGGCTGGTTCCTTCTGGAAGGTTCTGAGTGTCTTTTCCATGCCTCTTTTCTAGCTCTGGTGGCTGCCCACCATCTTGGCATTCGTTGATTTGTAGAGGAATTACACCACTCTGCCTCTGTTGTCACATGGCATCCTTCCCCATGTGTCTCTGTGTCTTATAAGGATACCAGTCATGCTGGGTTCCGTGCCCACTGTACTCCAAATGACCACCTTAACCAATTACATCTGCAGAGATCCTATTTCCAAATAAGGTCATATTTTGAGGTTCTGGGAAGGACATGAATTGTGGGGGACACTATTCAACTTAGTACACTAAAGAACAAAAGCAAATTTGAATTTCTTTGGAATGTTTCTTATAGAAAAAACTAAGAATGAGCCAAACATTGTCTACAAAAAGTTTAATCTCACTCTTGAAGCTCCATTTACATAACAGAAAAGGGATAAAACCCTGCAGAGTCACAAGAGTTAACAGAAAGGAAAAAGAGAAAAATCAGACGGGTTTGGAACATGAATGGAAGAATGGTAAGTGATTTAATGAAGAAGTGATAGTTTCTCCAGTGGGGGAAACCAACAAGAAGTACAAGTCTAGCTGGGCTCATTAAATGGGGATGTCACACAGGCTCCTCAGAAGGCAGAGGGACAGGGCGATGCTAAAAGTAGGACTGAAAACTTATGAGAAAACTGTGAGAGATTCTGGGAAGATGGCACCTGTGCCATATTTTTGCAGCCTCTAAATCCCCTCATAAAAGCAACTGGATAGCAAAACCAAAAGCCTATGGAGAACATTTACAACAAATTTAGGTGACATACTGTCCTCAAATCAGAAAATATAAATGAGTGAAGACAAGCCACCAACAGCTGCAAGCCTGCATGGTGTTAGCACCTATTGAGAAGTAGAGGGAGACAGCAGGGCATTGGATGGACCTGAGAACATAAGAACATAACTTTAGAATAACTACTGGAAAGCATGAAGAGCTTTGCCTGTTCCAATAGTGGGTGAGTGCTAGAGGCCGGTGGTAAGGTCTGAAGGATTGAAACAGCCTAGTCCCTGTAAACTATTAAAACTGATAAGACGGGGCTCTTTCAGGACAGAGTCTCCCACAGAAGAGAAACTGCTGGAAGTAAAGCCAAAATTGAACAAGAGGAACAACAGAGGCAAAGAAAGGTTAAAATACAAGTGGAGGAAGAACAGCTAGTAGAGAAATAACAGCAGGACACCATGCCTTTGAACACTTAAAGAAAACAAACTGAAGTTAGGCTCCCATGAGCCATGCTTCTCAAAGTTTAGGAAAACTAATCTTGCCATAGAAAAGTTTTTAGGTCAATCTCACACAAAGTTATTTTAAGAAAAAAGAATCAAGAGTAAAATAGCATCCCTAAAGAGTGCAAATCTACCAGAATAATATACCCACTGGACAGATCAAAACTAACCCATTTCAAAGTGTGCTAAAAGATAAAATGATATAAGACATTTACAACTAGAAAAACAAAAACTCTTAGGAAAGCATTAGAAATAAAAACACTTCAGAAGTGAATGCTAAACTAGAAGGCACACACTACAAATAATACCTTAAAAGAAAGAAGGCAAAAATAAAAAAGTGAAGAAAGGATTCAAGAGAAAGTGACCAATATTGAAGGTAGGGAAAGAAGACCCAATACAGATAAAAGGAGTGAAGGAAATTATATAGATATATAATCATATATAGTTATGTATTTCTGAAGGAAATTATATACTTTTTTTTTTTTTTCAAGAAAACTCACCAAAGTATTAACCCAGAACAGCCAACTCCAAGACAAATAACCAAGCTACTGAACTGTAAAGAAAAGATCCTTTAGGCATCTAGGTGAAAACAGCAAATTGCATATATAAGAAAAAATAAGACTATCATCAGACTTTTCCACAAACTGAAGAAATGGAATATGGTTTTTAAGATACTCAAAATGTGAACCAAGGATTTTACGTCCAACAAAATTGACTTTCAAGTATAAAGTGCACAGAAACTTATCTAACTAACATACAAGAACTTGGAAAATATTGTTCCCTTGAGTTCTTTTTGAGGAATCTACTGGAAAATAAGCTCCAGATAACCAAAATAACTAGAGATAGCAACATAAAGACTGGTGGTGAGCATTAAACATAGTTACTTGTACAATAAAAACTAAATGAAGGCTAAAAGGAAGAAAGTATAGTATGTGATGGCTATACGTGCAGACAACATAAGTATGTTGTTAACCGAAACCAAACCGAACCCACTGTTTTTATGTTGTTGTTAGGTGCCATCAGTTCCATTCTGACTCATTGCAACCCTAAGTACAACAGAACAAAACACTGCCCAGTTCTGCGCCATCGCCACAATTATTGCTACTCTTGAGGCTATTGTTGCAGCCACTATGACAATCCATCTTGTTGAGGGTCTCCCTCTTTTTTGCCGACCCGCTACTTTACTAAGCATGATGTCTTTCTCCAGGGACTGATCCCTCCTGATAACATGTCTAAAGTATGTAGACACAGTCTCACCATCCTTACTTCTAGGGAGCATTCTGGGTGCACTTCTTCCAAGACAGATTTGTTCATTCTTTTGCCAATCTATGGTATATTCAATACTCTTTGCCAACGCCACAATTCAAAGGCATCAATTCTTTGGTCTTCCTTTTTCATCGTCCAGCTTTCACATGCATATGAGGTGAATGAAAACACCATGGCTTGGGTCAGGTGCTCCATAGTCCTCAAGGCTACGTCTTCACTTGTTAACACTTTAAAGAAATCTCTCGCAGCTGATTTGTCCAAGGCAATGCATCTTTTGACTTCTTGACTGCTGCTTCCATAGGTGTTGATTGTGGATCCAAGTAAAATGAAACCCTTGACAACCTCAATCTTTTCTCCATTTACCATGGTGTTGCTTATTGGTCTAGTTGTTAAGATTTTTCTTTTCTTTATGTTGAGGCGTAATCCATACTGAAGGCTGTGGTCTTTGATTTTTATCAGTAAGTGCTTCAAATCCTCTTCACTTTCAGCAAGCAAGGTTGTATCTGCATAATGCAGGTTGTTAATGAATCTTCCTCCAATGCTGATACCCCATTCTTAATATAGTCCAGCTTCTTGTATTATTTGCTCAGCATACAGATTGAATAGGTATGGTGAAAGGCTACAACCCTGACACACACCTTTCCTAACTTTAAACCATGCAGTATCCCCTTGTTCTATTCAAATGACTGCAACTTGATCCATGTACAGATTCCTCATGAGCACAATTAAGTGTTCTAGAATTCCCATTCTTCACAATGTTATCTATAATTTGTTATGAACCACACAGTTGAATGCCTTACCATAGTCAATAAAACACAGGTAAATATCTTTCTGGTATTCTTTGCTTTCAAGCAAAATCCATCTGTCATCAGCAATGATATCCCTGGTTCCATGTCCTCTTCTAAATCTGGCTTGAATTTCTGGCAGTTCCCTGTTGATACACTGCTGTAGCCGCTTTTGAATGATCTTCAGCAAAATTTTGCTTGTGTGTGATATTAATGATATTGTTCAATAATTTCTGCATTCAGTTGGATCACCTTTCTTGGGAATAGGCATAAATATGGGTCACTTCCAGTCAGTTGGCCAGATAGCTGTCTTCCACATTTCTTTGCATAGACGAGTAAAACATCTCAATTGATATTCTGTCAATTCCTGGAGCCTTGTTTTTTGCCAGTGCCTTCAGTGCTGCTTGGACTTTTTCCTTCAGTACCATCAGTTCCTGATCACGTGTTACCTCTTGAAATGGTTGAGTGTCGACCAATGCTTTTTGGTATAGTGACTCTGTGTATTCCTTCCATCTTGTTTTGATTCTTCCTGCATTGTTTAATATTTTCCCCCATAGAATCCTTCAGTATTGCAACTCAAAGCTTGAATTTTTTCTTCAGTTCTTTCAGCTTGAGAAATGCTGAACATGTTCTTCCCTTTTGATTTTCTATCCCCAGGTCTTTGCACATGTCATCGTAAGTATATTTATACAACTCTAAAAGAAAGAGAGAGAACTGGAGTCCTATGCAAAAACATTTGGTTCAGCTGATGGTAATCTGATATTACTATTGTTATTCAGGATGGTTTTGTGTATGATGTGGGTTACAGTAAATGATTATTTAGGAGATACATTAATCCATCCCTTGTTTTCTTGAGAACAATGCTCTATCCTTGGTATGGGAAAAAGAGATACAGAAGTAATACAGAATAGATAAAGTTTAAAACCTTTGTAGCTATGAATTTGAATTGGAGGTATTAGTATAAACTCATGAGAATACGCACACACATACACTGAAGAGACCTAGAAAAAATGAGCAACCCAGTAACACGTAACTTGGGGTCTTAAGATACCATTTCCCCTTAAAGAAACCAGGGCTTTTGGCAAAAATAGTCTGAGGCAGGAAATGTAAGAATATAAGCCTGAAGCATCTTGTCAAAATGAATAGAACCCATCAAAGATTACTGTGTAATTTCAGAAAGATTCAGGAGCCAACTTGAGACTCCCACTGTCCAAATATGGGGAAAATCTTCAAAAATGATAATAACTGCAATTTTTTAAAGCCCATCATAAGCATAAAAACAGTCACATTTTGGAAGATGATAGGATGTCAATTTATTATTTTGAAAATTGGTAAATAAAGGGAAGAAATCAAACATTTTTTCTGCCTTTCCTCTGAACTATACCACTGGGTAACCAAATGACAGATGAAGAGAAAAATCTTCTAGTATTCTAACTAATAATGAAAAAGAAATGATAGAATACCACAGTTTTGCAACCCCTAGTGGAGTAATGGATTTAGACTTTGAGCATCAAATCAACTGCTGCTAACATCACAAAAAGATATAACCGGACATTTTGTGCCTGCTAAGGAAAAAACTCAACATCACCTATAGTGTCCCCAAAGGGATTGAAGATGAATCTGATGAAGCCTCTGGATCCAGCTGCCAAATTGCAGGGTATACAGAGGAACATGTTGAACTGTAGCCTGAGTGCACAATTAGCAAAAACTAAACTGTCGGAAACTTCAGGTCCAATGCCCTGGAATTTTCAACAGATAAATTACAAGGAATGGAGAGGAAAGCTGTGGAGTTTAAAAATGAGCAAAACTAAACTTGAATGCTTAGAGATCTAGCCATACAGATATACAAGGAAGTGACTGCTAACACAATTCCTAGAGGAGAGGGAGGACATTGATATTAGAACAAGGCAAATGGATGGGGCTTCTTTGGATGGCTGACAACGTTTTATGACCTTGGTGGTGTTTATGGGGTGTTTGTCTCATAATAACGTAGTAACTTATGAAGTCATCTGTACTATAAGGCAAGGTGTGAGCCTGATAATTTATTAAGTTTTATAGCTGTTTCATTTGGTTTTCTATATTATGATTTTTTTTTAAATCATAGTAGTATTTCATCAAATTGAAGATCTTATTGATTATAAGACGCATCATTATGTACCACTGAAAGAAAAAAAACTCACTATATTGACACACCCTATTTTCAAAAATGTTAGAATGCATTAAGCAGTACAGATCCCATCTCTCAGGCACAAAATCAGTCAACTACTCTCACCACTTAGAAAGACTTGAAGTTTACTCTCTGGACAATAGCAGCAGACAAGCTCTGATCTTGAAAGACATGAAGCAGAGCTGAGGGAATGATAAGGCGCTGTGCTGAAAAGAAGGAATAAAATGAAACTCAATGTATTAAGCAGCATAATTCCTAGTTCCATTCTTCCATTTAACTTCCATCCTTTCTCTTCTCTTTTTGGGATTCCAATTGTACATACATTGTGTTGTTGTTGTTGTTATTGTTACCTACCATTGAATCAACTCCAACATATGATGACCTGATGTATAATAATGAAACATTGCCAGTCCTGTGCCATCTTCATGGTCATTGGCATGTTTACATCCAGACAATATTCTGTTCTGATCCATAGGGTTTTCATGACTCATTTTGAAAGTATATAGCCAGAACTTTCTTTCAAAGGCACATATGTTAGATTGTTTGAATTTGTCCCACAGCTGTTGGATGCTGTGATGGTTACTTTCTACTTTTTTTCCACTTTGTTTTTCTGTTTGGGTAATTTCTATTGACCCATCTTTAAGTCTCCTGCTTATCTTTCCTTGGCTGTGTTGAATCTAGTGATGGTATAACCAAAATTCTTCAGCTGCTACTGTGTTTTTTGTTCCTAGCATTTCCTTTTTACTCTTTCTTATAGTTTCCGTCTGTCTATTGATATTTCCCATCAGCTCGAACATATTATCCAACTTTTCCACTAGAACCTTTAACATATTAATCACAGTTATTTTAAATTCCCTGTGATATTTGCAACATGGGGACGCCTGGTTCTGTACTTTGTCCCCTGACAGTGTTTTCTTTCTTCTTGTGTGTCACACAGTTTTTGATTGAGTGCTGTATTTTGATATGGCACAATGGTTAAGAACACAGCTGCTAATCAAAAGGTTGGTGGTTCAAACACACCTAGAGGCTCGATGGAAGAAAGGCAGTGCAATCTGCTTCTTAAAAAATTACAGCCAAGAAAATCCTATGGGGCAGTTCTTTGTCATATGGGGTCGCTGTATGTGCAACAACAACAACAATGGGACTGAGATACATAATATTTGAACTAGGAAGTAACTGGCATGCCTCTTCTACTAGTAGGTTGTTAGGGTGGGATGTTAGTAAGTCTACTCAGGAGTTTAGCCAGGTTTGAGGCTTGATCTTGCCGCAAACATAATAAGTGCACTACTGACTTCAAATTCTTCCTGTGCTACCTTGGGCTTGGGTTGGAGCTGTGGTGCCAGGGGTATTTTTTCAATGTTTCTGTTCTATCCTTAGTTTTTAGCTTTCCTCATGCACCTGTGGCTCAGAAGGGGTCACTCTTTATGCTCTTGCCCCTCTCCAGCAGTAGACTGCTATTGCTTATTACTTGATGCTTCTGTTGTCCTGGTCCAGTCTCAGCCTTAGGTAGCCCTATATCCTTGAGTCTCGAGAGTGGGGTTTTCTCCGTGACCTTGCCCCTTACCTGGTGATATCAGTATCAGTTGCCATTCTGTGCTCCATAGGGATTTCGGTGGCTGTGATCTTTTGGAAGTAGGTTACTACGCCTCTCTCCCAAGATGCCTCTGGGTGAACTTGAACCACCAAACTTTCAGTTAGCAGTGAGCATGTTAACTGTTTATACCACCCACGTGTGGGCCTTGGGCAATTTCTTGCCTCTTCCCCAGGAACAGAGATTTTGTTTTCCTTTCCCTTTGCCAGTTACACTGGGCCTTTACCTGTGCCCTGAGTGCAACAAGGTTTGCGGTTCTTCCCCAGCAGTTTAAGTTTTATTCTGTAGGACAAAACGGTCCTGGCGGGCTTTGCTTCTTTCCTACGATAATTGCTGCTCCCCTCCTCCATCCCTGTACCACCAAGGGAAGGTTTTCTGCCTTCCCCTCAATCTTTCCTGTGGGCACCCACAGAAGGTCTTGGAGAAGAGTCTGCAAATGGGTGCAAACTTCCCTGTGTATGCAGCTCCAGGGGTTCTATACTTTGTACTAGCCCGTGCTTACCCTTTAACAATTTATTTAAAAATTACGTTGCATTCTTCTTACTCTCTTGTATGGAAGCCCAATCTTCCTTCCATGCTCTGTCCCAGGTAAGCCAATATGAGCATCTCACTTCTCCATGGAGGCTCCCATCTATCCTTAGAGCTAGGGCTGTTCGGTTGCCCCGTGATTTAGCTCTCTGATGGTCTAATGAAAAATCACGATTTTGTAGATTATCCAGTTTTTCTTGTTAAAGTGAGAGTGATGCTCTTTCCAGCTTTCTATATCCCAGGCAGAAGTGCAACCCAATCTTTGTTTTTTAACTGATCATAAAGGCCCTCGCCCCACCCTCCCTTCATTCCCTGACCTCTCAGGCTAGATAAATCTAGAGCCAAACCAAGCCCATTGCCTTGGAGTAAATTCCAACTCATGACGACACTATAGAACAGAGTAGAACTGCTCCATAGGGTTTCCAACGAGTGGATGATGGATTTGAACTGCTGACCTTGTGGTTAGCAGCTGAGCTCTTAACCACTGTGCCGCCAGGGCTCCAGTTAAGTCTAGAGGTGGAGCCAAATCATAATGAGAGAAACTAACCAGGCACAGCAAAATCACGTATTTGAAAGAGGTATGTGACTCACCTGTGGCCAGAGGTCAATCCGAATCATACCCTATCTCACTCCTACTCTCGACAGGAAGGTATTGTTTAATGACTAGATGGAGCCTTGAGGGTAATGCTATTCTTAAATGTGTCCGTTCAATTATGTAAATACACAACCCACTACAGAATCAAAGCATTATCCACCTTTGTTTCTCAAGCTCCCAGCAAGAAGTTGGCAACACGATTAGCATTCCACATTGTTATTAAGTGACTTCTAGCTACCAAGCACTGTACATTGTACAGCAAATGAAGTCTCCTAAACGTATGTTGGTGTTTAACGTTTGCTAACTCATGGTTTAGGGGAGGTATAAGAATAGTTGAAAGAATTTCCATTGGAAATCAGACTTGGTCTGTAATTATGACTTTGCCTAAAACTCGAGTGACCTTGGGTAACCGACTGAACTTTTAGTGTCTTCATTTTTCTAAAAGGAAAAATGCCAGAGGTTGGAAATTATCACTCTAAAATTCTGTGGAGTTTTATTCTGTAGAACACACAGTAAATTGATTTGTGAGTAACCATTTAAAGTTCCACAAGAGGGCAGCTCCTTCGCATTGCTTCATGTCTAAAAAGAATTCCCAACCACCTTTGAGTCTATTATAAAAAGACCTTCTTATGCAATATTTGGAAACTCTTGTGGTGCAGTGGCTGCTAACCAGAAGGTCAGCAGTTCAAATCCACCAGGGGCTCCTTGGAAACTATGGGGCAGTTCTATTCTATGAATCGGAATCGGAATCGACTCGACAGCAACAGGTTTTCTTTTTTTGCACAATATTTTACTTTTATTTCTTTTAATTATACAAATAGAACACCCATATGTTCTCTCTTAAAAATGCTGACATTGCAGATACCTTTTGAATCTCTTGTTATTAGAACCCCCAATCCTAGTCTCCCCCCCCTTATTATCAATTTGGTGGATTTTTTTTTTCTATGCAGTTTTGTTTTCTGTAGCTTTTTTGAAACATGATTTCTGCAACTATTTTTTTTAATCCATATATGATTTGAACATCTTTTCCTGCCAACATAACAGATTAACTTCTATCTTCAACTGCTTTCAACTCCATATAATGCATGTGTCATAATTTGTTTAACTATTTCTTAATTGATGATAGATTAATTTCAGTACTCAGTATTAGAATTTTTCAGTATTAAAATAATGCTGCATTGAATACTACAGTACTCCATTCTGAAAAAGTGAAGAGCCCCAAAAGATTTCATGATAATTCAAATTTTAAATTTAATTTATTAAACCAAAATAAGAATGTTTTAATAATTTTACTAGCCATAAAAATTTATAAAGTCAAGACATAGTGATCAAAATTGGGGGAAAATCTTGGCAGTCTTTCCTGTAAGTTTTAGGTTTACTCCATCCCAAGATAGAAGTCATTCTGGGATACATACTGTCATGGATTAAATTGTGTCCCCTGAAAATATGTGTCAACTTGGCTAGGTCATGATTCCTAGTATTGTGTGATTGTCCACCATTTTGTCATCTGATGTGATTTTCCTATGTGTTGTAAATCCTACCTCTATGAAGTTAATGAGGTGGGATTTGTGGCAGTTATGTTAATGAGGCAGAACTCAATCTACAAGATTAGGTTGGGTCTTAAACCAATCTCTTTTGAGATATAAAAGGGAGAATCAAGCAGAGAGACATCAGGACCTCAATACCACCAAGAAAGAAGTGCCAGGAGCAGTGCATACCTTGGATCCAGGGTCCCTGTGCTGAGAAGCTCCTTGTCCAGGGGAAGATTGATGACAAGGACCTTCCCCCTGAACCGAAAGAGAGAGAAAGGCTTCCCTTAGAGCTGGCACCCTGAATCTGGACTACTAGCATCCTAAGCTGTGAGAGAATAAATTTCTCTTTGTTAAAACCATCCACTTATATTTCTGTTGTAGCAGCACTAGGTGACTAAGACACATAACATTACTGTTAAGGGTGCTTCACCAAGTCTGCTGTTGACTCAAACCCAGATCAGGCCTTAGAGAAAAATGGAGGTTAATGCAGAGAGAACAGAAATAAGAAAGGAACGATCAAGTGGTGCCTTCACAGTGAGGCTATGTGCTGTGTCTTGTTACCTCTGTGTCCTCCATAACATTCAGGAAATGCTTGCCAGGAATGAGCCACAGCCATTCATGTTTCTTGTATACAAGACAAGCTAAACTTAAATGTGTCTGACATTAATGTGAAATGAGTGGTACCTATAGCAAATGTGCCTGGAGGAAAAAGAGAGGCCGCTCTCTTTGGAGACTCTTTGGGACTTGGAACCTGACTAGGCTTGAATGGGATGGATGAGATTGAGGTAGATAGGAAGATAGGCAAGTGGGGGGAGCATTCTGTGCAGGGACTTCTTGTGATCAGCTTAGAGAAGGGGGCCCACAAAGTATATGTGCAGAACAGTGAGACCAGCTGAGCCAGGTCAGAGGGCTTTCACTGGAGGAGTGAGACAAGGGGGAAACTCAGGTGTGGAATCTACCTGTGAAAGGCCTGCAATGGAGTGTGGCCTCAACCTCTAGGCAGTAGAGTCAGTGAAGATTTTACGAATGACCAGTTTCTCTTCCTACCTCCATTCTTAGTTCTGAAGGTCCAGTGAGTTGTTATGGTGTATGAGTAAGTAGGAAAGGGTAGGGGTGGGTATGAACAAGAATTAGTAGCTAGAATATAGTTCCAGCCTGAGAATGTTGTTAGGTGCCGTCGAATTGGCTCCAACTCATAGCAACCCTACAGGACAGAGAAGAACTGCTCCAAAGGATTTCCAAGGAGCAGCTCATGGTGGATTTGAACTGCTGACCTCTTAGTTAGGAGCGGAGTTCTTAACCACTATGCCACCAGGGCTCCAGCCTGAGAATTTGAAAAAACAAACAAACAAACCCATTGCTGTTGAGTTGATAATAGCTTATGGCATAATAATAATAAAAACCCAAACCCACTGCCGTAGAGTAGATTCACAGCATAATATCCAATCCCAATTAACTGTGTCTACTTTCATTGTATGGAGTCCTGGTGGCACAGTGCCTAATAGCTCAGCTGGTAACCAAAATATCAGAAAGTCAAATCTGCCATCCGCTCCTTGGAAAACCTAGGGGCAGTTCTACCCTGTCCCCTAGGGTTGCTGTGAGTCAGAATTGACTCAACAACAAGGGGTTTGGCTTGGTTTTGGTTTATCCTCATTATGTATTACACTTGGAATTTTACTTTTATTTGTGTGCTTCTTTTATTATTGTCTATCTCCCCAGTAAGCAGTAAACTCCTTGAAGACAAAAAGACAGGTTACCACCTGCAACCATTTTCCAAAGTGTTTTTCAGACTCACATTAAGTTTATTTTTTTCCTTCTTATTTTCCTGTGTCTACGGGATTGGCACTAGCCCTGGAATGCCTCCACGTCAGAACATCTTTTTTCATTCTCATATGTGATGGTTAAAGTTATGTGTTAACTTGGCAAGGCCATGATTCTCAGTGGTTTGGCAGATATTATGCAATCATCTTCCATTTTGTAATCTGATGTGAGCAGCCAATCATTTGAAAGGGGAGTTTCTTTGGGGGTGGGGCCTGCATCCAGTACATATGGGTGCTCTAGCAAAGCTTACTTTCTCTTGATCTTGTATTTGATCTTGTATTCACCTTGTCATCCTCTGACCTCAGGTTCTTCGGATGTGATCCGGCAGCCTGCCACCTAGCCTGCAGACTTTGGGTTCGTCAGCCCCTGCTACCACGAGAGTCAGAAGAGGCCTCCAGCCTGCCACTGACCATGAATTTGGGACTTACCAGCCTCCACAATTGTGTGAGTCATTTCCTTGAAATAAATCTCTCTCTATATATTTATATATACATTTCACTGATTTTGCTCCTCTAAAGAACCCAGCATAAGACACAATGGATAAGACAAAGAAACCTGCGAAGTTGACTCAGGAAGGGAGAGCCAAGGCTGATGGCAGTGGAGTGTGGGAGCTGTGAGGCAGGGCCCTTAGTCTTTTACCCTGGCCCCACAAAAGTGCTGGAGGAGGCCTATCCACCTTCACACTGAGATGCCATAATTCTATTTCTAAAAAACTATCTGAGATGGCATTTGGGGAGTAAGGGAGAAATAGTCTTCACATTTCGAGGGACTAGAGGGTACATTCCCTATTTTTATCTGAACTTTGAAGATGCACACAACCATAGGAGTGAGGAGACTGCTGGAAGGATGACTCAGAACATGGTTTCTCTAAGACCATAAGGTTCCCCACCCCAAGCTTTTTATTTAAAGTTCAGGAATGGAACACATTATGTTACAATGAAATGAGCATGGGTTTCAGTGCTGCATAGACATGGGTTCAAATCCCACCAGCTGTGGGGTGGACATCATTTTATTTTGTTTCTCTGAGCTTTAGTCCTCTTTTTCAGAAGAAAAAACTGAGAAAATACATGTAGTAATTAGCACAGTGTCAAACACACTTGATAAATGTTTCCTCCCTTTCTGATGAAGAATAATAATGATGATGATGATGATGGTAGAGAGAATGGCAATGTTGATAAGCTAGGTCTGTTGTCTAGCCCACCCTTAGGCTTTCATGCAAGCTTGAAAGCCAAAAACTATCTTCTTCATAGACTGCCTAGAACCTCTCTCATCCCAGATTCTTCTTCAACAAAATGGTGAAAACAGTGACTTACACTTCCCATTGAGCAGTATAAGCTAAGTGTTGTTCTCAGTTTTATTTTATTTTTTTACATGTACTAACTTATTTGATGCTTACAGTCCCCTGAGGTAGATATATTATTCTCTTTACTTTATACTTGAGGTCACTGAGGCAGAGAGAGAGATGTATCAATTGACCCAAGATCACACAGCTATTAGGTGACAAGAGCAGAGTTCAAACCCAAGTGGTCTAACTTCAGAGCCTACACTCTTTTTTTGTGTGGAATTTCAAAGCACAAAACCAATAAAAAACATAGTAGTTGCTTAGAAAATAACAATCATTGCAGCAGAGGAAAATTAGTGTTCCCTAATGATAAAAAAAAATAGAGGTCTCTATTTCTTACCGTGAAAAAAGCCGTGTATTTCAAGGTAGGGTCAATCCATCTTGGAAGTCCTTCATTTCTCTACTTTCAAAATGTCCTCACGTAAGGCTGTTTCTATCCAGAGCTCTTCAGGTCAGGCCTAGAAGACCATGTTAGAGTGAGGACCAATGTAGTACATTATAAGCCTTTACTTATTAAAAAAAAAAAAAAAGTTGCTGTTCTCAGGAAGCAGCTAGCTCAATTGGCATAACGTAGTTTATAAAGAAAATGTTCTACATTCTACTTTGATGTGCATTGTCTGGGGTCTTAAAAGTTTGTGAGCAGCCATCTAAGATACTCCACTGGTCTCACCCTGTCTGGAGCAAAAAAGAATGAAGTAAACCAAAGACACGAGGAAAAGATTAGTCCAAAGGACTAATGGATCACAAGTACCACCAGCCTAAGTCCAGCACAACTAGATGGTACCCAGCTACCACCACTGATTCACCTGTCAGGGCTCACAATAGAGGGCCCCACAAAGAGCTGCAGAAAAATGTAGAACAAAATTCTAACTCACACACACATAAAAAAAGACCAGACTTACTGCTCTGGTAGAGACTAGAGAAACCCTGAGAGTATGACTACTGGACATCCTTATAGCTCAGTAATGAAATCACTCCTGAGGTTTGCACTTCAGCCAAAGATTAGATAGGCCCATAAAACAAAATGAGACCAAATGGGCATGCCAGCCCAAGGGCAAGGACAAGAAGGCAGGAGGGGACAGGAAAGCTGGTAATGGAGAACCCAAGGTCAAGAAGGGGAGAGTGCTGACATGTCGTGGGGTCGGCAAGCAATGTCACATAACAATATGTGTATTGACTGTTTAATGAGAAACTAGTTTGCTCTGTAGACCATCTAAAGTACAAAAAAAAAGTTGCCATTGAGTTGGCTCTGACTCATGGCAACCCCATGTGTGTCAGAGTAAACATGTGCTCCACAGGATTTTCAATGGCTGACTTTTTGGAAATAGATCACTAAGCCTTTCTTCTAAAAAAAAAAAAGGCACCTCTAAATCAAAAAAACTAAACATGTTGCTGTCAAATTGATTCCAAATCATAGTAACCCTACAGGACAGAGTGGAGCTCCCTTGTAGGGTTTCCAAGGAGTGGCTGGTGGATTCAAAGTACCAAACTTTTGGTTAGCAGCCTGATCTCTTAACCACTGTGCCAACCAGGTCTCCTCACACCTTATCAACCATTCGTATCAGGGGTCATCATGAGTCAGTGTTGACTCGATGGCAACAGGTCCACTTCTTCAGCAAAGACACATTCTTAACTGGCAGGGACCAAAGTGGCTTCCTCTGACTAACAAGCAGGTGGCTATTTCATTTCCCCCTCAGACCTGACCGCCCTCCTGCCCGGGAGAGACGTGGGGGGAAGAGGGACCGGAGAGGCCTGATGTCACCAGCCCTACATAAGGGCCTCCTTCAGCTCCTGCAGGCAGTTTGGAAGCAGCTGGAGGAAGGAGTTAGATTCCAGTTACAGGCTTTTTGGCTTTTGAAATCAGACACAGACACAGCTGCTGAGTAAAATGCAGCCTCCACAGAAAAGCCCAAGCCTCAGACCTTTCAAGCAGAGGAAGAGCTTAGGTAAGACTCCTGGGGCACCTTCCTGGGTTCTGGCCCCTGAGAGGGGAGGAGAGACACAGGCCTCTCCTACAGACTTAGCTATTCATTTGCACTTAAATTTTCACAGCAACCAGAAGAGAAGAAGTGGCTGGAATCCGGGCAAAGTTCCCAAGCAAGATCCCGGTAAGACTCCAGTGTATTTATTCTGCTCAGGGCCTGCAGACCTGTTCTCTGGAAAAACAAAGCCCGCCCCACAGCCTCCTCTCTGCCCCAAGATCCTAAGGTGCAGAGCAGCCTGAGCCACATTCCCAGGTGCTTGTTCCAGAAGAGACTCACACTGACCCTCTTGGCAGGTGATAGTGGAGCGCTGCCCTCGTGAGAAGCTCCTGCCCCTGCTGGACAAAACCAAGTTCCTGGTCCCTCAGGAGCTGACCATGACCCAGTTCCTCAGCCTGCTTCGGTAGGTGGGAAAGTACGGGGTGGGGGGGGGAGGGCGGAGGAGGGGGGAGGTTGTTGAGTGTGGCCAGTCTTTTTCGGGGGTCTTCTGCAGTCTGGGAGAAGGAGGAGGAGAAGAGTTTATCATACCGTTTTCTTTCGATTGTGCCTTAGAAAAGGGTATGCTCATGATTAACCTACTTGAAACAGGCAGGGAGTATCTTGCAAACACCTCTCAAGAGACTAAGGGCCTCCAGTGCTGACATAACCGCTGTCTTCTCTTTTTTTTCCCACATTTTACTGGAACTATATTTTAATTTCTACCTTCAAATTTTTCAAATAATTTTTTCAAGGAGCCTTGTTTCTGAAACTAGTCCAAAGAGCCCTCTGTTTTCAGGTATTTTAAAAGCCCAGTGACACCATTTTGGCCCTAAGTAGGTTTTCCCTTGAGGCCAGAGAGGGAGTTTTCAGTAGGACAATGTTCTATGCCGCTGCTGATCCACGGAGAGAGGAGACAGGCCTGCTTTACGCACACAGCTTCAACCTTAGTAAAACGAGAGCCTGGAAGAAGAAGAACAGAAATGAAGGTGCCCTTTCTGTACAGGTGGGGTTGCTCCTCCAAAGTTGTTGGCAATAACCCACCTTCAGCGCCACACTTTCCCACGCAAAACAGACTTTTTGCTCATCACAGGGGACAGTGCAATGGTTGGGACTCCACCTTTGGACTATTCAGTGCTAGTTAACCAGGTTTTGAAGCCATTTCCCTTCCCCCCATCACATACATTTAGCCTCTTCAGCACCTCAGAGCCAGCGCTGGGAGTGGACCAGTTGTGGCTCTTAAACAAGACAGAACAAGACTGGTGGGCTCTCGTTTAGATGGAAGGCATGTGTCTTTGTTTCCCCGGGCTGCTGTAACACAAATACCACAAGTAGGTGGCTTTCAAAACAGAAATTTATTTTCTCACCTTTCTAGAGGCTAAAAGTCCAAATCAGGGGCTCAGGTGAATCAGTTCCTTTCTTGTTGGTAGCCCCAGGCGTTCCTTGGTTCTTGGTGGTTCTTACATGGCATCTGTCTTCCCCTGTGTGGGCCTGCCTCCGTGTCTATGCTGTTCTTTATGTCACTCAGATGTGAATAGGTTTAGAACATACCAGACACTGCTATGGCTTTGTTAAGGTAACAAAGAAAACCCTATTTCCAAACAGGATTACATATGCAGGTATAGGGGTTAGGATTGCAACACATGGTGGGGGGACACAATCCATAACAGATGGTTAATGAGAAGTTTGGAGTCCCTGAGTATGCAAGTTCTTAATGTGCTCGGCTGTTAGTGTAATGGTTGGGGGTTCAAGTCCACCCAGAGATGCCTCACGAGAAAAGCCTGGTGATCTACTTTTGACAAATCAGCATTGAAAACCCTATGGAGCACCGTTCTACTCTGACATACATGGGGTCACACATGTCAGAGTTGACTGGATTGCAACTGGTCGTTTGTTTTTTTTTTTAGAGACCACAGGCACGGACAGGGGCAGCAGGCAGTCTGCCTGTGCTCTCTAGAGCAATGTTTCACAAAGGGAGGTCTGTCTGCTTCACAATCATACAGATTTCTGGACTCCTTCTGAGATCTAGTAAATCAAAATCTATGGGAATGGATCATGGTGGTGGGGTTGCCTAACAAGGCAAATGAAAGTAATGTCACTGAGTTGTACATGTAAAAATGGTTGAAATAGCAAATGTTTTGTTATATATTTTACCACACACATGAAAAAGTCACTTGTGTGGAGGATCCTATTTTCAACAATTCTAATTGTTGAAATTCTAAAGTTTAAGAGCCGCAACACTCAGGGGTGTGTGTGGGGGAGGACATCTTGGGTAGATATGGTTACATTATCTACACACTGAGGTAAATCTATAGGTTGGGGGCCCACGCCCTGCCAGACTAACTTCTGTCCTTTCTGCCACCTCCCCCCAAACCCAGGAGCCGCATGGTACTGAGGGCCACTGAAGCCTTTTACCTGCTGGTGAACAATAAAAGCCTGGCCAGCATGAGCATGACCATGGCGGAGGTCTACAGGGACTACAAGGACGAGGACGGCTTCGTGTACGTGACCTACGCCTCCCAGGAGATGTTCGGCTGTTGGGGGTCGGAGCCCCCAGGGATGGGAGCAGCCTCGGGGACGGAGCCTACAGCCCTCTCTAGCTCATGTCACCGTGAACTTGTCTTCTAACTGACTGCTCAGACTCAGACGCTGGCAGAAGGGAGGGTTTCCTCCCCTGTGTACTTGGGAGGGGCCCAGGGCCTAGAGATGCCCTGGGGCGATTGGCACCTCCAATGACAATGAGTACCTGGTCCTTCCTGTTCGCTTCTTTGGGTGCCATGCTCTTGTGTTTTCTCTCTAAGAAATATTTGGGATGTCCTCAGAAGTTTTGTTAGTAGCAACTCTTTCTGAATAAGAAATGGTTAACATATGTGATGATTTTGTCAGATGAGCTGGAGTCACATTTTAAGTGCACCTTCTTGGAAACCCTGGTGGCATAGTGGTTAGTGGTACGGCTGCTAACCATAAGGGTCAGCAGTTCGAATCCACCAGGCGCTCCTTGGAAACTCTATGGGGCAGTTCTACTCTGTCCTATAGGGTCACTAGGAGTCAGAATCGACTCAACAGCGCTGGGTTTGGTTTTTTTTGTTTTCTGTGATGAAGGCGGGCAGGGCCTTGGGAGCTCATTTCACCCCTTGCGTGTGGACAGAAGTCACTTCTATGACTTGGTCGGTAGAGACCCTTTGGCTTGTGGACAGGTCTTGGCGCAACCAAGTGAAGCCTGTGCAAACCACACTAAGCTATCTGGGAGCCACCATTATCTGGGTCATTAAAGAGACCATTGTTATATTTTCACAGCATTCACTCTTCTTGGTTATTTTCCCTTTTATTCCTTTTTGTCTGTCTGTGCCCCACAAATGGTTAAGTGCTGGACTACTAGCCAAAAAGTTGGCAGCTTGAACCCACCCAGAGGTGCCTCAGGCCTGGCCATCTGCTTCTGATCACAGCCTTGAAATCCCCATGGAGCAGTTCTATTCTTCACTCATGGGGTTGCCATGAGTAGAGATCGACTCAAAGGCAACCAAGAACAACAATATGCCTCACATATCTATGCCAAAATTGTAACTTCTCAATTTCAAATAATTTAATGATTAGTCTAGAATTTTTAAAATAATAGCTAAAACGGGGTTAATAATCTCTAGCCACCTCACAGAGTCAGTACGACAGTCACATAAGATACTGCAAGTAAAAGTTCTTTACCTGACAGTGGACAAAGCGCCACCTTGAAGAAACATCTAGGAGAGCTGTGAGCAGAGAGATTAAATTATGTTCTTCCAGCTCTAAAAGTCTGAGAATCTATCTTTCTACATGCACATTTCCTGTCTCTGCCCATTATTTGGAAACCCTGGTGGCATAGTGGTTAAGAGCTACGGCTGCTAAACAAAAGGTCAGCAGTTCCAGTCCACCAGGTGCTCCTTGGAAACTGTATGGGGCAGTTCTACTCTGTCCGGTCGGGTCCCTGTGAGTCGGAATTGACTCAATGGCAATGAGTTTGGTTTGGTGGTTTTTGCCCATGGTTTATGCAGTTCTTGTATATACCCTCCTCTGCCCCCTTTTTTTTCCCCCTATGTGACTCCACTTGTCCTCCAAGACTCACGCATGTACATCTTCTATATCAGTGGTCCTCACATGGCTGCAAAAATGCAGACGTGTGAGCCCACCCAGACCAATTTAATCAAAATCTCCGGGGGAGGGGCCCAGATGATTCTACTTCTTCAGTTCTACGTAAAGGTTTCCTGACCAGCCAGCCCAGTGCAGCACAGCCATCTCCCCTTCTGAACCCGAGCTCTTATTGACTGTGTCACCCATTGGGACAGAGCCCACAGTGCCTTGCATGCTAATTATAATTTGTAAATACCCTGACTTTCTAAACAGAATCTAAATCTAGGCATAATTTAGCTTTGCACCCCATATTGTACATAGAACTACCCATTGCAAATAATAAGGAATCTGAAAATATTTTCATTTGTGGTTGTCACAGAGAATGTGACTAGAAAGTTGGCTTATTTGATGGCACAGCTTCTAAAACAATAATAAAACCCTCCAAAAACAATAGCAGATTAGTTAAATAAATTATGGGTTAACCATATGTCTTAGCTTCTTAGTGCTGCTGTAATGGAAATACTGCAAGTGGTGTTTAACAAACAAATTTTATTTCCTCACAGTTTAGGAGGCTGGAAGCCCAAATTTAGGATGCTGGCAGGAGGGGAGGCCTAGCTCTCTCTATTGGTTCTGGAGGAAGGTCCTTGTGTCTTTTCAGTTTCTGTTCCTCAGTTCCTTGGCAATCTTCATATGGAGTGTATCTGCCCCCCTGTTTGTGCTTGCCTGCTTAGTGGCTAATCTGCTCTTTTTATATCTCAAAAATGATTTGCTTAAGACACACCCCACACTAACCTGGCATCATTGACATAACAAAGAAAACCCCTATATCCAAATGGTATTATAACCACAGGTATAGGGGTTAGGATTTATAACACATATCTTGCGGGGGGGGGGGGGGTGACACAATTCAATCTGTAACACCATATGATGGAATACATTGTTGCTGTAGTTAGGTGCCATCAAGTTGATTCTGACTCTTAGCGACCTATGTTCAACAGAATAAAACACCGCCCAGTTCTGCACCATCCTCACAATCATTGTTATGCTTGAGCTCATTGCTGCAGCCACTGTGTCAATCCATCTCGTTGAAGTTCTTCCTCTTTTTCGCTGACCGTCTACTTTACCAAGGATGATGTCCTTTTCCAGGGACTCATCCCTCCTGACAACATGTCCAAAGTATGTAAGATGCAGCCTTGCTATCCTTGCTTCTAAGGAGCATTCTGGCTGTACTTCCAAGACAGATTTGTTCCTTCTTTTGACAGTCCATGGTACTATTCAATATTCTTCACCAACACCACAATTCAAAGTGTCAATTCTTCTTTGGTCTTCCTTCTTCATCGTCCCGCTTTCACATGCACATGAGGCGGTTAAAAACGCCATGGCTTGGGTCAGGTGTACCTTAGTCTTCAAGGTGATATCTTTGCTTTTCAGCACTTTGAAGAGGTCTTTTGCAGCAGAATTGCCCAATGCAAGGCATCTTTTGATTTCTTGACTGCTGCTTCCGTAGGTATTGATCTCGGATCCAAGTAAAATGAAATCCTTGAAACAACGTCGATCTTTTCTCCATTTACCATGATGTTGCTTATTGGTCCAGTTGTGAGGATTTTTGTTTTCTTTATGTTGAGGCATAATCCATACTGTAGTCTTTGATCTTCATCAGTAAGTGCTTCAAGTCCTCTTTACTTTCAGCAAGCAAGGTTGTGTCATCTGCATAACGCAGGTTGTTAATGAGTCTTCCTCCAATCCTGATGCCCCGTTCTTCTTCATATAGTCCAGCTTCTGGGATTATTTGCTCAGCATACAGATTGAATGGGTACGGTGAAAGGATACAACCCTGATGCACACCTGCCCTGACTTTAAACCATGCAGTATCCCCTTGTTCTATTCAAATGACTGCCTCTTGATCTATGTACAGGCTCCTCATGAGGATAATTAAGTGTTTTGGAATTCCCATTCTTTGCAAAGTTATCCATAATTTGTTATGATTCACACAGTCAAATGCCTTCACCTAGTCAATAAAACACAGGTAAACATCTTTCTGGCATTCTCTGCTTTCAGCCAGGGTCCATCTGACATCAGCAAGGATATTCCTGGTTCCATGTCCTTTTCTGAATACGGCTTTAATTTCTGGCTGTTCCTTGTCTATGTACTGCTGCAGCCACTTTTGAATGACCTTCAGCAAAATTTTACTTGTGTGTGATAATTAATGGCATTGTTCAATAATTTCCACATCCTGTCGGATCACCTTTCTTGGGAATAGGCACATGGTAGCCATTAAAAATGACGTTGGAAAAGACTATTTAATGATATGCTAAAATAATTTTGATACGTTAAATCAGAAAAAGTAAGTTACAAAACAGAATGTAATTTAAAGGATCAGGGAAACGTTAATAGAGAATCGGTATTCCTGAACATTGTATTTAAAAAAATATATAGGTAAATTCGGGTTCAAAGTAATGCACAATAAAATGAATGCAGCATCATTTCCCATCATTTGTG
This sequence comes from Elephas maximus indicus, assembly GCF_024166365.1. Lineage (NCBI taxonomy): Eukaryota > Metazoa > Chordata > Mammalia > Proboscidea > Elephantidae > Elephas > Elephas maximus. The sequence continues at coordinate 22,232,785 of NC_064842.1, read as the reverse complement.
TATATAGAATTGAGCAAAGTTAAGTAAAAGGTGCTTATTTCTGCATTTTAAACAGCATCTCCCTTTTTGCAAAGTTTGCATCTTAAATTGTTCTAATTACAGGAAATAATTTATCTACCACAAGCAGAGATGCTTTCTCTCCTGCTCTTTTGCTGTTGCTCTGTTGCTGACAACCTGCCATTTCCCTCAGAGCCCTGGACGCACAGAGGTCAGGCACAAAGATCAGCCTCTGGAACCCACCCAGGTGCTCCACAGAAGAAAGGTCTGGCAATCTGCTCTTGCAAACATTACAGCCTAGGAAACACTATGGGGCAGTTCTACTCCGTTACATGGGGTTGCTATGAGTTGAAATTGACTCGACAGCACCTAAACACACAAGAACAATTTAAAGATAAGGGGCTGGGGCTGTCGACATGCCCTATTGGAGCCCTGGTGGCACAGTGGTTAAGAGCTCGGCTGCTAACTAAAATGTTGGCAATTTGACCCCACCAGCCACTCTTTGGAACGCTTATGGGGCTGTTCTTCTCTGTCCTCTAGGGTTGCTATGAGTCATCAGAGGAAAGGCCTGGCAGTCTACTTCCAAAACATCAGTAATTGAAAACCCTATGGAGTACAGTTTTCTACTCTGACACACATGGGGTTGCCATGAGTTGGAATCACACTTTAACTGTCTTGCTCATCCTTGGCAGCAGCTCAGAAGAGGCCATGTCCCATCACACTGCAAGACAGCCTTGCACTCTTGGCCTCATCACATCACAGTTCGCACACAGTTCAACACTGCAGTTACATTATCCAGCTTAACTCTTCTTATAGACTCATCTCCACAATCCCACTCCATCATGCATTTTCCAAATAAATAATTTGAGCTATAGAGAGAGCACAGAACCAAGTGACATCAGGCACCTGAAGGAAGAGATTAGGCAGGGTGAACCAATTTTAGGGGAGTAAAGTCAGCTTCTTCCTCCTGAAACCAGAGACTGGACTGACATCCTCTCACTTTTCTACTCTTCACCTTTAGCGAGCATCTCTCTACTGAGTCAAGAATTTGGTATAATCAAAGGAAATGCTGTGCCTCTTTGACTAAAACATCCCATGGCTCTTCCCTGCTCTAGACCAGCCATTTCCCCTCCCTCCAGGGAGCTCCAGAAGACTTTCTACACCAGTCTGAAAGCAGTGGGGGGCCTTTCCCCGATGTCCTGTGAGGGCCACAAAGGAAGTGAGGCTGTGACTCGTGACTTACGTCAGACTGAGGCCCTGTTACACTTAGAAATTCAGCTGTGTCTGTTTTTCATTTTCACGGGTGCACACTGTATGTTGGAACCCTTAGGTGATGCAAGTGGTTAATATGCTCAGCTGCTAATCAATAGGTTGAAGGTTTGACTCTACCCATAGGTGCTTCCAAAGAAAGACCTGGTGATCTACTTCCAAAAATCAGCCATTGAAAACCCTATGGAGCACAGTTCTACTGTGACACACACGGACACATGGAGTCCCCATGAGTCAGAATCGACTTGGCGGCAACTGGTTGGTAGTAGGAAAAAAAAAAAAATTACCATTGCTGTCGAGCCGATTCCAACGCATAGCAACCCTAAGTAGAACTCCCCATAGGGTTTCCAAGGAGCACCTGGTGGATTAGAACTGCCAGTCTTTCGATCAGCAGCCATAGCTCTTGACCGCTACGCCACCAGGGTTTCTGATAGCAGAAAGAAGAGGGCTAAATTAAACAGGGGTAGGGGTGGTTGCTGGTGCCTGAGTAATGCAAAGGTTGGCGCTAGACCACTAACCAAAAGGTTGGTGGTTCCAACGCACCCAGCAGCACTGTGGAAAAATGCCTGGTGGTCTGCTTCCGTAAAAATTACAGACAAAAAAACCCTGTGGAGAAGTTCTACTCGGTAACAAATGGTGTTGTCGCAAGTTGGAATTGATTCGATGGCAAAGTCTGTTTGTTGAACTAGGGGATGTTTACTAACAGTGCTAGAGGAGAAAGCGGTGATTTAATTAAGAGGAAAATTAAGAGATTACACCTGGACAGGACTAGTGAGAAGATAGAGGAAGGGCTGATAGAGTTAGTTTACAGCGGGGCTGCAGGAAGGAGGTTTAGCGGCTTGGTATCATTCTTGTCACTTTTCTGAACACTTGAAATTTGTTCCAAATAAAAAGTTTCAAAAATCATGAGGCCTTCTGAGCTAATCATATTTCTCCCATAGCCCATTGTCCTCGAGTCGATTCTGACTCATAAGGACTGTATAAAACAGAGTAGAACTGCCCCGTAGGGTTTCCAAGGAGCGGCTGGTGGATTCGAGCTGCCAACCTTTTGGTTAGCAGCCATAGCGCGTAACAACTGCACCACCAGGGCTCCAGTTGTATTTCTCAGTTTATTATTTTTTTAAAGAAAAATGAGATTAGGATTTATCTTGCTTCTTTTGTTTTACGTATCATGTTGATCTTTCTAGTATATACAAATCTACTTCATTTTTTCCAGCTGGCCACTATTGCTTGGTCTAGATGAACCATAATTTGTTTCATCCACCTCCAGCTAATAAACTTGGACTTGGTCATAGTTTTTTGCTATTGCAAATAATGTCCACAAGCATGTACTTTGGGGGCAACTACTGAACAGTATCTGTATCCCAGCTTTGCTGATGGAATGCAGAATGACCTCGAGCACATTCTTCAAACCTCATTTTCACTATCTGTAAACTGAACACTAGCAGTAGTACATTGATTTAGTGGTTATGAGCATTGAATGATGATAAAGTACTGTACACAGAACTTGACATGCAGTGGGCCTGGCTCTTATAAAAATCGTGTTTAATAAGAATGTCATCTTTGTGCTTTTATGTCTTTACGTATTTGTATTGGTAGGATAGATTTCTTTAGAAGTAAAGTTGCTAGGTAAAGAGTATGTTAGCGTATGATGAATATTACTAATTTTCTTCCTAGAAAGCTGATCTAATTTTTCACCCCAAAAGTATCTGTCCTCCCACTGGAAATATAAGTCTTTAAATATAATAAATGAGTTTATATACTAGGTGAAAAATTCCCCAATGCTGTTTTATCCTGCGTGCCTTTTGTTTTTCACCATCTTATCAAGGGTTTATTGTCAATTTGTACTTTTTCTTTAATGAACTATGTTTCCTTGGGGTGGGGGGGGGGGAATCCGTCATTTTTCTATTGATTTCTGAGAGCCTTTGTATATTAGAGAAATTTGTATACCATGTGTGCTGCAATGTTGCCTCTTCTTTTGATTTAGTTTATGGTAGGTGTTTTCTTTTCACAAAGAAGTTAAAAAAAAATTTTTTTTTTTTTAATTTAAAACCTGTTAAATTTTCACCCTTTTCATATGGCTTCTGGGATTCATATCCTGCTTAGAGTAACAGTTCCTACTCAATAATTACAAAATCTCACATCAGTGGTTTGCTTTTTTCTAATGCTTTTATGGTTTTGCTTATTTATCTTGCATTTAAATCTTGGATCCATCAGGAATTTATTTTAGTGGACTGTGGGTGGAAAAGACTCAGCTGCCATATTTTCCGGTGCTTAACCAGCTATTCCAATTCCAAGTAACGAAGAATTCATTTTTTGGCCCCTAGACGCCTAGGTCTGCTGTGATTGTGAGCGGCTGCCCTGGCTCCATAACAACATTGAACTCTTCAAGGGCAAGGGCTGAGAGTTGTCTCATGACCCACAGGGTATCTAGCAGAGCACTGAGCACATAACAGCTGCTCATTGGACAAGATGGTAAATGGGAGCTCTTGTCTGGAATTTAAGAAAGAGAATGTGGTCGCGATGGATTGAGGTCTGAGATGCATGTTTTCCCAGTGACTGGATCACGCGGGGAATCTGGCTTTTTCCTGGGCTTGCTTCTTTGCATTAGTCACTGCCTCCCCTCCTCACTCCACATCCCAACACATCCCGTGGTGGGGAACAGAAAACATAGTTGCTTCTGTCACAGCCAACCCGGGGTCCCCAGTGGCCCTCAGACTAGTGGAGTGTCTAGACTTCCAATAACAGTCCTATCATCAAGCTGTTCTGTGAGAAATGAGGATGGGCTGATGGGAGGGTGAAAATCACAAACATGAAGGTTTGTTTTATTTCTGTCCTATTAAGTTAAAAAGAAAGATGTTTCATAGCCTGGGGCTCTCTTGTTGATTCTGTTCTCACAAGGCCTCCACTGGAGGAGTTCCTAGGTGCCTTTACGCGGTCCTTCAGGTGTCAAGGTGCCATGAATCTTTCTTGTCACTTCCCTGCCTCCTGGCCTCCTCACTGTTCTCCACACTGTGTTTCTAAGTGTACATACTACGCTGTTGCTGTTAGCTGCCATGGAGTTGAACCCCAATCCACAGTCACCCCGTGCACAATGGATCGAAACACTGCCTGGTCTCCCACCATCTCCATGATCAGTTGTGGACCAGACCGTTGTGACCCATAGGGTTTTCACTGGCTGATCTTCAGAAGCAGAGCACCAGGCCTTTCTTCCTAGTCCATTTTAGTCTGGAAGCTCCACTGAAACCTGTTTACCATCATTAAAAAAAAAAAAAAACCCAAACCTGTTGCCACTGAGTCAATTCCGGCTCATAGTGACACTATGGGACAGAGTAGAACAGCCCCACAGGGTTTCCAAGGAGCAGCTGGTGGATTTGAACTGCCTATCTGTTGGTTAGCAGCTGAGTGCTTGACCACTGTATCACCAGGGCTCCAATTTTAGTACCGTGCAAACCTCCAAGGATGGATGGGTGGTAGCTGCACATGAGGTACACTGGCCAGGAATCGAACTGGAGCCTTGGACTAAGAAGAAAGGCCAGGCAATCTACTTCTGAAAATCAGCTGGTGAAAACCCTATGGATCACAACAGTACAATCTGTAACCAATTATGGTGATGGCACAGGAGTGGGCAGCGTTTTGTTTCCTTGTGCTTGGGGTCACCATGAGTTGGAAGAAGCTAACGACAACATCGGCAAGGGATAATATTAATACAGAAGAGTGGATGTAAACCTTTATGTTAAGAAACTCCTTTCAGAATATGATAGCATAGGAACAGGCTGTTGAGAGGAAATAACATACCAATAGCCAATAAAGCCTTGAAAAGATGTTTCACATTACGCATAATTAGAGGAATACAAATTAAAACAGTCGTAATTATTTTTCATCTGTTCCACTGGGAAAAAAGTAAAAAGTGAATAACAGTGTTAGCCAGGGTGAGGGAAAGTGGGCTCTCTCAAGCATTGTTGTTGGGGAGTACAGTTTGTTCCCCATTTTAGGAGAACAATATGCCTATGATCATCTAAATTTCATGTTGATAATCCCAATCCAAGGAGACCAGAAATGCTTGCAGGAGTTTGCAAAGATATATTCATTCATTCATTTATTCATCAAATATATATTGAACATGTATTTGGTGCTGATCACTGACTCAAGGACCTTAAAGAAGATGATCAATCAAATATGATTTCAGGAAGTTATAAGTATTAAGAAAAAAAAAAAAAACTGGCTCTTGGGATAGAGAATGATGAGGTGGGGAGAGGAGTTTGTCATAGACAAACGAGGAAACCCTCCTGAGGAAGTGACGCTGAAGCAGAGACTTCAGTGAAGGAAGCGCTGATGCCATCTATGGAAGGTCATCCAGGTGTTGGTGACAAGGCAAAGAACAGCCCAGAGTGGGGAAGCGTGTGGCCCTTAGAAGCAGCACCAAGGACGATGTAACAAGCAAACACCCATTAGTAAAGGAGTGAAAGTGTCCTTTATTGTTATCACCTGTACAATGGAATATCATGGAAACATGTGAGAAGGTCTATATGTACATATTTGGAAATAGATTCATAATGTATTAAGCAGAGATAAGGGTATATAAAATTGCATTTTTATAATAAACAAATACATAAATGTATGTTGTTTGTTTTTTGTATGAACTTTCGGAGAAATCTGGAGATACACAACGAAATATTATGTGTGGTTGTAGCAAACAGCTGGAGAGACCAAAAAAAAAAAAAAAAAAAGGAAAACCAACCTTTTGGTTAGCAGCCATAGCTCTTAACCACTCTGCCACCAGGGTTTCCCTGGAGAGACTAGGAGTGGTCAAAAAGGGAGGCTGCAACAGGTCAGTGCACTCCCAGTGCTGTGCCTGAGGTTTCGGAGAGGAAACGATGTATTCTGGGCCTCTCCAAAGTATAACTCCAAGGTGCTAATCACCTAATTTACAAGTAGTCTTCTGGTTATAAAGTGGTTTCCCACTTAAATATGTCTGTAGGGAGAGGGGAGTCCTGGTGGCACAGTGGTTATGAGCTTGGCTACTAACCAAAAAGTCAGTAGTTTGAATCCACCAGCTGCTCCTTGGAAACCCTAGGGGGCGGTTCGACTCTGTCTTATAGGGTGGCTATGAGTTGGAATTGACTCGATGGCAACAGGTTTTTGTTTGTTTTTGGTAGGGAGAGATGACAGTGATGGTTTGATTGTCTTTAATTAACACACTGTTTCGTGTTGTGGTTTTATATTGATCCCTTACGATCTGTTTCAGAGGAAGAATAGAATTTTTCTGGATCTCTGTCTCATTAACCGAAACATTGCAATTACTTAATTCTTGAGGATTAATTCCTTGAGAGCCTCCTGTGGCTCTGAAAAAATCCATCGTTTTGGATCTCCTACATGGTGGTGGCCAGGTTGCATGAGGCAGGCAGCAGCCCGGTCTTCACAGGCCCCATGCACTCATTACCTTACCTGCCAGTAGGCATTTTACTTTGTTGCCTTTTACTAAAAATGGACAGAACGTAGAGGTGGTTGGAGCACAAGGAAGAAGAGGAAAGTAGGAAAAGAAGGTGGGGGAGAGGAGGGCAGGGAAGGGGTCAGGCAGGGCCTTTATGGTATTTGGATTTTATTCCAAGTGTGATGAGAAGTCAGTTCCCTGGGGCATGGGTGGCCAGGGGTCAAAGGCCAACTCACAACAACAACAGCAATAACAACAACAGCAAAGCCCCAAAAGAAGCTGCTGAAGAGTCGGAAGTAACAATTTGCACTTTAAGGACGTTGCTGTGACCGGCAGAGGACAGACTGCAGACAGGGTTGGAAGCAGTCAGCACATCTCTTGCCAGGGTCCCGCCAGATGAGCATGCGGCCTGGATGAGTACGTGGCAGGGGACTGGGTACATTCCAGGTCTACGCTGGAGGCTGACCTGTCAGGGCCGGCTGATGCACAGGATGTGCGGTTGGGGAAAAGGGATAAATCAGGTGGAAGCCTGATGTCCGGCTTGATCCACCGCATAAATGGGGGCTGATGCCATTTATGAAGGCACGAGAGATGATTCTGTTTTAGAGGGAAAACCAGCTCTTTCGTTTTAGGTTTTGTTGCTGTTGTTAGCGGCTGTAGAGTCGACCCCCGACTCATGGCAACCCCATGCACAAAGGAATCGGACCACTGTGACCCACAGGGTTTTCACTGGCTGGTTTTCAGAACTACATCACCAGGCCTTTCTTCCTAGTGCATCTTAGTCTGTGAGCTCTGCTGACACCTGTTGAGTAACCTAGCAACACATAAGCCTCCACTGGGAATTGAACCCATGTCTCCCACATGGAAGGCAAGTATGCTGCCACTTTATCACCAATGCCCCCTTTGGGGGGGCTTAAAAAAACCAAAACCAAATTCTTTGCCATTAAGTCGATTCCAACTCACAGTGACCCTACGGGACAGAGGAGAACTAACCCCGTAGGGTTCTCAAGGCTGTAATCTTTATAGGAGCAGAATGCCACATCTCTTTCCCACAAAGCAGCTGGTGAGTTTAAACCTCTGATCTTTCAGTTAGCAGCTGAGCACTTAACCACTGTGCTACCAGGGCTCCTTCTTTTTGGGCTTACTACGTTTAAAATGTCTGTGCAACATCCAAGTGTAGCTGTCACTTAAGAGTGCAGAGCTCAGGGAGAGGTCTTCTGTCCATCTAGCCTTGGAAGGTTCATCTTCTCTGTATAGCTGGGCCCTCCATCTCACCTCCAGCCTCCCCCCAGCGTGTGCACTGCACTCAACCTCAATCCCCGGGGTCTTCTCCACAAGGGGCCCAGAGGATGCACATTCTTCAGGGGACAGATCCCACCTCTGCCCGTGCATGGATTCATCTGTGCATTGTAGCTCAGGTAGCTCCCACAGGCCTCCGCTGGGCATGGGCTAAATTGTGCTGGGTGGAGACATGGATTAGGGAGAGTGGCCAGGTAATAAGGAGGTGGGGAAAGTAAAAATGATGGAAACCCACTGATACCTATATATCTCGAGGCGATCTTTTGAATTCAAATATAACACAATTGGAGATTGGCTTCTGCCGTCTGCCGAGCCCCTGTGCGCAGACACAGGTAGGTTGAAGCAGTGCCACCCTTAGACCTGGACAAGCTGAGGCCCTAGAGAACACTGCTCTGGGCCTCCTCCAGCCACATCCCTCCCTACAGGGTGGGATCAAGCCCACCCAGAACCTGGGCCCTCAATAATGCTAGGGTACCCGGGGCCCCAGAATCACCTACACAAATAGTCCCAGTGCACTTCCAGGGCCTGCATGGGCGTCTTCCCTTTTGAGCAACGTACCTCGTGCTGTAGGAGAGAGCTGGGAGCCAGAAAGACCAGGAGGGAGGGACACCAAATCTTAACTGTGGGCAAGCTCTTCCCCCGACCCCACAACCATATCCTGATACTGATTTTAAGGAGTCAAATCATTCTAAATTCAAGCCTGGCCTTCAGGTTTCTATGAAAAAGTATATTTTTCAAGGCAGGAGGGGAGGACAGATTCAACAGTTTGAATCAAACTAACAGTTTGAGTTTGATTTAAACTACCAACTAGGAGCTCTACGGCTGTTGTAGGGGTAAAAACATACAAAGTTTAGTAAAGCAAAAAGAAAGTTTTATTCGGCATGTACTCAAAAAGACAGAAGTGGGAAGCAGACAAACATGCTGCCAGAGCACATGTCTGTCCGAATCCAAGGAAATAATTCAGAAAAAGCAAGAATGGGAAAACAGACAAGCACACTGCCACAGCTGTGTCAGCCTGAGTCCAAGGAAGGTTACAGAGTCATCAGTATATATCGTCTTCACAAATGGGCAAAACCATGGAAAGCTTCACCTTTTCACAGATTGTCTAGAAACTGTGATCCTACATTTTGAATTGCCTTCTTAACAATCATTGGTACAGGTTTCAGAAAAGACAGTCAGGGGGTCTTCACTGGTCCAACACATTTCTATTCACTAAAATGTTAATAGGAAACGATAACAGTGGAAAATCTTCTGTGTTCTGGCTAATGTGAAAAGTTCCCTAAAAGATACTTTCCAAGATTATCCCGTCTATTGTCTCTATGCCTCAGGGCTCAGTTGGTATGTCCTTGTGAGTCCAGCTCCAGCTGGGTCACACTCTCCATGTGCAAGGACAGGCAATAATGACTCCAATATTATTTCCTAAATCAGGTATGTGGGCCTTCATTTGTACTCTTAGCCTGCATTTATTTTATTATGTCTGGATCTGGACTAAGGTTCTTAAATTGCTTTTCTTGTTCAGGCCCTAGGGGAATGTAGAGGGATGGTGAGGCAGGGTGGGGAAATAGCAGGCAGTCAGGCTTGGGAGCCAGGGAGGGGTGGGCCCCAGAGTATTTTCCAGGCAGGCCCACTTTCCCTGGAGCCCATCAACTACATCCCTAGAGTCTGTGCAGCTATTCCGAAAATTTCAAACAGTAACCAACATCATTGCCATTGAGGCAACTCTGACGTATGGCAACCTCATGTCTGTCAGAGTTCAAACTACCAGCTGGAAGTAGATTGCCAGGACTTTTTTCTGAGGCACCTCTGGGTGAACTCAAACCTCCAACCTATTGGTTAGCAGCCCAGCACGTTAACTGTTTGCATCAACCAGGGACTCCCGGTTACAGGAACCCAGAATTTTCTCCGTGGGTAAGCTAGAGCCAACCATTACCACCAGATGGCACCAAACCAACCTTTTAGGTTCTAGAAATGGGCGAGTGATTTATCATTGGCCAATAAAGAGCCCAAGCCATTTTAAACCCTTAAAGGGGTGTGTCCAAACTTCTGAAACGCCATCATGGGGAAGGAGCGACTAAGTGTACATGGGGGGGCAAGGGGAAGAGTAAGTAGCTAGGAAAATGAGTCTCTTTGAGGTGAGCGCACACCAAGAAGATCTTGAATCAGTTACTCCAGAGGAGGGGCAGAAAACTGCCAGGATCTTGAAAGCAACAGAACAGCCTAAAGGAAAGCAAAGTGCTCCACACACCTGGTGCCACCATGGCAACGGGAGGTCCGAATGAGATGGTGAAGGCAGCGAGGGGCCCAGGTGAACTGCGGGAACGGGGCTGGGCCTGAGGAAGCAAACCACCAGGAGAGAAATGGAAACTAGGGAGGGAGAAAGGAGAGAATTTCTGGTAACAGATTTAAATTAGTCACAGCTGTTAAGCTACAGCCACAAAATTTTGAACAGACTTTTTGGCTGAAAAAGAAGGGAAAAGACACTAAATTTATTTCACCCTTGCGTATGCCTTTCATCACAGGATATTAACACACTTCACGGACACCAAGCACCTTGTTAGGGAGCAGTTGCCTTCGTTTTGTGAGTATCACAGTCGAGTCAGTGACTCATGCTAGCGGAGAACATGGAATGTCTGACTAAAGACATTTCACGGGAGTTGGCCCTGGTACTAAATATTTGCAAACGCATTTGAGAATCAAACCGCCAGTTTTACCAAAGTCATCTCCAACCTCATAAATGCAAACGTAAGGTTAAAGGAAAGTTACCACTCGTAAACCATGTCGATGGTGCAAAATCAAAAAATTAAAATGAAAACTGAGTGATGTTCATGAGGAAATGTCGCAGACCTGGCGTAACTAAGGCGGAGTGCCCACGCCGCAGCTGCAATCACAAGGTTCCTTTGAAAAACCACAAATAACTGAAATTGCCTTTCCTGAGAACCCTGTCCGCCTGCTCAAGGGCAAACGACTCTCCTTGAGAGCTTTCAGCTTGAGAAAGAGAAAAGCAGATCTGGTCTGGCCCACGCAGCTAGGAGTGGTGGTGTCCTGTGGAACGTAAACAACTTCACGGAAGGGCAACACTGGACCAGCCCATTCTGGGACAAGACGCACTAACACCACTCTGTAATCATGTATGTACACAGGCCAAAGCAAGAATATCACGCAAACTGTAAACATGACTGACCATTTCTTCACCCTGGCTAATATGAGTGACTGCTACTTCTTAGGAAACCCTGGTGGCACAGTGGTTAAGTGCTACAGCTGCTAACCAAAGGGTCAGCAGTTCAAATCCGCCAGGGGCTCCTTGGAAATTCTAGGGGCAGTTCTACTCTGGCCCATAGGGTTGCTATGAGTTGAAATCGACTTGATGGCAATGGGTTTGGGTTTTTGGTTTTTGGCTCCTTTTTAACAAGTTGTAGTTTTAACTGCCATCTGTTCTTCCCACATCCTAGATAAGAATGAAATAATAAGAGAATTACCCCTTCTTTTGTTTATTCCTGATAGCATCCCATGCAAAACTTCCTTAAACCCTCCCCCAAATCACCTAAGCTCAGAGCCTGTAAGTCCTTTCTACCCACCTCTTACTGAGAAGCCCCAAGGCTCCTCACAGTGAGAGTTCTCCCTTGTTGCAAAGAGTTAACAAACCCAACTAGGTTTAACTACAGGTGTGTTCCTGGATTTATACAGGTGGGAGGCGGGATCACTTTTGCAAAGGTTCCAGCTTTGCTTTTATAGACTCTGCCTTGCTTTAGTTCAAAAACACTCTCCCTCATTTTGTCTTCTGGTGATTTGAACATTTTATCATAATGGTATAATTTCCCTTTATCTCTTATAATCCATTTTGCCTTAAGGTTAATTTTATCTGATATTAATATAGCTATACAGGTTTTGGGGTGGCCCCAAGCAGTGCAACCAGTTAAGCACTCCACTTCTGGTTGAAAGGTTGGCGGTTCGAACCCACCTGGAGGTGCCTTGGAAGACAGGCCTGGCAATCTGCTTTTGAAAATTCACAGCTTTGAAAACCCTGTGGAGCACAGTTCTGCTGTGCATACATGGGGCCTCCAAGAGTTGGAATCGACTAGACAACAACTGACAATAACAGTATTTGCACTGTATACCATATTTGTGTGCAAATGACTGTGCACTATCTGCATTTGTTTGCAGGCCTTGCCCCTCCCCCCCCGCCCCTTCCCCCAGGCACCCTTACAAGCTGGGCCAGCCAATCCACTTCCACAGGTTGCTGTAAAAAATTAGCATAGTGAGCTCTGGAAAATACCTGGGGGAGGGGGAAGGGGGTGGCAGCTACCAAACAAATGCAGAAGGAGTGCGTTTGTTATGTAAAAATATGGTATATTTTTCTTTTTTTTCAACTCTCAGCCTTTAGATGTGTCTTTTATTAATGGATAATAATATAAATTTCAATAAGTTATCTTTTGGTTATTTACATTATTATTAAAAAAAAAAAACCCATTGTCGTTGAGTCGATTCCGACTCATAGTGACCCTATAGGACAGAGTGGAACTGCTCCATAGAGTCTTCAGGGAGCACATAGTGGATTTGAACTGCTGACCTTTTGGTTAGCAGCCATAGCACTAAACCGCTACACTACCAGGGTTTCCTTAGTGTAAATAAGTGATGCATTATTTGTTTTATGGGTTTTTTTTCCCAGTCTCCTTTTATGCTTTCCTTTGCATCTATTTTATTTTAGCAATCTTCCTTTTCACACTTTACTCTTTTTTTTTTAAATAAAAAGCGTGAAGATCCTGTTGCCATCAAGTTGGTTCTCACTCATGGCACTCCCATAAGTTTCAGTGTGAAACCGCTCCATAGGGTTTTCAATGGCTGTAATCTTACAAACACAGATTGCCAGGCCTTTCTTTCGAGGCACCACTGGGTAGATTCAAACCATCAACCTTTCAGTTAGTAGCCTAGCGCAAGTCCTTTGTGTCACCAGGGATTTTTACTAGTTTAACCTGTTGCCATCCAGTCGATTCTGACTCATAGCGACCCTGTGGGACAGGATAGACCTGCCCCATTATGTTTCCAAGGAGCGCCTGGTGGATTTGAACTGCTGACCTTTTGGTTAACAGCTGTAGCTCTTAACCACTACACCATCAGTTTTACTAGTGATTTAGGGAATAATATTGGAGTCATTATTCCCTGTCCTTGAGCATAGAGAATGTGACCCAGCTGGAACTGAGCTCACAAGGGCTCACAAGGACTCACAAGTACACATCAACTGGACCCTGAGATATAAAGACTAATAGAATAATCTTGGAAAATATCTATTAGGGGATCTTTCACCTGAATCAGAACACAAAAGACTTTCCACTCTTATCTTTTTCTATTAATATTTAGTGAACAGAAATTTGTTGGATGAATGAAGACCCTCCTGACTCTGAAACCTGTACCAATGATTGTTGAGAGGGGCAATTCAAAGTGTAGGATCACAGGCCAATCTGTCAAAAGGTGAAGCTTTCAATGGTTTTGCCCGTTCTGTAGTGTTAATATATATTTGGAAACCCTGGTGGCATAGTGGTTAAGTGTTACGGCTGCTAACCAAAAGGTCAGCACTTCAAATCCACCAGGCGCTCCTTGGAAACTCCATAGGGCAGTTCTACTCTGCCCTTTAGGGTTCCTATGAGTCGGAATCGACTCCGTGGCAACATGATTCGTTCCTTTTTTGGTTTGATGACTCTAATGTTTTTTGGACTCAGGCAGATGCGGCTGTGGCAGCATGCGTCTCTGTTTTCCAATTCTTGCTTATTCTGTAATATTTCTTTGAACTTGGGCAGACATTAGCTCTGGCAGCATGCTTGCCTGCTTCCTACTTTTCCTTTTTTGAATATATGCCAAATAAAACTTTCTTTTTGCTTTACTAAACTTTGTGATGTTCTTTTCCCTACAACGCTAGTTTAGAAGCTATATATTCAATTTTTCTGCTTTTTTTGTCATCATTCTGGAAATTACAACATGCCTTCTTGTCAAACTCTAAATTTATTTACTCTTATCCTGGATAATGCAAGAAATTTAGAACACTTTAGCTCCATTTACCATACCCAAGTTATTTTTTTATTTCATGTCTTTTAATTTTTTTTAACTCTGTGTAACATTTTTCTGTTTGATAAAGTCAGTGTCCATCTAGATTTTTTCCTATATTTTTCCACTCCCCCTGCCCCAGAAAAGGATCTAGAGGTGATTAACTGTCTTAGTTTTTATTTGTTCTGAAAATATCTTTATTTTGCTCTCATTCTCCAAAGGTATTTCATTCGATATAGAGTTCTAGGTTGGCATATTTTCCCCCAGCCTATATATGGTTTTATTCCATTGTATCTCAGTGCTGGGGGAAATCAGCTCTCAGCCTAATTGCAGCTCCTTTGAAGGTAATCTTTTTTTTTTTTTTTCTTCCCCTCTGTCTGCTTTTAAGGTATTCTTATTAACTTATTTCTGCAGTTTTATTATGATGTCTCTAGATGTTTTTTTTTTTTTTTTTAGATGTGGCTTTTAAAAATTTCTTCAATTTGGTACTTACTAGGTTTTTTAAACCTATGGATTGGATTTTTTTATCAGATCTAGAGAATTCTCTGCCATTATCTGTTTATATGTTGCCTCTGTCAATTCTCTCTTCTCTTCAACTGGAACTTTGGTTAAATGTTTGTTAGACCACCTATCCTATTAGCTACGCCTCTTAACCTTGCTACCACATTTTCTATCTTTTTGTCTGTATGGCATTCTGGACAATTTTTTTCTGACCTAACTTTTAAATCTGTAACTTTCTCTTCAGCTGTATCGAGTCGGTTTCCAACTCTTTACATTGAACTTTTAATTTCAGTTGTTGATTTTTTTCCTTTATAGAATTTCCTTTGTATCTTTTTTAAAATAAAATCTGTCATTATCTAATTTTTAATTTCCTGTTTCTGACATATCTTTGAATATGTCTTATATTTTTAAATAAGTAATCATTCTTTAGAATAATCTGATAATTCCAAGTTTCTAAGTCATTGGAGATCAGTTTGTGCCATTTGTTGTTTTGCTAGTCCTCATTTAAAAGGTGCCTAGTTATCTTTGACTGTATGCTTCTCCTAGTCCTTGAACGATTGTTGGAGTTCCCAGAAGCATAAGCTGCTTCCTCCACTGAGGTATTGCACTTATATTTGCTAACTTCTTGGGACATTACCAATCTGCAACCACTTTAAAATCACCGTTCGATTCTGATGACATGAACAGAACACAATTCTTAGAAAGGGCGAGCTTTTGGTTTACAAACTTAGAGATACATTTCTCCCCCATCCTTTCTCAACCTCTCAGCAACAAAAAAACTCTACTTACACTCTAGGAAGACGGAAGATGGATGATGGCTTACTCCCGGCACACCCTGATTCTGAGGGAGATACTTGTAGTCTGAAGTGTATGTAGGAGGTCTTGGGCTTCTACCTCTGTGAGCTCCTCCCTACAGGACCCTCATATTTGCATCTTGGTTTAGGAGCAAATTCTCCAGGGGCAAAAGTAAGCTGTGGAGTTTTTGCCCACCTTGGTGTGCCTTCTCCTGGTTTTTGGCCTAGTCATTCCTCCCTATATTTCTGTCCTTCTATGATTTAAGAAGTTTTCTAGACTTCTTCCAGCATTTTTAGCCATTTTCAGTGAGAGTACTGATCTAAATAAACTAGCCTTCCTGCCTTACATGAAATGGACGTCCCTGAAAGGATCTCTCTTCCTGTCTCCTACTTCTTCTGAGTCCTGGCCCATCCCAGTACCGGCAGCTGCCAAAGTCACTGAGGCTCCCTAACTTCACTTTCCTCAACTTTCAAATGAGGTTGATGATTTTCATTGCCTGAGAGAATTAGCACAGAACTCAAATGAGATAACTTAGATAAAAGTTCTCAGCAAACTATAAAGTGTCCTCTAGAAGGAATGACTTTTGTAGTAGCAGTAGTGACAAACACAGTAGTGACAAACACAGTGGTAGGAAAGGTCTGAGTGGAGGGTAAGAAAGAGCCAACTGTGCCAGAACAGTCTTCCAGGAAAAGTAGGGATAGGCACAAGGAAAAGGTTCAGCATGTTCTGAAGAGAAGAACAAGCTTCTCAGTGTTTCATAACCTAGAACACACAGAGAGTGAGTCTAGCAGGGCTGTGTGCCTGGCTGGGTCCGGCTAGGTAAATTCCCAAGGCCCCAGAGCAGCAGGCATGGGGAGGCCATCCTTCAATTTCCTTCAAACCCTAATGATCAGAAAAGCAAAGTTTCCTGGTGGACCACAGGGCCATGGTCAACTGCCCTCAGGACTTAACTGGCTCAGAAGGTGGTAGATGCGCAAAACAAAAAAATTGCTCAGGATCTTAGAAAAATATATTTGAAATGCCTTTCTTGGCTGACTCCATGAAGGCCTGCTGTCCTTCTCCAGCTTATTTCCAAGGTACCTTTCCATCTCATGTGAGGTGTTTTTCCCCTTCCTACATTCCTGTGTTAAAGGATTAGCAAACCCTGGATTGCTTCTCCACTACAAAGCATCATTTTCATCCCTGAGGGTTATACACAGACACCTGCAAGGTTGACTCATGACAGGAGAGGAGTGGAGCCAGAGCTTTCTGGCAGAGAAACATGGGAGCTGTGAGGCACGGTCGTAATTGTTTTTAAAGGGACTGAAAGCAGCCTGCCAATTCATCTTTTCTCGGAGATGCCCAGTCTGTTTCTAACCACGCTTTGTATATAGCAGTTGGGGAATAGGGAGAGAATAGGCAGGTTGTAATTTCAAAATATACCTGGATCCAAATCCCAGCACCTGAGTGGTCCTGATATTCAACTTTCTGTGATCCAGTTGCTTGTTTCAGAGAGAAAGTATATGTAAGGAGACTAACATCGTGTCAATTAGTCAGCTTTTGTTGTGATAATAACCCCCAAATTGTAGCAGCTTACAACTTCAAGCATTTATTTCTCACTGACAGTTGTACAGGTTCACTGTGACTTAGCTGGGCTGGGCTAGACTAGGCTCTAGGTGTCTTATCAAATGTGCCCATCACAGAGATAGCAACTTCTTGCCTTCCGTGTGATTTAGGAAATAACATCGGAGTCAGTATTCCCTGTCCCTGAGCATAGAGAATATGAGCCAGCTGGAGCTGGGCTCACAAGGGCTCACAAGGACTCAAAAGGGCTCACAAGGGCTCACAAGGACACATCAACTGGACCCTGAGGTATGAAGACAATAGATAGAATAATCTTGGAAAATATCTTTAGGGAACCTTTCACCTAAGCCAGAACACAAAAGACTTTCCACTCTTATCTTTTTCTATTAACATTTAGTGAATAGGAATTCACTGGACCAGTGAAGACTCTCCTGACTGTCATTACTGAAACCTGTACCAATGATCATTAAGAAAGGCAATTCAAAATGTAAGATCACAGTTTCTAGCCAATCTGTGAAAAGGTGAAGCTTTCAATGGTTTTGCCCATTTATAATGTTAATATATACTGATGACTTTCCTTGGACTCAGGCAGACATGGCTGTGGCAGTGTGCTTGTCCATTTTCTCGTTCTTGTTTATTCTGCAACATTTCCTTGGATTCAGGCAGACATTAGCTCTGGCAGCATGCTTGTCCGCTTCCCACTTTCACCTTTTGAGTTATATACCAAATAAAACTTTCTTTTTGCTTTACTAAAACTTTGTGATGTTTGTTCCCCTACAGCACATGTAGGAGACCTGTGTTTGATTCCCAGCCAAAGCACTTCATGTGTAGCCACCACCCATTGGTCAGTGGTGGCTTTCGTGTTACTATGACACTAAGTAGGTCTCAGTGGAACTTCCAGACTAATACAGGTTAGGAAGAAAAGCCTGGCGATCTACTTCCAAAAATCAGCCAACAACAACCCTGTGGATCACAATGGTCCAATCTGCAGTTGATCATGGGGATTGTGCAGGACTGGGCAATGTTTTATTCCTTTGTGTATGGGGGTCACCGTGAGCTGAGGCTGACATGATGGCAGTTAAGAACAACACAACAATATGGGGTATGCGTTTCTCATGGTAAAGGGCAGGAGCACAACAGGGCTAGCAAAAACTTGAACTTGGAGCAGGCATGCTGTCACTTCAGCTCCAGAGTCCATTGTTCAAAATAGTCCACATGTGGACTATTCCCTATTCATTTTCTAATAAAGAATCTGAGCATTGAAGAGGTTAAGTAATCCGCTAAGCAAGCAAGAGTAGAACGCAGGCCTGTCTGACTCCAAAATACCGTATCACACACCGAGAGATCTAAAGGAAGGTCGTTTTAGGATGGGGGAGAATAAAGCGTGTGTTTATAGACAGGCAGGAGCAAGATCTCCACCATCTTTCATGCACCCCTCTCTGACCATCTTCTCCTGTGTTTAGTCATCCAGCATCCTGACACCCTGACTCCAACAAGCCTTCAACCTCACCAGGACTGAAGTGCATTGGCCCCATTGTCTCTCACCTCTGCCCCATCCTTTCCTCCAGGTAGGCATTCCAGAACCAACCTTTCTGGTCCCCTCTCCTCCCTTGTCCCTTTGGTTTTGTCTCACTTGCTTGGTAACACTCATGCCAGTGACAGCGGCTGGAGAAAAGTGTACAGCCTCTTGAATTCACAACAGCAAGCCTGACATGGACCTTTAAAACTGACCAGCAGTCATCCCATTTCTCTAATCACTCCCCTAGACGGCTATTTCATAGGCTCACTTCTCTCTTCAAATTCCCAGCGTCTTCTAGACCCTCGATTTTAGGTGCAGGCTTTGCTTCCCATTGCATTGAGATTAAATTTAGTGACATAATTAGGATTTGTGGAACGGATAAGAGGAGATTCCCTAGAGTGGTAAAAACAAAAACTGGATTCCAACCCAAAAACTCATTACTGTCCAGCTGATTCCAACTTGCAGCGACGCTACAGGACAGAGTAGAACTGTCCCATATGGCTTCCAAGGCTGTGATCTTTATGGAAGCAGACCACCACATCTTTCTCCTGCACAGTGGCTGGTGAGTTTGAACTGCTGACCTTTTGGTTAACAGCCAAGCACTTAACCACTGCGCCACCAAAACCCGTTGCCATCGAGACTGCACCACCAGGGCTCCTTAAAAACTGGATTAGGGTGGGTTTAAGAGAATGGAAGGGGAGGAGTTGGAGACAGTACGGACAAATCTTTCCTGGAGGTTTGTTGCAAAGGTTTAAGGCAAAGGAAATGAGCAAAGGTTGGAAAGAGAAGTGGGGTCAAGACCATTTATTTAGGTGCTGTAACCCTGGTGGCATAGTGGTTAAGTGCTACAGCTGCTAACCAAAGGGTCGGGAGTTCGAATCCGCCAGGCCCTCCTTGGAAACTCTATGGGGCAGTTCTACTCTTGTCCTATAGGGTCGCTATGAGTGGGAATCGACTCCACAGCATTGGGGGTTTTCTATAGCAGTGTATAGGGTGCTGTGAGTCAGAATCAACTCACCGGCAATGAGTTTCATTTTGGTATAGCAGTGCTGAAAAGTCCTGCCCTAAACAACCTCCAAACTGTGGAGTCCTCACTC
The DNA here is from genome assembly GCF_024166365.1 of Elephas maximus indicus. Taxonomy (NCBI): domain Eukaryota; kingdom Metazoa; phylum Chordata; class Mammalia; order Proboscidea; family Elephantidae; genus Elephas; species Elephas maximus. The sequence continues at coordinate 22,213,275 of NC_064842.1, read as the reverse complement.
TTGAGCCCTCCCTAACCTTCACCAAATGAAACCCAGGAATAAAATAAGGAGTCGGGAATTGAAGGGAAATCCTCTAGAAATAAGAAGGGATTTTCTTCCAAACTAAAAGGAATTCTCCAGCCCCACCCATTCTCTTTACTGAGAGGCAAGGCCTTCACTAAAGGAGTGCTCCACCGATTGATTTTGGATTCTCCTGGAGGCGTTATTCGGTGATCAGTAATAATCCCCACGCCTTTCCCTGCTGTGTTCTCTTGCTTACTGAGAAACACCATCCCTCCGGGTTAGCTCCAAACACAAAGCAGGGTGTGCCTTGGATCTTCGTTTGGCTTTAGTGGTACTGGTTGCCACCGAGTGAGTTCTGACTCATAGTGACCCCACGTGTGTCAGAGTAGAACCGTGCTCCATAGGGTTTTCAAGGTCTAATTTTTCCGAAGTAGATCACGAGGACTTTCTTCTAAGGTGCATCTGGGTAGACTCAAACCTCCAACCTTTTGATTAGCAGCCATTTGCACCACCCAGGGACTCTGGTTTTAGCGGAGGGGTAATTAAAATAAGGCTTAGTCATTACCAGCGAATTTACTTTGCCATTCTACTCCCAGGAATGAACCAGGACTCAGAATGACCATGACATTTAAAACTGGTCCAACCTTATTCTGTTGTTTCCCAGTCCTTTTTATCTGGGAGGAGAAGAGTCAGGGTGAGAAAAGGCAGACTGTGTACTAGATCCCTCGCAACCATCGTCCCTGGGGTTCTGTCTCTGAGGGCAGTGTGCCTCCCCTCTGCAGTATTGTAGAATCCTTACTCTTAAAAAAAAAAAAAATTTTTTTTTTTTTTACTCTTACGTTCATAGAAAACTGTGGCTTATTGTTTTCACATTTTTGAACTGCTAGTCCATCTCCTAGTTAATTGTGGTCTTGCCTTTCATCTTTGGCCCGCTTGTAAGGCCCTGGGGAATGCTAAATCTCCTGGAAAGGGATAGGGATCACTGCAGTCAACGTCTAGATGATGATGCAGCTATTTGATGATCAAGGATATTTCAGAGAGGTCACGAGGGCTAGAGGCACTCTTTGGCTCATTGTTTAAACTCTCTGCACCTTAGTTTCCTTACTATAAATAAGGATATACACCCTGTCTTCCCACCTCCCACTGTTTTTGAGGTTCAGACCCAGGGTTAAACGATGGCAGATGCTGACGGGTTTAAGTGGGGTTTGAAGACTGCAGGCAGAGGGGCAGCAGAGAGGGGTGTGTTCTCTCGATAGAGCAATGTTGTGTCTCTCCAACACATGGTCTCAGTGTGCTATTGCCTGATGTGGTTACACATGTAGAGTCCTGGACAACTTCTCAGTAAACCTGAACCATCACTCCCTGCCTTCTGGAAGCCTCCCTCTCACAGGGCTAGGGGTGTGGCTGGCTGCAGCTTCCCTATCCTCAGGTCGCTTCCTGCTGGACTCAGGGAGACAGGCTTTGTGGCTTTCTGCCCCTTATTGTGGTCATCTGGTTACGATGAACAATTGTATCCTTTCATGCAGATTTATTTCATATTCTATATCACCTGGGTCAATAAGCACAGGTTAGAAGCTCAAGGTTTTTGTTTTAGGCCAAAAGTCTCTGGCCAACTTACATGCTTAGCTGGTGGTTGACTGACAAAAGTTAATATATTTGTAAAGTTATGTGTTTGCTTTTTATTATATTTTGTAAATTCTTGGTGATATTAATTAATCTTGTTAATTATGAAGTGGCATAGCTTAGCCTCAGCCTGAGCTGATAGTAAAATGCAAACCCCTAAACTATTTCATTTTTCTTCATTGATTTAACAAAACCCTTTCTGTGTATACCATGTGCCAGGCGCATTACATTACAGTATGATAAAGGATATGGAGTGTGTCACGAGAGCAGATAACCTCAATTGGAAGTTGGGGAAGGCTTTCTAGAGGAAATGGCATCCAACCCAGCCCTAAAGGATGTGTTGGAGTTCTCCAGACAAAGAGGGCAGGAAAAGTGTTTCAGTTAAGGGGGACAATATGATATGGTGGAACTGAAATACAGCTTAGTATGGAGTCCCTCGGTGGTGTGAACAGTTAATGTGCTTGCCTGCTAACCAAAAGGTTGGTGATTCTAGCCCACCCAGAGGCTCTTTGGAAGACAGACCTGGCGATCTATTTCTGAAAAATCAGACATCAAAAACCATATGGAATACAATTCTAATCTGACATACATGGGGTTGCCATGAGTTGGAATCAACTAGATGGCAACTAGATGCAGAAACATAGAAGAGCCAATGGGTGAGGATGGCAGGAAATGGTAAGAGAAGCTGGAAACAAGGGCAGGAGCCTTGGGTGTCAAGTTAAGATGACTGGATTTTATCTTAAGGATAAGATAAGGGCTTTAAAATATTTTAGGAAGAGAAGTACCATGATCGGATTTCAGTTTTAGAAAGATAACTCTTAAGGAGTGCCTTGAAAACTTTAAAGAAGGAAAGGGCGATGATCAGATTTTCCATCTAGAAAGAATCCCTTGTCCATAAGGGGTTAAAGGAGGTGTAGTTTTTATTAGCGGTATCTAAGGAGGGTATCACATGGTGAGGTTTTAAGTAGGAGACTTAGATGAGAATTACTCACCTAGAAGGAGTTTAAGAAGGTGTAAAATGATCAGTAACTGGAGAGTCAGAGGAAACTTGGAATCACGATGAGCGTCAAGGCCTCTAACATGTCCTCCATCTGCTTCATTTGCCACTGCTGCAGTAAGCCCCTGAAACTGAAGCAGTCCATGGGGACCCTGATGAGCCTTAGCACCACCCAACAACAGCCAGCTCCACCACTCCCCCTGGCTCTGGGGAAGTCAGGAGGGACCCAGGAGGAAGATTCTACTTTCAGAAAGGAGACAGATACTGCAAGTCTGCAGGATGGTGCCTCTTATGGACCCCTCGTTGATGACAGCATGACGTCCTGGGAGGGTTCCATGACCAGGGAGAATTGCAACACCTTCACCCTGCTTGGGAAGATGTGTTCCATGAGAACACTCGACAGCATCCAGGAGACCATTGTGGACATATTTGACATCCTTTCTGGTGAGAAAGAAGTCGATCACCCCCTGTGTGAGGAGTGCACTGACAACCTTCTAGAGCAGCTAGATGTCCAACTCACCATCACAGAATATGAGAGTCAGATGTACAGACGCTGCTTGGAGACCAGGGAGCTGACAACGTGTGAGAACGAGATGGAGGCGTTGCAGATGGAGCTGGAGAGCCTGGAGCTGGAGGAGGCAAGGCTGGCCCAGGAGCTGGATGATGTGGAGAAGAACTGGAAACAGGCAGCAGGAGATCTCGAGGCAGCCCAGGTAGAGGCTGAGATACTGAATCAGCAGGAGAGGCAGTCCCAGAGGGACTACAGCGTCTTGAAACAGCAACAACTGGAACTGTTTGACGAGCTGAGGAGCTTGGAGAACCGGCTGCGGTATGCCCAGATTCAGCTGGGCTGGCTGACGAAAACCAACGTCTTCCACATGACATTTGATATCCGGCACGAGGGCCCCTTGGGCATCATCAATAACTTCAAGTTGGGCTGCCTCCCCACTGTCCCCGTGACCTGGAGTGAGATCAACGCTGCCTGGGGACAGACAGCTCTGCTTCTACTTGTCCTGTCCAAGAAAATGGGACTGGACTTTCAGAGGTATCAACTTGTCCCCTGTGGAAACCATTCCTATCTGAAGTCTCTAACAGATGACTCTGTTGAGCTGCCATTGTTCCATTGCATGGGACAGAATGTCTTCTTGGATAAGTTTGACCTTGCGATGGTGGCTTTCTTGGACTGTTTGCAGCAGTTAAAGGAAAAGGCCAAGAAAGGGGGTCTCCACCTGCCTTACAGGATCAATGTGGAGAGGGGCCAGATGGAAGACCCTGTTGGCAGAGGTGAATACTATTCCATCAGGACCCTCTTGAACACCGAGGAGCAGTGGACAAAGGCGCTCAAATTTATGCTTGTAAATTTGAAGTGGAGTCTCACTTGGGTCTCCAAAAGGTAACGTCAAAAAAGACTTTCTTTGTTTCTTTTGAGGGAGAGGGGGATTTTTCCTTTAAAATAGTTTGTGAAAATATCAGATAAATTGTAAAACTAAAGAGTTCAAATATTTACAATTAAAAAATGGTCACAAAAGGTCTTAATACTTATAATAATTAACCGTTTAAAAATCAGTTTCCGTATCATAATAATGAATACTGTTATAATGGGCTTAACCAGAGCAATGATTGCCAGGATGGTGCAGGACTGGGCAGTGTTTCTTTCTGTTGTATATGGGGTTGCTATGAGTCAGAACTGACCTGATGGCACCAAACAACAACAACAAAGGAAAGTTTTCCCCGAGTGCTTTCTTTGCCATCCTTCCCAATACATCTTTTTCCTTCCTCATATCTTCATTTTCCTTTCTCTCCCACCCAGTTAAACTGAAAATGGCAGGAAAAGTTAAATGATAAGATGACAAGATTAGTCTTAGGTAGAAAGGATTAAAGGTAAAGAACTGAGAGTGGCAGGGAGAGAGGGTGAGGGTAAGAGAACAGTAGAGGTTTTCAATTTTTTTATGAGAAATTGTATTTGGGCCACTGATATAAGTAACTTTAGGGGGAAAATATTCAAAGTTTCTGCCTTGATGTGTAGTGTAAACCCTCTCTATCCCTGAGAAGCTTTCAATAAATATTTACACATTCAATGATACTCCCCGAGAAGTGTGTCTTACTGGGCTGAACCATTATGATGAGATTAACTCTGGCAAGTGGGTGGAGTGTCCAAAGACTGGTTATATTCAGTTGATCAATTTAATGATCAGATAAAGGTCCTTGAGTTAGCACCTTATAGAGCAGAAGACTTAAAAAGAACCAACCAGAGGAATTTTTAAAAGAGTGAACTACCACACCACTCTGCTTCTCCGTCTCTTTCCGCCCTGGGTGATCTGTACCTGCTTGCCTCTCCAAGTTCATCTCAACCTTTCCCAGCTCCTTTCTGTTCCCAAACAAGCCAAGCTCGTTCTTCCTCGGACATCGCTTTTTAACTTCCCTGTGTGTCCATGACTCCTAACCAAACCATAAACTTCTCAAGGGCCGGTATACCTTTGTAAAACAGGTATACCTAGAACATACTACACACTAAACACCCTGTGAATATGAGTGGTTTTCATGGAAAATAAAAACAGGAAGGGAGTCAATTTGTCACAGATTCAGAAGTAATAGAAAACTCCACTAGAAGATTGGTTAAATGAATTATTATCTAAGTATACGATAGAATACCTACCATGTTACCCGTCAGATCGATTCCAACTTAACCATAGCATTTCCAAGGAGTGCCTGGTAGATTTGAACTGCTGACCTTTTGGTTAGCAGCCATAGCTCTTGTCCACTACACCACCAGGGTTTCCAGAATACCAGGTAGGTATTAAAATGTTTTAGAAGAATATTTAAATAAAGTGATATATAATTATATAATGCTTATGATATATTAAGTGAAAACATAGGTTATAAAACATGTAATTTGATAAATCAGGAAAGTATTCAGGGAGGAATATATTATGCCATGAATATACAAAGGTATTTCCACGAAAGCTTTGTATTTAGAAAAAAAATTTTCCACCTGATATTAGGAAAGAGACAGGATATTGGCTATCAGCATTTCTATTTAACATGAACTGGTACTCCTAGTTAGAGCAGAAAAAAAAAGGTATAAAGATTTGAAGACAAAAAATAAAATTGTCTTCATGTGTAGACAATATAATTCTATAATAGAATATCTTAAAGAATCAACAGATAAACAGATAAGCGAATCAAAAAATTCATTGGTTACAAAGTCAATATAAAAATACAAAAGAAATGTAAAATAATTTCAAATCATTAAGTTTCAAATCATTAAATACTTAAGAATAATCCAAAAAAAAAGCCCTTTGCACAGATAATTATCAATTTCCTCTAGGCCAGGAGCCAGCAAATTTTTTGGTAAAATACCAACTAGTCAATATTTTAGGATTTTTGATCTCTGCTGCAACTACTGCCCTGTGCCACTGTGGTGTGAAAGCAGGCACAGGAAACACCATGTATGTGGAGGGACGTGGCCGTGTTCTAATAAAACTACTATATAGGTAGCAAGCTGGATTTGACTCATGGACCTTAGTTTATTGACCTTTGCTCTAGATTAGAGACACGCTCTAGTCTCCGACCATGTCTGTCTTGTTTGCAGCTATGCCTCCAGCGCTACCTGCATAGTGCTTGCCACTTGAGCCAAGCAAAGCCCATTGCAGTCGGTTTGATTTCGACTCATAGCGACCTTGTAAGGACAGAGTAGAATTGCCCCATGGAGTTTCCAAGGAGCGCCTGGTGGATTCAAACTGCCGACATTTCTGTTAAGCAGCCGGAGCTCTTCAACACTATGCCATCAGGGTTTCCACCTGCCACGTAGTAACTGCTTAATTAATACCTGAATGAATAAATCACTGAATTATACTAAGCGGTGGGATTACTTGGGGTTTTCATTTTTGTCTTTGTAGTTTATAAATGTTCCCCAGTGCACATGTATTTATCTATTAACAAAAATTAGAGATGTGGACAGACATTGAGTTAACCCTGCTGTTACATCACGCTAGTTCTTTCTGTGACTTTTCATCTCCACCTTGTGGTCCATCCCTAACCCCTCACCCACAGCTTCTCGCATAGGCACACACTTTTTCTCCTGAAATCATTTGAGTGGTAGAAAGAGTTCAGCCGGGAGAGTTTAGATACTGAAATAAATCAGTTTTAGCAAGGAGAAATTCTAGGGTTCCCTACTCAAAGTGAAGTCTGGAACAGCCGGGCCAGCATCACTGAGGAGCACAAACAAAATGCAGATTTCAGACCCACTCCATACTTAATGAATCAGAATCTTAATCTTAACAGAGGGAATATTTAGAACAAAGAGATCATGAACCAATATAAAGACATGAGCTCCGCGGGGCTGGAACTCAGCAGTGGGTTGCTGCTGAGAGACGTAAGGATAGATAATAGAAAAGAGCACTGTCTTGGTGGGTCATCAATACCATGCCACGGAATTTTAATTTCTTGTCAGTGGGGAGCCAGTGAAACCCCATTCCTAGCCACCCTAGCCACTGCCCCACGTAAATCAGAGTCGATTTTGACCCATGGAGACCCCATGTGTCTCAGAGTAGAACTGTGCTCCATAGGGTTTTCAGTGGCTGGTTTTTAGAAGTAAATTGCCAGGCCTTTCTTCTGAGGTGCGTCTGAGTGGACTTGACCCTCCAACCTTTTGGTTAGCAGCCAAAAACATTAGTTGTTTGCACCACCCAGGGATTGCAGAAGCCACAGACTTTGATTTTAAAGGGTCATAAAAGAAGCAGTGTGGACTATACAGGATGAATTTTTGGTCAACTTAGCAAGCCTGGAGGTAGGGAGTCTTCAAAAACACCAACCTTAGAAGAACCCATGAAGGCATGACAGTGGTAATTGGAGAAATAGGTAAACAAACAGAAGTGAGAAAGAAGTTCCAGAAAGTCAAGAGAAGAGAGTCAAGATAATCAGAGTTTTGTTGTTTTTGGTAGAAGAATTTTCAAAGTGGTGATGGCAAGAGCCAGATGTCAGTCAAAAGAACAGGGAAAGGGAATTGAAGAAGTGGAGACAATGAGTGTAGACAATTCTTTTAAGGCCCTTGACCAATGGGGAAAGGGCATAGATGAAGCAGAGGACTTTTGAAGCAGGAACAAATCTGAGGAAGGAGGTAATAAGACAGAAAGATTAAAAACAAAGCAAAAAATAAACACCGTGTGTGTTGGGAGGTGGTTGACAAATAACCTGTTGCCATTGATTCAATTCCAACTCATAGCGACCCTATAGGACAGAGTAGAACTGCACCACAGGGTTTTCAATACCGGGTACTAATTGACAGCTTTGGTGGCGCGGTGGTTAAGAGTTTAGCTGCTAATTGAAAGGCCAGGGGTTTGAACCCACCAGCTGTTCTGCAGGAGAAAGATGTGGCAGTCTGCTTATGTAAAGATTTACAGCCTTGGGAACCCTATGGGGCAATTCTGCTCTGTCCTGTAGGATCACTATGAGTGGGAATCGATCAACGGCAATGGGGAATTGACAACTTCAGAGAACAAAATAGAAGTCTTATTATGAAGAAGATTGAGAGAATTACTTTTGAACAGGAGAAAAGACAATTCTCTGAGACTAATGAGAAGGTGGGGGAAGATGCTAATACAGGTGCAGGTTGTTGGCAATAAGTTGCTCAGGTATCTCTAGGGGGAGTTGGGTGAAGATAACGTGCGCATGGCAGCGAGAAGAATTGGGATGAGAATGTCATAGGAGAAATGCCACACTTATACTCTGTAAAAAGTAAAAGTAAAGAGTTTTATTGTGGAATAGAGAGATTCATGAATCAGGGGACACCATTACACTCAGGCAGAATACACTAGTGTTCCAAAGTGTGGCAGGGGAGTGAGGCTTTTTAGGGTGGAGAAAACAAAGGCTATGTGCTCGCAGGCACAAAGGGATGCATGGCAAAAATCACAAAGGGGTCAGTCAAACCATAATCTTTCCTCACATTAGTAATTCTGTTAACATCCTGTAACTTTCCGAACAAATCATTCTTCCAAGATCATTTGCGCCAAGCTTTAACAACCATGTAGCCGGTCCCTTCCACTTACCTTAAAATAACAAGCTGTGCTTCTACCCTAAGTTACGGAATTGCAAAGAGTCACGTGAAAAGCAGAAGTGTGGGTCTTAGTGAGTGAAACAAAATGGAGTCTGATTTAGGTGTGGGTGAGGCATTCTATTTGTGCCAAGCACCTCAGATTCAGAGTCTGCTAACACAGAAGGGAAGTGTTAACCCAGTTCCAGAGTCTTTGGTTTCAAAATGTCTTAGATTCAGTGAAACAAAAGAGACAAAACAACCAAATATAGTATGAACTTTGAGAAAGAAAAAAGAAACCTCCAGCTGCTGTCAGCTGAGCTGACCTGGCTGTAATAGCTAAGCCATGGAGTTCTCCTATTGAACATAAACAATGTCACAGAACACCAAAACACAAGGTCCCTCTGTGACCATCATGCAGCAAGACAAAAACAAGACTGCTCTAGTCCTGTTGAAGGACAAAAATAAGAACGTTGTCCAAACCACAAAAATGGCCAAACATTCCCGTTTCCTGCTTTGCTTCTCCTGCTTCTAGACAAAAATTGTTAAGATAATCATAGAATTGCACTTGCTTTTTGACAGCACTCAATCCAGAGTAAAACCGTGCTCCTTGAAGTCTCTCCCAAATCAACTAACCCAAGCAGAAGTTCTATAACAAGCCCCCAACACACTTTTCCTGAGATACCTCCTTCATCCCTTCCCCCAAGGTGCGCTCTTTCCCTCATTGCAAAGAGCCAATAAATCCAATCTTGTTCAAGGTATGTCCCCAGGTAGTGTTTGGCTATAAGGCATAAACAACTTTGATTAGAAAAAAATAAAAGACAGCTGTAAAATACATTTTTTGCGGAGAGTTGTAGAAATTTGAATACAGTCTGGTATTAGATGATATTAGGGAACTGAATTTTCTTAGGTGTGATAATGGTATTGTAGATATGTTGGAAAATATAATTTTGATATGTGCTGATATATTTAGGCTTAGAATGTCATGTCTGTCAATATGGTGAGCTTATCAATGAATACATAAACACTTAGTATTATGTTTACAAGAGCCTTAAAAATATATTTCTCATTGACCCTAATAATCTATCCCAAGTGTTGGCAAACTTTCTGTAAAGAGCCAGAGAGCAAGTATTGTAGACTATTTTTAGATGGCCGCAACAACTCAATTCTGTTGTAAAACAGAAGCAGCCACAGTCAATATGTAAGTGAATGGGTATGGTTGTGTTCCAATAAATCTTTATTTACAAAAACAGGCAGTGGCCCAGATTTTGCCCATGGGCCAGAGTTTACCAACCCCTGATCTAGTCTATATAATAAAAGTGAAAGAAAGCTCATGATACAAAATTGACATATACTGTATGATCTCAACTATGTAAAAAGTATTCATAGAGAAAATGCTAGAAGAAACATCATTAAAATGTTGACAAATTTTTTCTCCGGATAGCGGAATAAGGACTTTTTTCCCTTACTCCTATACTTCCAAATTTTTTTATGTATTAAAAATAAGAAAAATCTTAAATAAATAATAAAGTCATGTCTTCAGTGTACTTTGAAATGATTCAGCAAATTTTTAAAAAATATATTCATAAAACCATTGTGATAAAATGTTGAAAAATGATAGTGAGTTTATATGTGTCTGTCATACTATTTCTCCAATGTTTTTTAAAGTTTGAAAATTGTCCTAATTAGAAGCTGAAAAAAATATTCCAGTTCTGCTGCTTTTAAGCTGAATGAATGTGAACTAGATATTCTCTTTAAACTTTAATTTTCTCTTCCGGAAAATGGAGATAACAGCACTAATCTCACCCTAATTGCTGCGAAGATTTTGTGAGGATATTTAAACTGCTCAGAAAAGCACATTTTATTGCTATCCAAACCAAACCAAATCCACTGTCAGTGAGTCTATTCTGACTCATAGTGACCCCATGGGGTTACCAAGGCTGTAAATCTTTACAGAAGCTCACTGCCCCATCTTTCCACCTTGGAGCAGCTGGTGGGTTCAAACTGCTGACCTTTCATTTAGCAGCTGAGCATTTTAACCACTCTACCACCAGTATCATTATGAAGATATAGTAATCATGAAGTAAATCATGAAGATGCAGAAATATGAGTATTTCTATACCATAAATTTCTGGAAGGGAATTGCTGGGTAAAAGAGTATATATATATATTTTTAATTTTTTAACATTTTTACCAAATGTCCCTCCTTTCGCAATGATTTAGCCTACGTCTACCCTAATACTCAAGAAGCCTAAAGTAGGAGTTCAAATGGAGGGCTGCATGCCCTATGTCTAAATATTTAAAATACATAAATCAAGCTACACACTGTCCAATACAATATGTGCTACCCTCCCACTCTGACACACTTTCATAATTACCAGGGAGACCAGTTTCAAATTTAGAATTCTTGGACACCTTGGAGTTCCAAGCTAGAAGATTCCTGGGTAGGAAGAGCCAGTCCACAGCTTGTGAACCTTCCGCCTTTTCTTCCCACCCCTGGTTCCATTCCACACAGCAAAGGACTTCTTGGGCTTCCGTGTGGACATACCACCTCTCACATCCAAGCTTCATCCTTACCTATGCTCTCAACCACCCCTCAGTGGCCCCATATGGCTAGAGCCACACACTACCGGTGCTAGTCCACCCTTGGGAAACTGGACCAGAGAAAGAGGCCTATGTAGTTTCTGGAAGTTGGCTCTGGGCCATTTGGGCAGAGAAGGGCCAGGTCATAGGTATCGGGACACAATCTAGAAGGAAGGTGTGGGCTCCAGGTGGGCCTGTTGTCTAAAACCCATGTCTTCCACCCATGGGGAGAACTGTGACCAGATGAGAGCCATAATGGGGTCCTCTTCAGTCCAGAGAAGCCTCTCATGCCCACAATTAAGGGTGGTGCTAGGTTTATCATTTTATCTTCGCATTAAATGTGCCCGTTACATCTTAGCATCATTAACACCAACCATTGGATAATATCAATATTTAAAAATATTTACTACTCTATGTGGAAAAAACTCAGTGGTTTTTAACTTGTATTTATTGATAAATACTTCTGGTATTTAATACACAAAAGAGGTATTTTTTCTTTCATCAGCTAAGACCATTTTAATTTTTTCTACTCAATGTTATTATTCGTGAGTGGCAAACTCAAACACATGAGTGGCAAACACAGCCTCCGTCCCAGATTATCCTTTGACCTTACTTATTCTAGCATTGGCCATCTAGAAGTTATTTATTTGTAATTTTTAGGTGGTCAAAATTGGTAGTTTTATACTTTATGGCTCCTGAGGTTTGTGTCATGGTAAGAAAGATTGTCTCCCCTCCAAGATTATAAAATTACACAGCCACATTTTGTTTTCTTCTAATAGTATTACAGTTTCATTGTTTTTACATTAAAATATTTGATCTATTTGGAATTTATTTTAATGTAAGATTTGATTTAGGGCTCATTCTTCCTTTTTTTTTTCCAAAAGGCGGACCCATTATTCCAATTGCATTTATTGAATAATCCGTTCTTTGGGTCCTATAGTATGACTTGCAAGTGGTATAATCATGAACCCATACCCTATCTCCTTAACAAGGCTCTAAACTCCCCAGGGACAAGGACTGTGCCTTTCTTCTCTTGAAACCCCATGCCCATTGCCTATTGCCTTTGAGTTAATTCTGACTCACAGCAACCCTCTAGGACAGAGTAGAACTGCCCCCATAGGGTTTCTAAGGAGTGACTGGTGGATTCAAACTGCCAAACTTTTGGTTAGCAGCCGAACGCTTAACCACTGCTCCACCAGGGCCCTAGATGATGGTACCAATAATATATTAAAGAGAAGAATGATCGTTACCTTTTTAGTCAAGAGACTCCTTTATTCCTTGCTGGCTTCAGTGCGTTAGTCACTCTTTCCCTCCCCACTTTCCATCCCCAGAAACTCTAACCAAAAATCAAACCAGACCCACTGCCGTCCAGCCTATTCCAACTCATAGTGACCCCATGGGATTTTATAGTGACCCCACAGGATTTTATAGTGACCCCATAGGATTTCTAAGGCTATAATCCCTAGGGAAGCAGACTGCCACATCTTTCTGCCATGGAGCCTCTGGTGGTTTCAAACAGTCAACGTATCAGTTAGCAGTCAATCGCTTTAACCACTGTGCCACCAGAACTCCTTAGAACTCTAACTGGCTAACAAATCTTTCAGCTGTATGCTACAGCTGGCCCGGTGTCCTCAGCTGGCCTCGGATTTTTTGTTGTTGTTTGCTTTTTAATTCACATGATTTACCAACAAAATCAAGATATTCTGGGGAAAGAGGGAGCAAATCACAATAGCAACGTAAAATGAAAAAAATTTTTTTTTTTAATTTTTACTGTTATGATGACTATAGTACTGTAGAAAAAAAGTCTTTTCAAGCCTTTGTTGATTTCATATTTCCAAAAACTTAGTCACAGCCACGTCTGTCTTCCCAGGTCTGCTCCCTGCCAGGTCTCCCTTTGCCCACAAGACATGCACATAAGATTTTAAGCAGGGGCTGTCACTTCACTGAGGAGCCCCCCCACCCCCCCCCCCGCCCCTGGCCCAGTGGTTGAAAGTGCTCGGTTGCTAACTGAAAGGTCGGTGGTTTGAAGTCACCAGCAGCTCTGAGGGAGAAGACATGGCAGTCTGCTCTCCTCAAGATTTATAGGCTTAGAAACCCTATGGGGCAGTTTGACTCTGTCCCACAGGGTTGCTATGAGTCAGAATTGACTGGACAGCAGTGGGTTTGGTTTTTTGGTTTTGTCACTTTACAAAGACCCTGTCTATTTCCCTCCAAACTTTCTGAAGCAGATTGGATGAAGTGACGTAAGCCAAGGTTTAGTGTCCAGACAGCCCTAGGTAGTAAGACCACTCTGTTTTATCCTCCCATCCATTAGAAAAGTACCCGAATTATGGTTCATCTGTATCCAGCCTACTTCCAGTTCTGGCAAAATCGATAAATACGTTTTGAGCAAATACTTTGGCCCCGTACTGTCCTGGGTCACTGGGTAGTCATTAGTTGCCATCAAGTCATAACCAACTTATGGTGAACGTTGACCATTGCTAATTGAATGAATTTTTTTTTTTACACCAATTATCCTAACTCTAGGAAACCTGAAATCCCTGTATGGGAGTATGAAAAATAGTCATTTATTAAATATTTTTGAACACCAACAGTGTGCTAGGCTCAGTTCTACGCACGGAGGGAAAATCAGTGGGAAGGGCAATTACATTGCTCTTAAGGAACATAGAGTGTGAGGACAGAGAAGAAATATCTAACATAACTTCAGGTAGCCCTAAGTGTTATGAAGGAAAAGGAAGCAAGTTCAAGGAGTAGAGCGTGTGGGCTTGGAGATCGGGGGAGCTTTTAGAAAGGCTGGCCTAGGAAGACCTCTGAGGAAATGAAGGAGCAAGGATGCCACCCTCAGGAAGATCTGGGTCAAGAGTGCTCCAAGGGAGAAAACAAGGGCAAAGACCTAAGCCAGCAAAGTGGGTGGATCTTTAGAGGAAAAGCATGAAGGACGGAGTAACGACATAAGTTACCTCAAGTAGAGGCACTGACGCAGGCGTTGGTGGTTTAGTGGAATTCTTGCTTCTACGCCTGAGACCTGGCTCGATTCCCGGCCAATGCACCTCACGCATAGTCACCACCCCTGTCAGTGGGGGCTGGTGTGCTGCTCTGATGTTGAACAGGTTTCGGTGAAGCTTCCAGACAAAGGTGGACTAGGAAGAAAGCCTTGGTGATCTACTTTTGAAAATCAGCCAACAAAACCCTATGGATCACAACGGTGAGACCCATAACTGATCATGATGATGGCACGTGACCAGGCAGTGTTTCCTTCCATTGTGCAGGGGTCACCATAAGGCAGGGGCCTATTAACGGCAGGTAACAACAACAGAGGTATGACTAAATAAAGATAAATCGATTTTATGGTATATTGTGCAGTTGCTACAAAGAAAGTTAGCAAGATATCCATGATATATTAAGGAAAAAAAAAAAAAATAACCAAACTGTATTGTATATGGAAACCCTGGTGGCGTAGGGGTTAAGTGCTACGGCTGCTAACTGAAAGGTTGGCAGTTTGAATCTGCCAGCTGCTCCTTGGAAACCTTATGGGGCAGTTCTACTCTGTCCTATGGGGTCGCTGTGAGTCGGAATTGACTCATTGGCAGTGGGTTTGTATTGTGTATGGTGTAATTTCATTGAAAATATAAATATATCCACGTATTTGTGTCTATGATGATATGAATATTTTTTAAAAATTGGAATCTGTTTCAATGAACTTACACTACATTACTGACTTACAGAATTATATAAAATATATATATTTTATGTTATAGGTACATGTACTTTTTTTTATACGTATGTATATATTTTACACACACATTTTTTTTTTTTTATATATTTTACACACACACCCATATATATAGTTGTTTTTTTTTTAAGACTTCAATGAATTGTGTGAACTCTTTCCCCAGTACCAATATGACTTGACAGCAAACTTCGCATGCAATTTTCAGGGCTCTCATGTCAGATGAAGAATCACTGATGGCAGAGGTTAAGAAAAGGGGAAAAGGGAATGAGAAAAGTCAGTGCAAACTCAACATTGTCTCTGGGCTGTCTGGAGAGCAAATCACAGTATGTATTCTATTCTTTTAGGACTTAACACTCAGCTTGGGAAGAATGACCTACGGAATTTAACAATATCATTTGCCTTAGTTTACCTACTGTATTTATCAAGCATTCTTCCAATTATCAATTGGTTTTTCATGTGGATTTGTTATAGGGAGAGAATATTCTGATCACAGTGGTAATCTGACAACTCTTCTTTTAAAAAATGCTCATTAATATTGGGGTTTCTGATGGTCATTCATTTGTGAGTTTGGTGGCGTGAATTTGTCCATAAGAGATGGCCATGCCCTGGCACACTGACAAGTACAAAGTCCAGGGCCGTAAAGCCAAGGACCAGTCCAAGGAAGAGGGGAACAGACTGCTCTCAGGCCCCACAGAGCTGCCAGTGGCATTTGGAGTTCCCCTCTAGCTCCTACAATGCCCACCTTGTCAAGGTGACAGGAAGATTAGAGGAAAACACATGTGTAAGCACCCAGATGGTGCCTGGAACAGACAAGGTACTCAGTGGTGTTAATTCTGTCTCCTCCTCCTTGAGCATGTAGCAAAGATTCCTGCACCCGAAAAGCATGGAAGGTCTAATGGAACCCAGAGAATAACAACACAAGTTAGTAAAATGATATAATGGACAGACTTTGGAGGTAGTTGAGAAAGTTATAAAGAACTGATAGCATTTTCTGGGTGAATCAAATTCTAAACTTTTCTTTTCCTGGTTTGGATGCATTTTCTTGGTTAAAAATCCCCAAAACTGTGGATATTTTTTTTCTTTTGCCCATTATAAGACCTGACCTAATAAAATATGGTCAACTTCCTGTCTTTAAGAGATTTATAGCAATTCGATTGCACAGTATAATGCTTTTCCAGGTCAGGAAGGATGGGATTCTTTTGTTGAGAAGAAATTGACCTTGAGACTCCTTACGGTTCTGGAAAGAAAACATCTTACTTAGTCTTCTTAAGAGAGCAGTTCACATGAAAGGGTCAGCAGGATTTTGGTTCTTGCAACCAGTTTGCCTGGGTCTGTAGTTTAACTCTGCAATTTCCTAGCTGTGCAACCTCGGGGAGAAGCCCTGGCTGTGCAAGGATTCAGTGCTTGGCTGCTAACCGAGAGGTGAGAGGTAGGTGACTGTAATCCACCCCCTGCTCTGTTGGAGAAAGATATGGCAGCCTGCTTTTGGAAAGATTACAGTCTTGTAAACCCTATGGGGCAGTTCTGATTTGTCCTACAGGATTGCTATGAGTCAGAATCGAGTCAATGGCAGCATATTTTTGGTGACTTTGGGCAGGTTATTTAAACCTCTCTTTGCCACTGTTTTTTTAAATTGGAAAACGGGGATGATAGTAGTATTTCCCTCATAGAGTAGTTGTGGAAATTAAAAAACATGTAAAGTTTGCCAACTCCAATACAGAAAATTCAAGATGCACAAAAATGACTGTCAATTTGCTGTGAAAGTTAGGTTCGATTTTGTACTTTGCTTGTCACAAACCTGCAGCAGTTTGCAACTTGGTCCTCTGCTCTCTAGATCAGAGCTGCTCCAATTCCAGGAACCATACTTTGAGTAACTCTGCCCTACAAAACTCTTGTGGATTGTATTGTATCTCCCCAAAATGCGTGTCAACTTGACTGCACCATGATTCCCCGTATTTCGAGGTTGTCCACCATTTTGTGATCTGATGAGATTTTCCTATGTGTTGTAAATTCTAATCTCTATGATGTTAATGAGGCAGGATTAAAGGCAGTAATGTTAGCGACAGAACTCAGTCTACAGGGATTGGGTTGTATCTTGAGTTAATCCATTTTGAGATATAAAAGAGAGAATAGAGCAGAGAAAGGAGGGATCTCATGTTACAATAAAGAAGTGCCCGGAGTGAAGCATGTCCTTTTGACCGAGGTCCCTGAGCTGAGAAGCATCTAGACCAGGGGAAGATTGATGACAAGGACCTTCCTCCATAAGTGACACAGAGAGAAAGCATTCCCTGGGAGCTGACACACTGAATTCAGACTTCTAGCCTCCTAGGCTGTGAAAGAATAAATTTCTGTTTGATAAAGCCATCCACCTGTGGTAGTTCTGTTACAGCAGCACTAGATAACTAAACAAAGACAGAGACAACCTTGCAAGGAGCTAGAAAAGTGTCCCAAGTAGAAACAATGTCGAGGGCAAAATCACTGGAGGGGAAAGAGCTTGGCATGGCTGAGGCTAGAAGATGCAGGCTTGATGGCCGTAGTCAGGATTCCCATAGAGCTATGTCTTCTGGTGTACATGATGTTTTAAAATGAATGAGAATTCTGTGCCAGCATTATTGCATGGAGCGATTTCTGTTAAATTCTGAATTTCTGACTTCTTTTGAAAAATCTGAAAATCTGGCAATCATGGTGCCATTTCCCTGTTCAGCAATAATCTCCTGGTCAAA
Source organism: Elephas maximus indicus (assembly GCF_024166365.1). NCBI lineage: Eukaryota > Metazoa > Chordata > Mammalia > Proboscidea > Elephantidae > Elephas > Elephas maximus. The sequence goes on along the minus strand of NC_064842.1, from coordinate 22,195,582 downwards.
GAAGCATCTTCCATTTGGAAGGTAGTGTGGGTGCACTGATCTATCACAGTCCCCAGTTCACTCACCGACAATACCTATCCTGCACCCATAGGCCTCTGAGTTTGGGACTCCTGTTTTAATGTGACAGAAAACCAGGGAGCCTGGAGCAAAGTACACAGGGGCAAGGTGGAGAGGCAAGCAGGGATCAGGCATCTCAGGACTGAAAAGCCCTGGGAAAGAGATTAGATGAGCTGTCATGGAGGAGTTTTAAGAAAAGGATCAAAATGCTGTCATTTGCATATTATGGTCACTCTTGTGGTTGTGTTAATAACAGCCGAAGGACAAATATGGCAGTAGAGAAGAGCTGAGAAGCTGTGGTCAAAGTCTGGGGAAGAGATGACAGAGACTGGATCAGTGCAGTTGCAGCAGAGATCGACAGAGGAACTGGGAAATCAAGGTGTGTTTTAGAGGAAGAACCCAGGACTTCTTGACAGATTTCGGGTGGGGCTGGGAAAACAGAGCAATCGAGAGTGACGTCTGAGTTTCCGACCTGATCCGCTGAGTGGACAGTGGTGCTCTTTATGATAGGGGAAGACAGGCAGAAGAAGGAGGCTAGAAGAACACCCAGAGAACCATTTTGGACAAAGTGTGAGCTGGCTGTGGAATTTAGAAGTGAAGCTGCCACGTGGACAGTTGTCTAGTCTCTCACCTAGTCTTAGAGGAATACGTGTAGTCCTTTTTTTTTGAGTTTAGTCCTTTTTAAGGCTCCCCATCCCCTACCCCACCCTATCCCTGCCATCACCCCCAACATCCACTGCAGAAATGCAGTAAACATTCATTGAGGACCTTCTTTACATGAGGCTGTTTCTGATGAGGTACAAAAGATGCAAAGATTCCTACCCTTATGAAGTTTACAATCTGAGGGAACAAATCCAGGCATTCTGAGCATTGTAGTTTAGCTAACTCCATCACACATAATGCAAGCATGCCCTGAAAGGAAGGGAAATTGTGTGGAGGCTGGAGGGGTGGGTGTGTGTGGGAAGGCAGAGGAAGTATACGGGAGGTTGGCTCATAGTCACCGGATAGAATCGAGGAATATGCAAGGAAGTAGGGAAATCATCCACCACCCATCTGCCGTTTGTTGAACTGTGGGGCTTATCTGTTACTATGACGCTGGAAGCTAAACCACTGATATTTTCAAATATCAGCAGGGTTACCCAGGGGGAACAGATTTCAGCAGGGCTTCTAGATTAAGACAGACTAGGAATAAAGGCCTGGTGACCTACTTCTACCCTATGATCACAACAGAATACTGATTAATATAGTACTGGAAGATAAGCCCCCCTGGGTTAGAAGGTGTTGCAGGGGAAAAAAAATCATAAAGTTTAGTAAAGCAAAAAGGAAGTTTTATTCGGAATGTGTCCAAAAAGACAAGAGTTGAGAAACAGATAAGCGTGCCACCAGAGCTAATGTCTGCCCCTCCGAGGAAATATTATAGAGTAAGCAAGACTGGGAAGATGGACAAACATGCTGCCACAGCCATGTCTGCCCAGGTCCAGGGAAGGTTAGAGTCATCAGTATACATTAACATTACAAATGGGCAAAACCACTGAAAGCTTCACCTTTTCACAGATTGGCTAGAAACTGTCATCCTACATTTTGAATTGTCTTTCTTAATGATCATTGGTACAGGTTTCAGTAAAGACAGTCAGGAGGGCCTTCATTGGTCCAACAAATTTCTATTCAGTAAGTGTTAATAGAAAAACGTAAGAGTGGAAAGTCTTTTGTGTTCTGGCTTATGTGAAAGGTTCCCTAAAAGATATTTTCCAAGATCATTCTATCTCTTGTCTTTATACCTCAGGGTCCAGTTGATGTGTCCTCGTGAGTCCTTGTGAGCTCAGTTCCAGCTGGGCCACATTCTCTATGCTCAAGGACAGGGAGTAATGACTCCAATATTAAAATACATCGTGGCTTCAACAATGGACTGTAGCATACCAACAACTGTGAAGATGGCACATGACTGGGTGCTTTCATTTTGTTGTACATGGGAATGCCATGAGTTGGAACTGACCCAATGACAACTAAACACAACAGGGAGATCAAGCATGAGGAAGCAGCACATAAATGATAAGGAAGGCTGCTGATGGGCGGTTAGCTCAAGATAGTCCTATAGCGGATGAACCTGCAATGAGGGTTTAGACTAAATAGATGGTGGTTCTCCTCACTGGGGAAAAATACTATGGTACAATCTTTATGAGGTTTGTCTCAATATTCCCTGATTTTATAAGGTACTGAACTATGCGAGTAATTTCTGCTACGTAGACATTATATTAGAATGAATTTGAGTTTATTCTTGAGTAGGAAAAGAATGGGTTGGAATTATGCACAATATCTGTTATCTGGTTCAGCCCTACCAACTGTTAAAGACACCCCATCAATAGTCACAATGATTTTGAACCATCTTTTTTTTTTTTTTTTTTAACTTCACCACCAAAATTTCTGGGGTGCTGTCAAAATTTAAGAGTAAGCCCTACCTGTGACCAACATTTATCATAATTATCTTAACAGAGGAGAAGTTTGCAAACCTCTAGACTAGACAGTTTTAAGCTTTCTCCCAACTCTAATATTTCATTATTTTTAAATGCCTGTATGTGGAAAGTTGGAAGAAACTCAGTATCTCTCAGAATCACAGCAAATTATTTCCTCATTAAGTGGGGATAAAAACAAAAGATAATACATGAGATTACTATCTTTTAGATGATTTTTTAAATTCTTTTTTACTGTATCTCAATTTATTTTTTGTCATTCAGTGAAAGTGGGGAAGGAGATCAACCATGTGTAATTTAATGCTTAACAGACATTAGAAGTATTATCAGATTATTAAATACTAAGAAATTGCTCAAGAAGCCACCAAAAAAATGAAATGTTTTGTAAGGTCAGGTCCTCACTTTGGCGAAGTCCTTGGAAATGAAATTTCTCCTTCCCAGTAGTCTGCTATATAAATGCTAACGTTATTGCCTGAATTAATTCTACATTATGCTACATGAAGATGTTAGTGGGCTTGCTAAGTTGGGCTTTTCTGGAACAGATGGGAGGGTTACTTCAAATACTTTTTTCTCTTCCTGTCTTTTGTCCAACATTCTCTTACCCTGCTTTTTATCCTAAGTTCTAATTAGCATTGTAATTTTTTTTATTGTGATTTAGATGAAGGTTTAAAGAGCAAATTATTTTCTCATTAAGCAATTAATACATAGATTGTTTTGTGACATTGGTTGTTGTCATGGATTGAATTGTGTCCCCTAAAAATACGTATCAATTTGGCAAGGCCGTGATTCCCAGTATTGTGTGATTGTCCACCATTTTGTCATCTGATGTAATTTTTCTATGGGTTGTAAATCCTAACTCTAGGATGTTAAGAGGGTTGGACAGGGGACAGTTATGTTAATGAGGCAGGACTCAATCTGCAAGATTGGATTGTGTTTGAGGCAATTGCTTTTGAGATATAAAAGAGAGAAGTGAGCAGACAGACAGGGGAACCTCATAGCACCAAGAAAGCAGCACTGGAAGCAGAGCGCATCCTTTAGATCTGGGGTCTCTGTGCTGAGAAGCTCCTCAACCAGGGGAAGATTGATAACAAGGACCTCCCTCAGAGAAAGCCTTCCTCTTGAGCTGATGCCCTGAATTTGGACTTGTAGCCTACTAGACTGTGAAAGAATAAACTTCTGTTTGTTAAAGCCATCCACTTGTGGTATTTCTGCTATAGCTGCACTAGATAACTAAGACAGTAGCCAACCTCGTGACACATCAACGTTCACCCCTTCTCGACCTTGGGTTCCTCATTTCCACTGGTTCAGCTTTTCTGTTGCCTCCTGCCTTCTCATCCTTGGCCCTGGGCCGGTGTGCCCACTTAGCCTGGTTGAGCTAAGTGTATTATTGTTCATTTTATGGGCCTATCTAATCACTGGCTGAAGGGTGAACCTCAGGAGTGACTTCGGTACTGAGCTAAAAGGGTGTCTAAGGGCCATACTCTTGGGGTTTCTCCAGTCTCAGTCAGACAAGTGTGTCTGGTCTTTTTATGTGAGTTAGAATTTTGTTCTACATTTATCTCCAAAAAAAAAAAAAAAATTTTTTTTTTTTCTGTCTGGGACCCTCTGTTGTGACCACTGTCAGAAAGAACAGCAGGTGGTGTTAGCCAAGCACCATATTTTTTTTTTTTTAATTTTTATTGAGCTTCAAGAGAACATTTACAAATCAAGTCAGACTGTCACATATAAGTTTATATACACCTTACTCCATACTCCTTTCGTGACAATTTTGCCAGCTTCCAACCCTCTCTACCCTCCCATCCCCCCTCCAGACAGGAGATGCCGACACAGCCTCAAGTGTCCACCTAATACAAATAGCTCACTCTTCATCAGCATCTCTCTCCTACCCACTGTCCAGTCCCTTCCATGTCTGATGAGTTGTCTTCGGGAATGGTTTCTGTCCTGGGCCAACAGAAGGTTTGGGGACCATGACAGCTGGGATTCCTCTAGTCTCAGTCAGACCATTAAGTATGGTCCAAGCACCATATTTTTTCAATTCTTAAATTCCTATTTGAGAAAGAGAAAAGCAGCCCTTGACATCTGGGAGCTGGCCTAGTGCTCAGTCTGTGGGGTCCTCCTCCTGAACATAACCAATTTGATGGGACAGCAACATCAGACAAAACTACTTGGTAACAAAAACAAGGCCACTCCATAATCATGTCTGAACACAGACAAAAACACGAGTGTTGTCCAAGCCACAAAAATGACCAAGAATTCTTCTATTCTGGCTAATATGAGGTACTGCTGCTTCTTCACCAATTATAGCTTTGTTGGTGTTGTTAGCTGCCTTCGAGTTGGCCCCCAAATCATGGCAACCCCCTGCACAATGAAACAAAATGCTATCTAGTCCTGTGCTTTCCTCATGATTTGTTTTGGAAGTAGGTCACCAGGCCCTTCTTCCTAGTCCATCTTAGTCTGGAAGCTCCACTGCAGTCTGTTCACTATCACAGCAACGCGTAAGTCTCCACTGACAGGTGGGTGATATCTGCACGTAAGGTTCATCGGCCAGGAATCAAACCTAGATCTCCCACATGGAAGATGAACAACAGGACCACTACTGTCTCCCACAGTTTTTGGCTAGAGGGCATTAAAACAATTTGAAGAATGTACTCAAGGTCACTGAATTGTGCATGTAGAAATTGTTGAATTGGTGTAAGTTTTGCTGTGTAAATTTTCAAAAACAACAACAAAAAATCCAAAGCTAAACTAACATCAGGGAAATGAATGAAATGACAAATTGTAAGAGCTTTTTGGCTCTCACCAAGAAGCCCAGAGCCTTCTTAAAGAGGACAGAGTTTAACTTGATACTTACATATCAGTGAAGATTGTAAGGCATTTAGCTCAGGTACTTAGGGTTTAGAAACACTCAGTTACTATTCAGTAAACATCTTAAGGTCTATGAGATTTTTTTTCATAACTTAAAAATTTATTTTACAGACATTACCACTGAAAATAGCAGGAATCTAATAAATGAAATGTAATCCCCTCCTCTCTCTCTTTCATATATCATATTAAAAAATTGTTTAATATTAGCTTATTATTATTCTGTTTCCCACACTCAGATAACTCACTTAAAAAATTAAATACTATCCTAAAACAGAGGAAAAATAAAGGTACATCAAATGCATGCACTGCCTATTAATGTCTATTTATTTCAATATTAGCATGGTATCAATAAACTCAGAAAACAGATTACATTGACAGGATAACAGTGGTTTTCATTACATAGGTAAGTGTTTAATCAGTTTTTATACCTTGATCATAATTTGGAATAAACACTGTTATGGATTGTATTGTGTCCTCCCAAAATATGTGTTGGAATCCTAACCCTTATACCTGTGGATATAATCCTATTTGGGAATCAGGTTTTCTTTGCTATGCTAATGAGACCGTATCAGTATAAGAGTGTGTCTTAAACTAACTCTTTTTTTTTCTAATTTATTGTACTTTAAGTGAGAGTTTACAAATCAAGCCAGTCTCTCATATAAAAACTTATACATACCTTGCTGTGTAACCCTAGCTGCTCTCCCCCTAATGAGACAGCACACTCCTCCTCTCCACCCTGTATTCCCTGTGTCCACTCAACCAACTCCTGTCCCCCTCCGCCTTCTCACCTTGCCTCCAGACTGGAGTTGCCCACATAGTCTCAGGTGTCTACTTGAGCCAAGAAACCCACTCCTCACCAGTATAATTTTCTGTCTTACAGTCCAGTCCAATCCCTGTCTGAAGAGTTGGCTTCGGAAATGTTTCCTGTCTTGGGCTAACAGGAGGTCTGGGGACAATGGCCTCCGGGGTCCTTCTAGTCTCAATCAGATCATTAGGTCTGGTCTTTTCGTGAGAATTTGAAGTCTGTAGCCTAAGAGATAAACGAGTGACCCTGAACTGTCTGGGCTTTGCTAGGGCAGCAGCTTGTAGCCTGCAGGAAAGTAGCCCACACAACGCTGAAGGCTACACTTCCTCTGATTGCAACGAGAACAGAAACTCTTGAAATTGTGCAATGTGGCAGCCCTGGATTAGATAAAGAGTTGGTTGAAAAGTAGCTAGGAAAATTAAAAGGAATTCGATTTAACATGAATGTTAACCAAATCATCTCAGAACGCTTAACCGCTGAGATGAGGAACGCAAGAAAAGCTTCATAAAGGAAAACACAGTCTCCAAACCTCTCATGCTGCCATGGCAGCTGAGCTCACAGATGATGCAATTGTTAAGGCAGCTGGATCTGCATTTGACTGTTGGGGCTGGGCTGAAGGGTGAGGACAAGGACCCACCATGAGGGAAATGGAAACCAGAAAGGGAAAATGTAGGCTAATTCTGGTAACAAAAATAAACTCCATCACAGCTGCTAGCTGTAAGAGAAGGGGAAAGAGAGTGCGTGCATTTTACTTCTGCATGATGTCTTCCAGCAGAGCTTATTAAAACATTTCCCTATCGTTAATTCATCCCCCAAGCACCACGCTGAGGGCGCAGTCAATTACATTTTATAGACAAAATGGTGAGCTCAGTGACTCATGATTGGGGGGAAAAGGAATTGTGTGAATAAAACATTCCACAGGAACCAGCCCTCATACTAAATATTTCATTTACACACCATTTTTTTTCTCTAATTTTATTAATCAAAGTCTAACATTAAAAGAATAGTTCTTTTTTTTTTTTTCCTCAAAATGGGGCAAAATTAAATCCATTGGTGGATCTTGGTAAAGAGTATGCTGGAGTTTCTTATAGTACCTGTCATGGATTGGAAACCTGGTGGTGTAGTGATTAAGTGCTATGGCTGTGAACTAAAGGGTCAGCAGTTCGAATCTGCCAGGCACTCCTTGGAAACTCTATGGGGCAGTTCTACTCTGTCCAATAGGGTTGCTGAGTCAGAATTGACTTGACGGCACTGGGTTTGGTTTGGTTTTTTTTGTCATGGATTGAATTGTGTCCCCCAAACACATGTGTCAACTTGGTTAGTCCGTGATTCCCAGTATTGTGTGGTTGTGCTCCATTTTGTGACTGGTGTAATTTCCTATGTGTTGTGAATCCTAATCTCCGTCCTGTGGTTAATGAGGCAAGATTAGATTATGTTAAAGAGAATTGGGGTGGGAATGTAACCCCTTCCTAAGGTCATATCCCTGATCTAATGTAAAGGGAGTTTCCCTGGGGTGTGGCCTGCACTGCCTTTTGCTTTATAAGAGATTAAAGGAACGGGAAGCAAGCAGAGAGATGGGGACCTCATACTACCAAGAAAGTAGTTCCAGGAGAAGAGCATGTCCTTTGGACCTGGGGTCTCTGCACAGAGAAGCTCCTAGTCTAGGGGAAGATTGATGACAAGGACCTGTCTCCAGAGCCAACAGAGAGAGAAAGTCTTCCTTTGGAGCTCATGGCCTGAATTTGGACTGGTAGCCCACTGGACTGTGAGAGAATAAATTTCTCTTTGTTAAAGCCATCCACTTGTGGTATTTCTGTTACAGCAACCAACACCAGATGACTAAGACAGTGCTCTTGCAATTTTTCTGTATGTTTGAAATTCTATTCAGATACAAAGTTACTACAAAATTATTAGACCATCTGTGCCAGGGGCTTTATAAGGGCTATGCTTTCTGTCTGTCACTTTCATTTTAATTTTCCCAGGGCCAAGCACAGTGATTTGCCCACACTAGGTGCTCAGTAAATACTTGAATGAATAGTTCCCACTCAGTAAACAATAGCAATTGTTCTTCTGTTTTTACTGTTAGTTTTACACAATTTTTTTTGTTGTTAGTATTTTTACACTATAGTTTTACACTGTAGCTTCCCTCACTCACCTGTCAGTTTGTTGTACTGTGGTGGCTTGTGTGTTGCTGTGATGCTGGAAGCTATGTCGCCTGTATTTAAAAAACCAGCACACTCGGTCACCGTGCGTCTAGACTAAGACTAGGAAGAAGGCATGGCAATCTACTTCTGAGAATTAGCCAGTGAAAACCCTATGGATCACCACAGTCCGAATCAAAACTGGGATGGTGCAGGACTCGGTAGAGTTTCGTTAATTTGTGCATGGGGTTATCAGGAGTCTCAGACCAACAGCAGTATGGTCTAAGGATGAATGGACTTAATTTACCTGGGCACTTTTTAGCTCTATGTCAAACACCTCCTTGTTACAAGAAATGGTTACAGAAACTAGCCGAAGCTAAGTTAAACGAAATCAATTTGTCTGTGAGTCAAGTGTTTTGTTGAAGATCATTCAAAAGTGGCTGCAGGGGAGGCGGGGCCAAGATGGCGGACTAGGTGGACACTACCGCGGATCCCTCTTGCAACAAAGGCTCGGAAAAACAAGTGAATCGATCACATAAATAACAATCTACGAACTCTGAACAACAAACACAGACTTAGAGACGGAGAACGAACAAATACGGGCAGACAGCGATCGTTTTCAGAACTAAGAGCCAGCGTACCAGCTGATTACCTGGAAAATCTAGTTTCCCAGTGATGGCTCGGAGACAGCAGTCCATATCAAACCACATAAAGAAACAGACCATGACAGCTTCTCCAACCCCCCAAACAAAAGAATCAAAATCTTTCCCAAATGAAGATACAATCCTGGAATTATCAGATACAGAATATAAAAAACTAATTTACAGAATGCTTAAAGATATCACAAATGAAATTAGGATAAATGCAGAAAAAGCCAAGGAACACACTGATAAAACTGTTGAAGAACTCAAAAAGGTTATTCAAGAACATAGTGGAAAAATCAGTAAGTTGCAAGAATCCATAGAGAGACAGCATGTAGAAATCCAAAAGATTAACAATAAAATTACAGAATTAGACAACACAATAGAAAGTCAGAGGAGCAGACTCGAGCAATTAGAATGTAGACTGGGACTTCTGGAGGACCAGGGAATCAACTCCAACATAGTTGAAAAAAAATCAGATAAAAGAATTAAAAAAAATGAAGAAACCCTAAGAATCATGTGGGACTCTATCAAGAAGGATAAGTTGCGAGTGATTGGAGTCCCAGAACAGGGAGGGGGGACAGAAAACACAGAGAAAATAGTTGAAGAACTCCTGACACAAAACTTCCCTGACATCATGAAAGACGAAAGGATATCTATCCAAGATGCTCATCGAACCCCATTTAAGATTGATCCAAAAAGAAAAACACCAAGACATATTATCATCAAACTTGCCAAAACCAAAGACAAACAGAAAATTTTAAAAGCAGCCAGGGAGAAAAGAAAGGTTTCCTTCAAGGGAGAATCAATAAGAATAAGTCCAGACTACTCAGCAGAAACCATGCAAGCAAGAAGGGAATGGGACAACGTATACAGAGCACTGAAGGAGAAAAACTGCCAACCAAGGATCATATATCCAGCAAAACTCTCTCTGAAATATGAAGGAGAAATTAAGATATTTACAGATAAACACAAGTTTAGAGAATTTGCAAAAACTAAACCAAGACTGCAAGAAATGCTTAAGGAGATTGTTTGGTCAGATGACCAATAATATCAGGTACCAGCACAATACAAGGTCACAAAACAGAACGTCCTGATATCAACTCAACTCAGATAGGGAAAGCACAAAAACAAACAAAGTAAGATTAATTCTAAAAAATAAATTAATAAACAAAATAATACACATAACAGGAAATCATGGAAATCAATAGATAAACGATCACAATAATCAAAAAGAGGGACTAAACATAGGAGGCATTGAACTGCCAGATGGAGAGTCATACAAGACGATATAGAACGATACAAGTTAGGCTTTTACTTAGAAAAATAGGGGTAAATAATAAGGTAACCACAAAAAGGAATATCAATTCCATAACTGAAGAAAAACGTAACGACTCAATAAACATAAAGTTAAACATAATGAAAATGAGGATCTCACAATCTACTAAGAAAAACGTCTCAGCACAAAAAAGTATGTGGAAAAATGAAAAGGCCAACAACACACACGATAAGGCATCAAAATGACAGCACTAAAAACTTATTTATCTATAATTACGCTGAATGTAAAAGGACTAAATGCACCAATAAAGAGACAGAGAGTCACGGACTGGATAAAGAAACACGATCCATCTATATGCTGCCTACAAGAGACACACCTTAGACTTAGAGACACAAACAAACTAAAACTCAAAGGATGGAAAAAAAATATATCAAGCAAATAATAAGCAAAAAAGAAGAGGAGTAGCAATATTAATTTCTGACAAAATAGACTTTAGACTTAAATCTGCCACAAAGGATAAAGAAGGACACTATATAATGATAAAAGGGACAATTGATCAGGAAGATATAGCCATATTAAATATTGACGCACCCAATGACAGGGCTGCAAGATACATAAATCAAATTTTAACAGAATTGAAAAGCGAGATAGACACCTCCGCATTTATAGTAGGGGACTTCAACACACCACTTTCGGAGAAGGACAGGACATCCAGTAAGAAGCTCAACAGAGACACGGAAGACCTACTTACAACAATCAACCAACTTGACCTCATAGACTTATACAGAACTCTCCGCCCAACTGCTGCAAAATATACTTTTTTTTCTAGTGCACATGGAACATTCTCTAGAATAGACCACATATTAGGTCACAAAACAAATCTTGGTAGAATCCAAAACATCGAAATATTACAAAGCATCTTCTCAGACCACAAGGCAATGAAACTAGAAATCAATAACAGAAAAACTAGGGAAAAGAAATCAAATACTTGGAAAATGAACAATACCCTCCTGAAAAAAGACTGGGTTATAGAAGACATCAAGGAGGGAATAAGGAAATTCTTAGAAAGCAACGAGAATGAAAATACTTCCTATCAAAACCTCTGGGCCACAGCAAAAGCAGTGCTCAGAGGCCAATTTATATCGATAAATGCACACATACAAAAAGAAGAAAGAGCCAAAATCAGAGAACTGTCCCGACAACTTGAACAAATAGAAAGTGAGCAACAAAAGAACCCATCAGGCACCAGCAGAAAACAAATAATAAAAATTAGAGCTGAACTAAATGAATTAGAGAACAGAAAAACAATTGAAAAAATTAACAAAGCCAAAAGCTGGTTCTTTGAAAAAATTAACAAAATTGATAAACCATTGGCTAGACTGACTAAAGAAAAACAGGAAAGGAAACAAATAACCCGAATAAGAAACGAGAAGGACCACATCACAACAGAGCCAAATGAAATTAAAAGAATCATTTCAGAGTACTACGTAAAATTGTACTCTAACAAATTTGAAAACCTAGAAGAAATGGATAAATTCTTAGAAAAATACTACCTACCTAAACTAACACATTCAGAAGTAGAACAACTAAATAGACCCATAACAAAAAAAGAGATTGAAACGGTAATCAAAAAACTCCCAACAAAAAAAAGTCCTGGCCCAGACAGCTTCACTGCAGAGTTCTACCAAACCTTCAGAGAAGACTTAACACCACTACTACTGAAGGTATTTCAAAGCATAGAACAAGATGGAATACTACCCAACTCATTCTATGAAGCTACCATCTCCCTGATACCAAAACCAGGTAAAGACATTACAAAAAAAAAAAGAAAATTTTAGACCTATATCCCTCATGAACATTGATGCAAAAATCCTCAACAAAATTCTAGCCCATAGAATCCAACAACACATCAAAAAAATAATTCACCCTGATCAAGTGGGATTTATACCAGGCATGCAAGGCTGGTTTAATATCAGAAAAACCATTAATGTAATCCATCACATAAATAAAACAAAAGATAAAAACCACATGATCTTATCAATAGATGCAGAAAAGGCATTTGACAAAGTTCAACACCCATTTATGATAAAAACTCTTACCAAAATAGGAATTGAAGGAAAATTCCTCAACATAATAAAGGGCATCTATGCAAAGCCAACAGCCAATATCACTCTAAATGGAGAGAACCTGAAAGCATTTCCCCTGAGAACGGGAACCAGACAAGGATGCCCTTTATCACCGCTCTTATTCAACATCGTACTTGAAGTCCTAGCCATCACTATTTGCAGATGACATGATCGTATACATGGAAAACCCTAAGGAATCCTCCAGAAAACTACTGAAACTAATAGAAGAGTTTGGAAGAGTCTCAGGTTATAAAATAAACATACAAAAATCACTTGGATTCCTCTACATCAACAAAAAGAACACCGAAGAGGAAATCACCAAATCAATACCATTCACAGTAGCCCCCAAGAAGATAAAATACTTAGGGATAAATCTTACCAAGGATGTAAAAGACCTATACAAAGAAAACTATAAAACTCTGCCACAAGAAATTCAAAAGGACATACTTAAGTGGAAGAACATACCCTGCTCATGGATAGGAAGACTTAACATAGTAAAAATGTCTATTCTACCAAAAGCCATCTATACATATAACACACTTCCAATCCAAATACCAATGTCATATTTTAAAGGGATAGAGAAACAAATCACTAATTTCATATGGAAGGGAAAGAACCCCCGGATAAGCAAAGCATTACTGAAAAAGAAGAAGAAAGTGGGAGGCCTCACTCTACCTGATTTCAGAACCTATTATACAGCTACAGTAGTCAAAACAGCCTGGTACTGGTACAACAACAGGCACATTGACCAATGGAACAGAATTGAGAACCCAGATATAAACCCATCCATGTATGAGCAGCTGATATTTGACAAAAGACCAGTGTCAGTCAATTGGGGAAATGATAGTCTTTTTAACAAATGGTGCTGGCATAACTGGATATCCATTTGCAAAAGAATGAAACAGGACCCATACCTCACACCATGCACAAAAACTAACTCCAAGTGGATCAAAGACCTAAACATAAAGACTAAAACGATAAAGATCATGGAAGAAAAAATAGGGACAACCTTAGGAGCCCTAATACAGGGCATAAACAGAATACAAAACATTACCAAAAATGATGAAGAGAAACCAGATAACTGGGAGCTCCTAAAAATCAAACACCTATGCTCATCTAAAAAAAACTTCACCAAAAGAGTAAAAAGACCACCTACAGACTGGGAAAGAATATTCAGCTATGACATCTCAGACCAGGGCCTGATCTCTAAAATCTACATGACTCTGTCAAAACTCAACCACAAAAAGACAAACAACCCAATCAAGAAGTGGGCAAAGGATATGAACACACATTTCACTAAAGAAGATATACAGGCAGCCAACAGATACATGAGAAAATGCTCCCGATCGTTAGCCATTAGAGAAATGCAAATGAAAACTACGATGAGATTCCATCTCACACCAACTAGACTGGCATTAATCCAAAAAACACAAAATAACAAATGTTGGAGAGGCTGCAGAGAGATTGGAACTCTCATACACTGCTGGTGGGATTGTAAAATGGTACAACCACTTTGGAAATCCATCTGGCGTTATCTTAAACAGTTAGAAATAGAACTACGATACAACCCAGAAATCCCACTCCTCGGAATATACCCTAGAGATACAAGAGCCTTCACACAAACAGACATATGCACACCCATGTTTATTGCAGCTCTGTTTACAATAGCAAAAAGCTGGAAGCAACCAAGATGTCCGTCAACGGATGAATGGGTAAATAAATTGTGGTATATTCACACAATGGAATACTACGCATCGATAAAAAACAGTGACGAATCTCTGAAACATTTCATAACATGGAGGAATCTGGAAGACATTATGCTGAGCGAAATGAGTCAGAGGCAAAAGGACAAATATTGTATAAGACCACTATTATAGGATCTTGAGAAATAGAAAAAACAGAGAAGGACACATACTTTTGTGGTTACAAAGGGGGGAGGGAGGGAGAGGGTTTTTTATTGATCAATCAGTAGATAAGAACTGCTTTGGGTGAAGGGAAAGACAACACACGATACAAGGAAGGTCAGCCTAATTGGACTGGACTAAAAGCAAAGAGGTTTCCGGGATAAAATGAAAGCTTCAAAGGTCAGCGGAGCAGGGGCTGGGGTCTGGGGAACATGGTTTGAGGAGACTTCTAAGTCAACGGGCAAAATAATTCTATTATGAAAACATTCTGCATCCCACTTTGAATTGTGGCGCCTGGGGTCCTAAATGCCAACAAGCGGCCATCTAAGATACCTCAATTGGTCTCAACCCACCTGGAGCAAAGGCAAAGGAAGAACACCAAGGCCACACGACAACTAAGAACCCAAGAGACAGAAACGGCCACATGAACCAGAGACCTACATTATCCTGAGACCAGAAGAACTAGTTGGTGCCCGGCCACAATCGATGTCTGCCCTGCTAGGGAGCACAACAGACAACTCCTGAGGGAGCAGGAGGCCAATGGGATACAGACCCCAAATTCTCATAAAAAGACCATACCTAATGCGACTAGAGGAATCCCAGAGACAATGCTCCCCAGAACTTCTGATGGCACAGGACAGGAACCATCCCCGAAGACAGTTCATAAGGCATGAAAAGGACTGGTCAGCGGAGGGGAGAGAGATGCTGATGAAGAGTGAGCCAATTAAATTAGGTGGACACTGGAGAGTGTGTTGGCAACTCTTGACTGGAGGGGGGATGGGAAGATAGAGAGAGAGGGAAGATGGCAAAATTGGCACGAAAGGAGAGACTGAAAGGGCTGACTCAATAGGGGGAGAGCAAGTGGGAGAAGGGAGTATGATGTATGTAAACCTACATGTGACAGACTGATTGGAATGGTAAATGTTCACTTGAAGCTTAATAAAAATTAATTTAAAAAAAAAAAAAAAGGCCTGTGAGCGGCCACGTAGGTTACTCCACTGGTCTCACCCCTTCCGGATCAAGTAGAATGAAGAAAACTAAAGATACAAGGGAAAGATTAGTCCCAAGGACTAATGGACCACATCTACCATGGCCTCTACCAGACTGAGTCTAGTAGAACAAGATGGTGCCCAGCTACCACCACTGACTGCTCTGACAGGGATCACAATAGAGGGTCCTGGACAGAGCTGGAGAAAAATGTAGAACAAAATTCTAACTCAAAAAGAAAGACCAGACTTGCTGGCCTGACGAAGATTGGAGAAACTCTGAGAGTATGGCCCCTGGACACCCTTTCAGCTCAGTAATGAGGTCACACCTGAGGTTCACCATTCAGCCAAAGACTGAACAGGCCCATGGAACAAAATAAGACTAAAGGGGTGCACCAGCCCTGGGGCAGGGACTGGAAGGCAGGAGGGAACCGGAAAGCTGGTAATAGGGAACCCAAGGTTGAGAAGGGAGAGTGTTGACATGTCGAGGGGTGGTTAACCAATGTCACAGAACAATGTATGTACTGATGAGAAACTAGTTTGTCCTGTAAACCTTCATCTAAAGTACAATAAAAATAAAAAATAAATAAAAAATAAAAAAAAGTGGCTGCAGCAGGATATCGACACGGAACTGCCAGAAATTCAGGCCGATTCAGAAGAGGACATGGAACCAGCGATATCATTGCTAATGTCAGATGGATCCTGGCTGAAAGCAGAGAATACCAGAAAGATGTTTACCTGTGTTTTATTAACTATGCAAAGGCATTCGACTGTGTGGATCATAACAACTTACGGATAACATTGTGAAGAAAGGGAATTCCAGAACACTTAATTGTGCTCATGAGGAATCTGTACATAGATCGAGAGGCAGTTGTTAGGACAGAACAAGGGGATACTAAAAAACCCAGTGCCATCGACTCATAGCGACCCTATAGGACAGAATAGAACTGAACCACAGAGTTTCCAAGGAGCGTCTGGGGGATTTGAACTGCCGGCCCTTTGGTTAGCAGCCATGGCATTTAACCACTACGCCACCACGGTTTTCCCAAAGGGAATTCCCCAAAGGGTTTCCCCAAACGGGATACCATGTGGTTTAAAGTCAGGAAAGGTGTGCATCAGGTTTGTATCATGTTTCTATATCTGTTCAATCTGTATGCTGATCAGGTAATCCAAGAAGCTGGACTGTATGAAGAAGAACAGGGCATAAGGATTGGAGGAAGGCTCATTAACAACTTGTGTTATGCGGATAACACAACCTTACTTGCTGAAAGTGAAGAGGACTTGAAGCACTAGCTGATGAAGATCAAAGACCACAGCCTTCAGTATGGATTACACCTCAACATAAAGAAAACAAAAATTCTTACACCTGGGCCAATAAGCAACATCTTGATAAACAGAGAAAACATTGAAGTTGGCAAGGATTTCATTTTGCTTGGATCCACAATCAACATCCATTGAAGCAGCAGTCAAGAAATCAAGAGATGCATTGCACTGGGCAAATCTGCTTTGAAAGACCTCTTTGAAGTGTTGAAAAGAAAAAATGTTACCTTGAAGCATATTAAGTATACCATGAACTGCCAAAAGACCGAACAAATTCTGTCTTGTTAGAAGTACAACCAGAATGCTCCTTAGAAGCAAGGATGGCAAGGCTGCGTCTTACATACTTTGGACATGTTATCAAGAGGGATCAGTCCCTAGAGAAGGACATCATGCTTGGTAGAGTACAAAAAAGTACAGGGTCAGCAAAAAAGAGGAAGATCCTCAATGAGATGGATTGACACAGTGGCTGCAACAATGGGCTCAAGCACAACAATGTGAGCATGGTGAAGGGCCAGGCAGTGTTTCCTTATGTGGTACATGGGGTCACTATGAGTCCAAACTCGACGGCACCGAACAACAACAACAACATGAGTCAAGTAAAATGGCACAAACCATTTTAAATGGTCCTGAGACATGAGAAATGCTCCCAAATTAAGTTCTAGATCGCCGCCCCCCCTCCCCTCCACAAACCATTGCCGTAGAGTCCATTCCAACTTATGACAACCCTATAGGACAGAGTAGAAGTGCCCCAGAGGGTTTCAGGGAGCAGCTGGTGGATTTGAACTGCCCATTTTTGAATAACAGCCAAGCTTTTAACCATTGCAGTACCAGTGCTCCTAGATAACACAGTGCCTTCAATTACCCTCTTCCCTGACTGAAACAGTGACACCCACTCAGGGCTTTGAGCTTTGACTGCTGTGGGGAGACCCAGCTCTGGCCTGTGGGGCTCACCTGTGGCTCTGAGGGTCAGTCTGGTGACACAGCTGGATGGCAGGGAGGGTCAAGTTTGAGAGATGGGCATAGCTGATGTGTTTGTGGAGTTGTAGAGTTCTCCAGAGGTTGAGAGGAAAGCCATAGTCATTTATTAACTTTTCCCTTTGTTTGATCTGATTTCATGGTCTAGATATCTCATTTTTTCTAGTCAGTTGGAAGCCAAAGTCCTGGCCTAAAATTTATTATGTCTTCACTGCTTTTCAATTTCTTCACTTACATTTTTGTAATGTAAAGCAACCTCTCCACTATCCCCAAGTGAACAAGAGTCTACTTGAAAAATTAGATTATCATGTGAAGTTGTTCACTGTTGTAATAATTATTTATTCATTCTTTTAATTATTTATCTGTTAGTTATGTACGATCTTAATTCATATTGCACCTGCTAGGCAATGTTCTAACTACAATAATTAAGAACCCATGGAGTACACAATTCTGACTCATAGTGATCCTATACGACAGAATAGAACTGTCCCATAGGGTTTGTTTGTTTGTTTTGGGTTTGGAATATGCAATAATAAAGGCATGAACAAAGTATGCACAGGAAGGACACAGATAGGAACAACTGTCCGTGCTTGGGGTGATAGAAGTCACTTGACCTTGGTTTGAAGAATGAGTTGGCATTTTCTAGTGAACCAAAGTGGGGAACAGCCTTTGGAAGGTCTGGGGACTCAAAAGCTGGGTGCAGTTCCATTTATTTAAGACTTACTGGGCCAGGGGTAGAGTCCTAAGGGATGAGGCTGGGCAGGGGTAAGAAGCGGAATCAAGAATTTGAACCCTGACATTGACCCATACATAGCCCATACCTGAATCACACATAGGGTTGCCAAGTTTAGCAAGGAAAAATATAGGACTCCCAGTTAAATTTGAATTTCAGAGAAAAAAATTTTTTTTTTTTTTCTTAAGTATAATTAGGTCCCAGACAATACTGGGATACAACACGATCAAGACTAAGGTAGTTTTACCTGCAGGTTTACTAGATCTACACCTTTAGGAAAATTATTCAATTTGTCTTCATCTCAGTTTCTTAACCCTTAAAATAGGGATAATAATAATATCTACCCTTCAAAGTCTTAGCGAATAGTAATTAGGGCCATTGTAGATCCTGAATAAATGACAGTGCCCTTGATTAAACGGAAGAGCACATCACCAAGCCGAGAAGATGCCTTGAGTCTTGAGGGCTGAGTAGGAGGACCTTGTCCCTAGAGGAAGGGATATTCCAGGTATAAGAGAGAACATGAGCATTGACACTGAAATGCTCAAAAAATAGACCATGAGTGAGAACAGACAAGTCACTCAACAGAGCCAGTGCCTAAAATCTTAGAGAAGACCTGGTGGACAAAAAAATGGAGTAGGAGAAAAGGCACATCTTTGAAGACCAAAGCAAGTGGTGGTTCCCAGAAGGATACTGTACTTAGAGGGAATCATGGTATTTACATTCACATGGTAATGCTCATTTCGATTTAGGATTGAGACTAGTCATTTTCACTGATTGAAAAAATCCTCTGTCTGCCATCCAGGGTGCTCCTTAATTATCAAAGTTCCTTGGGAGCTGAGTCAATTCAAAAAAGATTCCTGCCCATGATGTCCCACCCTCCACCCTCATTCAGACTCATCCCTTCAGAGGCCTGACCCAGGAATCTACACTACTGATTTTCTAATGTTAATCTGATTTTGATAATGAAAAAGGCTTTCTAATACCACAGCTTAGTGTGTGAAAGGAGTCCCTGGGTGGTACAAACTGTGAACATGCTCAGCAGCTAATGGAAAGGCAGCCCAAAAGAAAGGCCTGGTGATCTACTTCTGAAAAATCAGTCATTAAAAATTCTATGGAACGCTCGAGGAATGAAGATTTGGGTCACTCCACCAGGCAAAGAATTATGACCAGCTAAGGTGCTTGCTGAGGGTCAAGGGAATATGAAATGGGTGGTGGAAGAAGGTAGATCTAAATACCAGTTATCACCACGTGACCAGGTGCAGAAACACTGTAATTGTTATGAGTGTGTCTTCATTGTTTTATTAAACATGTACATGTGTGTTGTGTGTGTATAGCAAATATTCTTGTTTTCTTCCCTCCCTTATATAACATGTTAGTGAGGCTAGTGCATTTTCAGTTGTATACATGCTAGTTGATCATGTTGGGTGCAAGTATGACTTTGTAATTGTCTTTGTTTAGAGACTGTGTATGATTTAAGAAAATGTGTACAGGTGCCAAGTTGACAAGGTGTGGACTATGATGGTTAAGGTTGTGTGTCACTTTGACTGGGCCGTAATTTTCAGTGGTTTGGCAGTTATGTAATGATGTGGTCTTCCTCCATATTGTGATCTGATGTAATTATTCTCCATTTTGTGGTACGATGTAAGCGACCAATCAGTTGGAAAGGGAGTTTGCTTGGCGATGTGGTCTACATCTGATATATATGGATGCTCTGGCGAAGCTCGCTCACTTGCTCTGGATCCTGCATCCTGCATCATCATCTGATCTCCAGTTTTGGGGGTTTGAGCCAGCTGCCTATCGTATTGCCTGCTGATCTTGGATTTGTCAGTCTCTGCAGCCCGTGAGCCAGCAGCCAGCCATTTGACTTGCTGATCTTGTGTTTGTCAGCCCCTGTAGCCACAGGAGTCAGCAGAAGACTCCACACACCTGACCCACGGACTTGGGACTTTCTAACCTCTACAACCATGTGAGCTGTTTCCTTGAGATAAGTCTCTCTCTATCTATACATTTACTGGTTTTGCTTCTCCAGAGAACCCAGCCTAAGACAAAGTTGTACACCTGTAAAAAGTTGAATTGGCTAAAGTTGTGTGATAGATATATTTACAACAATGACAAAAAAAAAAAAAAAAAAGAGTAGCTGCTGAGACTGTTTATCCCTTTGGTGACCCAATTATTTTCTGCTTTGAATTTTTTGTTTTCATTAATGGAATCATTCTAAATCATTGTGTGTGTCTGGATTTTTGGTAGACAGTATGGATTTTTTTTCTTGCCCCCTCCCACAAGCCTACCTTAAGTGTTTAGTGGTACATATTTAGTACCACTAATTATACCCCAGAGTCCGCACTGGGGCCTATTGGTTTATATATTGGTACAGCAGCTTTCCAATAAACTCCAGAGGCTGAAAAATTCATGGTCACTATATGTACCACTGTGCATGAAAGAGTTATGTACAACCAAACACCTCCTGGGATTTGGTTCCTTGGTTTGGAGGTTTAGGGTCCTGTTTTCATGGGACATCCCAGTTAATTGCCCTAATAACGTGTTTGGTGCTTCTGTTCTACCTCCTAGTTTTTGAGTAGTGCCTGGGACCTTAAAAGCTTCCAAGTGGCTGTTCAGGGCACAACAATTGGTTTCTATTCACCTGGAGTGACAGAGGAAGAAAGACAGTCAGAAATAGGAGGAGAATATGGAATTTGTGGCTAATTGCCTCCATGAACACTGCCTCCTTTGCCATGAGACCAGAAGAACTGGATGGTGCCCACCTACCATTACTGAATATTTTGGTCGAAGATTCCGTAGAAGAATCCTGATCAAAAGGGAGAAAATGCAGGACAGAATTTCAAATTCCCATGAACCCCTAAAACTGTTGCCCTGAGATAATCTTTCAACCTTAAACCAAAAACACCCCCTGAAGTCATGTTAAAACCAAACAGTAGTTTAGCTTAACTAGCAAAAAAAGTCTGCCTTGAGCATTATGCTCCTTTAAGAACTATCTATATGGGATCAAACTGACAACAGCAACTTGAAGGATTATGTAGGAACCTTTGGGGGAGAGAGTTTATGTTAATGAGGGAGGAGCAACTCAGAAACTGTTGAATTGGTATGTTTTGCTTTGTATATTCTCAACAACAGTAAAATAAATAAAATTTAGAAAAAAAAAGCCTATGGAGCACAGCTCTACTATGACAGACATGGGGTCGTCATGAGTTGGAATCAGTTCAACCGGAACCGGTAAAAGTGTGTAAGGCTTGTGGTAGTGTTTGCACTTATCAGCTCAATGCTTGGGGATGAATTAATATCCGCGCAGTGTTTAGCTTTTGGTAAAAGGAGTCATAGGAGGGTGAAATGGATGAACACCTGGCACTGATTGTATTTCTGTTATTAGAAATTCTCCACGTTATCCCTGTCCTAACTTGCCTTTTCCGCAGGGTGGCTTACGTCCTCACTCCCTACCCTCCTCCCATAATTCACCTGGGCCATTTGAACCTTTATGATGGCGTAATCTGTGAGCTCCAGTTGCCATGGCAACACCAAGAGTTTGGAGGTCTGGCTTTTTCTTTCTAGTATTTTGTCGCTATCAATGTCTCTGCCGTTCTTTTCCAAACATTCACGCCAGGAAGACACAGTTAATGTTCCTATCTTCTCTTCCCTCAATGCTTAGAGCTAATCTTCCTCTGATTAAGGCTGGCTTTTCCAGGTGTTTCTGATACACTTATTAAGAAATTTAAAATTTGGGAGATTTGTTTATTGTTGGAGCCCTGGTGGCAGAGTTCTTAAGAGCTTGGCTACTAACTAAAAGGTCTAGCATTTCAAATCCACCAGCCACTCCTTGGAAACCCTATGGGGCAGTTCTACTCTGTCCCATAGGTCGCTAGGTGTCGAAATTGACTCCATGGTAACGGGGCTTATTTTTTTGGTTTGACGTTTATTGGCAACAAACTGATGGGTCATTTCTAACCCAAAGCCGCAGTGTTGGCGCCATCTGGTGGTGTATGTTAGCTCTGACTTAAACGTCAATGGAGAAGACAGGTTTCAAGGTGGCTGGCATTTCTTGGATACAGGCAGCAATTTCAGGTACAGTCCTGTTAGTTGAAAACTTGCTGCCTTTAGAATTTCATCACTTATGAAGAACTTTTATAAATTATTGGAAGACGTTGAAACTAAAAGTGTACTGATCTTTCCCAGGTATACGCGCAAAAATGTTGAATTGAATGTATTTGAGCTGGAAACAGGGTGGATATAAAAACCCAAGAAACCAAACCCATTGCTGTGGAGTCAATTCGGACTCCAAGTCACCCTACAGAACAAAGTAGAACTCCCCCATGAGGTTTCCAAGTCTGTAGATCTTCACGGAAGCAGACTGCCACATCTTTCTCTTGCGGAGTGGCTGGTAGGTTTGAATCGCTGACCTTTTGGTTAGCAGCCAAGCCTTTAACCACTGTACCATCGGGGCTCCTGACGTGGATATACGGTAGATGGAGCATAATTAGGGTGCTATCCCGAAGGGTGGAAGGAGAAAGCAGCAATGGTGTTACCACCCAAAGCCGTCTAGAGCAGTACTTGTCAAACTCAGACGTGCCAAGAATCACCAGGAGAGCTTGATAAACTGCAGATTCCGATCCAGTAGTTCTAGGGAGATGCCTGAGAGCCTGCATTTTAAACAAGCTCCCAGGTGATGCTGTGCTATACTTTGGGTCATCTAATGCACGTGCTAGACCAGCAGTTCTCAGCTGTGGCAATTTTGCCCCTTAGGAGATATTTCGCACTGTCTGGTGACGTTATTGAGGTATTGGTGCTTCAGTGGCAGAATTCTTACCTCCCAAGTGACAGACCTTCGTTCAATTCCAGGCCAACACACCTTAGGCGCAGCCACTACCCATCTGCCGTTGGAGGCTTGCGTGTTGCTACGATGCTACACAGGTTTCAACAGAGCTTCCTAGGAGAGACTAGGAAGAAAGGCTTGGTGACCTACTTCTAAAAACCAGTTAATGAAAATCCTATGGATTACAACGGTCAGATACAGAAATGATCGTGGGGCTAGCACAGGACCAGCCAACATTTTGTACCCTTGTACATGGGATCGCCGTGAGTCGGGGGCTGATTCCGTGGCAGCGAACATAAACAAGGAATACATTTTTGGTATCACTATGTGGGGGAGGGGTGCTTCTAGAATCCAGCTGTGGCCAGGGATGCTATGCTACTCAAAATCCTACAATGCCCACAATAGCCTCCCACAACAAAGGGTTATTTAACCTAAATGTTAGTCATGCCCACGGTTAAAAAACCGCCCTAGACCTAGCCTTATATGACTTGGGCCTATCAACTGTGAGGGGCTCAGGTCTTCTGACCCTGAGGGAGTTTGCTGAGAAATAGGTGGGAACGGGTTCCTTTTGTTCATGAAAGAAAACAACACACACTGAGGAGTCTTCCACGCATATTTTCAGGATAAGGGAGGAGAGGGTGGAAGCTGAGGTATGGTAAGGATGCCTTTTTTTGGACCTATGAAGAACTTTGTCCAGGTACCCCATTGCCCAGTCCAATTTCCAGCTCATAGCGACCCTATAAGACAGAGCAGAACTGCTCCATAGGGTTTCCAAGGCTGTGAATCTTTAAGGAAGCAGACTGCCTGGCTGCATCTTTCTCTCATGGAGGGGCTGGTTGATTCGAACCCCTGATCTTTCGGTTAGCAGCCAAGTTCTTAACCACTGTGCCACATATCAAACTCCTCCAGTCAAGGGCGTGGCAATGCAAAATCAGTAAGAGTCCAGTATTTTAAGATGGTTTTCTTTTAACCTCCTAGAGGACCGAAATGATAACAGCAAAACTGCTGTCTTTCTGGTATGACTTATTCCCCAGGCTACCTTGACGATAGAACTATTACTGTGAACCTTAAGTAGGAGTGGTGTGAACAGTTAATGTGCTCAGATGCTAACCAAAAAGTTGAAGGCTTGAGTCCATCCAGGGGTGCCTGAGAAGAAAATCCTGGCAACCTATTTGTGAATAATCAGCCACTGAAAACTCTGTGGAGCACAGTTCTACTCTGACACACATGGGGTCACCATGAGCCTTGGTCGATTCAAAGATGACCTTTTTTTTTTTTTTTTTTTTTTTACAGCAAAGGCCAGCAAACTTTTCCTAAAGGGCCAAATAGCAAATATTTCAGGCTTTGCAAGTCTTAAGGTCTTTGTTGCAACCACTCAACTCTGCATTTATAACACAGAAGCTGCCAGAGACAGTAGTAAACAGATGGGTGTGGCTGTGTTCCAATCAGACTTTATTTACAAAAATAGGCTGCAGGCTGCGTGGTCGTAGGCTCTAGTTTGCTGATGTCTGGTCTAGGCAAGCAAGCGAATCCGGAGTCAGCTACATATCCCATGTTAGCCATACATAAGCAGCTCATTTTCTATCAGCCCTCTTTTATGGGGTGGGGAGCGGGTGACTAGTGCACCGCTAAAACCAGTCGTCGGTTTTTTGATTCTGACTCATGACGGCTCCATGTGTGTCAGAGTAGAACTGTGCTCCACAGGGTTTTCAATGGCTGATTTTTCGGTAGCAAATTACCAGGCATTTCTTTTGAGGTGCCTCTAAAATTTGAGGTGCCTCTAGGTGGACTCAAACCTCAACCTTTTGGCTCGTAGTTGAGCGCTTAACTGTTTGCACCACCAGGAACTCCTTAATACTGCTGTTGTTGTTAGATGCCATTGAGTGGATCATAATGACCCCACATGACAGAGCAGAACTGCCCCATAGAATTTTCTAGGCTGGAGTCTTTACATGAGCAGATTGCCAGTTCTTTCCCCCGCGGGGCCACTACAGGCACAGAAACAATTTTCCCTCCTTGAACTAATGACTGAAAACAACTCACTACTCACCTAGTGGAAACCTTGGTGGCACAGTGGTTAAGAGCTTTGGCTGCGAACCAAAAGGTTGGCAGTTCAATTTCACTAGGCGCTCCTTGGAAACCCTATGGGGTAGTTCTACTCTGTCCTGTAGGGTCGCTATGAGTCACAATCAACTCTATGGCAACTGGGTTTACTCATCTACTAGTTCTATTTTCTCCCTCTGAAGCTGACACCGCAGGTTTTCTAATTTATCACCAAGTATTAAACGCCGAAAATGTGGATGTCATGAGTATCACAAAATAGAGCACAGCCCATGTTCTCAAGGAGCTTTCGGAGTTACTACAGTGATAAGCCATAGACACAATCACAGCACATTCAAGTGTCAAGAGGTAGATTATTCTGTAACCGCGCTTGGGACAACTGGTTAGGCATTCGGAGAAAATGGAACCTAGATACTTTCTTCACTTCTATTATCAAAATTAATTCTGGTTGGTTCAAATACTCAAGTGTAAAATCATGAAACCGTAGCGCTCGAAATAATCACAAGAGGGGCATATATTTTTATAATCTTGAGGTTGAGAGAGTCTTTTTAAACAGAACACGAACCTCTGAAGCCACAAGGAGAAAAAAAAAACACACACAAGAAAAACCTACATGGGGAAAAACCTGCCATAAATAAGATCAAGAGGAAATGGGTAATTATTTTTAATACCTATGACACACAGAGTTTACTACTTAACTATATGAGTTCCTAAAAATCAACGGAATAATTTTAAGTACCTGAATAGATGCTAAAAAAAAAAGATGAAAGAAATCCAGACAAAAAAACATTGGAATTCATCACTCTTGGACAGGTCAGCTTCTGTTTTGGTCTCTTGGATCACAGGCTCTCCAGCTGCTTCTTGGAAGGATGCTCTGTGCAGAAATCCACCATCTCGCTGTGAGTGGCCCCGTGGATTCATGCCAGTCCTCAGCCCCAGCTGAGCCCAGCCTGAGTCATCCAGCCCAGGTGCCAGACATGTGAACGAAGAAGCCTCCGGGTGAGCCCACACCCCAGCTGTTCAAATCACTCTCAGCTGAGTCCCCAGATGTCGTGGAGCAGAGACAAATTCTTGCCACTGTGCACTTACCTAGTTCCCGAACCATGGGCTCCGTGAGCATAATAAAATAGTGGTTGTTTTATACCACTGAGTTCTGGCTGGCTTGTCATACAGCAACAGGAAACCGAGCAATGCTCACCATAAGGAATTCACTGACGCATCCCGCTCTAGCCAGAGAGGTTAATGTATGAGAGGAAGCTACATCAGGAAGGATCTTGGTGACCAAACGACACAACGCTCATCCAGTTACAAAACCAGGGATCTCTGTATTTGGAGAATGGTGGGCAATCTTTGATACTGTGATTCAAGGAAGACTAAGAATGTGGAGAAGGCTGACAGCTGGAGGACCAGTGCTGGGCATGGGCAGTAAGTATCCAGGCAAATGCCCAAGGACAATCAGCCTTCATCAAATTCAAAGTCAATACTAGGAAGTAGATTTACTTGGGAAGAGTATTCGTTGATCAAAGTGAAGCATCAAGGATATGTCTGGAGAATAAATATGGGAGACAATGTCTTTACTAGCTGTGTGGCAAACATCACTCGAAGGATGAGTGATAGAGGAACCAGCCAGGGAGGGGAAGGACAGCCACACAGTTGGGCAGGAGAGGGCAGGCTGGCCGCCTGTGAGGGATGAAAAGCAGGCAGGAGCAGGGATAGTAGATGTCTGAACAGTGAGTTGAGTGAGGGTACGTGCAATGCCCAGCCCTGCTGGGGGTCCTTAGGAAAATCACAACTTCTCTGAGCCTCAGTTTCTTCAACAAATGCTTTCTGTCTTCCCAATTACCACGCTTTCCCTTTCCTCTTCCCCCAGACTTTGACATAAAACCCAAACACCTTAATGTAATTCACACGCCCTGCAGACCTGGTCCCACCTACCTCATCCCTCCCCTTCACTAGCTCAGCTCCACCCACTCTAGAAACTTTTGTTTCTAAAACCCCTTAGGCCTTTTCTGACCATAACAAGTTGCAATTGAGAAAATCTGACTCTCGATGACCCCATATGTGTCAGAGTAGAACTGTGCTCCATACAGTTTTCAATTAACTGATTTTTCAGAAGTAGATTGCCAGGCCTTTCTTCAGAGGAGGTATCTCTGAGTGGACTCAAACCTCCAATCTTTTAGCAGCTGAGCATGTTAACTGTTTGCACCACCCAGGGATCCCTCCCCCCTTTTTTTTTTTTATTGTGCTTTAGATGAAGGTTTACAGAGCAAATTAGTTTCTCATTAAACAATTAAAATACATATTAATTTGTGACATTGGTTGCCAACCTCACAATGCGTCAACTCTCTGCCTTTCTTGACCTTGGGTTCTCCATTACCAGCTTTCCTGTCCCCTCCTGTCTTTTCATCCTTGCCCCTGGGCTGGTGTGCCCATTTAGTCTTGTTTTATGGGCCTGTCTAATCTTTGGCTGAAGGGTGAACCTCAAAAGTGACTTCATTACTGAGCTATAAGTGCCATATTTGGTGTTTCTCCAGTCTCTGTTAGATTAGTAAGTCTGGTCCTTTTTTTTGTGAGTTAGAATTTTGTTCTGCATTTTTCTCCATCTCTGTCCAGGATCCTCTTTTGTGATTACCGTCAGAGCAGTAGATGGTGGTAGCCGGACACCATCTAGTTGTGCTGGAGCCTGTGGTAGTTGTGGTCCAATAGTCCTTTGGACTAATCTTTCCCTTGTGTCTTTGGTTTTCTTCATTCCCGCAGGGATTCCTTTCCGACCTTAAAACCAAAACCCAAACCCGTTGCTGTCAAGTGGATTCTGACTCATAGCGACCCTACAGAACAATGTAGAACAGCCGCATCTTTCTCCCGCAGAGCAGCAGGTAGGTTTGAACCACCAACCTTTTGGTTAGCAGCCTAGCTCTTAGCTGCTGTACCACCAGGGCTTAATTTTCTGACCTTAACAATCACCATTGCTGTTGAGTTGATTTTCAATTCTTAACAACCCTATAGGACAGAGTAGAACTGCCCCATAGGGTTTCCAAGGAGAGCGTAGTGGACTTGAACTGCTGACCTTTTGGTTAGCAGCCATAGCATTTAACCATTACGCCACCAGGGTTTCCACCTTAGGGCCTTCATATTCAACCTTTCCCCTCTGCTGGCTGCTTTTCATCATTTTGGTCCAAATTCATGTTACTCCCTCTGAGAAGCTCTCTCTGCTTTAGAGAAAGGATTCTGCCCGCCAGCCAATCTTTTTTTCTCTCCTTCATTGCACTTGAATATTGTCTTTCTTCTGAGTAGAATTAAAGTGAACTCCATGAAGGGTGGAACTTTGTCTATCTTGTTCACTGTTGCTGTTATTTCCAAGGCCTCGAATAGTGCCTAGCGTATAGTAAATCAGAGCCCCAGTGGTACAGGGGTTAAGACCTAAGACTACTAACCAAAAGATTGGCAGAATGAATCCACCAGCCACTCCTCGGAAACCCTATGGGGCAATTCTGCTCTGTCCTATAGGATTGCTATGAGTCGGAATCAACTCCAAGGCAATGAGTTTGGCTTTTTTGGTCTTTGTACAGTAAATGCTCAAGAAATCTTGGCTAAATATCAAGTTCCTTCCTAGACAAACTCTTAGCAGTGCTTTAAAACCCAGGTCGAGTGAAATGCCCCTGTGAAGCCCTCCCTGACCCATGGCCTCCGAGCATAGTTGGAACAAGCTGCTGATGAGCCAAATTCTCCACCATCATTGCATTCATTGTGCTCCACTGCTCTCCTTAGCTTAGACTCTAACCCCACTCTGTAGCAGAAGTACCTGTAGGTACTTGTTGAGCAGAATAACTTCATCTTAGGAAGCTTAGCAGTGGGTTAGAAGTAAATCTAGACTCCCTGATCTCAAATCCCAGTAGACGGCGTGTTGGGAGTCTGGTAAATATTCTTGACCTTTCTGGGCCTCAGTTTCCTTATCTGTAAAATGATGATCCCAGTAGTTAATCATAGAGAGTTATGATGAGGAGCTAACACATGCAAAGGGCTTAGAATAATGCCTAGCAAATAGTAAACACTCAAATTGTTTAAATTACTTTGTAACGAGAAGTCCCAACTTTAGCATAACTATGTATGAGTTATGTAGAAAGGGATATGAAAGGAAATAACCAAGTAGAGTGAATGCTATGGAAATATAACAATGGTCTCTTTAATGACACAGATGACGGTGGCTCTCGGATAGCTTTGTGTGGTTTGCACAGGCTTCACTTGGTTCCACCAAGACCTGTCCACAGGCCAGAGGGTATCTATAGACGGAGTCATTGAAATGACTTCTGTCCACACACAAAGGGTAAAATCAACTCCCCTGGGCCCTGCCTGCCTTCAACACAGAAGATACACTTAAAACGTGACTCCAGGTCATTGGGCAAAACCATCACGTACATTAACCATTTCTTATTGAGAAAGAGTTGCTACTGACAAAACTTTTGATGACATCATGAATGTTTTTTAGGGAACACAAGAGCATGGTGCCCAAAAGAGCAACAGGAAGGACCAGGTGCTCACTGCCACTGGAGATGCTGATTACCCCAGGGCATCTCTGGGCCCTAGCGCCTCCCAGGTACACAAGGGAGAAAACCCTCTCTTCTGCCAGTGTCTGACTGTCAGTTAGAAGACAAATTCATGATGACACTAGCTAGAGAGGGTTGCAGGCTCTGTCTGCAAGGCTGCTCCCATCCCTGGGGGCTCCGACCCCCAACAGCCGAACATCTCCTGGGAGGCGTAGGTCATGTACACGAAGCCGTCCTCATCCTTGTAGTCCCTATAGACCTCTGCCATGGTCACGCTCATGCTGGCCAGGCTCTTATTGTTCACCAGCAGGTAAAAGGCTTCAGTGGCCCTCAGCACCATGCGGCTCCTGGGTTTGGGGGGAGATCGCAGAAAGGAAAGAAGTTAGTCTGGCAGGGCGTGGACCCCTGACCCAAAGCTTTTCCTCAGTTTGACCAATGTAAACGTATTTCCCTGTGAGATGATATGCCCTCTCTCCCGAGATCTAGAGGCAGTTGTCTTCAAACTTCAGTGTGCACTAGAATTATTAGAAGGGGCTTGTCGAAAATGCAGATTCCAGGGTGCCACCCCAAGAGATTCTGAATCAGTTGATCTGGGAAGCAGCCCAGCAATCTTCAGGGTCATGATGCTCGAGATGTCTGACTGGCTCCATACTCCTTCCCTGGAGATTTAAGATAGTGAAGAGGCTCCCAAAATGACCAGAGGGGTGAGCTTATCCCATCATTCACTAGGAGACATGCCAACACAAAAATGCTAAGCAATAAGCCACTGCTTACTATGAAAATGGAGTCCTGGGTGACACAAACAGTTAAGTGCTGGGCTATCAACCAAAAGGTGGTGGTTTGAACCCACCCAGGGCGCCTCGGAAATAAGGGCTGGTGACTTGCTTCTGAAAGGTCACAGTCATGAAACCTCTATGGAGCACAGTTCTACTCTGAAACACATGGGTGTGTCATGAGTCAGAATCGACTCAACAGCCAACTGGTTACTGGTTTTGCTGTGAAGTTAAAGAATTTCCCTAGCAGTACAAAGGTGACGAACCATATCATAGATCAATAGCCTTGGATGACATTTGGAAGGAATCTACTGCCTGAAAGTGTGTGCTTTCTTCATCTGTCCTTTCTCCTCCCACATTAAGATAGGGAAACAGTGAAGTTCAGCTGGACTTGCTTCAAATGTCAAGGTCAACCTGCGACCTGACTCCTCCTAGGAGTCGATGGTAAGGTAAGGAAGCACATTTTAATTTGCCATAATTTGCCAGGCAGGCACAGCCAGCCCACTCCAAATCTCAGAGCTTTGAAGCTTCTGATGGGCCAAGTGAGTACAGCAATCGAGAGAGTGGTTGGGGAGGGATTTCTAAACTAGGTTAATTTTATAGTGAGGTAATCCGTCATGAAATTACCCCACAGGTTTTAACTCTTACAATCGTATGGCTCTCTTAAGGTAAAAAATAACAGTGGGAATGGGTGGAGCTGGAATTGGGTGTTGCAATCAGCTCTGCAGGTAATTGCTTTTATACCCAGAGATCACACCTCCATGCCTGTCTCTTGCCAGGTTCTCATTTTACAAGGGTTGTTGTCCCCACCGTGTGAAGGCTGTGACTTGAAGTGTGTGGACAGGGGCTTTGTTCTGTTTACTGCTGTATCCCCGAAGCCCAGATAGCACCCAGAACATAGTCGATGCTCAGTAATTGCCATGGGGCTTCCAGTGGTGGGTGGGGATGTTGGTCAGGGGTGGTGGTAAAGATAGGAGGACCCCTTACTGGGAGGAGGAAAAAGAATGGCTCTCACAAGTCAAAGTTTGTTTTTCTGGGGTGAGGGGAGGGGGTCACCAAAGATACACTCACACATTGGGATCGAATCCTAGTTTTCATTCTCCCTTAGTCACCTCCCATTCACACTGAGCTAACCTTAACACATAAACTTCGCTGAGGACAGGAAATCAAAATGTTCTGAAATAAGTCATTAAAACAAAATAAAACAAAGACAAACACATACACAGCAAATTTCCTGAAGGTTAGCCTGCAATGCTGTCCAGCTTCCAAGGGCCAGCCCAGCAGGCTTTTCAATTGTGGGAAGAATTACCCATTGACTCCTATTTACTATTTCCAGATCGTTTTTATGGCCACCATGTGGCAGGTGATACCGCATAACCCTCTTAAATTTTAGTTTCCTTTGCTGTACCTCTGCTTCAACCCAAGGGAAGGAGCGTGTATTGGGGAAGCCTTGCCCCTCTTTTCAGTGATCTAAGCTGTGTAGGGGAGTCCCTGGGCAGTGCAATGGTTAACACTCTGTTGGCTGCTAACCAAAAGGTTGGAGGTTCGAGCCCACCTAGAGGTGCCTTGGAAGAAAGACTTGGTGATCTACTTCCAAAAATCAGCCATTGAAAACCCTATGGAGCACAATTCTACTCTGACACACACGGGGTCTCCATGGCTTGGTGTTGACTCATCAGTAACTAGTTTGGGTTGGGTTCTTTTGAAGCAGCGTAGAGAGCATTTGCCTTTTGAAGGGGTCCCCCACCCCTCAGGTATACATACTTTAAAAAGTATAAAAAAAAATTTTTTTTAATTTTTTTTTTATATATCTACTGGCAAAGTGCAATCTAAGATTAGAACAGTGTCTGAAAGAAAGAACCTTCTGGACTCGTTTCAGAGCTAAGATTACTTTGGAAAATTCTTAAGAAATTTTGGGAGTTATTACTCCCTGGTTCTCCCCACCTGTTTAAAATAGTTTCATTCTAAGAACATCTTTTTGGGAAGCTACAGAATCTAAAAGGTGAGCCACAAAGACTATTTCCTCCCTCCCTTCCCCACATATACCCCCGTCCCTCAATATAACAAAACTGAAGCAGCCAGATACACACAAGTCCCCCCATCCCTACCCTCAGCCCCCCACCCCGTACTTTCCCACCTACCGAAGCAGGCTGAGGAACTGGGTCATGGTCAGCTCCTGAGGGACCAGGAACTTGGTTTTGTCCAGCGGGGGCAGGAGCTTCTCACGGGGGCAGCGCTCCACTATCACCTGCCAAGAGGGTCAGTGTGAGTCTCTTCTGGAACAAGCACCTGGGAATGTGGCTCAGGCTGCTCTGCACCTTAGGATCTTGGGGCAGAGAGGAGGCTGTGGGGCGGGCTTTGTTTTTCCAGAGAACAGGTCTGCAGGCCCCGAGCAGAATAAATACACTGGAGTCTTACCGGGATCTTGCTTGGGAACTTTGCCCGGATTCCAGCCACTTCTTCTCTTCTGGTTGCTGTGAAAATTTAAGTGCAAATATAGGAGAGGTCTGTGTCTCTCCTCCCCTCTCAGGGGCCAGAACCCAGGAAGGTGCCCCAGGAGTCTTACCTAAGCTCTTCCTCTGCTTGAAAGGTCTGAGGCTTGGGCTTTTCTGTGGAGGCTGCATTTTACTCAGCAGCTGTGTCTGTGTCTGATTTCAAAAGCCAAAAAGCCTGTAACTGGAATCTAACTCCTTCCTCCAGCTGCTTCCAAACTGCCTGCAGGAGCTGAAGGAGGCCCTTATGTAGGGCTGGTGACATCAGGCCTCTCCGGTCCCTCTTCCCCCCACGTCTCTCCCGGGCAGGAGGGCGGTCAGGTCTGAGGGGGAAATGAAATAGCCACCTGCTTGTTAGTCAGAGGAAGCCACTTTGGTCCCTGCCAGTTACGAATGTGTCTTTGCTGAAGAAAGTAGGGCTTACGATAAAATCATTAGCCACGCACTGGCACAGCCCACGTCTGGGCTGAGGAACTCTGCAGAGTCCTTCAGTAACGAACCGTCCTGAGGGAAGTCCAGGATGGGTTCACCTTACCCTAACATATGCCACACAATTCTCCCAACAGCCCTGGCCATTTTTCACAGGAAGAAACCTGAACTCAAAAGGGTTAAGTAATTTACCCAACGCCACACAGCTAGCAAGAGAGGCAGTTGGGATTAAAACCGAGATTTGTTACAACTCTGCGGTTTTCCGATATAGGCTGTCATTTCAACAACAAAGGAGGGAAGGAAGAACAGTCATTACCCCCAAGATGCCTTTTTAAGAGATAAGAAACTGCGGCCAACTGAAGTTAGCTGATTTCCAGGATCAAACAACTAATAAGAAGCAAGACACAGTTCTCCTAATTCCAGAGTCCAGTGGTTGAGTCCTGATAAGTAGGCCCATCGGAGTAGACCTTTAGGCTCCAAATGAACAGCAGGTTTACTTTGTCTTCATTGCTCATGGTATAGTCCATGGCCTCCGGGTGGGGTCATGCAGCAACGAGTCTTCAAACGAAGGAAGCTTGATGAAGACCAAGTTGACTGTATGTTCCCCGCATTTGCTGGTGAATCAAACGGAGTGCATATCAGGGCTTTAGGTAAGTGATCAGGGATAGGCCTCAGGTGATTTAATGAAGTTCTGCTGAGGACAGAAGTGGCCTCTCCCTCTTTCTGTTGGATGCCCTTAAGAAAAAAGGGATACACCTTCATGTGAGCAGAATAACAACTAGCAGTGCTCTGCCATTTCAGTGGTGTTCAAATATGTATGAAACAAATATATATGAAACAAAACAACTCCAGTTGCTGTTGAGTTGATTCTGCTCATGACAACCCCGTGTGTGTCAGAGAAGAACTGCACTCCATAAGGTTTTTGATGGCTGATTTTTTGGGGGAGCAGATTGCCAGGCCTTTCTTCTGTGGCACCTCTGAGTGGATTTGAACCTCTAATCTTTCAGTTAGCAGCCGAGTGCACTAACCAGGTACTCCATCTCATTTAAACCTCTGCAAGTGCCCTGCAGACTTTAGGGAAGTGACGACCAATCAACCAGTATGCACTGAGGAGGGATCCAAGTCTGGATTGTCCAGTTCCCAGAAGTGGGTCCAGCTTCCAGAACCAGGCAAAGCTGGTTTTCAGGCATGGCCCTCCCAATTATTTACCTGAATTTCTGATCTTGGATAAATTACTTCATTCTGCTAAGTATAATTTTCCTTATTGTAAAATGGTTATGGTAATATCTACCTCAGAGTGGTTATGTGAGGCTTAAGTGAATCCATTTATGTAAAGGAGCTAGCACAATACCTACCTCTTGCACCCTTCCATGTCTTTCCAAAGCCCCACAATTCCAGGAAGGTTTGCAGTATTCAGGTCTGAATGATGAAGGGAGATAGCACTGGGTAGGGGCCAAGAGCTACTATACCCCATCTAGAGCATTTGGTCAATCAATGTGAGGGCTGTGAGCAGTTTCCTGACAGGCCCTCATTTGGCTTTCTCAGCCGGGCATCATGATCTTGACCACACCTACCTCTCAGGATGTTCTGGAGGTAGAGAGGGTAATAGAATAAAGGACTTGGGGAGAAGTAAGATATAGCAGAGAAATGAGCCAGCTAATTTTTCTTTTGTGAGAAATTTCTGATTTGAGGGGAGCAGGGTGTTCAGGTGTCCACCACCTGTCTTGTCAGTTTGTCATACTGTGTTGGCTTGCATGTTGCTACACCACTGGTATTTCAAATACCAGCATGGTCACCCGTGGTGGACAGGTTTTAGTAGATCTTTCAGATTAAGACAGACTAGGAAGAAAGATCTGGCAATCTACCTCTGAAAATTAGCCAATGAAAAGCTTATGGATCACAACAGAACATTTTCCAATTTGCTTGCTTTGGACATGTCTTCAGGAAGGATCAATTGCTAGAGGAGAACATCCTGTTTGGTGAAACAGAAGGCCAGTGAGGGGCAGGGAGATCCTTGGTGAGACGGATTGACACAATAGCTGGTGGTTGTCAGGATGGCGCAGGACCAGGCAACATTTTGTTCTGTAGTACATAAGTTTGTAGTACTAAGGTCGCCAGGAGTTGGAATTGACTCTACGGCAGTTATCTATCTCTGTCACTCAGGTGTCTGTGGGTGCTGTGTGACTCCATCATCCTCCTGGCCAGTGTTCGTCAGGCCATGTGGAGCAACCTAGTTAATCAGGAGGTGACCAAAGCCACATAATGTCAATGGTACAGAGATTGTGGAGACGGAGATAGGAAGAGCACTGTAAAAATCTGCTGGAGCGAGAATGCCAGGCTTGATCCAGAGTCCTATCTAGGGATATTTTAATAAACAAAAAAGTGATTTTGCTCACGATGCAGGTCAAACACCTGCAGCTGGAAATAGGCTTCTTAAAGCTTCTTCTGTCCTTCAGACACAGCATGTGAAACACAGCTGGCAGAGGCCGTTTTGGTGCCCACTAACCCACACTCTCATCCCACCTGGCTGTCCCTCCATCTCCTTAGATTCATGTACCGGTTGGTGAAAGAATATCTGGAGTTCAGGTACTACGGAGAGTGAGCTGGTAGCATAAGAGATGGCAGAGACTAGGATGGGGAAAGACTTACTCATTTCAGCTTACGACCATGCCCAAGCCACCAGCTTCTAAAACAACCACCAATCAACCCACTGTTGACTCTGCCAGGCATATGTCTGCACAGGCAAGAAGAAAGATTTTGCAATTAGACTTAGGTTCTGTTATGGATGGAATTGTGTTCCCCAAAAAGTTATGTTGAAGTCCTAACTCCTGAACCTGTCAATATGACCCTGGTTGGAACTGGGGGATTTTTTTGTTATGTTAATAAAGTCATACCAGAGTAGGTTGGGTCCTAAACCTAATCACTTCTGAGTGGTGTCTTAGAAAAAGAGCAGAATAGACACAGAGACAGACACACAGGGAGAAGACAGATGCCATGTCAGGATCACCTGTAAGCAAAGGAGCTCCCAGGATCACAGGCAGACATCAGAAACTAGAGAGGCTCACAAAAGGAATCAACCTGGCCAAGACCCTGATTTGGACTTTTAACCTCCAAAACTGTGAGAAAATAAACTTCTGTTCTTTAAAGCAACCCATTTGTAGTGTTCTTTTTTTTTTCTTTAAATTTTATTTATTTTGTTGTTGTTGCTGAGAATATACACAGCAAAACATACACAAATTCCACAGTTTCTACACGTACCATGCAGTGACATTGAGTACATTCTTTGAGTTGTGCAACCATTCTCACCCTCCTTTTTTTAACCATTCTCACCCTCCTTTTCTGAGTTGTTCCTTCCTTATTAACATAAACTCGCTGACCCATAAGTTTCCCATTCAATCTTTCAAGTTGCTGTTGTCAATTTGATCCCATATAGATACTTCTTAAAAGAGCGTAATGCTCAAGGCAGACCTTCTTTTACTAGTTAAGCAAAACTATTCGGATTAGCTTAAGAAGACTTCAGGGAAAATTTTTGTTCGAGGTCCAAAGATTACCTCAGGGCAATAGTTTCAGGGCTTCATCCACCCACCATGGCTCCAGAAAGACTAGAGTCCATGGGAATTTGAAATTCTGTTTGTATTTTCCCCCTTTTGATCAGGATTCTTCTATGGAATCTTTCACTTATGTTATTCTTGTTACAGTAGTACTAGGTAACTAAGATAGGTTCTAAATCTTGCTCACTAGTAAGTTACTTAGCCTCTTTGAACCTCATTTTATTCATTAGCAAAATGGACATGCTTTCACTCTTCTAGAGTTGTGGTGAGGACTAAATGTGGAAATCTATGTGATGTACACAAATATATGTGGGATGACATAGTAGGAGTTCAATAAATATGAGTTCTGTCATACTAATCATGTCCTGTGCAGCTAATATCCTAGCTCTCTCTCCTCATTCTTCTTGGAAGTGAAAGAGTTGCCTGTGCTCACTCTTTCCACTTAGCTCACTGACCACTCCTTTAACTCCTGTAGCCTGGATCCTGTCCCCAACACTAATGCAGTGCTACTGGGAAGGCAGCAATAACATGTGCAACCCCTCTGTTCAGTACTTACTTGATCTTTCCTTCCTCACTGTCTGAAACTGGCATCCATTCTCTTCTGAAACCTCTCTCTTCTGTTGGATTCCAAGATTCTGCTTTCTTCTGATTCTTTTCCTACTTCTCTGACCTTCCTTCTCAGCCCCAGCTGGCTTTCCCTCATTTGCAGAGCCAAGAGGTCCTTAAGTTCTTCAAGTCAACCAAATTTCTGAATGATACATATACAATTATCTCAGTTTCCTAGTGCTGCCGTAACAGAAATACCACAGGTGGGTGGCTTTAAAGATCAGAAATTTATTGTCTCATAGATCTGGGAGCTAGAAGTCCAAATTCAGGGTGTAGTCCTAGGGGGAGGTCCTTCTTTGGTCAACTTCTAGTAGCTGGCTATCCTATGAGTTCCTGGGCTTAGAGATTCATCTGCCTTCCTCATCATCAGGTAATATCTGTCTTCCCCCTGTGTCTGTGGGTATCTCTGTGTCTAAGCTGCTCTTTATATAACTCAGAAGAGTTTGGATTTAGAACAAACCCTACACTGATATGGTCTCATTAACATAACAAAGAAATCCTATTTCCAAACAAGATTATATGAGTATATGGGTTAGGATTCGAACACATATTTTGAATTCAATCCATAAAAATCCGTGACAATTTTTGATGTAGATAATCGAGACACCTTTCTTTCTTATAAAATGTGAATAAAAACATTTTCACAAAACTTTTCTGTTCTTTGTGACTCTTAGCATGCGATCTTATATAAATGCAACATACTTGCTATGAGGTGAGTCCCCCAAGTGTCACCATTTCTTCCAGCCAAATCGCTGACCCAGCCCCTTGCAATGTAGAAATATTTGAGCCAAACAGTGCTCCTTCTCCTGCTCTTGAGCACTGGCATTGCCCAGGTTCCACCAGCGTCCTTCTCTTGCTCGTTGTGCCCTCCTGCAGTGATTTTAACCATTCCTGAGGGGTTTCTCAAGGTGACCTCAAGGTATTAAAAACGGCCTATCAGTGGAAATGTCTGGAGTGTAGGGAGTGACTAGGACAGATGTATTTTGCTCCCTGTGGCTCTTGCCATTCATCCTCCCTGGCTTTCATTGCAATAGGAAGATAGGTTTTAACGTTAGTACAATACGGAATGAAATGTGCACATTTAAGATAAAAGGCAGTTTCAAGTTTTTTTTTTTTTTTAGGGGGCTGAGTAGAAGTCTTCATCAATGTGCCTGTGTCATAGGGGAGCGAGATTCTCGAGGTTGCCATAGAATGTTGGCTGACTTCTCCCCTAAACCTTTCCTGGGCTTTGTGGCTCCACAAGAGCCAGTGTGGGAGATGGCAGAGAGCTGAGAGAGGGTGATTCCTATTACAGCAGTGGGCTCGGAAGCCTCTTACTCAGAAGAGGAAGGCAATGCTCACAATCTCAAGGTAGAAAGCTGAAATTTAAATTTCATTTCCATTTTTGCTTTTATCATCAACTGCCCTTTGCAAGACTTGTTTATCCGGTCAACATTTAAGAGTCAGGCATTTTGGTTCCCAGTCCCATGCTAGCCATGGAATCGTGAAGTTACTAGAGCTCACAATCTGCTTAGTTAACTTGTAAAATAGTTTTAATGCTAGCAACTTTGCTATCCTGCTCCAAGAACAAAGGTAGCCCACAATAACTATTAAACAACCAAGGGCAAGACTTGTCTGTATATCCCCAGTGTCTAGCACAGTGCCTGGAATGTACATTCTCTACAAAAGCTAAATTTATTTATCTGCATGCAAATTGCTAACACAGAAAAGTGTCCAGCGACATAGTGATGTTACCTGAAACCCTGCAGGCAGGGAAGGCAAACTATATCCAGAATATGTGTTGATTACAGTCAAGATGAAGCCTGGCCTCTTCTAGGGGTGAAATGAGGCCAAAGTTGTCTATTTGCCACTGAGTAGAGTGACCGATTGGTCTCCTTGAAGGAGTGCGGAAAAGCTGGGCCTTAGCACTGGTCTCTGCTGCTGGGCAATTGGACATTTGGCAGCAGTGGTAGCTAGATCAGACCAGATGGGTGGGAGCCTGTGTTATTGGGCCCATGCAGAGCCTCCATCCTTGCCACCATGGTATTCCATGCATCCACTGTTCCAGCCCTGGGGGAGGTAGGTGATGGTGGGCAAAGTCAACTTGTCAACTTGTCAGATAATTCTGTCTACTTGGTTGCTTAATGGTGGACTTTCCCTTAATGGTGGACATTCCCTGGTGGACATTAACATGAGATACAAAGATCTTCACACTTTGTGCCTATTATGGATTGAATTGTTTTTCCCAAAATACGAATTGGAATCCTAACCTCTATACCGGTGGATGTAATTTTATGTAATCATCTTTCATAATACTATCTAACTAATGTAATCAATCAGTTGGGGCCATACCGGTGTAGGGTGAATCCTAAACCTAATCACTTCTGAGTTATATAAAGAGCATAATAGACACAGGAACACATGCACACTCGGGGGAAAACGGACACCACATGAGGATTATCTAAAAGCCAAGGAAACAAAGAATGCTTGGGACAACCTACAAGGAAGGAATCGACATGGTCAAGACCCTGACTCGGGGTATTAGCTTCCAAAACTTTGAGAAAATAAATTTCGCTGCTGGAAAGCAACCTACTTGTGGTTTTTCTGTTACAGCAGCACTAGGAGACTAATACATATGTACATATGTCCATCCACATGCCTCTTTCCCAAATTCCTTGCTCTGATCTTCAAGTTTTTCTTCTTCCTGCCCTGACCAATCACCCAAGATCCTGCCACCGCCCATGAGTCTGTATTCACCCCAGGGAATGACTAGGTGCACTGCCTGAAGCTCTGCTCCTTGGGAGGATTTCCCCTTACCACTGTCTTTCAAGTCTCCAGTCCATTTTTGGCTTGTACCAGGTACTGAGCCTATGCATCTGTGAAATATGTTTAGCTTTTTTTCTTCTTCTGTCAGCTGGATGTAAGAGCCGCTCCCCCCACAATGGCCATTAGAGTGAACTGAGGAAGGAACACTGCTGTGACGATGGTGGATTACAAGTGGGTCTGAATCACCTGCTCGTGCAGTTCACTTGTGCCCTTGACTTTGACCGTGTCTGATTCTACATGTACCCCTTCCATCTTATGATGGATTGCTGTTGCTTGTGATTTCATAAGTCATAAAATCTAGCTCATAATGACAATTCTGGCCACACTGTCTCTTAATGTTCTGTGGTCGGCTATTATTTTGAAAGAAGTATACTTCTCTGCTTCAGGTGGCATGGTTATGCTTTGGAACCCTATGACTCCACAGTGTGATTCTCCTCTTGGGGCTACCATAAACCCAGCACAGCATCCTTTCCCACCTCAGATACCTCTCTACCAGTGGTTCTGTCTTGTCATGGGGCCCAGGTGGCAGGGTTGTTTGCTACAGAGCTCTCCCTTGCTCTGAGCTACATTCAAAGCAGGCAACTTTTTGTGTTTCCTAGTATATGGGTTGAAGCAGCTTCAAGATTGGTAGAACTGAGGAATATGCTGCCTTTAGAGTCAGGAAAAAAAAAAGAGTCTAAGCAGGCCTTGACTTTTCTTCATTGTGGGTGGAAAGTGTGATACATAATAATTTGTTCTTTACTTTGGTGAGGATGTCCTGGCATGCCCCAGAACGCTGGACCCCTATTATCTTCACTATTTGCTAGGCTCCTGAATCATTGAAAGATTCATTGCAGGTGTCTGGAGGTCATGTGTCTTACCAAGACGTCCAACGTCCTTGCCACTTCTTGCTTATCTGCTTGGATTCACACGTTTTCATTGATATACTGGACCAATGTCATGTTCTTTGGGATGTCCAGACAGTCCATTTGTTTTTGGA
This sequence comes from Elephas maximus indicus, assembly GCF_024166365.1. Taxonomy (NCBI): domain Eukaryota; kingdom Metazoa; phylum Chordata; class Mammalia; order Proboscidea; family Elephantidae; genus Elephas; species Elephas maximus. The sequence continues at coordinate 22,154,220 of NC_064842.1, read as the reverse complement.
CTATATTATAACAGAGGATGAGAAAACTGACATAGCCTTAGAACAAGTCCCTTAATATAAACTGTTATCTGCCTCAAGTGAATGCAAATCAATTTTAGTTCTCCTTTTTTTTTGTAGAAAGGAAAAGAATGCATTAGGCAGACCAATGGCCACGTATCATGTATCTGAGGCCATGTTAACAATCTCTACCAGATGTTCCAAAACTGGCAGAGCAGCTGTAATTGGGGCTACTACTTGGTTGAGCTTCCAAGAGCCACCCTAGCATTGTGTTAATAGCACTGTCATGTAGGGTCCTTGCCAGGGCATCAAATCCACATAATGGGAAAATGCTCTTATATCACAACCCCTTCCTAGTCCAATTTTATGTTCCATGCTTCCTCACCTAGCACATTCAGAATCTAAGCCCTGTACTCTCCTGGTTCCTGGGGGTACGCGTTGGCTAGGTCCTGCAGCTCCTTTGAGAGGAGGATATAGCCTGCCTTTCCTACAGGCCATTATGGTATAACATGGTTTAAGTCACAACTCACCCAGCTGGGTTATGTTTTGATCTTGTTGTTGTAGTTAGGTGCCACTGACTCAGTTCCAACTCATAGGGACCCCATGTAAATAGAAGGAGACACTGCTAGGTCCTGTGCCATCCTCACAATCTTTGTTATGCTTGAGGCCCTTGTTGCAGCCACAGTGTTAATCCATCTCATTGAGGGTCTTCCTCTTTTTCACTGGCCCTCTATTTTACCAATCATGATGTCCTTCTCCAGGGACTGGTCCCTCCTGATAACATGTCCAAAGTATGTGAGATGAAGTCTTGTCACCCTTGCTTGTTTGTTTTTGTTTTTAATTGCGCTTTAGGTGAAAGTTTACAGATCAATTTCTCATATAAATATTTATAGACATATTGTTATGTGACATTAGTTGCAATCCCTACAATGTGACACCACACTCCCCCTTTCCACCTCAGGTTTCTTGTGTCCATACAACCAGTTCCTGTCCCTTCCTGCCTTCTCATCCTGGCTCCGGACAGGAGCTGCCCATTTGGTCTTGGGTATCTGATTGAACTAAGAAACACACTCTTCGTGAGTGTTATTTTATTTTATGTTTTATAGTTGAGCCTAATCTTTGTCTGAAGAGTGGGCCTCAGGAATGGCTTCAGTTCTGGGTTAACAGAGCATCTGGGGGCCATAGTTTTGGGGGTTCCTCCAGTCTCAATTAGACCATTAAGTCTGGTCTTTTTATGTGACTTTGAGTTCTGCTCTGCCCTTTTCTCCCACTCTGTCCAGGACTCTCTGTTGTGTTCCCTGTCAGAGTGGTCATTGGTGGTAGGTAGTTGGGCACAATTTAATTCTTCTGGTTCCAGGCTGATTGAGTCTCTGGTTCATGTGGACCTTCTGTCTCTTGGGCTTATATTTTTCTTGTGTCTTTTGTGTTCTTCATTTTCCTTTGCTCCAAGTGGGTTGAGACCAATTGATGCATCTTAGATGGCCACTCACAAGCTTTTAGGACCCCAGACACGACTCACCACAGTAGGATGCAGAACGTTTTCTTAATGAACTTTGTTATGCCAACTGACCTAGATGTCCCCCAGCCATCCTTGCTTCTAAGGAGCCTTCTGGCTGTACTTCTTTCAAGACAGATTTGTTAGTTCTGGCAGTCCATGGTATATTTAATAGTCTTCACCAACATCATAATTTGAAGGCATCAATTCTTTGGTCTTCCTTGTTCACTGTCTAGCTTTCGCATGCATATGAAGCAATTGAAAATACTATGGTTTGGGTCAGGTGCACCTTAGTCCTAAAAGTGATATGTTTGCTTTTTAACACTTTAAAAAGTTTGTTTTGACCTAAATCTAGGTATCAGCATAATGGAGAGTAGGAGAGGTAGGGTGTATCCTCAGCAGGGACAAGCGTTGTCTTGCAAGGCAATTTTTTTTGCATGATCTTCAGGCAAAAATGTGTTGCCATTGAGTGGATTCCAACTCATAGGAGCCCTGGTGTCACAGTGGTTAAGAGCTCAACTGCTAACTAAAAGGTCTGCAGTTCAAATCCACCAGCCGCTTCTTGGAAACCATATGGGGCAGTTCTACTATGTCCTATAAGGTTGCTCGACTGCAATGGCTTTAGTTTTTTTTGGTCAGGCAAAAGGGAAATACTAAACTTTACCTGGAAGGAGTAAACCAGATATATCAAGGAAATCTAGGGATTCAAGATTTTCAAGTGCATTGACCCAAATATACCCATCCCAGACCTCAGGTTTCAATCCTTCCCAGCCAAGGCCCTGACTACAGACTGATAGTTCAACTTTCTCTAGGGTTCTACTTTTTTTGTGTGTGTGTGGTAAATATATAGGTAACAAACATTCGCTACTTCAGTAATCTTCACGTATACTTTTCAGTTGCATTCAATATATCCATCATATCGTTCAACCATCGCTATTCCTGAATTTTTCCATCATCCTTAACAGAAGCTTAATATGCCCTTAGTGCTGTGTTTTCCTTCCCGCCTCTCTCCTGCTTATCCCTAGTAACCACTCATCCTAGTTGTCTAGTGCTGCTATAACAGAAATACCACAAGTGGATAGCTTTAACAAAGAGAAATTAATTTTCTCACAGTTTAGGAGGCTAGAAGTCCGAATTCAGGGTGCCAGCTCTAGGGGAAGGCTTTCTCTCTCTGTTGGCTCTGGAGGAAGGGCCTTGTCTCTTCAACTTCTGTTTCCTGGTTTCTTGGAGATTTCTGTGTGGCTTGGCATCTCTCTTCCCCCATCTCTGCTTCCTTAACCTGCTCATTTTTTATATCAGAAGAGATTAACTCAAGACACACCCTATACTAATCCTGCCTCATTAACATAACAAAGACAACCCATTCCTAAACGGGATTATAACCACAGGCATACAGGTTAGGATTTACAACACATATTTTGGGGGGACACAATTCAATCCATAACACCACTAATAAACTTTCTCTTTATACTTGCCTGTTCTAGATATTTTATGTAAGTGGGATCATACAATATTTGTCCTCTTGCGACTGCTATATTTCTACTACTTTCATATTTATGTGCTGGCCCTGATCCTCAGCTGTCTCTGCCAAGGAGGTGCTCTAAGCTTCCTATCTAGCCTTTAATTGGTGATCACTTTTAGTGTTTCATTTATTTTCTGGAGCTCATCAGTAGCCCTCAACAATATTATCCAATTCCACGTCCCTATAATTATTATGTCATCTTTATCTCCTACATGCCTGATACATTGTGCCCACCACTGCACTTCCTTCTACCATTTACCACCCCAGTTCACCAACAGCTGGACAGGGAAACCGGGCAGTGTAACTCAGCATTCAACACACAGTCTTCATCATCATGGTCATTATCTTCACTCATTGACTTGTGTCACCCCTACTAGGCTGGGGATGGAAATCAACGTTTATGGAGCATATACACTTTAGGCACTAGGCTACTTAATCCATTTTCTTATTTAATGATTCTGGGGGTGGACAAAACACACACACACACACCTGAAACTCAGACAGTTGAAGTAATTTGATCAGGATCATTCAGCTGGTGAGATTTGAGCTGAAGACCATATGCCACCAAAACCGATTATGCTATAATGCTTTCCATTCTAAAAGTTAGCGTACAGTAGAGCCATGGCTGTCATAGGGAAAACACTTCCCCCTGAAGCAGCTCCAGGTTTAGGTCTCCATGTGTTCAGAATCTCTTCCTTATGCTGAAGGGATCCCCAAGTTCTGATCAAAACTGACTATGTGCCTCAGATCACCGCTAAATACAAATGGCCCAGCTCCCAACCATTGTCTGCACATGTACAACCACTGGAAATAAAGGCAAAGCATCTCAGACAGTGGCTGAGCAGACTGTTTCCAGATGATTTGGTGCCAGGAGAAATGAACTTGGCCTTGCATCACAGCACCCACAACCCACGGCCAAAAAGCTCTGGCTCCTCCTCTTTCATGACTCAGCCTTGCAGGTGTTTGTGTCTACCGCACACCCCACCCCCCACACCATTACCCAGGGATGAAAAATGATTCTCTGGTATTGGGAAGACTTCCAGGGCTTACTAATCCCTTAAACACAGGAAATTAGAAAAAAATGGGGAAAAAAAGCCTAATGCGGGGGGAAACCAGTTGTTGAATCAACTCCAGCTCATGGTGACCTCATGCAAGTTAGAGTAGAATTGTGCTCCATATGGTTTTCAGTGGCTTATTTTTTTTGGCAGTAGATCACCAGACCTTTCTTCCAAGGCACCTCTAGGTGGACTTGAACCTCTAGTCTTTCAGGTAGCATTCAAGCTTGTAAACCTTTTGTGCCACCCAGAGGGAAGCATTCTGGAAAGGTGCTGGAGAAGGACGGCAGGCCTTCATGGAGGCAGCCAAAAATAAATCCCGAGCCCATGTTTCTAAGACCCAGATGCATTTCTTGTTTCCAGAATCTGCATTATTGCATTCAGGGTCTGCCTAGCCTTGAAGGAAACTGGACATTGGCCCTGCTGCCTACTAGGAAACCTACTCTGGCATCTTTTGGGGTTGGAGGAGAATCCTGCAGTGACCTCTCATGAAGGTGTGGTGCTCTGAAGCCTGGGGAATCCACCAGCCTGACCCTCAGCCCACAGCCCTAGTATAACCTGAGCTGCCTTAGTTTTCCTTGACTTTGGGGTGTTATTCCTTGCCACTGGGCTTCAGTTTTCTGTCTATAAAAATAGAGTCAATTATTTTAATAATGATATACTTTCATTCCTTCGCTCCAAAAATATTTATTGGATTTCTATCACATGACAGGAAACCCTGGTAGTGTAATGGTTAAGAGCTACGGCTGCTAACCAAGAGGTCAGCAGTTCGAATCTGCCAGGCACTCCTTGGAAACTCTATGGGGCAGTTCTATTCTGTCCTGCAGGGTCTTTATGAGTTGGAATTGACTTGATGGCAGTGGTTTTTTTTTTTTTTTAATCATATGACAGGTACCCTAGTAGGTCTTGGGATACAACAGAAAAGAAAAAACAGATAAGGCCTTTTACCTCACGGAGCCTGTATCATAGCAGGGAGGCAATGACAAAAGAAGCCCACAACTTCTGTAAGTGCAATGGAGAGAGTCCATGGTGCTTGGAGAGGACTGTTAGGGCATCTGACCAAAGGGACCTGGGGGAAGGTCAGGGAAGTTTTCCTGAAGAAGTGATACTTGAGCTCATATTTGAAGAATGAATAGGTATTAATCAGACAAAGGAAGGCAGTGGCAGGGGTTCGGGGTAGGACCAGGAACTGTGTTAAGCAGAGGGAAAAGCAGGTATAAAGAGGGCTAATGTGTGTTTAGAAGCCCTGGTGGCACAGGGGTTAAGCATTTGGCTGCTAACCAAAAGGTTGGCGATTTGAACCCACCCAGTGGCTCCGTGGGTGAAAGATGTGGCAGTGTGCTTCCATAAAGATTACAGTCTTGGAAATCCTGTGGGGCAGTTCTACTCTGTCCTATAAGGTCACTATGAGTCAGACTCAATGACAACTTTTTTTTTTAAAATGGTGTGTTTAATTAAGGAAGTGACAGAGGCTTTTGTACCTGGAGAACTGAAAGCCAGGTAAAAAGTGGTACAAGGTGGGGCTGATGAGGTAGCCTGAGGCTCCGTGGGTTCTGCAGAATGACTTTTTAATAAGTGCAATGCAAACCATTGACACAACCTAAGCAGAGCTATAAGAGATGAACTTTGCAGTTTAAAAGATTGTTCATGTATGGATTTGGAGGCTACACTGGAGGTGAATCTATTGTAGTGGTTTAGGAGAGAAAAGTTGGAAATTTGGCTTAAGGTGGTCATGGTACGGATAAAAAATGGAACATTCTGGAAAGTTATTTAGGAAGGGAAATTGAGGAAACTGATTATATATTGAAAGTTGATGGGAGGTTAAAAAACTGGATGAATTGTGTTGCCATCAATTGAGATAGAAAACCTGGTTTAGGGTGAGGTTCAGTTTGAGGTTTTGGACATGTTGAGATTGAGGTACCTTTGAGAAGTCCAAATGGATCTGTAAAGGGGAAAGTTGATATTTGAACTCTTAGATACAAATTTGAGTCATATGCATGTAGGAGAAAAGGGGAGCCACAGGTATGGTTGAGATGGCTATGGAAGAAAATAGAGTAAGAAAAGGGTGGACCTAGGACTGAACCAAGAGCAATTCCAATGATTAAAGATGTCGGAGAGGAGGATGAACCTGCCAATGAAACCATGAGATATAGTGAAATCAGAGCGCATGGAGTGAGAGAAATAAGGTGTGTGCCCCAGAGGAGGCACTGTGCCCTCAAATGCTGCTGAGTAAGGACTGAAAAAAGGGGAAAAGGCCTATTGGCTTTAGACACATGCAAGTCTTTTAGAGTCCTTGTTGTTGTTGTTCTAAGCTGCCATGGAGTCAACTTAACTCATGGCGACCTTACATAAAACAATAAAATGTTGCCTTGTCCTGCATCATCATCTTCAAGGTTGCTGGCATGTTTGAGCCCATTGTTGTGGCTACTGTGTCAATCTGTCTCACCGAAAGTCTCCCTCACCCCTGCTGGCCTTCCACTTCACCAAACGTGATGTGCTCCTTTAGTGACCAATCCCTCCTGATGACATGTCCAATGCAAGCTAGTCAGACAATATTCTGTTGTGATCCATAAGGTTTTCATTGGGTAATTTTCAGAAGTAGATCATCAGGTCTTTATTCCTAGTCCATCTTAGTCTGGAAACTCTACTGAAACCTGCCCAACATGGATGACCCTGCTAGTATTTGAAACATTGGTGGCATAGCTTCTAGTATCATAGCAACAGGCAAGCCACCATAGTACAACAAACAGACAGAGGGTGATGGATTGGAGTCCTTAGAATAAATTAATGTGGTGGAATGATATCTTGCAGATTGAATGGAATAAGGCAAGAATTAGACTTTAGTCATTTGTGTATCACCTTAAGGATACCTGAAGTAGCCTTTTAATACTATTATTTACTTAGTATTTTTCTTTAAATTGATTCCATTTTTTAAAACAGACACAATTAGTTTTAAAGGAAGCTTTATATTATTACTGGAACCAATACCATAAATGGTAACATTAATACTATTTTTTTAAAAAAGGAATGCTAAGCACTTTAAGATATTGTGTCTTTCCCCCAGTTGACAAGGACCTACCTGACCTGACTCCTGTCTAAGTCTCTTCTTCTCTTTGTTCCTGTGTAACCTTTCCTAAACTCACAGGAGGCTCTCAGTCTGCAGACACTGATAGAATGGAGGGAAGGTGGGAGGCAGGACAGGTGGAGAAGAGGATTTTTCTTTTAGTTATTGACACTTTCCATGTCTTGTTTGGTGTTGTCTGGTTCATGAGCAGCCTCTCAGTTTCTCTCTATGACAAGGAAGGAGTTAAAGTGTAAAGAGATACTCAGTAATCTGAAGATATTTTCATCCTTGAGATTTTTCCTGTTTACTCATTCCTGGCCATCCCTGCCTCGTATGCTTTCCCACTCATTACACTCAATAACTGCTCCCTGGAACAGTACATAGAGAAAGGAGAAGGAATCTGATAAAAAACTTATTAAATATAACTCTTCACACCTAGCAAGTCATGTCCAAACTCCAGTCAGGACCTTTCAAGGTCTGATTCCATTCTTTTCAACACCCAGTCTCATCCTCGCTGCCTTAATTATCTAGTTCTGCTATAACAGAAATACCACAAGTGGATGGCTTCAACAAACAGAAGTTTATTCTCTCACTGTCTAGTAGGCTAGAATTCCAAATTCAGGGCTTCGGCTCCAGGGGAAGGATTTCTATCTCTGTCTGCTCTGTAGCAAGGTCCTTGTCATCAATCTTCCCCTGGTCTAGGAGCTTCTCAGCGCAGGGACCCAGGGTCCAAAGGACAGCTCTCCTCCCATTGCTCCTTTCTTGGTGGTATGAGGTCCCCACGATTCTCTGCTCAATTCTTTCTTTTACATTTCAAAAGAGAGTGACTCAAGATACAACCTAATCTTGTAGATTGAGTCCTGCCTCATTAACATAACTGCCTCTAATCCTACCTCATTAACATCATAGAGGTGGGATTTACAACTCTTAGGAAAATCATACTGGACAACAAAATGGTAAAAAATCACACAATACTGCGAATCATGGCCTAGCCAAGCTTTCACACATTTTGGGGGGACACAATTCAATTCACACACTTCCCAACAACCCCTGTAGCCCAGTTTCTCCCTATGTCATTAGCACCGAATCCTATTTCCTTCTCCAGGCCTTGGATTTTTAACACCACATCTTGAATGCTTTTGGAATATTTCCTTCCAATCTTGCACTGACCCAGTTCAAGGAAACACTCTTTCTCCTAAAACATTTCCTGTAGTTACAATATTGTCAAGTGCATTTATATTTAACATTGAATGTGTTCTTGGGCTCAGGAAGTAAACATGGATTTGGCTTATTCTCAACCAATAATTAACGAGAGTTGTGGGAGATAGAAAGATGTACATGATACAACATCTCCTTCGGTGGAAGGTAAGATTAGATCATTTCTCTTCTGTTTGTTTCCTCAGTTGTGCATCAGCTGTTTGTTTTCAAGTCTCAGGAGCCCTGGGTAAACCAAGAAGCCGGTAATAGGTTTTCTCATGCTCCTCTAGCAGTGGTAGTCATTATAGAATGATTTGTACCATGGAGGAGGGTGAACTTAAAACCATTCAAGGTCTGTCATTCCACCTTATCTTATCTCTTTAAAGCCTTAGTTTTAGTTTGTATTTTTGGAATATGAAGTACAAGTGGAATTACTAAAACAATCCACTTTAGAATTAATGCCTAGCATTAGAAATTTGAGTTACTTGAAACTCGATGGGCCCACTCACTTACAAAAATACAGTAATCAGTTATACAGATGCTGATCGCTACATGTTGGAGATATTTAAAAATTGGAAACATTAAATGCCATCCCTTGGCTGGGCAATAGATAAGTAAACAAAGTGAGCAGTGTCACTTCATTATATAGGATACATGGCAGCAGTTAAAAAATAAGTAGTTAGCTAATCCCTGCATACTTACTTAAAGATATGTTGAAAACGTATTTAGGTGAAAAAGCTAATCATTATAATCATGTTCAGATCTGTAATGATTACATTAAAAAGGTCTACACAAAGCTGCATTTAAAAAATACCTGAAAGTATTCTCACCATACTGGTATCAGGAGTAAATGGAGAAAAAAAGCAGGAATTTGGAGCTCATGCATATCTTGAGCTTTGTAATATTCAAAACGTGTAAATATTGGGAGTCCCTGTGTGGCTCAAAAGGTTAAGTGCTGGACTACTAACTGAAAGGCTGGCGTTTCAAACCCACCTACAGTTGCCTCAGAAGACAGCCTGGTGATCTGCTTTCAAAAGGTCACAGCCATGAAAGCCCTACGGAGCTTAGTTCTACTCTGACACACATGGGGTTGCCATGAGTCAATCAACTTGATGGCAACTGGTACTGGCACCGGTTGTCATGAGGCTAGTGAGCACTTGAAATGTGTCTAGTCCAAACTGAGATGTGCTTTAAATGTAAAATAAATACTAGATTTTGAAGACTCAGTATTTAAAAAAAAAAAAAAAGCAAACCATCTCAATATATAAAAAACATTTATTTTACTTACATAATTTAATGTGGTACTCTATCGGGAGTTCTTTTTTTCCTACAGATTGAAAGGGGCTTGGAAACGGCACTGGGTGTTCTGGGTTGGAATTTCTTAGTCGTTAAACAACATGGTTGTGCTGCCCTCTTGTGCAAGTTTTTGGAAATAGTTTGGAAATGGGTAATCCCACTGAAAAGAATTTACAAACTGTAGAGTTGTAATCTGTCTCAGCTATCTGTTGTGCCTGCAGGCGAACTACCTAGCTCTTTCTCAGTTTCAAACTTCTCAGTTGTAAAATGAGATTTTAATGACTATGAGGGAAGTGTGGGACTGAAAATGGACAGTGAGCTCCTCCTTGTACACACTAGTAAACTATGGCCATACTTCAGGGCATTGACTCTTTCCTGCCCTCTGCTGTTCTCCATTGGCCACGTCAAGCCAATTTACCTACAATACACAAGTTGGAATTAACTGGATCTCAATTTTTTTTTTTTTTTTTTTTAAATCGCCAAAGGAGTCCCTGGATGGTGCAAAATATTTGTGCCTGGCTGGTAACTGAAAGGTTGACAGTTTCAACCCACTCAGCAGCATATCAGAAGAAAAGACCTGGAAATCTGCTTCTGTAAAGATTGTTGCTGTTGTTATTTGCTATCAAGTCAGTTTCAACTCATAGTGACCCTACGTACAACAGAATGAAGCATTGCCCAGTCCTCTGTCATCCTTACAACCATTGCTAAGGATTACGGCCAAGAAAACCCTATGGAACAGTTCTATTCTCTAACACATGGGGTTGCCAGAGGTCGGAAGCAACTCTACGGCACAAGATCACAATGACAATTCATCTCGTTTCATCATACTTCTTTAATTTACCAAATAATTGTTGTTGTTGTTAGGTGGTAGCAAGTCAGTTCCGACTCATAGCAGCCCTATGTACAACAGAACGAAACACTGCCCAGTTGTGTGCCACACTCACAATCGTTGCCATGCTTGAAGTCTTTGTTGTAGCCACTCTGTCAACCCATCTTGTTGAGGGTCTTCCTCTTTATCAAGCTTGATGTCCTTCTCCAGGGATTGATCCCTCCAGATAAGGTGTCCAAAGTAAGCCAGACAAAGTCTTGCTATCCTTATTTCTAAGGAACATACTGGCTATCCTTCCTCCAAGGCACATTTGTTTGTTTGACTCATGGTCAACACAATAATTCAAAGGCATCAATTCTTTGATCTTCCTTATTCCTTGTCCAGCTTTTGAGTGCATATAAGATGATAGAAAATACCATGGCTTGGGTCAGGCGCACAGTCATCAAAGTGGTAACATTTTCTTTTTAAGATTTTAAAGAGGTATTTTGCAGGAGATTTGCCCAATGCAATATGTCGTTTGATTTCTTGACTGCTGCTTCCTCGGGAGCTGATTGTGGATCCAAGTAAAATGAAATCCTTGACAACCTCAATCTTTTCTCTGTTAATCATGATGTTGCTTATTGGTCCAGTCGTGAGGATTTTTATTTTCTTTATGTTGAGGTATAATCCATACTGAAGGCTACAGTTTTTGATCTTCATCAGTAAGTGCTTCAGCTCATCTTCACTTACTGCAAGCAAGGTTGTGTCATCTGAATATCTCAGGTTGTTAATGAGTCTTTCTCCAATCCTGATGCCAAGTTCTTCATATAGTCCATTTTCTCAGATTATTTGCTTAGCATACAAATTGAATAAGTATGGTGCAAGGGTACAACCCTGATGCACACATTTTCCAATTTGAAACCACGCAGTATCCTTTAATTTTTTTTTGAGTGGTTGCCCCTTCATCTATGTACAGTTTCTGCACGAGCATAATCAAGTGTTCTGGAATGCCCATTCTTTGCGATGTTATCCACAATTTTTTATGATCCACCTGAATACGACGCCATTCCTCCTCAATTTGACATTCCCTGCATAGTAGACCGTATGACAATCTGACTGACCAATACCAGTCCACTTCAGCTCACTAATGCCTAGGTCATTGATCTTCAAGCTTTCCTTTTCATTTTTGACAACTTCCAATTTTCCTCAATTCACACTTTGTACATTCTGCATTTCAATTTTTAATGGATGTTTGCAGCTGTTTCTTTTCATTTTGAGTCATCCCACTTCAGTAAATTAAGGTTCCAAAAGTTTGACTCCACCCACATCATTAAGGTTGACTCGACTTTGAGGACGTAGCTCTTCGCCAGTCATTTCTGAGTGCTTTCCAACCTGAGGGGCTCACCTTCCAGTACTGTGTTGGACAACGTTCTGTTGTGATCCATAAGGTTTTCACTGGATAAATATTTTTGGAAGTAGGTTGCCAGGTCCTTCTTCCTAGGCTGTCTTAGTCTGGAAGCTCCTCTGAATCATGTCCAACAAGGGTGATCCTGCCGGTATTTGAAATACTGGTTGCATAGTTTCCAGCATCGCAGCAACACACAAGCCACCACAGTACAACAAACTGACAGGTAGTGGACCAAATAGTTAAATCACCACATTTATCAAATTTCCTGACTGTGATTTTAACAGTATTGACACAAATGTTCAATTTTTAGTTAGTAGAGATAAAATTTCTGAATATTAATTAAACTAAAGAGAATATACCTAAAAACTGCTGGGAAAAAAAATCGTAAAAATTCTAGGCAGAAATCAGTACGGACTTAAACCTTCCCATTACATTTTCCAACTTAAATTTTAGCATTCCATGTGAGACTATTAATCTCAGACGCTTTTGATTTCTTTAGAAATTTTAAAAATGCTATTTCTATTTTTTGTTTGGAACACATTTTTTATATTATTTATTATTTGTCAATTTCTCGAATGATAGATTTGGCTTCATTTTAAAAAATTTCCAGGAATACTACATTTAAAATAAAATATATTCAAATGAAAATTTGATTTCAAAATTAATTTTATTTCATTTTAATTAGATTCAACTTAAATAAATTAAAATTTAAAGTTTTATCCAAAAACATCCTAAAGAAATCAGAATTTAAAATTAAATTGAATTAAATTAAAGTTAAATTCAAAATTACCAGAAAAAAAAAAGGGCATTTGCCAAAACTATCTGAGTGCTTATAAAATGCCACAATTTGGTTTCATACAGGAAGTATGTGGAATAGTCAATCTGGTCAGTTTGCACAAAGATCTAATGAATTGATAAAAACATTCAAAGAAGCAGAAAGGAAAGGACTATAATAATAATCCCAATAAATAATAACTTAAATTTGAAAACAAAAGCTATAAATATAAAATTGTGAGAAGAACCAAAATGTTGAATGGTTAATACTGGAAACATGTATAAACGTGTCCAAATATTGGCAAAAGGAAAATTAACATAAAGAAATGAAATCTGAAATGCTGATCTTATAAAACACATTAAAAATCAGAAAAAAATATCATCACCTATAAGCACCAATAACAGTTTTCTGACCAAACAGTTTAAAACGTTTTGAAAAATTGACACAATTTGATAGATTCACCTGGATGGCCTTCTAAGGCAGTCTCTTTGCCTCAGGTTATGATTTTAGGGGTTAAACAGTCTCCTTGTTCAATTCGCCTCCTGTCTCCTCACTTAATACAAATGCTTTATATTAGTGTTGGAAACCCTGGTGTAGTGGTTAAGTACTACAGCCACTAACCAAGAGGTTGGCAGTTCAAATCCACGAGGCCGTCCTTGGAAACTCTGAGGGATATTTCTACTCTGTCCTATAGGGTCGCTACGAGTTGGAATTGACTCGACGGCAGTGGGTTTGGTTTGTTTTTTACGTGAGTGTGGTATTTTACAGCTTAAAAATCTCTTTATCACACGTTATCTCAGCTACTGGCATTAGATGCCATGGAGCCGGTTCCGACTCATAGCGACCCTATGTGCAACACAACGAAACACTGCCTGGTCCTGCACCATCCTCATGATCATTGTTACATCAGCTAGTCTGCACAAAAAGCCTGTGAAATTTTTTTTATCCTATTTTACAATTGGGCAAACATCTCAGAGAAATGAGCCATTTCCCCCAAAGGTACCCAACTTCCAGTCATGTTAGAAACACTGAAAGCTTACATTTCAGCCGAAATAAAATACGTGTTTGCTAGCATCTGTGATTTAACATTCTATCACTTCATCAAACGTGAAATTTCCATGTAATGGTGATTGGGAATCTCTTGTGAGTCTTCCTCTTGCTATCACAGAGTTTGTCATTTCAGATTGGAGGCTCTTTAATACTAGTTAATATTTATTGAGCAATTACTCTGTACCAGTCACAGTACTAAGTGTTTCTATGTCTCATCTGCACTCTAGTTCCAATAATCACCTCTTCACTCATTTCTACCTCATTGCAAACACCTGCTGGAGGTGGCGATAATCACAGAACTCTAGCAAGTACTCAAGACAGTTTGCCCAGGGTTGGTACCTGCTGTTGATATGGTCCCTGACTCGTGACTCCAAGCACAACAGACCAAAAATGCTGCTTGGGCAGCACCATCTCCGTGATCAGTTGCAGATCAGACCTTTGTGATCCAGAGGGTTTTCATTGGTTGATTTTCAGGAGCTTGCCAGGCCTTTCTTCTTAGTTTGTCTGAGTCTGGAAGCTCTGCTGAAACCTGTTCACCTGTTCACAACAGGCAACAACACACAAGCCTCCACTGACAGACAGGTAGTGGTCATGCATGAGGTACATTGGCCAGAATTGAACCCCAGGTCTCCCGCAAGGAAAGTGAGAAGTCTCCCACTGAACCGCCGCTGCCCCCTCCCATCCTCACCCAGTAGTATACACGTACTCGTTTTTCTTTCCACACTCTTTACTGAGTCTGTAAGCTCCAAGGAGAACAGAGTTTACATAATTTTTCATCCTTGAACCCACCTTCTGTCCTTGGTTTACTGTTTTACATGCCTCCTTCACTCAGTGTTTATTGACTAACAGGCCCATTTTATCTCTTGTTATTGTGTGCCAGCCAGATGATTGTGACAGTTAGAGACCGTAGAGTAGAACAGCCCCATCAGGGTTCCCAAGGCTGTAATCTTTAGAGAAGGAACCCTGGTGGTGCAGTGCTTAAAGCGCTCATCTGCTAACCGAAAGCTCAGTGGTTGGAGCCCATCAACCACTCCATGGGAGAAAGATGTGGCAGCTTGCTTCGATAAAAATTTACAGCCTTGGAAACCCTACGGGGCAGTTCTACTCTGTACTATAGCGTCACTGAGTCAGAATCGACTCCAAAGCAGTGGGTTTGATTTGGTTTTTAATCTTTACAGAAGCAGACTACCACATCTTTCTCCCTCCCAGCTGCTGGTGGGTTCCAACCACCAACTTTTCAGTTAGCAGCCAATCGCTTAGCCCCTGTTCAGCCAGGGCTTTCAGCTAAATCAAGCCAAGGAGGGAAATGGGAATTGGTAGCTTTGGCCACTAGATGTCACACTGTACTAAATGGTCAACGGAAAACTCCCTGCCTGTTATTCCAGATTTCACTTGGGCTTTAGTTTGAGAGCAAACCTTGTGTTACTATAGTCTCTAATCACAACTATTTAAAATAAATTTTGACCAGATTTTTCTTGGCATTAGCGTCAGCTTCTTTCTTTTTTTAATTGAACTTCAGATGAAGGTTTACAGAACAATCTAGTTTCTCATCAAACTGTTAGCACACACGTTGTATGACGTTGGCTAATGACCCTATGACACGCCAACACTCTCCTTTCTCAACCCTGGGTTCCCTATTACTGGCTTTTCTGTCCTCTCTTACTTTCCAGTCCCTGCCCAAGGGCTGGTGCTCCCTTTTAGTCTTGTTTTGTTCCATGGGCCTGTTCAATCTTTGGCTGAAGGGTGAACCTCAGGAGTGACCTCATTACTGAGCTGAAAGGATGTCCACGGTGCATACTCTCAGACTTTCTCCAGTCTCTGTCCAGCAAGTCTGGTCTTTCATTTTGAGTTAGAATTTTGTTCTACATATTTCTCCAGCTCTGTCCAGGACCCTCTATTGTGATCCCTGTTAGAGCAGTCAGTGGTGGTAGCTGGGCACCATCTTCTTGTACTGGACACAGCCTGGTGGAGGCCGTGGTAGATGTGGCCTATTAGTCCTTTGGACCAATCTTTCCCTTGTGCCTTTAGTTTTCTTCATTCTTCCTTGTTCCCGAAGGGGCGAGACCAGTGAAGTGTCCTAGATGGCCATTCACAGGATTTTAAGATCCCAGACAGCGTCAACTTTTAATTACTTACTTATATGGGAGGTATGAGTCAGAAATGACTTGATGGCAGTGGGTCTTTTTATGGGAGGAGAGGCTGGCTGGGGACAACACACAAATAATCTGTAGTTGATTTTGGAGTTTATCATGTAGTCCCTTCCCGAAATATTTTTCTTTTTTTAAAATAAAATATGTTTTCGGTCAAGGTATACACAGCAGTTTAGGTTCCCATGCAACAATTTCTACACAAATTTTTCAGTGACAATGGTTACATTCTTGACAATGAGGTCTCAATATTTCCATTCTGGTTGTTCCATTTCTATTAATCTAGTTTCCCTGCCCCCTGACATTCTCATCTTTGTTTTAAAGTAGTTGTTGACCATTTGATCCCATACAGGAGATTTTTAAAAGGTGCACAGTACGTGAGAGGGATAGTCATTATTTTGTGAGCCAATCAGTTATTTAGCTACTAGGTGACCTCCGAGGTTAGTTTCAGTTCAAGGTTTGAAGAGTATCTAAAGGCAACAGCCTCAGGGAGTCCTCCAGTCTCAACAGGTCCAGTACATTCTGTCTTTTGTTTTGTCGTTAGGCATTTGAGGTTTTGCTTCACATTTTTCTCCCATTCTATCAGGGTCCATCTATTAATATTTCCTTTTTTATTGTGTCTGGTTGCTCTGATTTGCATTTCCGAACACTCTGTGAGACAAAGTAGGTGAGGTGAGGTAGGGGAATCATCTGAGATTAAGAGCATAGTAAGCAAAAACCTGATGATGCCATCCTTAGTTTAAGCCTTTCGGTGGATTTCTATTGCGTTTAGAAGGGCCAATAGCTGTCCGGCTCTGACACCACGCCTCCTCCCATTGCTCCAACCTCACCGGCCAGGTCTGTCTGGACTCCTCCTTCCCCCTCTTCACTTGGTCAACTTCTAAGATTCATTCAGATCTCAGTTCAAGAGCCTGAGAGAGTTCCAGGACTTCCACTGTATTAGTTTCTTATTACTGCTGTAATGAGTTACCACAAACTTAGTGGTTTAAAACAGTGTACTGCTATTTGCAGGGCTCATGTTCTATAAAGCCACTGCGAACACTGAATTAGCAAATACTGAGCCCAATACTGAACTGGGGAAATAGGGCTAGGTTCCTGAGTTTTTGTCCGCTGATCAAGACACAGCCTTGTTTTATGTGTCCTTGGATGAGAAGATACATTATTTAATACACATTGTTGATTCATTAACATTGAACTCACGGCCAGCAGCCCTGTCACCGATGTCTGGGCCAAGCTTCTGTAGCACGTGCATTTTCTCTGTAAGGCACATCGCAGCCTTCTTGTACCTAGGAACACTAGACAGCACTTCAGCTCTATGCTTGGGGGCCGATTTGCAGCAGAATCACCAGCAAAAAATGTGGCACTAAATAGACTACAGAAGGGATACTTATTTGCAGTGTGAGAGGAGAAACATGAAGGCAGGGTATTAACTGTGTCATCACTGGGAACAGGTGCACCTGCAACTCAAATTTTTGGCTGCTCTGGGCCTGCCCGTGACTGAGCACGAAAGTGCCAGGAGTATTGATTTTACAAATAAATTTTAACAAATAGGTGAATTCGCAAACACGGAATCCACAGATAATGAGGACTGACTTTGTACTTGCTCTCCTACAGTTCTAGAGGTCAGAAGTCTGTAATGGGTCTCATTAGGCTAAAATCAAGACGTCATCAAGGCTGCATTCCTTTCTGGAAGCTTGAGGGGAGAATTTGTTTTCTTGCCTTTCTTTCAGCTTCTTGAGGTTGCCCATGTTCTTTGCCTCATGGCCCCCTTTCATCCTCAAAGCCAACCATCATTCCAGTCTATGACCTCTGCTTCTGTGTTCACAGCTCCTTCTCTGGATTCTCTGCCTCCTCTTCCCCACTAAGGACCTGGGTGGTACAAATGGTTAAGCACTTGACTAGTAATGGAAAGCTTGGCAGTTTGAACCTACCCAGAGGTGCCTCGGAAGAAAGACCTGGCAATCTGCTTTGAAAACCCTAGAGAGCGCAAGTTCTACTCTGACACACATGGGGTCTCCATGAGTCAGAATCAAATCGATAGCAGCTGGTTTGGTGTGGTTTTGAGATGATTACATTGGGGGCAGTGTGTTCAGGGGTAGAATTCTCCTCTTCCATGTGAGAGACCTGGGTTCGAATTCCAGCCGATGCACCTCATACGCAGCCACTGTTCGTCTGTCGGTGGAGGCTTGCATGTTGCTATGATGCTGAACAGGTTTCAGTGGAACTTCTAGATTAAGATGGACTAGGAAGAATTTTTTATTTTTTTTTTTAGGAAGAAAGGCCTGGGGATCTACATCTGAAAAACAGTCAGTGAAAACCCTATGGATCACAATGGTCCTATCCACAACCGACTGTGGGGATGATACAGGACCGGGCAGTGTCTCACTCCATTGTGCATCGGGTCACCATGACTTGGGGGCCTCTAACAACAACGTGACTACATTGGGCCCACTCAGATGAACCATGATACTCTTCCTATTCTAAGATCCACTGATTAGGGACCTTAATTCCCCCTGCCATGCATGCGACATACTCACAGGTTTGGAGGATTAGGACCTGGACATCTTCGGGGATCATTTTTCTGTCTACCACACCCACCTAAATTCAGCACCCTGATTTTAAGCTCTTACATCACTTGTTACAGTTAATTTTTTACATTCCTTTTTTTTTGGTTCAGATGATGGCGCCCACTCCTGCTAGTCTATGCTCCACGAGGTCACAGATGCTGCTTTTCCTACCACTGAATCTCCACTGCCTAGCACTTTGCTCCAATAAATGCAGAATTGTGAGTTGGCCGGTGGGAGATAAGATGATGGCTGTGACAAGATTTAAAAAAAAAAAAAAATCCAGTTCATTCCCTTGACCCCCTCCCCCCATTTCTCACTTTAGCAAACTCCTGAAACTCCTTAAAGCCTTAGGGCCTGCCTTCCCAGTCCTCTGGCAGAGTTGGTCCATCCGTCCTCCGGTGTCACACACAGAAGGCAGGGAGGCCTGGCTGTGACCACTGGCTCACCACTTCTGACCTGAGCAAACTTGGGGGGCAGCTTAGCCTTTCTGAAGCTTGGTTTTCTCATCCATTGTGTTGGAAAATCATGCATAATTGGCATGTTGTGAGGACTAAATGAACTATTAATGTGTAGAGTGTATAACAACATACCAAAAAAAAAAAAAAAATCAAATCCTTTGCTGTGAGTCTATTCCAACTCATAGTGACCCTATAGGACAGAGTTCAACTGTCCCATGGGGTTTCCAAGGAGCAGCTGGTGGATTTGAACAGTGGACCTTTTGGTTAGCGGCTGAGTTTTAAACCACTGCGCCACCAGGGCTCCAACACCGCACCAGGCCCACAATAAATATTACTATACTATGTGCCAATAAATGTTAATGTCTTTCCCCTGGATAGTATATTACTCATCTTTTTATTCTCAAGACCTAGAACGTTGACTTACAGGAGGGCTCTAGAAGTGTTAATTGAATTAAAGAAGTCTCCAAGATAGGGGTTGGAAGCAGCCAGGAATTTGAGAGCAAGGTAGGAACATGGGGAAGAACTTAAGACCAGCTCCATGAGTTGGCTCTAGATCCCCAAAGAAATGAGAAACAGCATGTCACAGGTCCTCCTCGGAACACCCACATGCTGTCAATTAACAGGGAACTTAATTTCCTCTGACTGTGTCCATTTCTTAAGTTTAGTGTGGATGCTGTCAACTCCCCAAGCCCAGGCTTTCAGTGCCCATTAGCAGGAAACACACAGGGAGCCTGTCATTTCAGACTACAGGAAGTGCTCTGCCATTATTGGACAAAGCAGAGCCACTGCTGAGGCGGCTTTTGGCCCACAGCATGTGCTTAGACCCTTTCTCTCTGGCCCAGACTGTCCCCAGGGAGAAAGCATTTTCTACTGTGAACTAGTAGATTAATGCCCACCCAGGTCATTTTTCCACTGTGAAGAGCAGATACGGGCCCCATTTCATCAGTTTTTTACTTCCCCACGTGGTTTGAGGACCCACAGGATGGAGAAGCCTAGGCTAATTCCACATATCGTTTAATGGATGTTAAATCATTATTTCATGTAGCAAAGACTTAAAAATAATTTCTGTGACTTTTTTCTTTCCAAAGGTAATATATATTTACCCTAAAAAGCTTTAGAACAAACTGTAGAACTACTACCTAGAAGTAACCACTGTTAGTATTTTGGTGTGTAACCTTCACATTTTTACCTCTTCATATAGATGTTTGTTCCTTATAACAAAGATGAGATCATAAGGCATGTGTTATATTTAATCTGCTTTTATTTTCTGATAAACACTACACTCTGAACGTTATCCTATCTGGATTTTTTTTTTTTTAACAGCATCTCTTTTAAAGACAGGCTAGATAACGCAGCAGCCACCCATGTGTCAGCTTGCTGTGCTCCGCGGCTTGTGTGTTGCTGTGATGCCGGAAGCTGTGCCGCTGGTATTTTGAATACCAGCAGAGTCACCACCCATGATGGACAGGTTTCAGCAGAGCTTCCAGATTAAGACAGGCTAGGAAGAAAGGCCTGGCAATCTACTTCTGAAAATTAAAAAGAAAAAAAATTAGCCAATGAAAACTTCATGAATTACACCAGAACTCTGTCCAGCTTGCTTGCTTTGGACATGCCTTCAGGAGGGATCGATCATAGAGGAGGATAGAAGGTCAACAAGGATGAGGGAGACCCTTGTTGACAGGGATGGGCACAATAGCCACAAGGATGGACTTGACTATGTTGGTGATTATGAGAGTAATGTTCTGTTCTGTTGTACATAAGTTCGCCATGGGTAGGAGTTGGTTCCATGGAAATTAACAGCAATAGATAATGCACAATTTAACTATCACTCAATCATTGGAGTGGCTTTTTTTTTTTTTTTTGGCGAAGAAATTTATATTTAGAATTAGCCAGCTGGACTCAGTTTAGGTGATCCCAATTTTGTTGGCAACATCCAAAGCATCATAGTCCGGAGCCAGTCGAACATATGCCTTCTTCTCTCCATCAGGTCCAATCAAGGTGTTGACCTTGGCCACATCAATGTCATAGAGCTTCTTCACAGCCTGTTTCATCATGTGCTTATTGACCTTGACATTCACAATGAACACAAGTGTGTTGTTATCTTCTATTTTCTTCATGGCTGACTCCATGGTCGGGGGAACTTGATGATGGCATGGTGATCAAGCTTATTGCTCCTGGGGACGTTCCTTCGAGGATGTTTGGGCTGCCTTCGCAGCCTCAGTGTCTTGGGCCCCTGGAAGGTGGGTGAAGTGGGGATCTTCTCTTTTTTTTTTGGTGGCTGTGGGGTTTGGGTATACACCTTTCAGCACTGCCTTCTTGGCCTTCAATACCTTTGCCTTGGCTTCAGTTTTGGGAGGACCAGGGGCTTCCTTCTTCACTTTTGCTGTTGATGCCGTCTTTGTAAAAAGGGCGGGGAGGCTTTTTTAATTTTTTTTTAATTAAAAACAACACCGCGATCAACGTTTTTATAGGTAAATATTTACTAAAAAAAAAGTGATCCACAAAATTTCTTTAAGATAAATTCCTAGAACTGAACCATTGGGTCAAAGGGTGTTTGCTTGTTAAAAGCTATTGATACAAGTGGCTGCCCAGAAAGGTGTTCCCAAGGTACAGTCCTGCGATTGTTGACCTGCAGCCTTACCAACACTGTTGTCAGTTGTTTGTTAAATATTTCTTGGAATTGTAGCCATTGACCATTGTTGGTAGGATTGTAAAATGGTACAGACTCTGTGGAAAATATTCCTTAAAAGGTTAAACATAGAATTACCATTAAAAAAACAAAAACCAAATGTGTTGCCATTGAGTCGATTTCAACTCGCAGTGACCTTATGGGACAGAGCAGAACACCCCTATAGGGTTCCTAAGGCTGTAAATCTTTACGGAAGCAGACTGCCACACCTTTCTTCCACAGGGCAGCTGGTGGTTTCGAACCACTGACCTTTTGTTTAATAGTCAAGTGCTTAACCACTGTGCCACCAGGGCTCCTACCAGAATTGCCATATGACCCAGCAAATTTACCTCTCTGTATTACCCAAAAGAATTAAAGCAGGGACTCAAACAGATACGTGTACACAGCTGTACAACACTACTCACGATGGCCAAAAGGTGGAAACAACCCAAGTGTTCATGAACAGAGAAATGGATAAAGAAAATGTGGTATACACACACAACGGAATATTTTTCAGCCATAAAGAGAAATGAAGTTCTGATATATACTCAGACGTGGATGAACCTTGAAAACATTATGCTAAGTGAAATAAGGCAAACATGAAAGGACAAATATTGTACGATAGTATTTATATGAAATATCTACAATAAGTAAAGACCTAAAGAACAAAGCAGATTAGTGACTACCAGGGGCTGAGGAAAGCGGAATGGGCAGTTACTGCTTAATGGATACAGGATTTCTGTTTGGGAAGATGGAAACATTTTGGACATAGTGGCGATGGTTACACAACATCTTGAATGTTGTTAATGTCACTGAATTGTACACTTAAAAATGGTTAAAATGGCAAGTTTGATGTTAGATACGTGTACATATATGTATGTATACATGTTGTTGTTGTTAGGTGCCATCGAGTTGGTTCTGACTCATAGTGATCCTATACACAACAGAATGAAACATTGCCTGGTCCTGTGCCATTCTCACAATCATTGCTATGCTTGAACCCATCATTGCAACCACTGTGCCAACCCATTCCATTGAGAATCTTCCTCTTATTTGCTGACCGTCTATTTTACCAAGCAATGTATATGCGTATCTGCATGTGTATATGTGTATATACACATATACATTTATATATTAACATAATTAAAAAGAAACACTTTACTGTCTAGTCAATTCCAACTCATAGCGATCCTATAAGACAGAGTAGAGTTGCCCCTGTAGAGTTTCCAAGGCTGTAAACTTTACAGAAGCAGACTGCCACATCTTTCTTCAGCGGAGTGGCTAGTGGGTTCAAACCACCAAACTTTTAGTTAGCAGCCAAGTGCTTAACCACTGCGCCACCAGGACTCTTTATTAAGGCAATAGAATTTTAAAAACATTTCGTAAGTTTGGAAGAGATCTCAGAGATCATCTATTTCAAAGCCCTCATGTTGGATATGTTAAAATAGACCCAGTGAAGGGAAGACAAAGGGGACAAATGTTTATTGAGTGACTATTGTATGCCATAACTATCTAGGCACTTTTGCAGACGTTATCTCATTTAATCTTCACATCTCTGGGAGGAAAAATTATGATCTGTATTTTATAGGCAAATCAACCAAAGCTCATAGAAATTAAGGGGCACCAAAACCCACACACCTGGTATTGAGGAAGCCATTATTTCCTGGTCACCTAAAAGACAACCCAATCTCCTGCCATTAATCCTAAGTGGCTCTCTGAATTTTAGCTTTTTATAAAAATAGTACAACAGGCCCTTTCAAATCAATAGAAAAGGACCCAGTAGCCTGTCAGGAAGTATGCATAGGTAAACCAGTTGCCATCAATTCGATTCTGACTCATGGTGACCGCATGTGTGTCAAAGTCGGATTGCACTCCATAGGGTTTTCAGTGGCTGAGTTTTTGAAGTAGATCTCCAGGTCATTCTTCCAAGGCATCTCTGAGTGGTCTTGAACTTCCAACCTTTTAACTAGTAGCCAAACACATTAATCGTTTTCACTACCAAGGTACTCCATGGATAGATAGGACTGGTGTCTTAGTTATCTAGTGCTCCTATAATAGAAATATCACAAGTGGATGGCTTTAACAAAGAGAAATTTATTCTCTTACAATCTAGGAGGCTAGAAGTCTGAATTCAGGGTGCCAACTCCAGGGGAAGGCTTTGTCTGCTGGCTCTGGGGGAAGGTCCTTGTCATCAATCTTCCCCCGGTCTAGGAGATTCTCAGCATGGGGTCCCCAGGTCCAAAAGACACACATCCCTCCTGGATCTTCATTCTTGGTGGTAGGAGGTCCCCGTTCTCTCTGCTTGCTTCTCTCTTTTATATCTCAAAAGAGATTGACTCAAGATATAACCTAATCTTGTAGAATGAGTCCTGCCTCGTTAACACAACTGCCTCTAATCCTGCCTCATTAACATCATAGAGGTTCGGATTTACAACACACAGGATTATCACATCAGATCACAAAATGGTGGGCAACCACATAATCCAGCGAATCATGGCCTAGCCAAGCTGATACACATTTTTGGGGGGACACAATCGAATCCATAACAACTGGTAAATTATTTTTTAAGACTAGGAGATATGCAAGACTGCAGTAAATTGTATTTCTAGAGTAAAACTTTTTTTTTAATTCTTCAAAGCTTGAGGACCTCATCTCACTGACATTTTCAGAAATGGGAAGGCTTACAGCCATTTATTTGTACTAGACTAAATCTGGAAACCCTGGTGGCGTAGTGGTTAAGTGCTAAGGCCGTTAACCAAGAGGTCTGCAGTTCAAATCTGCCAGGCGCTCTTTGGAAACTATGGGGCAGTTCTACCCTGTCCTATAGGGTCGCTATTAGTCGGAATCGACTCGACGGCAGTGGGTTGGGTTTTGTTTTAGACTGAATCTTCCAATGGGCTCAAACATAGCAATGATTGTGTAGGACCAGGCAGTGTTATGTTCAGTTGTACATAGGATTGCTATGAGTTGAAACCGACTCGATAGTACCTAACCACAACAACAACAACAAATCTCCTAAAATATACTGACCCAAAAATGTATTATAATAATGATACAAAGCTTTTGTAGAGTTAAACTTATCTGTTTGAGACCACTGAGCTCATCCTCCAGCATTTACATAATCCCCCCATTTTTTCTGAAGCTTTCTATGGCTTTTATAATCCTTGCCATATTCTTTGCTCTGGATTTTACGTTGGCCTGCAATACTCTTACGTGTTCCATGTGTGTAAGTCTTGACTCTGCATCAGAAAAATTAAAATCTATAAGGGGCTATTTGAAATAGGCTAAGTTGGCAACCAGTAATTTTAAAATGCGTGTCTATTTATTGTTGCTTTAAACTTGAGACATGAATAATTACTAAGGTTTTATTTAGAAGAAACTAATATAAATAAATAGGTAAACCATGAACTGGGAAAATATTTGCCATAAATACTCATACCCTTAATATATAAACAGCCTGTGTATATTTTAAAGAAAATTGTTAAGACACCAAAGAAAAGCTAAGCACACGAAAAAATTATTCATAGATGAAGGTATAAAATGGTTAATAGACAAGAAAATATATGTAGCTTCATTAATAATACAGTAAATGTAGAATTTAAAAATAACATTCAATTTCTGACAAATTGACAAAGATTCTTAAGACTTAAAAATTGAAAAATACTGAGGAAAGATAGTTTATACACAAAGGACTCACTCAGGGGCTGTAACTGGCCATAAAACTTTTTCTCCAAATTCCCCTAAAGCCCATTTGCCTGACTGAGCAGGAAGGAGATTAATCAAAGGAATCACACGATCAGACTTGGAACGATTAATTCAACAAATATAAATGGAGCACCTACTATACGCCAGACCCTGAAACCTGTTAATGGAGATACAAGAGGAAATAAGACACCTACTATGGGAAAAAAACGGAGAAGGAGGGAAAGTGACTGGAGAGGTTGTAAAGCCAGGCCTTGAGTGCCCATTTGTGCTATGTTAGAGTCCAAAATTCACCCACAGATCGGCTTATGGGGAGTAACATAAATAGTGTTGTGTTCTGGAAAGATCATTTTGGCTATGGTATGGAGAATTAATCTGAAGGTGGCAAGACTAGGGGCGGGGAGACCAGTTAAGAAGTTGTTGCAGTAATCTTGGTGAGGGGTGATGGTGGCATGAACTAAGGTTGTGGAAGTGGGGAAGAAGAGAAGGGAGCAGATTAGAGAGATACTGAGGAGGAATAAACAATAGGACTTGAAGATTGATTGAAAGTTTACAAGTGGGGCAGAGGAGAATGGGGAGTTAAAGAAGACACCCACACTTCTAGCCTCAACAGTGGCATAGGGATGGAGAGGGAGACCAGGAGAAGCAGCAATTTAGAAGGGAGAATGAATTTACTTTTGGTGCACTTGAGGTGAAGAGATGACATGCAAGTGGAAAAGATCAATAGGGTCTAGAAATATTGTTGAAGCTAGAAGAATGTATAAAATGGCCTAGAAAGAGTGGGCAAAGTGAGGAGCACAATGTAGAGGACAGAAGTAGGCCCAGGGAAGAACCCTGAGAAGCACAAATGCCTGAAGTAAGACCAGCTTGCAAAGACACTTGAGATAGGAGTCACAGTTACGAAGAAACCCAGGAGCTTGCAAAAACCAAGAGGACAGAGTGTTTCAAATAAGAAAGAGTAGTGGATTTTGTCAAACACCATCAATAACTCAAGTAATATAAAGACTTAGAAAAGGAGATTTTTTTTTTTTTTTGTATGTGAAATTGGTGCAAGCAGCTTCAGTGGGGTGGATAAGATTGGAAAATCACATTACAGTGGCTTTCAAAGCAAATGGAAGGTTAGAAAAGTGTGTCTTTGGAAATTTGGCTGTAAAGTGAAAATGAGTGATAGAGCTATAGATGGAGGAAGGATGGAGTTGAGGAATAGGATAAACCTGTCTGTGTTTAAATCCTGAAGGAGGAGCCAGTGGGGAGGAAGAGGATGAAAGTAGAGGGGAAAGAAGGATCACATGTAAAGCACAGGAGGAGGCAGGAGTGGACAGCATCTAGAACACATGGAGGGTATTGGCCTCAACTGGGTGGAGGAAGCACCCCTCTCTAGCACCAGAAAGGCAGGAAAGTAGATGGGTGCTGTTGCAGGTAACTTTGTAGATGGGGTGGTAGAGTTGAGGAAAGTCTTCTTTGGTAGCTTCTATTCTTCTTGTAGGGTGGAAGAATCATCCAGGGAGAGTGGAATGAAGAGATAGGATTAGACTTTTGGGTAGAGAATGTTTGAAATGGTCACTGTGGAGATGGGAGCAATCTAACTTCCAAGGATCATTGAAGGCACACCACCACTCCTAACTCAATGTTACAGCAACTTTGTACTAAAACACATTTTTGACCCATTTTTTCTGGCCCCAATTATATTTTCTTCATTTTGCTCATTGCTTTTCAAAGCCTTTCTGAGAGAACAGTGGGTCTGACTTGAGCTGGAGAGGAGGATGTGGTACTTCAGGTGTCAGCTGGAGTCACTTTACCTGGCACCATCGATGCAAACCTTCGTTCACTGAAGAGCCAATGTGCTCTCCAGGATTCTACGAATTCCGAGGGAGCTTATATCCTCAGGATAGCTTCTGGTTTTAGGTTTCTGCTTTCCTGAATGTGTTAGGTTATCTCAGTACTTTCATTTCTAAGTATAGCTGATGTACTGAAAACTGAGACAGCAGAGAAATTTAAATCACAGCAACATAAACAACTGAAAAATGCAATAGTAGCTGTTGCTCTTTGGAAACCCTTCAGCCCTTTCTCAAAGTGTGGCTTTTGCCAGTTTCTGTATGGTTCAGCCCTTCTCTCTCTTCAGAGCTCTTTCTTTCTTGAAAAGTGTGCTCAGAAGTCTAGCGCTCTCTTTGTTGCCTTGATCCCTGCTGATGCATGACATCAGCATCTCACCTTCTACCTCCGTGCTGCTTATTAAGGTATTTTCCTGAACAAAATTTTCCCCCTAAGAGAAATCCTGGTTCCCACTGCTAATATATTTTGCATTGATCCCCATGTATAATCTCGGAGAAGACTAAATGCTCTGGATGCTGCCCTGGCAAGTCAGCGTCGATATATGTTCTAGGCACATCCATCAAAGGTAAGAATCGTGTCTACCATCTGTACGGAGAATGAATCTTCTACCCTCCTTGGCCCTTTCTCAATACCATGATAAATGACATTTGTATAAGGATCTCAGATGCATTATCTCATTTGGGTCTCACAAGAACTCAGTGAGAAGGCAGCTCAGGCATTGCTTTCACTCTACAAGTGAGGTAACAGACTCAAAAATGATTGACTTCCTGGCGCCACCCAGCTGGTAGAGCAGCAAGGCAGGGCCTCAAAGGCAAATCTTCTGCTCTGTGGCTTCCCCTCTTTCCACTGTAACGAGATGACTGTCTGGTTTCAGTGCTTCCACTGCCAGACTCCAAGTCTTTTTCAGTACTGTTGCTTAAGTTTGATGATTTAATAGGATTTTGCCCTTTATAACCACGCTATGATGCTTCCCTTTATAACCACACTATGAGTCACTGTGGAATAATGCCTGCCTCCTGAGCTGTTCAGCTTGACATTTAGGGTTTTCTAGACCTTCTGTCTGACATTCACAATAAGCTCACCAATTCTGCAGGCTCTGCTTTGGGCTTTTTTGTTTTGTTTTGGAGGGAAGCGAGGGGATAGGTGTATGAATTGTGTCCCCCTAAAATATGTGTTAGAATCCTAAGCCCTACACATGTGGATATCATTCTGTTTGGAAATAAGGTCTTCTTTGTTACATTAATGAGGCCTTATCAGTGTAGGGTGTGTCCTAAACCCAATCACTTCTGAGTTACGAAAATGGCAGATTACGCACCAGGAAGAAAGACAGTAGCTATCTGATGACAATGGAGGCTGATGAATCTACAAGTCCATATGCAAACAAGAATGTTCAGCTGCTGACAAGGAAGGAATCAACACAGCCAACACCCTGATTTAGAGTTTTAGACTCCAAAACTGAGAAAAAGTAAATTTTGGGTCTTGAAAACCACCTACTTTTGGTATTTCTGTTATAGCAGCACTAGAATATTATGACAGTAGATAAGGGGTTTTTGTCATCAGTTCTCACTTCCTACTGAATGGATTTTCAAGGACAGCATTGGCTAATACTGGCAGAGTCTGGAATCTATATTTTCCCAAGCACAGCAAACACACTTTGCCTTTGCTGACTCACTTTCAGGATCTATCCCACAGACCCCAGAGCATCATTTGCCTTGCACAGAGTGGAGACTCCAAGTACAGAAGCCAAGTGCATTTAAAATTTTGTCTGCCACCCCTAATGTGTTGGTCTTCATCCTATCCATCTTTGTTAGTGATCAGGCAAGCCACCCAGTGCCGTTGAGTCGATTCCGACTCATAGCGACCCTATAGACATCATAAATCGTTTCTGCTCTAATATTTTTTTTCTTTAAATAGTGTAATGAATATCGGTGCAGCCAAGAGTTTAGTGAGTAGGTGAGGTGAATGGTTTTTCAGAGAAAAAAAAAAAATCAATGCAGTATAACCTCAAGACTGAATTTGAATTCCACTTTGGTAACCTGTTTTGTGATTTGGAGAGAAATGAATTCAATATCAGTTGTTTGTCACTTGACAACAGAAAGAGATCTGAGAGTTATAGTCAAAGGAAGAAATCTCAGACAATGGAGGGTGGACGTAATGGCAACCATTGAAACTTGAGTGGCTGTGACACCATTTGGGACAGCTGTTTCCTTGTCTAATGGGATTCATGGTGAGAAGCTGCGTCAACGGGCAAAAGATGGGCCTGGAAGTTAAAGCTAGATTTGAATCCAGCATTGCAAATTGTTAGCTGTTTAACCTTGGGCACATTGTTTAATCACTCTGAATCTCACTTCTTTATCTCTAAAGTGGAGGCAAAGATTAGCAAGAAGGTACTTGCCCAGTCTGGCATACGGCATACTCTTAAAAAAAAAAAAAAGAGCAGCAATTATTCTTATACTTTATACCATGAGATTGTTTTGTAATGAAGTGCATTGTAAGATTATTCTTTTCCTGTTCACAAATAAGTATTTTGAATATGATTTGCTCCAGAGTGACCAGTGGTATAAAAAAAATCCCCACATTCTTCCTCTATATCAACCTTTCTGAGAGCCTTGGTTTGTAATGATAACACTACAAATAATATATACCTTAAATATATACCATAGATGGTAGTGAGATCAATTGAGTCAACATATGTGCAAATACTTTGTTAATGTAGAGTCAACTTTTTGGAACACTTATAGCAAAGCAAATGTGCTTTTTTACATATGTGCTATATAATGTGCTATATAGCAGACCCCAAACCAGAACAGGTGATGGCCAGGAAAAGATATTTCCTGTAGAAATTTGTTATGTCTGACAACCAGACTGTCTTCCCCCACTTGTGTTCTTGTCACTCTGTTATAAGTAAACAGTGTTACACACCACTGAGTAGTAGAGGTAAAAATCTTCCAGGAAAGTAAATGAGAATAATTTGGGGTGATGGAGAAAGTACCCACAGGAGCATAGTGGGTATTTCCTTTTTTTTAACCAGCATCTTATAGATTTGAGGCTTTTAAAAGAGTGGTTGTGATAGTTTTGGGGACATTATACTTATTATAACAAATACTTGTTATAATAAGTCAAATAATACAAAATTGTGTAAGAAAAAGTAAGTGCTTTTCCTTCTCTTTTTTTTTAATCCTAACTTTCAGAGTGCACAGTGTTGACATTTTGAGGTGGATTCTTCCCCATATGAATGAGTTTTTTCAGCTATCAACTTTAGTGAAAACATCAGAAATGATGTGTAAAGTGGAGACAGAGGATTGATACCTGTAGCCTTGAGAAACAGAACCTTCTGCTATCATCCTTTCCAGACAATCACGGACAGATTATCTGAGAGACAAATGAAGTCTTCCTTTGCCCATGGCATAATCCCACTGAAGCACATCGATGGAAAATAGCAAAGAATCTGATCATGGCACACTCCTTTGCTGGAAAATTAGTTGGGGGTTCCCTATCCCAATGGCTTAAAAAAAAAAAAAACAAAAAACCCTATTCCTTAGAGTCGAACTCAAGGTTCTTCTGATTTAATACTAATCTTTTTTTCCCCACCACACACGGAATAGGTTTGGAGACTTCAGAGATCACCCATCCACAGCAGTGATTCTCTCACTATAGGATACATACAAATCATCTAGGGATCTTGTTTTAACATTACCTGGGGATCTTGTTTAAAAGCAGATTTGGATTCAGGAAACTGGGGGAAGGGAGACAGTGCTTCTGCATTTCTACACGTTCCCAAGGCATCCTGGTGGCACAGTGGTTAAGCACTCTGCTGCTAATCAAAAGGTTGGCCCTTCAAACCCACAGACCAGCTCTATAGGAGAATGGACCTGGTGATCTGCAGCCATAAAGATTCCAGCCTAGGAGAGTCTATGGGGCAGTTCTACTCTGTCTCACAGGGTTGCCATGAGTCAAAAATCGACTTGACGGCATCTAACAACAACAAATTCCCAGGTCTGCACACTACACCTTGAGTAACAAGGATCTGCCAAATCTGTGAAGCCTACACCCAAAATCTCTTAGGAGAATGCTTTGCAAGTCCTGAATTTCCTTGGACAGGTATACTGCTGCAAAGTTCTTTCTATTTAGCAAAAATCTGTCTCTCTAGTTTCCCCACATTGATCCTAGTCCCCAACATACTGAGGTCGAATATCTTTTCACCTAAAAGATCTCTAAACATTTGAAGACAGTTATCAGCTCTCCCTAAGTTTTTTCTCCTCCAAATTAATATCCCCATTGCCTTTAACTATTCCTCCATTCCTCATATTACAAGGTCATTGTTTTCCTTATATGCCAGTACTTCATCCCCACCTAAGTGACACTGGTCATTCAGTTTATTGTGTGCCTTCCACCTTCATCTGCCAACATCCTATAAGGTTCAGTTGAAACAACATGTCTGCTGCTTTCTCTCTCTGAATATCCCACTCTCTCCCCCATCCTGACCAGGGTAATTAGTTGTTCTGTCCTCTGAGCCCTGCTGGGTTTTCATTCCACCAAACTGTGACCTTGAGGAATGGGGCTCTAGTTTGAATCATCCTGGTATCCTGAGTCTAACTCAGTGCCGGGTACTTTGTGCATGCTCAAGAAATGTTTATGGATACCTTTAATTATGTTTACTGGTATATGTGTGGGTCTCTCTTGCTAGGTTATCATTCCAAGAAGGGAGACTATATTTTATTCAGTTTTTGTTCCTTACCACTACCACCCTGGCTAAACACATATGACAGTATTATCAGTGCTATGAAGAGGGTAAGTTAGCTGAGTGAAGAGTGGAGCAAGCACACAGTATGTAAGTACACAGAGTTTTGGAGTCAGAAAGACCTGAGGTGGAGTGATGATTCTGCCACGATATAGCTAAGTGACCTTGCAAAGTTTGTTTAACTCCCTGAGCCCCAGTTTCCTCATCAGTATGATAATGATGATAGTATTTATCTCATAGTGTTGTTGTAAGGATTAAATGAGATAATCCCTGTACAATGCACGTACAGCATCCATGTATTCTACACAGGCTATGTATTAATAGTTTTATGTTCTTAATACCTGTTGAATGTGGGATGTCGGTTTAAAATAATTAGTTTAAGACATTTTCATTGTCTAAGATAAATGAGGTTTTTCTTCTCTGAATACATCAGATAAATCAGTCTTAAATGCAAATAAATGATTTCCATTGAGGTTTGATATTGAGGAAGAGGAGTAAGAACAACTGAGAGACTTGGAAGAGTTTTAGCTTCTGGGGAAGGACACACCAGATTGTCCCCACCTCTTAGCTTCCGAATATTCTCCTTGTGAGGGGACGGGGTCGGGTGGGGGAGGGAAGATATGTGTCTCTTCAGGGAGATGAAAGGTGCTGCAGCATCTGGGGACGGGGAGCAGGAGGAATATCTGAAATAAGCACAGGTGTACTTGGTCTTGTTCCTCTAGTTTCCATTTTACTACTTTCCTCTCGTTATGAAAAGACAATATGGAATAAGCAAAAACACACTGTGTCCACAGCTGGAAAATGAGTTAGCATACAGGACAATCCAAGGATGACCACTGGCACTGGTGTCCTGCCCTCTAGAGTGTTGCTGTCTTGGGATTCTTCTTTGGAATATCAGCTGTCTTCAGTTGGGTGAGCATACTCACATGGGGGAAACAGAGGACATAGCCTTGGTGTACAGCCATTTAGATGGACAGAAAGAAGACAGATGGACCCAGAAGACCCTGTGTATTTTCATGATGACCTTCTGTAGTCAAGCCAAAAAACTGTGGTTCTCCATCCTTAGGCCCTTCTACCTATCTTTGGGATTCACTGCCCTAATCCCACTGAGGGGTATTGATTTATAAAGCCAAGTACATGGAATGGAATTATCTAGAGTCCCCTGGGACATGTTTTCCTTTGTTTCATTTAGCACGGTCCACAGAAGCAAGCATTTTGTGATTTGAAATACATTAAAATCTCATACAGCACAGACCATTGATGATGAGAGGAACAGTAACACCAAATGACCCATCTGCCAATCCCTGTGACAAAGGCTTTACAATTGTCTTGCCACATGACTTGTCTAATATACCATCAGAACTCCCTTGGGTTTCTTGGGTACAGTGGAAGCGAGTCAGCTTTTGATGGTTAGCACAGATGGGATAAAGGCACAAAAACTCGTCCAAGTTTGCCTTTTCAAATCTTATCCGTAGCACTTTGCAATGTTGACAAAGACTAAATGAGCTGAAGGCAGAGTCACGGTCAGTTTAGACACATAAAATGGAAGTTTCTGCAGGGAGACCAACACTTGTCCTCCCATCTGTGTCTCTGCTCTGACTGAACACACAGCTCCGTCTCCTGGGCCTAGCTGGGGGTGGAGGAGGTACAGAGCAATCAGGGTCCTGCAGGTTAATTCAACATCCCCCAAGTGTTGATTATCAGGCATTCTTCTAAGCCTTTGGGATCCACAAGAAGCAGAGCAGTAAAAATGGCTGCTCTCATGGAGCTCACATTCTGGAAAGGAAGATAAATAATTGAAAAATTAAGCAAGTAAAGTATATAGCATTGTCAGATGGTAGTAAATGCTCTAGAGGAAAACACAGCAGTGCAGAGGTAAGAGTACGAAGAAAGGAGCATGGCTTTTCTTTTTTTAAAGAAAGGGATCAAAGGAGGAATTCATCCAGAAAGAAGAGTAAATGCAAAAACCCAAAGCAGGATTATGCTTGACCTCTGAGAAACAATAAAGGGCCAGAGGGATGAAGTGCAGTGAGCAGAGAGGTGAAGAGATGGAGTGGGCATTGACTGCAGAACATGTAAGGCCACTTGACTTTTAGTCTGAGGGAGAAGGTTGGAGGGAAGAAAAGAAAGCAACTAGCCTGTGACCCAATCCTCTGCCGATTACTGGAAGGATGCTTGAAAGGAAAGCAAAAAGGCAGGTGACCTGGTCTAATCTCTTGTAGACATGATGATAAAATAAAATAAAACAAAAAAACCTTATTGCTCTCGAGTCTGACTCACAGTGACCCTATAGGACAAAGTAGAACTGCCCCACAGGGTTTCTAAGGCTGCAAACTTTACAGAAGCAGGCTACCACATCTTTCTCCCATGGAGCAGCTGGTGGGTTTGAACTGGTGACCTCTCAGTTAGCAGCCAAGGCTTAACCACTGCACCATCAGGGCTCCTGATATGATAACTACAACTCCTGATGAACCAGTTGCCGTTGAGTTGATTCTGACTCATGGCAGCCCAATGTATGTCGCAATAGAACTGTTCTCCATAGAGTTTTCAGTGGCTGATATTCTGGAAGCAGATCACCAGGCCTTTCTTCTGAGGTGCCTCTAGGTGGATTCAAACCTCCAGCCTTTCAGTTAGCAGAGTTAGCCATTTGCACCATCCAGACGCTCCTCCTGGTAAATAATGATATTTTTAAGGAGGAGAGCCCTTTATGGAAGGCTCTTAGCAGAATATTCTTGGTGTGGTAGACAAAATCATGGTCCTCAAAAGATACCTGGATCCTAATCCCTAAAAAAAAATCCCTAGAGCCTGTAAATGTTACCTTATGAGGAAAAAAGGTCTTTGCAGATGTGATTAAGTTAAGGACCTTGAGAGGGAGAGATTCTCCTAGATGATCTGGGTGGGCACTACATGCAATCACAAGTGTCCTAAAAGAGGGAGGCACAGGGAGATTCAACATGGAGGCAGAACAGGAGGAGGCAATGTGACCATGGAGGCAGAGACTGGAGTGATGTGGCACAAGTCAAGGAATGTCGGCAGCCACCAGAAGCTGGAAGAGGCAAGGAATGGATTCTGCATCTAGAGGGAACACAGCCCTGAACTCACCTTGATTTAGGCTCAGTCATACTGGTTTTAGACTTGTGGCCTCCAGAAGAACAAATTTCTGTTATTTTAAGCCAACCAGTTTGTGGTAAGTTGTGACAGCAGCCACAGAAACCTGATTCACTTTGGGATTCCACACCCAGAAGCTATGGATTAATGAGCCATGGCTCCCTGGAAAATGTCACCAACCCTGTAACGATCTGGTTTAAAAAGGAGATATTTCACTATCTAAACACTCTCCACCCTGGGAGGTAACCCTTAAGCCTTCCTTGGAAATTTTATCTATCACGTGTCTACTGTGAGAAGGAAGAAGCTGGGGGACCACACTCTACCCCTGATTTACCTGTGCCTCCTGATTCTGTATCTTCAAAATTATTAGTGAAGCTTGATGCATAGATATCTCTAACTTTTGTTAGCGTGATTTGCGGGTTTGATTCTTTGAGTTGGCTCAGATGGGATACCTTTGGAGAGCTGAGTAGAATGATGTGTTCAGACTCGCATTTGGAAAGGATCACCTTGGCTGCTGTTTTGAAAATAAATTCTGTGGGGCAAGGTTGGAAGCAAGAAGACCATATTGGTGCTATTTAAGTAACCCAGGTGAGAGGTGATGATGACTTGGATCACTTGGTGGCAATGAGAAGTGGTCCAGAAGACTTCGGGAAGAGTGAGTTTCTGGGGGAGAGTAAAAGTTTAGTTTCAGACATGTTGGGTTATCTATTAGACATACCAGTGCACATACTGCACGGACAGGCCCATAGTCCAATGGAGATGTCCCATCAGGAGATGTAGATCTGGGAGTCAGCAGCATATTATTTAGAGTCATGAAATAGATGTTCTTTCCTAAGGAGTGAACACAGAGAGAAGAAAAAAGATTCAAGATCTGAACCCTGAAGCCTTCTAAAATGAAGAGATTGGTAAGATGAGAAGGAACCAGTAAAGGTGGCTTAGAAGAAGGAAAACCAAATGAGAGTAGAATTCTAGAAGCCCACTAGACAGTGTTTCCGGGAGGAGGGAAAGGTAGACCGCAGGGAACCCTGTTGCAAGGTGATGTGAGTTACACGGCTGAGAACTGAAACATTGGCTTGTACAACATGCGAGTCACTGGGGACTTTGGCAAGAGCTGTCTTGTTGGAGTGGTGAGAGTGAAAGCCTGATTTGGGTGAGTTCAAAAGAGAAGTGGAGGTAAGAAACTGGAGATGGAAAAGAAAATTCTTTTGCAGCATTTTACAATCAAGAGAAACAGAAAATGGTCCAAAGGTACCTGGTAGAGGGTGTGGGTATGACAGAAGGTCTTTTAATTGTTGTTTTGCTTTCCTAAGATGGAACTATTACAGCATGTTTTTATGCTGATCAAAGAGATCCAGTAGAGAGCAAAACTGATGATGCAGCAAAGTGAGGAGAGCTAATCTTAGAGTGATATTCTTGAGATGGAGAGGGGATGGAATTTAAGGCACAGTGGAAGGGCTGGTCTTACACAAGAACATAGATAATTTGCCCACAGTAAAGGAGGGAATACAGAATATATGGGCACAGTGGAAGGGCTGGTCTTACACAAGAACATAGATAATTTGCCCACAGTAAAGGAGGAATACAGAATATGTGGGCACAGTGAAAGTAGATGGGTAGATTTAGGGTGGGAGCAAGTGGAAATTTTCTTTTGTGTTTTTCTATTTTCTCAGTGAAATAGGAAGCAACCTGTCTAGTATTGCACTACTCCAAGTGTGGTCCACAGAACCCCAGCCTTGATATCAGGTGAGAACTTGTTAGAAATGCAGAATCTCAGATTTACTGCAGGCCTCCTGGGTCAGACTTCTCTCTGTAATAAGAACAAGTGATTCTTGTACACATTAAAGTTTGAGAAGCATTGCACCTCAAAGCCTGGTCCACAGGCCACTGCCAGTCTGCTCATTGCTTGTTACCAGTCTGCAACAAGATTTGTAGAGAAATAGAGCAATCATTTAGAAACTTTTATGAAAATCTGGCATTGTTGAGACATTCAATCATGGGATCCCTGGACTCATCTTGCTGAACAGAATTTAGAGCAGCTTGGGCATTGTCGAGCTCAAGAAGTGAACCACATGTGACACAAGCTCTGTCCCAGATACGGGCAGTAGGACCATGTTACAATATGTGGTATTTTAACTTCAGTTTGCCAGTTATAAGCTTATTAAATGTAGAACCCATGTTTTCCATTGATAGATGATTTAAATGTAACTATAACTTTTTTTTTTTATATATAACTTATAGGATGAATTGTTTGAACTGACGATTAATTGGTGTGAATTTGGAAAGGAACTCTTAGGGTAGAGTATCCACAACACCAGAAGCACTGAGGCATCTCACTCCCAGGACCCTTTTACCTCCTCTCCCACCCGACCCACTGCTCCTACACACCATGCTCAGCCAAATCCTCTTTCCCATTTCTTAGAGAAAAGAGAGGTGTCCTGTTTGGTATACAAATATGGTGGTATGGGATTTGAAAGGGAAGCTTATTCTTGGCATCAGGTGGTGGTGTGTGTGTTTGCACTGAAATGTGTCTAATATTGATTCATCACATGGGGGGTAATGCAGCAAGGGGTTATTCAAAAGTGCACACCATCCGTCAACCTATTACAATTTCTTCATTCCATGGAATTTGAATTCAGCCGACAGACAGCAAGGGCACCTTGCGGCAATGGCCAAGAGACTGTTTCTCCCCTTCCTAGTCTAGCTCATTCCCTCTGAGTTATTGGTGCATGTTCAGCCATTCTCATCACTCCCCAAAACAGAGACTGCTAAGTGTCACCAAAACCCATTTCCTTTTTCTCTTATAGTTGGATGAGATTTCTAAGCTTGGGAAGGACACGTTACTGAGTTCTGGGTGATACCCGGTTTCTCTCTACTGCAGGTGAACTTCATTTTTTCTTTCTGCTGTAAAATGGAGAGGGCTTCAAGGACCCAGAGGAAGGGGAAGGAGCCCAACAGAAGACCTGCATTGCATTGGTGTTGGTCAAGACATACATTTATACTCTGTTTAAGCCATGGAGAATTCTGGATTTTCTGTTATGGTAGCTAATACTACCTTATGTACGCATCTTCTTGAAAAGTTGTTTCCAATAGGATTTGTTGCAAGAGAAGAGCAAGATGCTCAGGTACTTTTGTTATAGAAATATTGCTCTGAAGACAATCTTCTGTTCCCTCTCAAAGAAGCAAATTGAAATCTCTTTCCTAGAACATATTTCTAAAAAGTTTTACATAAGACATATCCAGTAATAGATTTTAGCAGCTATTATATAGTAGGCTATTAAAATAAAGTGTGAGGATACTGGCCCAGTTCCTACATGGACATAAAAATAGTATTACAGTTTGTCATACTGTAAAAATATAGCATTCTTTAAAAAAATAAAGTTAACAAAAATACAGCCTTTTAAAAATCATATGATTTTATGTGTAGTGCCTATAGGTTTGCCATAATGAAATACTTCAGACTTTACAGGGAAATCACGTAATTATTAAATAACATGCTTAAGTGTGGAAAAAGCCTCCACTTTAAATTAGGTATTAGAAATTAGAGAGTAAAGGGACTGTCTTAGTCATCTAGTGCTGCTATAACAGAAATACCACAAGTGGATGGCTTTAACAAAGAGAAATTCATTCTCTCACTGTTTAGTAGGCTACAAGTCCAAATTCAGGGCATCTGCTCCAGGGGAGAGCTTTCTCTCTCTGTTTGCTCTGGAGGAAGGTCCTTGCCATCAGTCTTTCCTTGATTTGGGAGCACCTCAGCACAGGAACTTCAGGTCCAAAGGATGCACTCTCCTTCTGGCACTACTTTCTTGCTGGTATGAGGTTCCCAACTCTCTGGTTGCTTCCTTTTCCTTTCATCTCTTGTAAGATAAAAGGTGGTACAGACGACACCCCAGGGAAACTCCTTTTACATCAGATCAGGGATGTGACCTAAACAAGAGTGTTACATCCCACCCTAATCCTTTTTTAACCACAAGCAGAGGTTAGGATTTATAACACACAGGAAAATCACAAAACGGAGGACAACCACACATGGCCTAACCAAGTTGACACATATTTTTGGGGGACACAATTCAATCCATTACAGGGATGTTTTGTTTCTTCCTCCTTATTTTGGCCCATTCAGATACTCAAAGTGGCCCTCCATAATTTTCAACCGAGGCTCTTTTCACCCAGGAAAAGTGTCCTCAGTAGCTGAATGTCTCGTGCATCTAGGCATCCTCTGTAGCTAAACCATGTCACATTGTCAGTCTTCGTATCAACCAGAGGGTGTGCTCCACAGAATCTAGACAGGATACTCTGGAAAAGAAGAGACATGTTCCTATACTTACTACTCTTCAGAGGAGACCTGGTCTTAGGTCAACATTCTGAAGCAACGTCCTTAGATTAGGATATTTGTGAGTACTGATAGACTGGTGCCAACATTCCATGGCCTGTGAAGGTGAGAATTTTTGGTTTTCTTGAAACTTATTGGAGTTGGAGGAAAAGGGAGGGGGTGCAGGGACTAGAAGAATGTCTCCCTCTTTTCTCCTGTTTCCTCTTTCCCATCCACTCTTCTTCGTACCCAATTTTGGACACTCCTCTTCTATAGGAAAATAAGAAGAGGGAGAGAGAAGAAGAGGAGATAAGAAGTAAGGACAGGAAATAAGGCTTAAAATGCTCTGGAGTGATGGTGCCTCTCCTGAGGCAGAGTGCAGGTGCCTCTCCTGAGGCAGAGTGCAGGATCCGCCATGATGCTCTCCCACATTTCAGGCACTTGGAATGCAGATCTGAAAAAATAAATGAGACCAAGTTTTTTCTCTGTCTCATGGCTCTAAAGGGCAAATGGTGCTGTCCACAGGACCTGCCACAGAGCTGAGACTAAGGAGCCTTAATGTGAGTTTGTGAAAATGACATTCAAACCTGAATCAATCTCTGAGGTGGACTACATACTTTTAGTAAAAAAACTAGAGGCTAGAGTGAAATGAGAGTCTCTAGGTGATGCATTCAGTTAAGTGCTGGCTACTACCAGAAAGACTGGCAGTTTGAACCCACCCAGGGGTGCCTCGGACAAAAGACCCAGCAGTCTGTTTCTGAAAAATCACAGCCACGAAAACCCTATGGAGCAGTTCTACTCTGAAACACAGGCATCGCCATTAATTCAAATTGACCCTATGGCAGTTGGTTTGGTTTTGGTTTTTTAAAAGTGAAGTGACTAGCAATTACTTGTAAATAAGTTATCTGCTAGAAAAGAAATTAATCAAACTGACCACAGAATGTGTGATTGTCCATTTGTAGAGGACATGAATAAATGGGGGAGATTTAAGAAAAACCAGTCATGGTGACTAGGATGTGGTCTCCAGAAGCATAGTTGTACCACACAAGTGAAGCACAAATGACTCCATGAGCTTTCAGAAGCACAGGCCGAAGCTGTGACAAAATGAAATCTAAAACAAATCCAGTAGTCAATAAGGCCCAGGCACTCTGCTAATTCTCCAAATAACCCTGGGATGTGCCTCTTAAGAAGCGTTTGTTTCAAATGAGGAAATGGAGACTTAGAGATATTACTTAATATGCCCAAGATCATACAGCTAATGAGTGACAGAACCAATATCCAAAACTACATTTTCCTAGTTCCATAGTACTAGAAAATCTCTCACAGCAAAAAACACTTTTTTATTCATTTCCTCAGTGTTATTTATTCAGCACTAGGCAGACAAGAGAAGACAGTTGCAGCTCTCGAACACCACACTGTCTGCTGGAGATCCACCAGCAAAGCACTCGTAACATTATCGTGGGCTGTGTGCCAAAGGCTTGATTGGGGCATGCAAGGAACATGTGAAGGAGCACCGGACTCAGCCTGGGGGAATGTGGAACGGGTCAGGAAAGAGGAGATGGTGCTTGAGACGAGTTATAAAGGCAAGTAGAGTCAGGGAGAGTCCCTGGGTGGTGCAGATGGTTAAGCACTTGGCTGCTAAGCAAAAGGTTGGAGGTTTGAGTTCATCCAGGGGCATCTCTGAAGAAAGTCCTGGCGACCTGCTTCCAATAGATCGCACCCATTGAACACCTATGGAACACAGCTCTACTCTGATACACATGGGGCCACCATCAATCAGAATTGACTCAAAGACAATTGGTTTACTGAGGCCAAGCCAGCAGAACCAGGAAACTCTGCAAACACCACGTGCTACCATGGAAATCGCCTGAGCACTCCCATGAGGTTCGCCCAGAAGATGACTCCTGGTCTTTAACAAGGGCTGTTGAGTAGCACTGCCTGGGGATTTCCACACCTTCACTCATCAGGAATACGCAGCCCTCTCCTGGACTCTCCTGTGCGCATGCGGGCGGGTTAGCCAAAATCACATCATGGCTTAAAGGGCAGCTTTGTTTATGCACTATTCATACGCAGAGAAATCTCCCTTAAATTTGCATATTAGAGAATGATCTTGAGAACAATGAGTTAAGAAAGCCACCTCACTCATTCATTCATTTGCTTGCTTACTTTTCATTCATTCATTCACTCATTTAGTCACCAACTGCTTATCACATGCCTACTATCAGCTACCTGTTGTGCTGAGTTCTGGGGACACAGTGATCTACAAGACTGGCATTGCCTCTGTAGTACCTAGGTTCACCCATTCCCATTGAGAGTGAGGCCAGAGCCTCCCTCTGGCATGCTGCTCTGTGAGTGGCTGAACCTCCTGAATTCATTCCCGGATGAGGGGAAGCAAAGGAACTGATTTAATGAAATAGTTACCGGTTTCTCCGAAGACACTTAATCTGGATGTATAATTTATCCAGAAAGTTATTTTCATGTAAAAGTACTAAGAGCCAGACACTGATGCTCAAGATTTAGGTACTAGAATTATGGAGCTTCTCACTGTGCTTTATATCTTAGTTTTTAAAAATTCCAGATAAAGATTATGTTTTTGAAGCATAATCTGGTATGTGTGAGTGCCGCTCTGTACGTATAAACACACAGTATAGCTACTGAGAGGCATCAGGCAGGAAAGTGGAAATAGTCACGAAAATAAAAATGATATTTCAAACCCATTGCCTATTTTGCATTCTCATTTTTTTATTTAAGATTTTTTGAATTGTTGATTATTACAAAAGAATACAAAGAATGGCCTAGACATCATTTGTATATTTATATAAAGACAAGCAGAGCTGCGTTGAAAACTAGTGGCTGAAAAAAATGACCTCAGATTTGGCTCCTTCATCCCCACATCAGTTTGCTTCACATTCTCTTCTGATTGTCCTCGTTTCGTTTTTCCAAGGTCTCACGTTTCATTTCTCACATCTCAGTCACTCTACCATTTTGAGATGTTAAAATTTTTACCAGATTGAAGTCTCACCTTAGTGTTTACAGATAGGAATACGATTCAAGATTTTCCAGGATCCCAATGGAATGGGTAGATGTTCAACATAGGCCTTTCAAAAACTCATAGAAAACAAAGGAAAAAGACGTGTAGGTTATCGGTTATAGTAACAGTAAGTGCTAGCAGCACAACTGTCCTCCGCAAAGCCACTGTAGAAGTTCTGATGCGTTTAAACAGCAGGGTCCTCCCTGTGCTAGATTCCTTAGAGGGGGCCTCCCCGTGGAAAAGGGAAAACAGCGCAACATTCACCGAGGCCTTTACCTTCAACGTTATGATTCTTGGAGGAAAAAGAAAAAATTGGGGGTGGCGTGAGGGCAGAAAGTAGAGAATTTTCATTCTTTCAATTGTGTATTATACTAGTATCTATTGCTGCGTGACAAATTACTCCAAATTTTAGTGGTTTCAAATTACGCAGATTATAATCTCAAGGTGTTTCTGAAACAGGGATCTGGGCACATTTTGGCTGTGTCCTTTGCTTCGGGTTCCCTCACAAGGCTGCAGTGAAGGCGTCAGCCCAAGGCCTCTCCCAGGCTTGACTGGAGATGAATCTACTCACTCCTGTGGTTGTTAAAGAGAAAAAAGTTGTTGGAAGGGTTTAATTCCTCATCACCCATGGACTGATGACCTCAGTTCCATGTTGGCTGTTGACCAAAGGGCTGCCCTCAGTTCCTTGCCACAAGAGCCTTTTCAACATGGCAGCTTGCTTTAGTTAAAATGTGCAAGCCAAAAAGGCAATAGAGAGGCTGTTAGTGAGATGAAAATCACAATACTTTGTAACCTAATGATAGGAGTGACATCCCATTAATTTTTCCATTTTTTCTCCATTAGAAGTCACTAGATACAGCCCCAACTCAAGGTTAAGGATTTACACAAGGTCAAGAATACTAGGAGTTGAGGAACATAGGTGCCATCTTAGAAGTCTGTCTACCACATGTATAAAGAAAGACTAAATATTTTACATCGTACTGTTCCAAATTCACATAAAAGAAATTAGCCCTCATTGACTGAGAGAGCTCAGTAGCACTTGTTGGAACTGTTGTTAGGTGCCCTCAAGTCCATTTTAATTTATAGCAACCCCAAGCAACAGAGTAGGGTTTCCTAGGCTGTAAGCTTTAAGGGAACAGATCACCA
Organism: Elephas maximus indicus; assembly: GCF_024166365.1. Classification (NCBI taxonomy): domain Eukaryota; kingdom Metazoa; phylum Chordata; class Mammalia; order Proboscidea; family Elephantidae; genus Elephas; species Elephas maximus. The sequence goes on along the minus strand of NC_064842.1, from coordinate 22,110,843 downwards.
GGTCTTTCTCCTGTAGAGCTGATGGGTGGGTTTGAACCACCAACCACTTAACCATCGAGCCACCAGGTCTCCTCAGAAGTACTTAGAGTGTGGTAAAATAAAAGTATTAACAGGATACTCAAGAATTATCTTATGTTTGTTATTTTTAGAAAAATATTTCAGAGACAGATGGCATTAGAATAAATTGGTAATGTGCAAAGACAACAATAGACCAGGTAGATTTGGATAACTAAAAAGAGCATGTTTGGGAGACAGAAAAACCTGAGTTCACATTCCAGTGCTGCCACAGTATGTCACGTGGCACCAACACCCCAGAAACGTCCCTCGTGTTCTCTCAGACCAGTACCTACCCCTCCCTACAGGAAACCACCATCCTGATAATAGCTTATTTTTTGCCCATTTTTGAACTTCAGATCAATGGAATCATACTATAAGTATTTTTGTTTTGTGTATCTGGATTTTGACTGGGATTGCATAAAATTCTGTAGATCATTTTGAGGATAATTAATATCTTTATCATATTAAGTTTCCAATCCCTAAAAATGTCACATGCCTACATTCGTTTAGGCTTTATTTTCTCAAAATGATTTGTCGTTTTTAATGTAGAGCTCTTACACAGATTTAATTATAAGATTTATTCTTAGCCATATGATTTTTGGGTGCTCTTGCAGATAGTATGATTTTAAATTACAATTTGTTTGTTGGGGGCATATAGAAATAAAGTATTTTTGTTTATTGATCTTGTCTCTAGAGAGCTTATCTATAGATCCTTAGGGTGTTTTACAGCTTAAATTACATCATCTGTAATTAATAATAGTTTTATTTCTTCCATTGAAATTCTCATGCCATGTATGTATGTATGTATGTGTATATATATATGTATGTATTTAGTTTTGCCTTATTATACTGGTTAAGATCTCTAGTACCTTGTTGATTCTAGCTGGTAAGAGTTGGCATTCTTATTGTATTCCTAATTTCAGAAGGAAAGTTCATATCACTTATGATGTTTATTTCGCTCTTTTGTTAGACACATTTTATCCGGTTAAAAAATTTCCTTTTATACCTAATTTGCTGGGAGTTTGTCTCCTACAAATACATATTGATTTACATCACATGCTTTTCCTGCATTTGGCTTTTCTTCTTTAGTTTGTTAACGCGATAATTATATCGATTCATTTTCTAATGTTTAACCAATTTTGCGTGCCTAGAACAAACCCAAATCGGTCAAGTTGCATTATTTTTATTCTATATCATTGGGTTCACTTTACTAATGTTTTGCTTAGGATTTTCACAACTGTGCTTATGAAAGAGGTGACCTGTACTTTTTGTTTATTTTGTAAGGTTTTTTTTGTGAGGCCTGCATGCTGGCCTCAAAAAATGAGTGGAGAAATACTGCTTATTTTTTGTATACCTGGAAGAATTTTGTTTACTTGGTATTATTTCTTCTTTTAACTTTGGAAGAATTTATCATAAAGCTGTCTGAGCGTTGGGTTTTCTTCATGGGCCTGGGTTTTCTTTTTGTATCATTTTTTTAAGAAAAGTTATATAATTATTCAAGTTATTTATGTTATTAACTTTGATAGTTTTTTTCAATAGAAATGTGTCTTTTTCATTTGAATTTAAAAATATTTATGAACATAATGTTGAAAATATTATTTTTGTCTTTCTAACATTCTTAGAATTATTTTTCCTCCTAATGGTTATTTGTGAATTCTCTCTTTTTTTTCTGGAATGAACTTACCAAGGGTTTATTAATTTTGTTGTTGTTAGGTGCTATCGAGTTGGCTCTGACTCATATCAACCCTACATAGAACGGAACACTGCGTAGTTCTGTGCCATCCTCACAATCATTGCTATGTTTGAGCCCGTTGTTGCAGCCGCTGCGTCAATGCATCTCATTGAGGGTCTTCCTCTTTTTCGATGACCCTCTACCGAGCATGATGTCCTTCTTCAGGGACTGGTCCCTCCTGATAACATGTCCATAGTATGTGGGATGAAGTCTCACCATCCTTGCTTTTTAGGAGCATTCTGGCTGTAATTCTTCCAAGCAGATTTGTTTGTTCTTCTGGCAGGCCATGGCATACTCAATATTCTTTGCCAACACCATAATTCAAAGGCAGCAATTCTTCAGTCTTCCTTATTAATTTTGTTATTTTTTCTAAATTTTCAACTTTTGTTTTCATTTACTTTCTTTTATGTGCTACTTACAAAATCATTATTTTCCTTGCCATGTTCTTTGGGTTTAATTTGCTGATCTTTTTTTTTTTAGTGTTTTGAGGACAATGTTTTGATCATGTTTTTCAGGCTTTCTACTTTTCAAATATACACATTTTAACCTATGTTTTTCCCCTCTAAATATTAGCTATATTCCACAAGTTTTGATATGTCATATTTTCATTATCTGGCAGTTGAAAATATTTTCTGATTTTTATTATGAATTCTTTTTGGACCTGTGAGCTATTTGTAAAGAAAATGCTTAATTTTCAAACATTTGGTAATTTTCATTTATTGTTTTGTATTTGATTTCTAGCTTAATTCTAATGTAGCCAGAGAATACATTTGAATAATTTGAACTCTGAAAATTGTTGTTTTATGGCCTAGCATATGGTCAAGTTTTTACATGTTTCATGTGCACTTGAAAACAATGTGTATTCTCTAGTTTTTGATTACAATGTTAATACATGTCATCAGGCCAACTCTGTTTAAATCATGTTTCAGATTTTCCATATCTTTACCAATAATTTGTCTAGTTCTATCAATTGCTGGTATTATTAAAGCTTCCTCAATGACTGCAGATTTGTCTAGTTATCCTTTTTGTTCTGTCATTTTTGGTTTTATGTATTTTGAGGTTTACCAAAAAACAAATTGGTTGCTGTTGAGTCTATTTCAACTCATAGTGACTCTATAGGATAGAGGAGAATTTCACTATAGGGTTTCCAAAGAGTGGCTGGTAGATTCAAATTGCTAACCTTTTGGTTAGCAGCTAAGCTCTTAACCACTGTGCCATCAGTGCTCCATTTTGAGTATTAAACCCATTGCTGTTAAGTCCATTCCAACTCATAGCGATCCTATAGGACAGAGTAGAACTGCCCCACAGGGTGTCCAACAACCAGCTGGTGAACTTGAACTGTCAACCCTTTGGTTAGTAGCACCACCAGGGTTCCTTTTGAGTATTAGGTACACTTAAAATTAGAACTTTTATGAATGTTTTGTGAATTTTACAGAATATTTGGCTTAATCTATCATCTTACTATTTGTTTTCTGTTTGTCTGTCCTATTCTATGCTCATTTGTCTCTCTTTTTTTTTTTTGAATTAAAAAAAAAAAATCTTTCCGGCCCCCTTTTATTAGCTTATTAGCTAAATATCTTGTGTTATTCATTTAGTAACCACCCTAGAGATTACAATATGCATCCTTGTAAACTATAAGATAAATTGAATACGGTGAAACCTGTGAGAGCTGAAACTCGACACGTCTGCTTTATTTTTCCCGATCAGGCAAGTTTTCTGCCTTTGACAGGATACAGTCTTACCGCTTTTCTATTGCTCATTTTAGTGGAAAATATTTGAATTTTCCTTCTCTGACAAGTTTCAGCCTTACACAGGTTCTGGCTTTCCCAGGTTTTACTGCTTGCTAAAATCCAAGATGGATGCTTTGTTCTGTCCTGGACAGTATGAGGCTCTTAGAACAATTTAACTTCATATGTTTTAAGTCTCTTTCTCTCTCTCTGTGTCAATATTCATATTTTTATTTTGCCATACTCTAAGTACTACAGAGTTCTCTTAATTAACCAGTGAGGGCTAATTTATTTTATGTGAATTTGAAGCAGTACAATGTAAAATATTTATAAAATCTTACTTTATATGTGTGATAGGCAGATTTCCCTCTCTCTCTCTATATATAAATAGAAAGAGAGAGAATGAGAGAGCAAGAGAGAGAACAAACAAGAGAGAGAGAAGGATGGTTTTAAGCCACTTAGATTTTGAGATTGTTTGTTACTGTGTGTATTAGTCGCAGTTCCACCAGAGAAAGAGAACCAGTGGAACTGACTGACTGACTGACTGTGGGGGCTGCCTAAGTGCGTCTGAAATTCATAGGGCAGTCCATCAGGCGGGTTGGGAACTCTTGGGCAGGACCTGATGCTGTGTCCACAGGAGGAATTCCTTCAGAGAAGCCTCAGTTTTACCCTTAAAGCCTTTCAATGGGTTGAATCAAATTAAGGTAATTTTACTTACTTAAAGAAAACTGATGACAAACTTTAATCACATCCACAAAACACCTTCTCAGTGATACCTAGATTAGTATTTAATTAACTGGGGATGATAGACCTGCCAAATTGACACATAAAAGTGACCATAATACGTGGCATAATTTAGACTACCTTTTTTTAGTAGCAATTTAGCAATATTTGACTGTCAGCAGACTTTTAGGTCCATTAAATATTCTATCTCATGCATCCTTTTTATTAAAATAATTACAAGCTGTCTAAGTGACAAGCTCTGAAATACAAAATTCTGTCTTCAACCCGCAGAATTAAATGCTAGTTTTTATGACATTTTTTTACTTTTGAACGAGCCTCCACAATGGACTACATGTAAAATAGAACATATAGCTATGGACCTGCTTCTGATGTTATTAATAAAAAATTTTTTATTAATAACATCAGAAGCAGGTCCATAGCTACATGTTATTAATACCTACCCAAAATTATCACTACCCTGTCAGTTTGTTGTACTGTGGTGGCTTGAGTGTTGCTATGATGCTAGAAGCTATGCCACTGGAGCTTCAAATACCAGCAGGGTCATCTATGGTGGACAGGTTTCAGTGGAGCTCCTGGGGTAAGACAGACCAGGAAGAAAGGTCTGATGATATACCTCTGAAAATGAGCCAAGGAAAACCCTGTGAATCATAGAATATTGTTCGAGACTTTGATTCACTTTGGACATGTTATCAGGAGGTACCAATTGCTTGAAAAGAAAATCATGTTTGGTAAGGTGGAGGACCAATGAAGGTGAGAGAAACCCTCAATGACATAAATTGACACAATGGACACAACAATAAACTCAAACATGCCAATGATCGTGAAGCTGGCTCAGGACTGGGCAACATTTTATTCTGCTGAACATGAGGTCACCATGAGCCAGAGCTGAAGTGACAGCATCTAACAACTGGATGGCCACTCTAACTCTGCTTTGATCCCATACCCAATTCTTCCAATCACTCAAATGGTACCTTAAAAGCCATCTTCCATGTTGGACTTCTTAGTAGTTTCACTTCCATATTCTACAAATTCCAGTAAACTATCCACTTATCCCAAATACTTAGCATATCATTAGCAACTTCTGCATTTATTAAGTCAATCATTTGATTGATAGATAGCTGCCACTAAGACACCTTATGTACAACAGAATGAAATGTCATCCTCATGACTGCTGACATGTTTGAGTCATTCACATAACATGACGTCCTCCTGCAGCAATTGATCCCTCCTGATGATCTGTCCAAAGCAAGAGAGTTGGACAATGTTCTATTGGGATCCATAAAGTTTTCATTGGCTTATTTTTGGAAGTAGGTCACCAGGCCTTTCTTCCTAGTCTCTCTTAGTTCAAAAGCTCTGCTGAAACCTGTCCACCATAAGTGACCCTGCTGGTATTTGAAATACAAGTGGCACAGCTTCCAGCATCACATAGCAAGACACAAGCTCCTGCAGTACAACAAACTGACAGATGGGTGTCGGAAGTCAATCTTTAGAGTATATATTTTAAAACATTACCTAAGTTTGTAACATCTGCTTCTGCTTAACTCAATGTGTATTCTGTGCCTTATTTTCCTCATTTAAAAAAATAAAAAAGATATGTTTGGACTTAAAGAGTTCTAATTTCTCTTCTTGCTCTAATGATCTGTATCTCAGGTGCAGTGACCCGGGGTCCAAAGGATGTGCCCTGCTTCTGGTGCTGCTTTCTTGGTGGTATGAGGTCCCCAGCTGTCTGCTTGCTTCCCTTTCCTTTTTATCTCTTGAGAGATAAAAGGTGGTGCAGGCCACACCCTAGGTAAACTCCCTTTACATTGGATCACAGATCTGACCTAGGTTATGGTGGTGTCACAATGCCACCCTAATCCTTTTAAAGCAAAATTACAGTCACAAAATGGGAGAAAACCACAGAATACTGGAAGTCGTGGCCTCACAAAGTTGATACACACATTTCTGGGGGGACATAATTCAGTCCATGACATTGTCTTAACTGTAGAAGTAGTTGCCATTACTGCTCTAAAGTGGCACCATTACGGTGACTGTGATGGTTAAGATTGTGTGTCAACTTGGCCATGATTCTCAGTGTTTCAGCATCTGTTTAATGTTGTGACCACTTCCTTTTTGAAATTTGATACATGATCACTCCCATGATGGGATCTGCTGTGAGTAGCCAATCAGCTGAAGGGGATTTTTCTTGGGTGTGTGGCCTGCACTCAGTGTGGGTGGATGTTCAGGCAAGGTGTGTGGGCTTTTGCTCATTCTGGATCCTGCAGGTAGCTCCTGTTCATCTGACTTCCGGTTCTTAGGACTTGAGCTAGCAGCTTACCTGTGGTCTTGCCTGCCGATCTTGGGATTCGTCAATCTTCACAGCGTCTGAGCAACAGCCCTGCTTTCCAGCCTGCTGATCTTGGGTTTGCCTGCCCCTGAGGCTACATGAATCAGGAGACGCCTCTTTTCTGACCCACAGACTTGGGACATTACAGCCTCTACAACTACATGAGCCATTTCCTTGATCTAAATCTCCCTCTTTATATATATATTATAGGTTTTACTGGTTTTGCTGCTCTAGAGAACGCAACCAAAGACAATGGTTTAGCTCGTGTGTGTGTCTATTCTGGCTGCTCTTAGTCTTACTGATTAACTTTCTATTATCTCATATTTGAACTCCTTGAATGCAGGGCAGTAATTGACTTGGCTAGATCATCAAACAAGAATACCACTGCTGGGTACATGTTCTTTACTTAGGCCACCTGCTGGTCTATGCATGAGTTTCTTTGAGTCAGGTACTGATGCTGGTGCAATCAGTTGGAGCAATCACTCCGAAAATCTGTTGTACGCCTACACTAAAAAACTAAGGACCCTCTAAATTAGAAACCAGATTCATCTGTGTTTGTGTCTTACAAGGACCCCACTCAGAATTTCTCAAATATTCCTCAGAATTTTAAGCCCATGGGAGACTGTTGAGTCCATAAATAAATAATTTTTCACTATTTCCGAGGCCAAGAAGATGGGTTTGAGAGCCAGATATCCATTTTACAAAAGAATAACTTTTTCCCCTTCCTAATTTTTTCTCGCATATTTAATTTCATAAATAATCTTAACCTTTCTATACTTTAATACGTCATGGTCTGTCATCAAACTGTTCACCCATTAACAAAATCAACATGAAATTTTAGGATTCAGAAACTGTTGATAAAATCAAATTATTAGAGATTCAAAAATTTTGCTCCATTACATCTTCATTAAACTCTCAAATGACAACTTTTTAAAAAAATGTACCCCTTCATATTCTTCTCTTTATAAAAAGGGCATCCACCTTAGGCTCATACCATGGACATTCTTTCAGAGATAAGATTTTGTCTCAAATCTAAATAACGTTAGCAAAAAAAAAAAGGAAAAAATTCTGCGGGGCTCTTGTGAGAGGCATTGTGCCCAGCACTCCAAATATGTTTTTGCTTGAATAGGGCTTCAGCTCTGAGTAGCCCAATGGGAAGGGAATTTGTGCATTTGGAGGAGTTGGTGATGATGGCTTTCAAGGTATCCTTTAAAACTGAGATTCAATACGGGTTTGTTGAACAAACACCAGGCGTATTTTATTATGGATTTAGGCATGTAAATAATAGGATTTAATGGGTAAGTAGAGGGTCAGTGAAAGAGAGGAAGACCTTCAACGAGGTAGATTGACACAGTGGCTGCAACAATGCGCTCAAGCATAGCAACAATTGTGAGGATGGCACAGAATCAGGCAGTGTTTTGTTCTGTTGTACACAGGGTTGGTATGAGTTGAAACTGACTTGACAGCACCTAACAAAAACAACATGGGAGGCAGCCAAACTTTTAGTTCCATGAATGAGTTTTCTGTCACTTGGCCAGAGTGTAGAGCGTGGTCTCTACAACTGTTTCTTTACTGGAAAAAAAAAAAAAAAAAAAAAAAACCATTTATTTACTCAAAACAAATATATGTTAGAGACAACTTTTTTTTTCCCCATAAAGGTAGAGATAGTGTTACAAAAATGCCTCCTTTGGGTAATACACAAAACAGTGGGACCATAGCCCATATGGGCCAGCTCCATTTCCCTTATTCACCCCTTCATAGTACAGCTTGGTTACTGATGAGAGGCTGGTTTGTTTCTGATATCAAGCTAAGGAGAAAAAGAAACATCTCATCTCACAGTATGACAATGCCATATAATATTTACTTCTGAAAAAATTGAGCATTTGGTTATAGGAAAGGTTTGAGAATTTTAATAATTTCCCAAATTCAGCCCTTTACCACATCAATTTATTTGGGGATCTTAGAATTAATAATATAGATAGGTCCAGGTACAACTTTATCCTATTTACATAAAGAGGCATTAGAAATTCAAGATCTCCTTTATGACAGAATTAGAAGTTTAGTAATTTAACATAGCAGAAGAAAATGTATAATAATAGCCTATTAAATCTCACATTTCTTTTCATCAAATTGCCTAAAGAAGTATAAGCGATCAGTGACCCTGTATAACTCTCTAAATGCAAGACTGCTAATGAATCAAAAATAAGAGAATTCAGTTTATACAGTCTTACGAAGCTTCTAAAGACTACCTATCCAGTCACCATAAAAAGTTTTTTCTTCATAATTCAGCTATACATGGGAATTCTCTCAAATGGGAATGCTAGCTGTGCCCTGGAGTTGACTCCAGGGATATTATAAGTCCTCTATCAATTTAAATTGAATAAGATAAAAATGTTAAACCACTACTGGGTTACCAACATATAAAAAGAGGGGAAGATGCTAATTCATAGCAAATGGGGAAAATGCTGGATATGAGCGAATTTATCCAGTCTACTTTTTTTTTTTTTTTACCTTAGGCCAAATGGAAGTGATTTTAATTTTGTCCTTCAAATAAAGCTCACTGGAAATAAGATGAGAAAACAAAAGAAAGAACCAAACATTTGTCCACAATACAAGAAGGGGCTGTCAGCAAAGCGTCTTTCATTACAGATGATCCCCGTTCTAGTGAGAGTAAAGGCAGCTTTTTACATTCCTTAAACAGTAGAAATAATGGAATAAATTTTGGACAGAAAAACTCACACCAGCTACCATACATATGAGAAAAAGGCAGATTCTGGGATCAAATTCCTGAGACAGATGGACCTTGTGACTGATCTTAGCAAGATATTTTTAGAATCTTTTTATTACCGCCCCCCCACCCTGGAATTCAGTTCAATGAAAGTTTCTAAAACAAACAAGAAACTCAGCATGCATCAGTCACTTGAGAATAGCCACAGGCTGACGGGAAATGAGTTATTTTGTTCAGTCCCAGGTTCAGCGAGGCACTTTTAACAACCAGGTAACCGCGTTAACAAAACATATTTCTCAAAGGGCAAGATCAACCAAAAACCGGATCAGACCCATCTGACTAAGAACTAAATCGGAAGTGAGACAAACACAGCACAGACACAGTGCTCATGGGACAAGCTTGCAGTGCCACACAGCTGCAAAGCTTTTTCACAGCTCTCTGCTCCTTTTACAGAGTCACCTTTGACATTTTTTAAGACACTGAGTTTCACTCCATGTGCCACCGGACCTTTGAAGTCCATGAAGCATCTATTTCCCAGGTCCTGAAAGACAGTGGGGACATTTTCAGGGTGCCTTGTTTCTATCATTTTCAGATACCCAAACCACTCTAAATATAAACCTCAAAACGTTCCACTTCCTCCACGGCAGTTTGATAAGCTGTGAGCCAATTTATTTCATATGCAGTGGCTGGGGACAATACAGTGGAGGGATTGATATCTAACAGTGTGTTTCAGTGATTGGATTGAGGGGTGATAAAGGTTATGGGACTTGGGAAGCAACAGGCTGCATAAAAATTGTTAGTGCACGTACGCAAGTTTTCTACTGAAGATCCACCGTAAGGTCATGTTGGACTCCATAGTAAGCAGAAGTAGCCTCATAGAGTGAATTACTGCTTAAAATCATTGCTTGAGAATAAATAAGGCACTAGATTAACATTAAAAATCAAACCAAACTTGTTGCCATCGAGTTGATTCCGACTCACAGCAACTCTGCAGGACAGAGTAGAACTACCCCGTAGGATTTCCAAGGAGCGCCTGGTGGATTTGAACTGCCGTCCTTTTGGTCACCAGCTGTAGCTCTTAACCACTACGCCACCAGGGTTTCTAGATTAACATTAGTGGCACAGAAATCCAGAGTATACTCAGTTGAAGTGTTTTTGTTTTCCCCTTGGGTAATAATAATTCCTGGGACATTTATGGGGTAGGGGGCTAGTAGCCACCCTCCTCCTCATAATTTTCTGTCATAAACATATGCACATAGTTGCATATTACAGTGTTTTTGTTTTGCTTCTTTTGCTCTTGGGAAATAATTCCTGAGATGTTTATAGGGGAAAATTTTGGAAGTTAGCACTCTATTTAGCATAGACATAAATTCTAAGAGAGGAAGACCCTCTCTAGAGGGGTAGACAAAGCATCTAGATTAAAAACAAAATTCTGCAGGATGAAATGCCGGACATGAGCCCATTATGACACTCTCTGCACAGGGGCCATTTTCCTGGCACCCACAGAAGGCCAGTGTTGCCTCATGGCGTCAGTGACTTTGTTGCTGCTGTCTAGCCCACCCTGATGAGGTGGCCTGCCGGGCTGAGTACAGCTTTGCTGCTGCTAACGAATGGCAGGAAATTCTGGGACACAGTTCCTGGTGCTACCATTTTGCTGGGGCTTGGAAGAAAATAGCAACGATGGCCATTTCATAAAGGAAAAAATTCTCTTCTATCCCATGAAAGGAAATCCTGGAGGCATAGTGGTTAAGAGCTACGGCTGCTAATCAAAAAGTCAGTAGTTTGAATCCACCAGGTACTCCCAGGAAACTCTGTGGGGGCAGTTCTACTCTGTCGTACAGGGTTGCTATGAGTCAGAATTGACACGATGGCAGTCGATTTAGTTTTTTTTTTTTTTTTTATCCCATGTAAAAGTTAATGGTAGTGAAGGGGCATAATTACACCAAGCCTACCGTAGTTCCATGGCTGTGCACAAATACTCCAGGAGAGAACTTGAGAACTAACAAGGAATCAACCATCTCTTCTCCCTTCAGATGTCCTTCTCATACTCATCCAAGATTGCCTTTCTTGTCAAAGACTGAACTTGTCATGTTTGTTTGTCTTCACTCCTGATCTTTGCTTTCTTTCTTTTTTCTAATCATCACCCAAACCACCTTTATTTCACTGGAGGATTGGCAGGATAACTCTTTATTCTGGCAAGAATAGGGTATGTGTTAAGTATTTATAGTCTTCTGAGCTGGCCATTATAGATGAAGAGTGTTAGTGAGAATCCGCCAACCATTCATAAAAAATGTGTTGCTCTAAATAATCCTGCTCTGTTCTAGCTCTCTTTGCTGGTTGGTGAGATAGCTAGTGACGCAGTGTTTCGAAACAATAAGGTAGGAAGTTATCTGATCCCTAGATCACCAACAATTGCTGTACTACGCCACATGAGCCCACTGGATAAGATTCATGGCTTCCTTCAACACTCTTTTAGGCATATTAGAAATCAAGCCTCTAGGGGAAAAAAAAATTAGATTGCTTTTCCTTGCTCTGAAAACTCACGTGTATGCTGGTCCTACAGAACAATGCCTAGCACAATGTCTTGTTATGGATTGATGTTATTTATGCCAAAGTGATCCAACAAAATACTCCACCATGATGATGGTCCAGATCTCCGCCTAGTTTTTGTGTTGCTGTGTTGGTTTCATCCACATCTGCAACTGGAAACTGTGGGTGTGTTTTCCCTTCTCGATTCTCAGGAAGGACCCAGTGTTGATTCCATCAGGACACCACAAAGATTGTTTCAAGAAAAAGATTATACATCGTAATGCTTAGCATTTATATAGGCTCTTTTGATTTCAAAACAAGTTATAAACATGTCCTACCATCACAGCATCCCTGCGAGGTAGGTGAGTATGACTGCTTCTACATTACTAATAGAAACCGAGGCCAAGGCGGGAAGGACTCTGTTCCGGGCCACGGAGGGCGTCAGGAGCAATGTCAGGACCTGGCACCCTGACCATCTGCACTGGCCCTGAAGAGGCCATGTCTCTCTCTCACATGCCAACAGTCTCCATGAATATAGAAGTATATATTGTATAGATAGAAAACAATACGCAACATTATAGAACAATCATTCAATCAGTATTTTTGTTTCTTAATAAAATATGTTAAGCACAGTATTTAAATTGCATTTCTCTGAAAAGCATTTGGTATATTAAATAGCAGAAGGTATATTAAATAACTCTATAAATATTTGCTGGCATCCTCTTAACAGCATAATGATTCTAAAGAAATTAAAATCCACTGATGCGTAAATATCTTTCCTTTATGATATCAACTAAAAAAAAAAGTGAGAAACTTGATGCTGGTAATGCAGACTTAATAGCTTGCTGGATATTAGCAGTCGGCTACATAATCTTTTTCTGAGTTTGAGAGAAAAGAAAATGCTAGACATATTGCTGGCTGTGGTGAAGATACCAGTTTGGTAGGAAAAAGGAAGCAGTTGAAAGGTGAAAATGAAAGACAGCCATTTCCATTTTGTATCCATTCTGAGGACTTCATACATTTTCAAAAGATATGATCATACTCAGAACTAATGTTGAGATGAATATAGCGACTCCAGATTAAAAGAACATTTTGTGACAAGTGAAAATGATAACGGAATGAAAGCTATGGTATTCGCATAAACTGAGCAAGAAGGTAAAAAGAGTATTTTTTAAAGAGTTTTAAAAGCTGGCACGAGATGTAAGCTGTTCATGCTTAGATGACTGTATAGGTCTTGGAGGCGCTTTACAAGCATAAATACTTGCTTTTATCAGTCTCCTCTCCAAGGCGAAATCCACTGTCCTCTCTAAGTCAGCAGTTCTCAGTCTGGTGTTAAAGAGCTTACCTCATGCTAAGCTTTCTAAGAATTGACCAGGTGGGTCAGCAGAAAAAGTTCTCAAACTAGAAAGGAAGAGGAATCAAAGTTTTAAAATCTGTATGCAAACGTAAAAACTACCTTCTAAGCCGAAATGACATTCTCTGTCAGAAGTAACAATATAAAAGTCTTAAATTTTGTGTACACGGCTCTAAGATATTGTTAGATAGATGTTACATGGACTTCAGAGGACGTTTTTAGTAAGTGTGCTTTTTTCCGAAGAAAAGGACATATTAAATTGGTTTTCTCTCCTCAAATCCCTTATACGTAAATATGAAATTCCGAGTTGTCCCATCAGTCTGTTCATTCTTGTCGAGCACTCAAGGGTCCTTCCCGTTTGCACTGTATGGGACAGTTTTGTTGGAGGGGGGTTTGAGTTTGAGCAGGCTTGAGCAGTTCGGCTGCTTGGTTGGCTGTAAGGTTCTAGCATAGGGTGAATACCAGTCCCTTTCAAACACATCCTTAAGCTGCTTAATGATACTTGTGTCGTTGCTCACGTCTGCTTGGTTGATAACAAGGCCTGTGCCGGCATTCTGGGTAAAATCATTCCCTACCCAATCAAAATTTCCTGCAAAGAAACAAAGGAAATCATGGTGAGGAGTTAACAGCTACTGAGGAATATTCCCGATATAATGAAATACAGAGCAGATTTTATTTTAAAAATAAGTAAATAAAATAAACACCCAGGAACAATGGCAGGGAGACCGAATTGTGTTGACAGCTCAGGGGGAAAAAAAAAAATTCCAAGAAGCTTTACATATGGTATATTAATATTTGCATATTATTTTGGCATTTTCTGCAGCTTTGCTCAGCTTGAAGCTCAAAACAAGGAATCTGGTGTTCCATTTTTGTAAATGTTATTTCTTATTGACATTCACAAGACACACTAAATACAGCAACATTTAAAATATATAGGAATACACTTAAAAATCCTGTGAACAATTACTACCTTCTCAAAGAGACAACATCTAATCCATATGTACAAATGAGGGATTCTAATTATAGTGGTCAAAAGCTTCTATATCAAAGAGAAGGCTGAAGTGGGAGAAGCAGCATCAGCTCTGACTGAATATACAAAACTTGCTTGCTCAGGTTATAGATCATTTTTCAGTCAGGAGATCAGGCTCCTTGGCTTAGGAGTCTGGGCAGTGGCTGTGTGAGCAGATTCCCAGGTACGACTGCTGGCGTCTGCTCCAGGACAGTCTCATCATGGCTACCTCACTCACACGGAGCCCCAGATTCAAGGTCAATAAAAGGGCAAGACTACCCCCAAGGCCCATCACTCGTCTGTCACTTTGTCATACTGTGGTGGCTTGCATATTGCTGTGATGCTGGAAGCTATGACACAGGTGTTTCAAATACAACAGGGTCACCCACAGTGAACAGGTTTCAGCAGAGCTTCCAGACTATGAGAGATTAGGAAGAAAGGCCTTGTGATCTACTCCAAAAATTAACCAATGAAAACTCTATGGATCACAACAGAATATTGTCTGATATAGTCCTGGAAGATGAGTGTCTTAGGTTGGAAGGCACTCAAAATACAGAGTGGCTGCAACAATGGACTCAAGCACACCAAGAATCATCATGAAGATGGCAGAATTGGGCAACATTCCATTCTGTTGTACCTGGGGTCGCCATGAGTTAAAGTCAACTTGATGGTGACCATCAACAACAAAGCCTGGGGATACCCACAGCTAATCTCCTGACTTTGGTACCCAAGAGAGGAAGGGGATCCAGCAGAACAAAGGATTCCCCTCAGGAGAGTGTAGTACAGTTTATTTCTTTCATCTTCTTTGTCCTTTATTTAACACATATTTCTGAGTGCCTACTGTGACCAGGTACTATACAAGGAGTCAGAGGCTATGGCCTGTGGGAATGCTCAGGGCCAGGTTAATGCAGACTTGGGCCACTACCCTTGGGACTGGTAGCAATTGCATAGTGAGAGTTATTCAGGAGCCCGATGGCAGACAGCATCATCTACTCATTCCAGAAACAAAAGACTCCTGAGGTCTTGAATGCCTTCCAGGGACTTTTGGACAAGGCACTAAAATTCCATCCCTGTAGCTAAATGCCAGGCGCCCTACCAAGGGCAGTAAATACTTTATTGCATTATATTATCTCATGCAATATTCACTATAATCCTATGAGGTAGTCATACTAACTCCATTTTACTAATGAGGAAATTAAGACCTGGAAAGGTTAAGTAATTCGTTCAAGGTAATGATAAAAAGTACAGAGCTGAAGTTCAAAGCCAGGTTGGACTCCACAGCCCTACTTTATGCTTCTGTCCCCTATCACCTCTGAGCATGAAGGCTCCTTTGTGTTACTGATTGTGGCTTCCACCCTGGACTATACTTATCACCCCCAGGGCAGGAGCACTGCAACCACAATGAAATCTCTGGCCCATTCATTCAGGGACCACATTCTCTGAAGGAAACTTACATAGAAACATGCTTTTGGGGGCAGCGCAGGAGGGGAAAAAGATGAAGGAGAGAAGTGGCAAGATTTTGAAGCAGTAGTCTTTGAACTCAGCTTTTTCCCTTCAATACAATGGATGGAGCCAGGATCCTGTGTCTTTACTGGTCCTCAAAAACTTTAATTAGGTTCTTCTCAGTAATTATCCACCACCCGTCTGTCATTTTGTCATACTGTGGTGGCTTGCATGTTGCATAATGCTGGAAGCTATGCCAATGGTGTTTCAAATACCAGCAGGGTCACCTTCAGTGGAGCTCTTAGACTAAGACAGACTAGGAAGAGAGGTCTGATAATCTGCTTCCGAAAATTAGTCAGTGAACACCTTATGGATCACAACAGAATGTTATCCTATGTAGACATGTCATCAGGAAAGACCAATCGCTCGAAAAGAACATTCTGTTTGGTAGAAAACCAACCAAGACAAGAAAACCCTCGATGAGATAAATTAACACAATAGCCACTATGATGGACTCAAACATACCAATGATCATGAAGATGGTGCAGGACCGGGCCACATTTTGTTTATTCTGTTGTACGTAAGGTTGCTATGAGTCGGACCTGACTCAACAGCAACTTAGAACCACCGACAGTGAATGATGGCTCTTCTCTGATTTCATAGGTCCACAGAGGAATTCCTATACCAGTGCGACTATTTTTTCCTACCTCTCATTTTCTAACAGTTTGGCTAAACATCAAAATCACATATATATGCTTCAGTGTTTTTGTAATTTGGATGCAGTTTTTTCACCCAGCTTCTTTGAGACTGCCACTTTGGCTTCCAAAATGCCTTTGGAGGCTCCAGATGCCCGGAGAACTCTAGCATCACCCTCAAGAACAGAAAAATGAGGGTAGCGGATGAGCTTGCTTGGAAGGTGTGAAATGGGCCTTTGAGGGCCATCATTAACTTAACACCCCTTGTCAGACTGTAAAGAATTCCGACAATCATGCAGACAAGTTTGCCAGGCCTGACTCAATATACTATGGAGAATTCAAAATTAGAGAGATGGTCCTGGTTTGGGGATTCCCCTGTAAGTCTTGTGAAAACTCAATGAAGCTTTAATTCCATGCAAGGTCTAGCACACGGCTTTCTTAATTCAGCGTTCTCAGCAAGTGTCTGAGTGAAGACTCAAGAGATTTCTACAACATGCTGGTAATTATTTACATTATTAATGACTTTCCTCTCTTGATGCTCTTCGAATAATTTTATAGTGGTACTATGCTTCACTCTGGGCAATTAATGTTTCGCTAAAATGTTATGTGTAAAATAAACTCATTTAAAAAAACGCTATATAGGGAAGAGGAAGGGAAAGAGAGCAAGGAATCGTTTTTTTTTCTAAGAATCTAGATAGATCAGAAAAGGTGTTAGGAGCTTCTCATACGGTATCACATTTAATCCCCATACCACTACCAATGGTGGGTGCTATTATACCCACTTTACAGATAAGGAAACAGAGGCTCCGGGAGATTTTGTGACTTCGAGCCATCTTCCATTTTCTAAGTGTCAGTGCTGGAATTTAAATCTAGGCTTGTCTGACTCCAAAAATTATTTAATTCCCCAAAGAGCATTTAGATATGTGTACAAGCCTTTGCTGAATGTATACACAACACCTTACTTTAAATCCACATGTGAACTACTGAGATTTAAGCCCCTCAGTCCTACTGTGTCTGAAACCTGCTCTATCCCTGGGTTTCCCAATATTTGAGCCAAGTTTCCTGTTTGGGTTAGATAACTTTGATATTTGTTGTTGTTGTTTGTAATATGCTTAAAAAGAAGCAGATTCTTCTCTATTTTCCACCTGTTGATGAACATGAGAGAATCCAAATAACCACATCTTGGGTCACTGAGAGGGAAAACAGGAATAAAATAATATTCTCATCTTCTAGAACAACTGAAATGAATAAAAATATTCTAATACTCTATTCTACTAACGTGATGCCATAACTATTAAAAATGGAAAGAGACAGAACATCTTCACACCGAGACAGAAGTTAATAGCCCTCCACGTGTCCAATGGCAGTACATACCGAAGAGCTGGAAGGGTGAGGGGTCTGGGCGTCTGGGTTCTAGACCTAGCTCCTTTATCCCTTATGTTTGCATGTCTCAGTCGCTTATGTCTTAGGGCCCATGTTTCCCCATTTCTAAACTGCAGATGATAAAAGCTGCCCTCCCTATTGGCAATGTTGTTAAGAGAACCAAATAAGATAAAGTGCTCTACAAAGTTAAGTGCACCCTAAAAACGTAAGAGGATATACTTTTTTCCTTACTGAATTTTGGGGAAAAAATTGATACTGATTCCACAGTCCTACATTCCACACTCCTGTGTTTTTCTTTTCTGTTTTGAGGTGGCCCCTTAATCCGTACAGTGTAATAATAATGCTGCCATTTTCTGATTTATGCACCTTCTTTTTATGGATAATAATAATGTGACCATACTAGTTAAGGAGTTACCATGGACCCATATATCATGGGAAATTAGAGTAGGTTTTATAGATTGGTAAATCAGTATGTCTCATTTTTGCATCTGGAGCTTTATTTCCTTAATAAAATAATAAAATAAAATAAAATAAAATAGCTAACATTAATTGGGTATTATCTCTGTGCTGTTAGGCACTGGTGATCCAATGTAGAATTCTTGCCTTCCACGTGGAAGACCTGGATTTGATTCCCAGTCAACGCACCTTGAGTGCAGTCACCACCCTTCTGTCAATGGAGGCTTATATGCTTCTATGATGCTGAACAGGTTTCAGCAGAGATCCCAGACTGGGACAGAGTAGGAAGAAGGGCCTGCTGATTGACGTCTGAAGCTCGGGCAATGAAAACCTCATGGATCACAACAGTCCAACCCCAACCGATCATAAGGATGGCACAGGACCAGCAGCATTTTGTTTTGTTGTGCATAGGGTCACCATGAGTTGGGCCAACTGGACAGATGGCAACTAACAACAACAATCTCTGTGCTAGGTGTTTTAATTGTACAAGGTACTTTGTATATAATATCCTATTTAAATTTCACCCACTAAAGTAGAAAGTACTATTAGCCCCATTTTACAGATGAGGGAAGTAAGGCTTAGACAGCCTAAGTATATCACCCAAAGTTAGACATTTGGAAAATGGCAGAGGTGGGACTATTGCCCAGGCCATGGTAGAGCTGTCACTGAACCACTCCACTGGAAACCTTCCATACTCCGGACAGCCTGGCCCATGGAATAGGGCAACAAGAGCCGTGCTGGTTCTGGTGCCAGGACTCACCTTGAATGAGTCATTCAACTCCTCACCTGTCAAATGAGGCCAATGGACCAGAAACTTTCTGCAAAACATTTATCCAAATACATCTTATATGAAATCCCAGCATATAAATCAGGCAATAGAGGAAATGTTTGGTGGAAGAGCTCTCTGCCCTCACACCCCTGTTTCCTGACCTCGGGGTCTCCCCAACTCACCAGCAGTGGCTCCCAGGCATGGCTGTCTTACCATGGGATATTGAAGAGCACAGGATGATCCCCACTCAACTGGATGATCTCTAAGAAGCCTTACGTAAAGCCCGACACTTACCAATATAAGCTGCTCCATCAGTCACCATGTACTTGTTGCGATTTAATTTAGGAAAGGTGTTGTTCCTTTGTTCTTTTGTAGCACAAGCATTCTCTCTTTCCAGATCAAAAAATTTCTGTAAGACAATGGAAAATAAAGCGGGTGAATGGAGAATGTTTTCGATCTTGTTCAAAAGCACAAAAGAGGGCATTATCCAAATATCAACAACAGACCTCATATTGAGTTGTTATAAAACCATCTTGTGACTCCATATAAAACCATATAGATGAAGCTATTTTCTCTCTCAAAGCTATATAGGCAACAAGAGGGAAAATTAGCATGCTCAACTAGGTCTATAATTAACACTTTGAAGCTACAAAATGAACACAAAATTCATTCTTTCAACAGGGCGAGGACCAGAAGGTTGTTTAATTCTAATTGTCTTATTCATTAGGGTGTACTGGCATTTGAAGTCTGCCTCAGGGTGCTTTCTGTGGAGCTTGCCAATGAACTGAATGAATATTCTTACATGTTGCATACATTATAAGAAGCAGCAGGCCCATCTCAATGACTAGCTGATTAAACTGGGGATTTGCAAAGGTCAATGGAGATTTTGCCAAGGGAACAAATACTTTCCTTCTAAACACCTAGGTCTATAAGCTCTTCTAATAGGCAACTAAAACAAATCACAACTTAAAGCCAAGAATCCTGAATTTCAACTTTAATGTGGTTCAAAGAGCAGCATTCCATTTCACCCAGGGCCAGGGTTGGAGAGATAAGGGAAAGGAAACGAGAGCTAGAGTAGCTAGTCTACTTAATTTGCATAGTGGTTAAGTGCTATGGCTGCTAACCAAAAGCTCGGCAGTTCCAATCCGCCAGGCGCTCCTTGGAAACTCTACAGGGCAGTTCTACTCTGCCCTATAGGGTCACTATGAGTTGGAATCGACTCAGTGGTGAGGTTTGGTTTTTTGGTAGATAAGGCTGGGAGTCCCTGGGTGGTGCAAACAGTGCTTGGCTGCTAACTGAAAGGTTGGAGGTTCAAGTCTACCAAAAGGCCTGGCCGTCTACTTCCAGAAAATCAGCCATTGAAAACTCAGTGGGGTACAGTTCTACTAATTCTACTCTGACACAAATGGGGCTGCCTTGAATTGAAGCTGATTCGATGGCAACTGTTTCAGGTGAGGCCGGAAGTGTGACTGAGATCCCAGGAGCCAGTCAGAGGCAAGGGGCTCAGGAAAACATCGGAAAATGTTCAATATTTTTAGAACTTCATGGAATCTATCTGGAATGTCTTATAGCTGTGGAACCATGTGTTTGAAAGAAATAAGAGGCAGAGAGAAAAACGTGATGATACCTAGAAATGCAGAAATCATTCACAGTTTTAAAACTGTTCAAATCTGGTTTTGGAAATAATGAAATCGACCTTCCCCCCAGGAGTGGGGTAGGGTGATAAACTAGGTGATCACTGAGGCCCTTCTGGTCCTGAAAATTGTATTTTGATTTTTTGAGGAACCCTTGAGGTCAGTGGTGCACAGGCCACAATCTACCATCCAGAACTGTCTATTCTGCTACACAGAGGAACATTCTCCCACGGGCATGTTGCCATTGTTATAGGTTTACATCTCCTGCAAAATCTGTGTCAGTTTGGAGGGTACACATGTAGCCTGTGTGGACTACTGAAATTGGCTTAATAGCCAGGGGATGTTCTTAAATCATAATTATATATTCATGAGGACATGTGAGTACTAAGAGCACCAAGACTCAGTAACAGCTTTTAGCCACCTCACTTGGGTATTCTATTTATTACAAACCATGTCCAGTCCTTTGACTATTTCCTTGTGAGGAAGGTATTATTGTGGAAGAAGGATGAACTTAAAAAAGAAAATCGTAATTAAAGGACTAAGACAAGTGCCTTGATCATCTAGTGCTACTATAGTAGAAATACCACAAGTGGATGTCTTTAACAAAGAGTAATTTATTCTCTCACAGTCCAGTAGGCTACAAGTCCAAATTCAGGGCATCAGCTCCAGAGGAAGGCTTTCTCTCTCTCTGTTGGCTTTGGAGGAAGGTTCTTCCCATCAATCTTCCCCTGACCAGGAGCTTTGCTACATAGGAACCCCAGGTCAAAAGGATGAGCTCTGCTCCTGGCACTGCTTTCCTGGTGGTATGAGGTCTCCATGTCTCTCTGCTCACTTCTATATCTCAAAAGAAATTGCCTTAAGACACTATCTAATCTTATAGATCTCATCAATATAAGTGCCACTAGTCCATTGCAATACATCACAGTGACAGGATTTACAACACACAGGGAAATTACATCAGATGACAAAATGGTAGACAATCATACAATACTGGGAATCATGACCTAGCCAAGCTGACAGATATTTTGGGGGGACACAGTTCAATCCATGACAGTGAGCCTGACCCAAGCCATGGTATTGTCAATCGCCTCATATACATTTGAAAGCTAGACAATGAATAAGGAAGACTGAAGAAGAATTGATGCTTTTGAATCATGGTGTTGGTGAAGAATATCGAATATACAATAGACTGCCAGAAGAACAAGCAAATCTGTCTTGGTGGAAGTACAGCCAGAATGCTCCTTAAAAGGAAGGATGGCGAGATTTTGTCTTACATTCTTTGGACATGTTATCAGGGGGGACCAGACCCTGGTGAAGGACAGCATGCTCGGTAGAGGGTCAGTGAAAAAGAGGAAGTCCCTCAACGAGATAGACTGACACAGCGGCTACAACAATGGGCTTAAACAGCTTAAACAGCTGTGAGGGTGGTACAGGCCTGGGCAGTGTTTCATTCTGTTGTACACTGGGTTGTGTTTCCGTACATAGGATCGCTATGAGCGGCAACTGACACTACAGCACCTAGCAATAAAAAAGTCAGGAACAGAATGATAGTTTGCGGCTTTGGTGAGAATCCATTTGCCCTAGAAAGTCAAATATGGCCCCAAAGGAGGGAAACAGCTTTATTTGGGGAATGGAAATGACAGCTGAAATCACATGTTATTCACTGACACGTTTTTAGATACCAGGTGTAGGTGACTGCAGACAAAGGCATTTTCAAAGTGATTTCTTAATTTATGAAAAAA
Source organism: Elephas maximus indicus (assembly GCF_024166365.1). Taxonomy (NCBI): domain Eukaryota; kingdom Metazoa; phylum Chordata; class Mammalia; order Proboscidea; family Elephantidae; genus Elephas; species Elephas maximus. The sequence continues at coordinate 22,088,515 of NC_064842.1, read as the reverse complement.
ATAAGAACCCAGCTAACCAGGAGAGCCTTGTGAGTTGCACAGCCTTTTTTCATGAAGCACCTGGAGGATACAACCCACACCAGGGCAGGCCCTGCCCACCCCTGTGAGGACAGAGATTCGCTGCGTAGCCCCTAGGCCTTCTTGCTGTGGAGGCTCCTGAAGATAAGCTGTGTGCAGGGTCCCCACAGCCCCCTTTTAGAAATTATTATTATTTTTAATTGTACTTTAGATGAAGGTTTACAGAACAAACTAGTTTCTCATTAAACAGTTAGTATACATATTGTTTTATGACACTGGTTAACCACCCCATGACATGTCAACACTCTCCCTTCTCAACCTTGTTGTTAGGTGCTGTTGAGTCACTTCTGACTCACAGTGACCCTCTGTAGAACAGATCAAAACACTGCGGGGTCCTGTACCACGCCCACAATCATTGTAATGCTTGAGCCCACTGTTGCAGCCACCGTGTCAAGCCATCTCCTTGAGGGTCTTCCCCTTTTTCATTGACCCTGTACTTTACCAAGCATGATGTGCTTCTCCAGGGACTTGAGAAACAAAAGAGGAGAAGGCCAAGATATTTAGTGGACTGTGGGGAGCACTCCCATCTGTTACTTGGTTTCTACCCTTTTGGGCCCCCTAGTTGCTATACTTCTACTTCTGACTTTTGGGCCTTGTCTCCTCAAGCTTCCGATAAAGTTTGTGTCCTCTAGGTTACAATAATTCCAAGATGATGCAGGATTTTCAGCCCATCCCTGAAAGTGAGACCACCAGTCCTTACAAAACTTTAGACCAGATAGGGAGAGATTTCTACTCTCTTAGGCTGGACAGTACCCATTTGCCAGCATGAAGAAGTTACAGAAGAGACCTTCACCCACGTTCCCTTTAAGAATAAAGAGTATTAAATCTCTCAGGGGGATTGAGACAGATAGGGTTAACTGTGCTGGTGGAACAAAAGAGCTTTCAAAAAGATTACCATCTAGAAGTTGGGTAAACAGAAACCCACCCTGTCAACATAAGATAGGATTGGGGCAGCCCATGAATTACTATCTCTTTCTTAGTGTCTTTCTAGTCCCCTCTTCCTTTGCAGGCTTCATATGCACAAAGGAGCAGAGTGTGACTGCTGTTTGACCTTCCTTAGCCCTCCAAAGATGGCGATGTAGTGCCGAAGAGCAAGTGTGTGCGCGCTATATCCAATAATAAGTGATGCCAAGGGCTGCCTAGAGGACTCCATCCTGAATATCAGCGGGTTCCATCTTAGATTCCAGATGCTCGCACAACCTAATTAACATACACCGCCATTCTGAGAAGTACCCACACCTTGAAAGAAGCCCACTAAATATTCATTACTCTATTGTCTCCACTGAACCCATATAAGCCCTAGCCTTGCTTCCCTTTTCAAGTCAGTCTTAGATTCCCCTGACTCCTTTTGCTTGACTCAAGCGAAATAAAGCTTGCTGAAGATAAAGTTTGTCTTTTGCGTGTATTCTTACTCGGGAAAAGACAAGGACGCTTTGTGTTAGATTGGCAATTGGTAACAGGCTAATCTCTCCTGACAACATGTCCAAAGTACATAAGATGTAGTCTCGCCATCCTTGCTTCTAAGGAGCATTCTGGTTGTGCTTCTTCCAAGGCAGATTTGTTTGTTCTTTTGGCAGTCCGTGGTATATTCAATATTCTTCGCCAATACCACAATTCAAAGGCATGAATTCTTCTGTCTTCCTTATTCATTGTCCAGCTTTTGCATGCATCTTAGTTACAGTTTGTTGAACAATATGGCTGTGCTTAGACAAGTCCAGGTAAGTCCAGGCTATGTTCAGAGAAGTCTGAGCAAGCCCACAGAGGGTCCGAGAAAACAATCTCTGCCAGAATGTGGCTATGCCTAGGCAAGTCCAAGCAAGGCCAGGCAAGTCCAGGGAGGGTCAACCAGTCAGAATCTTGCTGAGAAGTTCCTGCTTTTTGACTATAAATATCTCTCGTCAGCTCCAGCAAACTAGTGGATGTGTTGACAGCTTTTTGACCCTATGTTTCCTAATTCACATATTGTTTTCTCCCTCAATAAAACGCTTTGTTTTTTCTTTAAGCAGACTCTGATTTGTGCTGTACCACAGGAGATTATTAAGAACATGCTAGAAATCTCATTTTCAATGGGATTTATTGAAGTCCCAAATTCCTACATAGAATTATAAGGTGAAATCCTGTCCCTGAAAAATTAAGCATCTCATGTTGTCTACCGGGTGGCACAAAGGATTACGCGTTCTGCAGTGGAAAGCCCTGGTGGCACAGTGGTTAAGAGCGCAGCTGCTAACCAAAGGGTCGGCAGTTCGAATCCACCAGCTGCTCTTTGGAAGCCCTATGGGGCAGTTCTACTCTGACCTATAGGGTCACTATGAGCCAGAATTGACTCAACAGCAATGGGTTATGGAAAGGTGGGTGGTTCAAGTCTGCTCAGAGGCACCTCAGAAGAAAGTCCTCGTGATCTATTTCCAAAAGATCACAGCTATTGAAAACCCTGTGGAGCACAGTTCTACCCTGACACACAGGGAGTTGCCATGAGTCTGAGCTGACTTGACGGCAACTGGTTTGGTTTCTGGCATGTTGTTCGTTTACATAGTATTACATAACAACAACAACAACAACAAAAAACCCAAACCCATTGCCATTGGGTTGATTCCAACTCATAGCGACCCTATAGGACAGGGTAGAACTGCCCCATAAAGTTTCCAGGGAGCACCTGGTGAATTCAAACGGCCGACATTTTGGTTAGCAGCCATAGCACTTGACCACTACGCCACCAGGAGGCATAATCACTACGCCACCAGGAGGCATACATATACCCAAATAATTCTCAACTACGACTTGCCTTCAAATTCTATGAATGTAAATTCACAACTAAGTGAGGATCTTAACAAACACCAAAACTTTAAATGAAATGTGAGAAAATGAATGAGTGCATAAAATGATAATATGAAACTATATTTTAAAATATTTTTCACTGCCAAAGATTGTTATTGGAAGTTCACATGTACGTATATACTGCTTTCACAGGCGTACAAGGAAATAGACATTTTATTCAATAGCACAGTAAATATAATACTTACAACTTTCAAACTGCAGTTGGCTATTTCAGTGCAAATAGCTTTAAGAGATGAAATAAAGTTAAATGTAAGGGGATCAGTTTCCTTCCAGAAGCTTATAAGGAGTCGAACTTTAACGCTTCGCAAAACTAACGCTTCTCTTATTTTCCCATCCAAATCTGGCCAATAAGTCCTGCAGAAATAACATACACATAGACAAAAATAAAGAAAATTAGTTTGGGAAAGAAACGTACTATCCTGCAGAGAAAATGTATATTAATCAGGTCATTACTTTGTTCTGTAAGATGTAAACAGCCTTGTAGGATATGTTGAAAAAATGGCTCCCGGAGAGGGAGACCCGCCCTGCCTAAAGCGAGGGCTCCCACCACCAGCACCGCTGCCTGGTGCTAGGGTGCATGCAGACTGACTGCCACCGTGTGCCACCTTCACTACACCTCCAACCTGGGCCTCAGTTTCTACGTGCATTAAGAATTAACTTTCCAACAGAATTCCTGTTCACCAGCTCTGACCCAAATGCCACTCCAATCTCTCTTCTTCTGTAACTGCCTCAAAACAAGCCTCTGCTCTGATTACCTGAGCTCTCATATGCTCTTAGCTCCAGACCGTCCATAGCCTCCTCTCTCCTGACCAAGCCTCCCACTACTCCCCCGCCTCCTATCCTTTCTGCTGGGCAACTGGCATTCTCCACCAGGTGAATCTTTTCCCCGTAAGCTCAGTTTCTTTCATGAATCCTCCTTTAGCCTTTTGCCTTAACTAAATCCTGGTTCTTCCCTAAGGCCATGGCTTCTCCTCATGTCCTTCCATGTGTTTTCTACCACAACCCACCCAGCTGGTTTAGGATGTAGGGTCAGCTTTCTCCCATGCCCACACAATGTCATTCCAGAATTGTCCCTTAATTCTCATGTTAAAAAAACAAAAATCTTATATATATATATATTTTTTACCACAATAAAAAAAAAAATACCAAAAAACAAAACCAAAAACAACTTTCCTATCTTAGTCCCAACCTTTAAATCCCTCCCCTTCAACACTGTCATTTGCAGAACTCCTTTTTTACCTTCACACATCCCTGAAAGATTTTGGCCTTTGGCACCCAGCATTTATCTCCACTCAAACCTAGCCCTCATTTGGGGAAATTCACTGCTTTGACTAATGGTATATCATTAACAACCTTGGCCTGTAGGCTCGCTATGAGTTGGAATCAACTCAATGGCAACGGGTTTGGGATTTTTTTTTTTGGCAGTCGCATAGTCACTACACCTCCAAAGGTCTCCTCTTTCTATCTGACCTTGGCCTCCTACCTTTAGGGTCTCTCATACTCTTGCTCAGGCTAAACCTACTCTTTGACCCACGAAGGCCCCAGATCCAGCATCCCTACATTTTCACCTGATTCATCATCTCTGGCTTGGCCGGATCCCAGCTCTGATCCATCTCCATCTTCCTCTAGCTCTTGGCAAACGTAAATCCTGTTTCAGTGCTATAATTCCCGGTGCCTCATTAATTTCTCTACCCAAAAAGCTGAGGACTACTGGAAAGAATAATCTCAGCACTGTACAGACTTAAACCACAACCAAATCAAACCCATTGTAGTGGAGTCGATTCCGATTCATAGCGACCCTATAGGATACAGTAGAACCACCCTACAGAGTTTCCAAGGCTGTAAATCTTTATGGAAGCAGACTGCCACATCTTTCTCCCGAGGAACAGCTGGAGGGTTTAAACCACCGACCTTTCAGACAGCAGGCACATGCTTAACCACTGCACCACCAGGACCCCTTGTGCAGACTTTCAAAGCCAAAAACCAAACCCATTGCCTTTTGAGTTGATTTTGACTCACGGCGACCTTATACGACAGAACAGAACTGCCCCATAGGTTTCCAAGGAGAGGCTGGTGGATTTGAACTGCCAACTTTTTGGTTAGCAGCCGAACTAGTCTTAGGCAAACACAAATGCATTCTGGGCCCTCAACTCCATTGGCAATATCTTGTGTTTTGGCCAGTTCCAGCTCCTGTACCTTTCTGTAATTATTTCAAATTTTACCCTACTCCAGAGCACTTCGTTTCTTCCTTCATTCATGAGATGGAGGCTATTAGTCATGGTCTTCCTCAGCTCTCTACCGTGTATGTCCACACAGCTGCATCCCCTTTCCTTCCACCTCAGAGGATAAGGCATCCTTCTCAAGGTCATGCCCAAAGCTGCCCTGAAATTTCCCCAGGCTGTCCTCTTGACCTCATAGTGTCCTGTTGCCTCTGGAACTCCATTGGGTAGCCATTTCTTCTTAAAAATACCTTCAACTTTTCCCTCTGAGCTTTCCCTTTGCTGGAAAAAAAAAATTTAAGTCTCTCCCATTCAGAGAACCCTGTTTTGACTCTGCATTGCCTTGTGGCTGGTACACAATTTCTCTATTTCTCTCCTCTTTCCAAATAAACTTCTTGGTAGTGGAGTCTATAACCTCTGACTTGAGTTCATCGCTTCTCATTCACCACTCAGTCCACTGACCCCAGCCTCCGGACCGTCGTTCTGCTGCAAATCTTTTAGTCAAACCCATTAGTGATACCCCAACTGACAAATCTAACGGACGTCATTCAGTTCTTATTTTATTGTTAGATTTGGCTACATGTGTTGATGGTTCTTTTCTTCTTCTTTTTTTAAATAATTAAAAAAAATTTCTTGTTGTTATTGTTGGAAATATAAACAGGAGAACTCACAGCAATTCAACAATTTCTGCGTCTACAATTCAGTGACATTGATTACATTCTTCAAGTTTTGTAGCCATTCTCATCCTTCTTTTCTGAGTTGTTTCTCTCCCATTAACAGGGTAAATTTGCTGCCCCCTAAATTTCCTATCTAATATTTCAAGTTGCTGTTCACAATTTGATTCATATAGATAGATTTTAAAACAGCTCAATCCTCAAGGCAGACATTCTTCACTAGGTAAGCTAGATATTGTTTGGTCTTGAGAAGACTTCAGCTCAGGGGATATTTTTGGTTTAAGGTTTTTCTTAAAAATCAATTCCATTCGTTTCTAGGACTCTGTAGTTTACTGTTCTGCCCCTGATCTGATGGACTGCTCCTTTATCTGTCGTAAGCTCTCTTCCCTAAATATCAATGCTTCTTTAAGATTCTATCATCATCTTGCTGTTCTTTCACTCTACATGCCATCTCCATGAGCGGCTTCAACTACATACTGGGCTTCAACTGTCATCTATATTCTTAATAAAACCCGTTGCCATCAAGTGCAACTCATAGTGACCCTATAGGACAGAGTAGAACTGCTTCATAGGGTCTCCAAGGGGCTGCTGGTGGGTTTAAACTGCCTACATTTTGGTTAGCAGCTGAGCTCTTAATCACTACGCCACCAGGGCTCTCTATATTTTTAAGTACTCCAAATTCATATCCCTTGGCTAACCCCCTTTAGAATTCATTCTGGATATCTCCCTGGATCATCATGTAGCCTTCAGTATTTGTTTAGCCTTCATCATCATCTAATGACCTGAAGTAAAAACCTGGGAATCGTTCCTGTATTTGTTCTCCCTTTTACCAGTCACCATATACCTCAACAATATTCCTGGAATATGCTCCCTTATGCCATCCTTCCTAGTATTGCCCTATCTACCAACCTACTAACCAACCAGTTGCCATGGAGTCGATTCTGACTCATGGCAACTCCATGTGTCTCAGAGTAGTACTGTGCTCCATAGAGTTTTCAATGGCTGATTTTTTGGGAGTAGATTGCCAGGCCTTTTTTCTGAGGTGCCTCTGAGTGGACTCAAACCTCCAACCTTTCACTTAGCAGCTGAAGTTCATTAACCGTTTGTAGCACCCAGGGACTCCCTAGCCAAAAAAAACCAAAAACCCATCACCGTCGAGTTGATTCCAACTCATAGTGGCCGTCGAGTCGATTCCGACTAATAGCGACCCTATAGGACAGATTAGAACTGCCCCATAGAGTTTCCAAGGAGTGCCTGGTGGATCTGAACTGCCAATCTTTTGGTTAGCAGCTGTAGCTCTTAACCACTACGCCACCAGCATAATTCGTTTCTCCACCTCCAATCTTGCTCCTGTAAAGTTCATCCTCCACCATCTCCAAGGCAATCCTTCTAAAAGCAGATCTCGTCATGTCATTCCTTTGATTAAAAAAGAGCGGAGGCTCCCGAAGCCACAGAATTCCCTAGGAGTCAGCGCCCTCAGATCCTGCCTTGCCCACCTCTCTGGCCTGATCTCTCTCCACCTGGCCTTGGGCTCTCTGTTCTAGCACTGAACTTGTCACAGCTCCTAGCGCTTGTTGGCTATTTTTTTCTCCATTTGAGACTTTGCTCTTGTGTCACTTGTACCTGGAAAACTCTCACTCACTTGGTTTCAGCTGTCATTTATATTCTCATCCTTTTTCTAATTCCTGCATACTTTAAAATGTAATTCAGGTGGTTTCTCCTCCGGTGATCTGAAATTGTGTCACAGGTGCCCTTTCTCTGAGCCTTTATAACGTTCTATACATACAGCTGTTGTTTTATACTCCCCACTGTGTTATAATAATCTATTTTTTGTCTATTATTCCTTCTTAGATTGAGCTCTTCATGCTGTAATCATTATTGTACAATGTTCAATAAATATTTGTTGAATGAATACATAAATAGGAAATATTAATACCCTAAAGACTAATCAACCTGTATTTTTTATTAGTCCTTCACAGGTTTACTGATTTTCTTCTGAGAGATACATTTCATGTGACTGAAGAAATAATGAACAGTCCCCAAATTGAGACTTAAATAATTAAGTGAATGGCTTAAAGAAACACAGCCTGACTGCTATATTAGAAGAACTAAAATAGACCTTCTGATTTTTTTTTTTTTTAATTGCGGGATTTATGTAGCCACATATCACTGTTTCATTCACTTCTTGTTGCTTTAAAAAGTAGAAGCGATGCCTCACACTATAGCTAAATGATGGTATGTAACTACATCTATGCTATTTTTAAGTGCTGTCGAATAGATTTAGACTCATATCAACCCCATGTGACACAGTAGAGCTCCCCTAGGGTGTTTTCTAGGCTGTAACCTTTACAGGAGCAGATATCCAGGTCTTTCTGTCACGAAGCCACTGGGTGGGTTCGAACCACCAGCCTTTTGGTTAGCAGCCAAGAGCTTAACCATTGCAACACCAGGACTCCTTTATCTATATCCACATCCATAATCTTATCCATATCCATTTTCATACCCATATCCATATTATATTTATGTATTTAAATATATTAAATATTGAAAAGTATACATATATTTACATGTTGTCAACCATTTGTAATTTACGAGTATATAAATTATTTCCCTTTCATTGGAGAGTTTGGCAGTGTGTTAGACTAAAAATTAAATCTGTGGGATATTAATTCCATCAACACACTAAAATTTGATAATAATTTTACTTGTTTATTCAAGCTGAATTCACTCTCGAAAAACCTTTCCAGGATTATATAAACACAAATAGTCAATCTGACTTTTAAAAGCTTTTTCATTCATATGACTGATAAGACTTGAATTATAACCCGGGTGTTTGGACTATGCTTTACGTTTCTCAGAGGACTTTTCACTCAGAATGCTAAAGGGATTTATAGGTTTGAAATTTTAAAAATATGACGAAACAACTACTCTTTGAATAGCAGATGAAAGGGTAGATTAACAACTGAAATGTAAATTTTCATATAAGTCTCCAGTTCTTCAACATTGTTTTTTCTCACTTATAGATTTCTAAGATATTTTAGATCCTCCATATTAATTATTTTCCCTTAGACTCTGAGGGATCACGGGACTGTAAGAGTTCATGTGACTTCATGGAGCAAAAGTTTTTAATCATTCCTGAGAAATCTTCACCCCGTCCTAACATAAAACTTGATGAACTTGATCTCATTCTTCTTCTAAATAACAGGGAAATTATGTAAAACCTGTTAACGTTTCAAAATCTTTTCAAGGTGATAATGAACTCTAAAACTACATCTAAAACCAAACCAACTTAAAAAAAAAAAAAACTATATAAAAACTATTAAAAAAAAAAAACCCAACTATACATGAGGCAAATATAAAAAGGAGGGATAGAAAAGATAGAAAGTACATGGAAAAAAAATCATGGCTGTTCCAAGGATGCACGATATTTTAAAGTAAATAATAACGGTTACCTTGCAGCTTAAAATGATTTTTGACTCTATCATCAGCAGCAATCGCTTTCTGGGAGAAGCACTCTGTTTTGCAATCTCATAGCCATTTGCATAAAGAAGTTGTATATTATGCAAATATGGGGTTGGCAATATGAAAAATATTCAAGCAATATAGGGCATGCTTAATCATTTAACTGCAATAAATGGATGTTTTGAAATTATAGCTTTCCAAATTAAAAAGGTCTTGGTTGCAGTGCTGGAAATGTGCACTTTGAAAACTTTTCCTGGATTAAACTAATTGTTCACGATATTTATAACCACCCAAATCTCTACGTGCCTACCAAGAAGCAAAAGCAGGATTTTCCAAAGTTTGTCACAAATTCTGCTCCTAAATTTACTCCAAGTCTTTGCATGTTTAAACAATGATGACTTATTGAAAGAGCTCTCCATTTTTAAGACGCTCTCTTTCTCAGATACAGGGATGGATTGACTGAGGAGTCGACTAGATGGCAAAGGGTGTTTTATTATGGGTCTCCTTAGAGTTGAAAAGAAACTTTGAAAATTTATTATTTACTGAAGACTGACATGAATAAAGGGGTCCCTAGGTGGTGCAGTTAACATGCTCGGTTGTTAACTGAAAGGTTGATGGTTTGAGTCCATCTAGAGGTGCCTTCGAAGAAAGGCCTGGCAATCTACTGAGAAATGAGCCATTGAAGCTCTAGGGAACACAGTGCTACTCTGGCACACAAGGGGTTGCCACGAGTTAGAATTGACTCCATGGCAACTGGTTGTGTTTTGTTTTCACATAAATAGAACAAAGCATAAGTGCTCCTTTAAAGGAAATCTTGAAGACTTACTTGGTTTTAGAATGCCCTTTAGGTATATCTAAACTAGCATTATACCAATTATACATCTTTAGGTACATCTAAATATATTAACAATTACAAATTGGTAGTCACCTTTTCACGTTGAGAACAACCCAACCTTCTTTCTAAACTTGCTCTCTTGCCTACTGAGGCACTCTTGTAGGCTGAGACCCCAAGTCCTTAAAATGGATCCACTCAGAGAAGAGGTGCATCATGGGTTAACTGCAGCTGCACACCAAAGAGATTTGAAAGTTGATCCCTCCTAATGCAGACCTGATAGAATCTCAGTGTCCAGGCTAGTCTCCGCTGAGGTCCCTTGGCTAATGCCTGGTCCTGAAGACTGGGCTCTAACTGGAGGTTTTGGCACCACTGACCTTCGGGAGCTTGTGCTGGAGATAGGCAGGTAGTCCATGACGGCTATGAACACAAACTGCTTGGCGTCATCTATCACACTGTAGATGGCATCTATGTCAAAGCTTCTGTTCTTAGGGCAAAAGAGTTTGGGAGAGTTCTGTGAAAACACAAAAACCAAACTTACAGAGTAATAATTTTTGTCTTTTAGGGATTTGTTTTGTTTAAATGAATTTGGGTTCTTAACTAAATTTTGGCACACCGACTTTCCGGTTTTTTATCAGATTAGACAAATACAGTAAGACCTGTAAAAGCCGGAACCTGTGTGTCTTAGGCTGGGTTCTCCAGAGAAGCGAAACCAGTAAAGCATATAAATACATATATATAGATTTCTATCTATAGGGTTGCTATGAGTCGGAATTGACTTGACGGCAATGAGTTTTGGTTTATCAAGGAAATGGCCCACCGGGCTGCAGAAGCCAGAACGTCCCAAGCCCATGCTTCAGGACAGAGGCCTTTTCTGATGCCGCAGCCACAGGGGCTGGTGAACCCAGGCTGCGAAAATCTACGAATGCCAAAGATTGGCGGGCAAGACTGCAGGTAAGCCGCTAGCTCAAGTCCCAAGAACTGGAGGTCAGACGAACATGAGCCAGCTGCAGAATCCAGAATGAGCAAAAGTCCCCAAGCCCTGCCAGAATATCCATTTATATTCAATGTCACACGCCCAAGGAAACTTCCTCTCAACTGACTGGTTACTCACAGCAGATTCCATCATGGAGGTGATCACATAATATCAAATCTCACCATGGAAGTGAGCACACCATCATACGACTATCAAATCACTGAGGATCATGTCCCAGCCAAGTTGACACACAACCTTAACCATCACACTATGTAAGGCAGATACCTGTCAGAGAATGAGAACTCAAATGTTTTCTACTAAAATAGATGATAGAAAAGCAATAAGGCTGCACCCTATCAAAGGCAGAAAACTTTTGAGACCTGGAAAAACAAGGCTGTCCCATCATGTGCTGGCCCTCACAGGTTTCACTGAATGTTCTCAGACCCCTTAAAGCTGAAGCATGCAGAGATCAAGGTGTGGTGGGATGGGTCTCAAGATTGTCCCTTGAGTCTGTTTTGGAAGAGAATTCTTGCTTTCAATATACATATCTCTGCTTTTCAGAGGAGCACTCTGTCTCTGAAGTTCTATGGTTTTGACGTACAGCTCTCTCACAAATACCTGCTAATTTTCTCAGGTGTAACCACATAATACATACATACACACATACAAGTAATTTAGCCCTGTAGTCATTTCATTTGAAACTTGATGTGGCTATAAAAATCTTCAAGACAAAAAAATCTAAACATCTGGTTTTTTTCCCAACTCTTTCACTGAGTCAGGAAGAGGACTTGTTGATTGTTAAAAAAATGCTCATGAATAATTGTAGAGGAAAAGCTGAGTGAGTTATTAAGCATCCAAATTCATCAGGAGAAACAGGGAAAAAGGATATTCCGAAAGATTTAAGTGAAATGAAAAAAGAGACAAGTTTGTGCTTGAGGTCTTTTTTTTCATGTTGCTCGAGGTGGCTGTCATCTTATAAAACATAGTGTTTTTTAGATGAAATTGCTCTAGAAAGAGAAAAATGTACTTTGGTTTTCTCATTATTTTTCCACTGGACAAGATTGAAAACAGTGTTTAGCATAGTTCCTATTTGACTTTGACAAGCTATACACCATGATGAATCTTAAAAAAAAAAAAAAAAAAACCATTGCCATCGAGTCGATTACAATTCCTAGTGACCCTAGAGGACAGAGTAGAACTGCCCCATAGGGTTTCCAAGGAGCAGCTGGTGGGTTTGAACTGCCGACCTTCTGGATAGCAGCCATAACTCTTAAACGCTGTACCATCAGGGCTCCAAATACATGCAAAATAATTTTGTTATCAAAACACCCTATACAATGTTACTTGTTATTGCACTCCTAAATCAAAAAAACCAAACTTGTTGCCATTGAGTCAATTCCAACTTAACTTAGCTTCTACCAAAAAAAAAAAAAAAAAAGTTTTTTTTCTTTTAGCTCTATATGACGAAAATCCTTCATGGTTTATTTTCTGTTATTCATATATATGTGGTTTGTTACTTAAAACAGAAACAATGTCAAATTCCTCTTTTCTCTCTACAGCTACATTTCTAAATTTTCAGATTGTGCTTTCATTTGAACAGACGAAAAAAGGTACAATTCCTCCCTCAGTGAAATGCTCTTTAGTGACATAAAAGCTGTTGGCATATTTGATATCCATTGATTGAGAAATAACAATATTAAATTAGTAACATCGTTTAGAGAAGTCTTTCTGAGCAATCAGGATCAGTTCAGAAGCTTGTTTCAATTCAAGGGTCCAAAGTCTCACCCCAGATCCAGTAGATCTGATCCTACGGGGCAGGAACTGAAAATCTATACTTTAAAGAGGCTCTCCAGCAGATACTTTAAAGTTTGAGGGTCAGGGCTGTTGTAAATTGCCATCGAGTCATCTCTGACTTATGGTGACTTTGAGTATAGCAGAACAAAGCATCGTCTGGTCCTGTGCCATCTCCGTGATCATTGGTATGTGTGAATTCATTGTTGTAGTTATGGTGTCAATGCATCTCACGGAGGGTTTCCCTTATTTTCGATGACCCTTCTACTTTACAAACATGATGCCCTTTTCTAGCAATTGGTCTTTCCTGGTGATGTGTCCAAAATAAGTGAGCCAACATCTTGCCATCCTCGCTTCTAAGGAGCATTCTGGTTATATTTCTTCCAAGACCGATTTGTTTATTTCGCTGGAGTCCACAGTATATTCAATATCCTTTGCCAACACTGCAATTTAAATCCATGAATTCCTCTTCTGTCACCCTTTTTTTAAAATTGTTCAGCATGTGAGGCACTGAAAAGACCATGGCTTGAGTCAGGCACATCTTAGTCATCAAAGTGACATCTTTGCTTTTTTTAAAATAATTTTTATTGTGCTTTAAGTGAAAGTTTACAAATCAAGTCAGTCTCTCACATATAAACTTATATACACCTTACTCCATACTCCCATTTACTCTCCCCATAATAAGTCAGCCCGCTCCCTCCTTCCAGTCTCTCCATTTGTGACCTTTTTGCCAGTTTCTAACCCTCTCTAACCTCCCATCTCCCTTCCAGACAGGAGATGCCAATACAGTCTCAAGTGTCCACCTGATACAAGTAGCTCACTCTTCATCAGCATCTCTCTCCAGCCCATTGTCCAGTCCCTTTCATGTCTGATGAGCTGTCTTCGGGAATGGATCCTGTCCTGGGCCAACAGAAGGTTTGGGGACCATGATCGCCGGGATTCTTCTAGTCTCAGTCAGACCCGTAAGTCTGGTCTTTTTATGAGAATTTGGGGTCTGCATCCCACTGTTCTCCTGCTCCCTCAGGGGTTCTCTGTTGTGTTCCCTGTCAAGGCAGTCATCGGTTGTGGCTGGGCACCATCCAGTTCTTCTGGTCTCAGGATGATGTAAGTCTCTGGTTCATGTGGCCCTTTCTGTCTCTTGGGCTCATAGTTATCATGTGACCTTGGTGTTCTTCATTCTCCTTTGATCCAGGTGGGTTGAAACCAATTGATGCATCTCAGATGGCCGCTTGTTAATATTTAAGACCCCAGACTCCACACTTCAAAGTAGGATGCAGAATGTTTTCTTAACAGAATTTACTTTGCCAATTGACTTAGAAGTCCCCTTAAGCCATAGTCCCCAAACCCCCGCCCTTGCTCTGCTGACCTTCAAAGCATTCAGTTTATTCAGGAAACTTCTTTGCTTTTGGTCCAGTCCAGTTGAGCTGACCTTCCCCGTGTTGAGTATTGTCCTTCCCTTCACCTAAAGTAGTTCTTATCTACTATCTAATCAGTAAATAACCCTCTTCCACCCTCCCTCCCTCCCCTCTCTCATAACCACAAAAGTATGTGTTTTTCTCAGTTTATACTATTTCTCAAGATCTTATAATAGTGGTCTTATACAATATTTGTCCTTTTGCATCTGAATAATTTCACTCAGCATAATGCCTTCCAGGTTCCTCCATGTTATGAAATGCTTCACAGATTCATCACTGTTCTTTATTGATGCGTAGTATTCCATTGTGTGAATATACCATAATTTATTTAACCATTCATCCATTGATGAACACCTTGGTTGCTTCCAGCTTTTTGCTATTGTAAACAGTGCTGCAATAAACATAGGTGTGCATATATCTGTTCGTGTAAAGGCTCTTACATCTCCAGGGTATATTCCGAGGAGTGGGATTTCTGGGTTGTATGGTAGTTCTATTTCTAACTTTTTAAGAAAACACCAGGTAGATTTCCAAAGTGGTTGTACCATTTTACATTCCTACCAGCAGTGTATAAGAGTTCCAATCTCTCCGCAGCCTCTCCAACATTTATTATTTTGTGTTTTTTGGATTAATGCCAGCCTTGTTGGAGTGAGATGGAATCTCATCGTAGTTTTAATTTGCATTTCTCTAATGGCTAATGATCGAGAGCATTTTCTCAAGTATCTGTTAGCCACCTGAATATCTTCTTTAGTGAAGTGCGTGTTCATATCCTTTGCCCAATTTTTGATTGGGTTGTTTGTCTTTTTGAGGTTGAGTTTTAACAGAATCCTATAGATTTTAGAGATCAGGCGCTGGTCGGAGATGTCATAGCTGAAAATTTTTTCCCAATCTGTAGGTGGTCTTTTTACTCTTTTGGAGAAGTCTTTAGATGAGCATAGGTGTTTGATTTTTAGGAGCTCCCAGTTATCTGGTTTCTCTTCGTCATTTTTAGTAATGTTTTGTATTCTGTTTCTGCTTTGTATTAGGGCTCCTAACGTTGTCCCTATTTTTTCTTCCATGATCTTTATCGTTTTAGTCTTTATGTTTAGGTCTTTGATCCACTTGGAGTTAGTTTTTGTGCTTGGTGTGAGGTATGGGTCCTGTTTCATTTTTTTGCAAACGGATATCCAGTTATGCCAGCACCGTTTGTTAAAAAGGCTATCTTTTCCCCCAATTAACTGACGCTGGGCCTTTGTCAAATATCAGCTGCAGAACTAATTTTAGAACATGTTATACAGCCACAGTAGTCAAAACAGCCTGGTAATGGTACAACAACAGGCACATAGACCAATGGAACAGAATTCAGAACCCAGATATAATATATCTGGGTTCTGAATTCTAGATATAATGTATCTGGGTTCTGAATTCTAGATATAATATATCTGGGTTCTGAATTCTAGATATAATATATCTGGGTTCTAAAATCAGGTAGAGTGAGGTCTCCCACTTTCTTCTTCTTTTTTAGTAATGCTTTACTAATCCAGGGCTTCTTTCCCTTCCATATGAAGTTGGTGATTTTTTTCTCTAACACATTAAAAAATGTCATTGGAATTTGGATCGGAAGTGCATTGTATGTATAGATGGCTTTTGGTAGAATAGACATTTTTACTATGTTAAGTCTTCCTATCCATGAGTAAGGTATGTTTTTCCACTTAACATAGGTCCCTTTTAGTTTCTTGCACTAGTACTTTGTAGTTTTCTTTGTATAGGTCTTTTCCATCTTTGGTAAGATTTATTCCTAAGTATTTTATCTTCTTGGGGGCTACTGTGAATGGTATTGATTTGGTGATTTCCTCTTGGATGTTCTTTTTGTTGATGTAGAGGAATCCAAGTGATTTTTGTATGTTTATCTTGTAATCTGAGACTCTGTCAAACTCTCTATTAGTTTCAGTAGTTTTCTGGAGGATTCCTTAGGGTTTTCTGTGTATAAGATCATGTCATCTGCAAATAGAGATAATTTTACTTCTTCCTTGCCAATCCAGATGCCCTTTATTTCTTTGTCTAGCCTAATTGCTCTGGCTAGGACCTCTAGCACAATGTTGAATAAGAGAGGTGATAAAGGGCATCCTTGTCTGGTTCCCGTTCTCAAGGGAAAGACTTTCAGGCTCTCTCCATTTAGAATGATGTTGGCTGTTGGCTTTGCATAGATGCCCTTTATTATATTGAGGAATTTTCCTTCAATTCCTATTTTGATGAGAGTTTTTATCATGAATGGGTGTTGGACTTTGTCAAATGCCTTTTCTGCATCAATTGATAAGATCATGTGGTTTTTGTCTTTTGTTTTATTTATATGGTGGATTACATTAATGGTTTTTCTAATATTGAACCAACCTTGCATCCCAAACAAAAACCCAGTGCTGTCGACTTGCATACCTGGTATGAATCCCACTTGGTCGTGGTGGATTATTTTTCTGATATGTTGTTGAATTCTATTGGCTAGAATTTTGTTGAGGATTTTTGCATCTGTGTTCATGAGGCATATAGGTCTGTAATTTTCTTTTTTTGTGGTGTCTTTGGTTTTGGTATCAGGGATATGGTGGTTTCATAGAATGAGTTAGGTAGTATTCCATCATTTTCTATGCTTTGAAATGCCTTTAGTAGTAGTGGTGTTAACTCTTCTCTGAAAGTTTGGTAGAACTCTGCAGTGAAGCCGTCCAGTCCAGGGCTTTTTTTTGTTGGGAGTTTTTTGATTACCTTTTCAATCTCTTTTTTTTTTTTTGTTATGGGTCTATTTAGTTGTTCTACTTCTGATTGTGTTAGTTTAGGTAGGTTGTGTTTTTTTTAGGAATTCATCCATTTCTTCTAGGTTTGCAAATTTGTTAAGAGTACAATTTTTTGTAATAATCTGATATGATTCTTTTAATTTCAGTTGGGTCTGTTGTGATGTGGCCCATCTCGTTTCTTATTCGGGTTATTTGTTTCCTTACTCGTATTTATTTAGTTAGTCTGGCCAATGGTTTATCAATTTTGTTAATTTTTCAAAAACCAGCTTTAGAAAAAAAAAAAAGCTTTAGGCTTTATTAATTCTTTCAATTGTTTTTCTGTTCTCTAATTCATTTAGCTCAGCTCTAACTTTTATTATTTGTTTCTTCTGAAGCCAGATGGATTCTTTTGTTGCTCGGTTCTATTTGTTCAAGTTGTAGGGACAGTTCTCTGATTTTGGCTCTTCTTTATGTATGTGTGGACTTATCGATATAAATTGACCTCTGAGCACTGCTTTTGCTGCTTCCCAGAGGTTTTGATAGGAAGTGTTTTCATTCTCGTTGCATTCTATGAATTTCTTTATTCCCTCCTTAATGTTTTCTATAACCCAGTCTTTTTTGAGCAGGGTATTGTTCAGTTTCCAAGTATTTGATTTTTTTCCCCTGATTTTTCTATTATTGATTTCCACTTTTATGAGCTTGTGGTTTGAGAAGATGCTTTGTAATATTTCGATGTTTTGGATTCTGCAAAGGTTTGTTTTATGACTTAATATGTGATCTATTCTAGAGAATGTTCCATGTGCACTAGAAAGAAAAGTATACTTTGCAGCTATTGGGTGGAGTGTTCTGTATAAGTCTATGAGGTCAGGTTGGTTGATTGTAGCTGTTAGGTCTTCCGTGTCTCTATTGAGCTTCTTACTGGAAGTCCTATCCTTCTCTGAAAGTGGTGTGTTGAAGTCTCCTAGTATAATTGTGGAGGTGTCTATCTCAGTTTTTGATTCTGTTAAAGTTTTTTTTTTTTTCTTTATGTATCTTGCAGCCCTGTCATTGGGTGCATAAATATTTAATATGGTTATATCATCCTGGTCTATTGTCCCTTTAATCATTATGTAGTGTCCTTCTTTATCCTTTGTGGTGGATTTAACTTTAAAGCCTATTTTGTCAGAAATTAATATTGCTACTCCTGCTCTTTTTTGATTGTTGTTTGCTTGATATATTTTTTTCCATCCTTTGAGTTTCAGTTTGTTTGTGTCTCTAAGTCTAAGGTGTGTCTCTTGTAGGCAGCATATAGATGGATCGTGTTTCTTTATCCAGTTTGAGACTCTCTGTCTCTTTATTGGTGCATTTAGTCCATTTACATTCAGCGTAATTATAGATAAGTATGTGTTTATTCCTGTCATTTTGATGCCTTTTTTGTGTGTGTTGTTGACAATTTCATTTTTTCACTTACTTTTTTGTGCTGAGATGTTTTTCTTTGTAAATTGTGTGTTCCTCATTTTCATAGTAGTTGAATTTATGTTTGCTGAGTCATTATGTTTTTCTTGGTTTTTATTTTGAGTTATGGAATTGTTAGACCTCTTTGTGGTTACCTTAATATTTACCCCTATTTTTCTAAGTAAAAACCTAACTTGTATCGTCCTATATCGCCTTGTTTTCCTCTCCATATGGAAGTTCTATGCCTCCTGTATTTAGTCCCTCTTTTTGATTATTGTGATCTTTTACATAATGACTTCAATGATTCTCTGTTTTGGGCATTTTTTTCTTTTTAAAATTAATCTTAATTTGTTTTTGTGATTGCTGTAGACTTTGAATCACTTATGTCCTATTACCAGCTGGTTTGGGCTGTTACCAGATATATAAGCCTAAGAGTCCATTCACTATTCTTGAATAGAATCTGATTTTGGGTCACCAAGTGTGTGGTGTAGATTGTCACCTATTCACTTAGAGGAGTAGTGGTGATATTTGTGTGCACCAGATTCTAGTAGCAGCAGGGGGTCACACTCCAGGGGGGTAGGATGCTGACAGCCTTCCCCCTAGTGCCGGTGAGGTATTTGTGTCTCTATTCCTAAAGCACTTTGGTGGGTGCCCTCTGCAGGTGTATCTTAGACACCCAATGCATGTACCTCTAGAGATTGGTAGGTGTCACTATCCTCATACTCCTTTGGCAGGAGGTTAGGTGGTTTGGGTGGAGCTTCAGCCCTCAGGGCCCTGTTGTGGGTCAGTGAGGGCTCTGTTTAATAGGTAGAGATATCAGATCTGGAAAACTTGTCTTTCCAGTAATCTGCTAAAACAATTGCAGTCAGATCACTATCAGAATTGCCTTTGCATTATAATAGCCACCTTGTTCCCTGTAAGGATGAAAGCCCAAGACTGTGGATCTCATATCCTTGGCTGGAGCTGGTTCTGTATTTTTATTCCAATTTCAGGAAGTCAGGGAAGGATTTTTGGTCCCTGGGTTTTTAGTAGCTGTCTCTCAGGTGAGGAGAATGGGTTAGAAAAAGACCAAAACAAAACAAAAAAACGCAGAGCACTTCACTCCCTGGCCCAAGAAATTCCAATGTTAAGGAAGCCGCCTGGGCAGGGAGGGGAGCGATCAGATGGATAGGAGAGAGTAGCACCCAGCCATATACACAAAAGTTACTTATCTTGCTTGGTGTTGACTGTTTTATCTGAGATTCCCAAGGAGGGGCGTGTAGCCTGTGTGTGCTCTCTGGGTCGAGTTTGCCCCCAAGGGTCAGGCCTGCGTCCTGTGCTTGTGCTGTCTCAGAAGCCGTGGTCAGCTCCTCCGCTCCCAGTCCAAAGCCCAGCGCCAAGGTTCCCCAGCTGGGACGCCGCACTCCAGGCTCCAAAACCAGTCGCTGCCTCCCGGTGACTTCTCCTCCTGTCAGCCGCGTCATTGCACTGCCTGCCTGCGCTGGCTGGGCTTCCCCCGAGGTCACTTCAGGGGGCTAGGGCTGCGTCCCGTATTTGCGCTGTCTCAGGAAGCTGTGCTCAGCTCTCCTGCGCCCAGCCCCAAGCCCGGTGCCAAGGTTTTCTGCCCGGGACGCTGGCTCCAGGCTCTGAAAACAGTCACTGCTTCCCCGTGGTTGCTCATCCTCTCATTAGCCCCATCAGTGTGCGGCCTCCTTGCGCTGGCTGAGTCTCTACCGAGGTTACCCCAGGAGGCTAGGGGTTAGGGCTGTGTCCTGTGCCTGCCCCACCTCAGCAAGCCGCAATCAGCCCTGCCACTCGGCACCAGGGAACCGCAAGAGCTCAAGGCTGTGGAGCGGGTCGCTGGTTCCAGAGGCGGTCACTGCTTCAGGGCACAGCTTTTCGCTCCTGTCACTCAGGTCAACTCTTTAGATCTGTGTTTGATGGTCAGGGTTCATAGATTGTCATGTATGTGATCGATTCACTTGTTTTTCTGAGTCTTTGTTGCAAGAGGGATCCGAGGTAGCTTCTACCTAGTCAGCCATCTCAGCCCCGCCTCCATGTTTGCTTTTTAACGCTTTAAAGAGATCTTCTGCAGCAGATTTGCACAACAAAATACATCACTTAATTTCTTGACTGCTGTTTTCATGGACATTGACTGTTGATCCAAGTAGACCTAACTTCCTGACAACTTCAATTTTTTCTCCATTTAACATGATGCTGTTTATCCGTCCAATCATGGACGAAGTGCATTGGAAACCGGATCTGATATCAGAAGACCTGAGTGCTAGTCCTTTCCTTGATTCATCTGTTAAATGCCTTGAGGGATGAAATGGAACCCAGTCTGTATAGTTCATTTTTGCCTAATACAATATCACACTTAAACATTCCAACTGAGTAAAATGGCTCCAGAAGAGAGAGGGGAGAAGGAGTAGGAGAAAAAGGGCAATGACTCACCGACACAAATGCTTGAGAGTAGGTTTCGTTCAACTGAAGTTGCAATTTCTTTTGATTATCATAGACTCCGTAGAGCCTCTTGGACCAGGTCTGAGGTACACGGTTCTTGAATTTGAGTGAACTGTATAAAGCAAATATCCTTTGTAAATCTAGGACCAGGCAGCTGCAGTTGTAGAAGATGACGCCCAGTTCTTTCATCTGTGAAATTAAAATTGAAAGCATCAGTGCTATGGGTGTCTGATGGTGGTGTTCTCAGAGAAAAAAATGAAGAAGAAAGCAGTAGTAGTGACATCTTTTTTCTCGTATTTATTGTAATAGGGAACTATGTAGCTATAGTCAGAGTATGGTCCATAGAGTGATGCATTAGCAAAATGCCTAAATATTTCAGTGGAACTTTTGCTTCCCTTTTGCATTTGGGTTCCTATGGATAATTTTTCCTATATTCATCTACATTTCTCATAACAGCTGTTTGGATTTGTTTCCTTGGCACTGATTTGCTGGATCACCCCTAAATCATGCGGCAATGAAAAGGCTGGCTTTAATTGCAGCATACAGAACGGTTCAGATCATGGACTCTCGAGTCTGACTGCCTAGAATTAGATTCCAGCGCCCTGACTTTCTAGCTCTGTGACTTTGGGCAAGATAGTTAGTCTCTGTGCCTTAGTTTCTTCTTCCATAAGATGGAGATAATAGTATTTATTTCATACGGTTGCTGTCTTAGTCACCCACTGTTGCCGTAACAGAAATATCACAAGTGGGCTGCTTTAAAGAACAGAAATTTAGTTTCTCACAGTTCAGGAAACTAGGAGTCCAGATTCAGAGTGTGGCTCTAGGGGAAGGTCCTTCTTTGTCTATTTCAGCTTCTAGTAGCCAGGAATGCTTGCAGTTCCATCATCGACAGATAGTGTCTGTCGTCTCACCTCTCTTTATGTTTGTTTTTGTGTCTAATATGCTTTTTGTTTTTTTTAATAACTCAGAAGTGATTAATTTTAGAACACACCTTACTCTGATTAAAAAAAAAAACAAAAAACCAAACCTGTTGCCATCGAGTGGATTCTGACTCATAGCAACCCTGTAGGAGAGAGTAAAACTGCCCCATAGGATTTCCAAGGCTGTAATATTTGCGGAAGCAGGCTGCCACATCTTTCTCCCATGGAGCTGCTGGTGGGTTCAAACTGCAGACATTTTGGTTAGCAGCTGAGAGTTTTAACCACTGCACCGCCAGGGCCCCTTCTCCATGGGGCTTAGAAGGTTAATCCACGTAAGGGCCTTAGAACAGTCCTGGTGCATGTTAATCATTAAACTATGTTAGCAATTATTATTTTTATTATTCATATGACATACGCCTTAAAAGGCTGATAGAATCCTGCAACAGAAGAGACAGATTATTTTATGCACTCCTCTCAGTGCATGGATGGGGAAGGTCCAGTTCACACAGGCAGGCAAAAACACTTGCCCCATGTTCAATACTTGGTCAAAGGTAGATTAAGAATTCAAATGTAGGTTTTCTGACCCCTGATCAAATACACCCAGGAGCAGAGCTGCACTGGCTTCATTTTGAGTCCAATATCACTTTGTAAGAATTGCGTATCATTTCTAATTAGTCAACCAGACCAGGCAAAGTAAAATTTTGGCCACGGGAAAAATAGCACAAGTATACATGCTCTCTATGACTCGAACACTCAGTGAGGGGTTTGTTACGGAGGCTGGAAGGACTTGAGCACACAGGTATCAAACCCCCTTCCTATCCCTTCCTCCAGCCCCCTGTTAAGACTCTTTACTCAGCTTATAGGAGAGCTTGCCTACTGTGTAGGGCCCTGCCTCTCCTTGCCCCCTAGGGCTCCCAACATAATGTGCCATGAAGCTCTTTCCCTAATCATCTATGTGGGTCTGCCATCATTTTACCAACTCCATAGCAAGCACAGTACAGGTAGACACAGTTTTTATTTAATTCCCTGATGGACAGATGAGTTGTTTCTATTTTTTTCTCTGATACAAAAAATAAACTAACTAAATAAAAGTAATAATGATTAAAAAATAAAGCAGCATATATCTTTATGTACATGTGTGTCATGGATTGAATCATGTTCCCCAAAATATCTGTCTGCTTGGCTAGGTCTTGATTCCCTTGCATGATTGTATGATTGTCTACATTTTATTTTCTTATGTGATTTCCCTATGTGTTGTAAATCCTATCACTATGATGTAATAAGATTGATTACTGGCAGTTATATTGATGAGGTCTACAAGATTAGATAGTGTCTTAAACCAATCTTTTTTGAGATATAAAAGAGAGAAGCGAGTAGAGAGACTTGGGAACATCATACCACCAAGCAAGCAGTGCTGGGAGCAGAGTGTGTCTCTTGGACCTGAGGTTTCTGCGCTGAGATGCTCCCAGACCAAGGGAAGACTGATGATGAGGACCTTCCTCCAGAGCCGACAGAGAGAGAAAGCCTTGCCCTGGAGCTGGGCGCCCTGAATTTGGACCTCTAGCCCACTGGACTGTGAAAGAATAAACTTCTCTTTGTTAAAGCCATCTGCTTGTGGTATTTCTGTTATAGCAGCACTAGATGACTAAGACAATGTGTAAGTCTTTCTTTAGTACAGAGTCCTAGAACTGGATGAACAAACATATTAAGGGCAATGTTGTTATTTATTTATTTATTTTTGTTATTAGCTGCTGTTGAGTCGGCCCCTGACTCATGGTGACCTTATGCACAATGGAAAGAAATGTTGCCTGGTCCTGCACCAGTTCCATGATTGGTTGCAGATTGGACCGTGGTGATCTTTAGGGCTTTCACCAGCTGATTTTCAGAAGTAGGTCACCAGGTCTTTCTTCCTAGTCTGCCTTAATCTGGAAGCTGCTCTGAAACTGTTTAGCATCGCAACAACACACAAGCCTCCGCTGACAGATGGGTGGTAGGTGCACTTGAGGTGCATTGGCCAGGAATCGAACCTGGGTCTTGTGCACGGCAGGTGAGAATTCTACCACTGAACCACCACTGCCTTCTTTACTAAGGACAATTAGAGGTTAAGAAAGTGAAAGCAGGTAGAGTGGGGAGGGCATATCAAGTATGTGCAAAGGCACTGAGGCTCGGGGTGTGTGGCTTTGTGCTATGTGGCAGAAGCAGAGTGAGAAGGGAGAATGTGGGCATGTGTAAGCATGTGTGAGTGTGTAAATATCATTTTTTTCCCCTGGAGGAGGGTGTGTTTATGTTAGGAAGTAAAACTAGAGGGTCAGTGATGTCAGATCACCAGGGGCCTTTTGTGCTGGGCTAAGCAGCTTGAAGTTGACAGGGAAGGTCATGGGGAGTGGGAAACCATTTTAATTCTCCCAGACTACAGATTTCTGACTTTCATGGTAGCTGAGGTAACATACACTGGCCATTGCTTTTTGGCGACCTTTTGAACATTGAGCCTTGAAAAAATCAGTTCCTAAAAGCCACTTTTGAGCCAAACAATGGTCTAGATAAACTAGTAAGACCATTTTGCCTTGGGAATCATGCTCTTTTGAAGGATTCAATCAGTTTCAGGAAATAGACTCCAAGGATCAGACTGGGAGTTATGTTTAGGTTAAGTCAGCAATCATTTAATTTAATTATTTTAATTGTTCTTCAAGACAAAGCTCTATGAAAATCCTTCCTGACCACAGACCCTTTTTTCTGTGGCAATAAGATTTGTTATAAGAGTATTTCAAGGTTGTGTCATCTTAGGAACATTTTTGACTATTTGAAATGTCGCTGTGAGTTGGAATCAACTCCACGGCAACGGGTTTGGTTTTTTTGGTTTTGGTTGAAAGTTTCCCCCAATTTGCAAATCATATATTCAATAAACTTCAACCAATTTCTACTGTTGGCCTAATAGGATTTTTGTTTTAACAGGAGATAGACAATGAGGGGAGTGACATGATAAACCATGAACTGGGAAGGTCCCTTGGGTTCTGGGTGAGGAGGGAGGGGCAGACTGAGGGCAGTGGGGGCAGGGCACTCAGAGTGCAGGTCTTGGCAGTAGCGAGAGGACACTATCTCCCCCTACACATTTGTATGTGTGTCCTAATCTCAAAGATTTCCAAACACTGTCTCGAGTAACTGTAAAACTCATTGCAAGTTGATGACAGAGTCTCTGCTGACACAGTCTCAGCTACATTAAGCTCTGCATCTGGCCCTTATGCCTTACTGCCTTTTTCCCAGATGGAATCAATGCTGCCACATTATCTTCTCCAAGGAAACCTTTAGCGTTTCATTACTTCTCAATTTATGTATCTAGGCTCTCTGCCTGAGGGTGGGAGTGGGCACGGAAGTGCTGAGGCTTGGTTCCCACATTGGTAAGTAGTTATTCTATAGATCAAGAGCTTCACTGGCATGTGTCCTTGCCTGCCAGACACAGGGCAAGGCTAGTGCACATCCAGGGTGATGTTCTTATTCTGGCATGGAGGGGCCTTCATCAGGAGGAAATAAGCAAATAAGTAAAAATGCTTAGGCCAAAAATGTGTGTTTGAAGCCTAGGATCTTGTACCACCACATGTATGGCCTTTGGTAAGACCTTCAATTTCTCCGGGTCTTTGTCTCCTCTTTTGAACAATGAAGAGTTTTGGCCATAGAGTCTACAGGCGTCTTTCTGCCTTGTCATTCTATAAATGTAAAATCCAAGAGCAGGCTACAGGACATCAATATCCTGTCCACTTTATAACCCTTTCTCCCTGCCCGACCTCCCTCCTCAACACTGCCTGGAGGACTGCCATTTGTCTTTCAGGATCAGTTCTTTTTGGCTCCTATATCATTGTAGAGGAAACCCTAGTGGCGTAGTGGTTAAGTGCTACAGCTGCTAACCAAAAGGTCGGCAGTTTGAATCCACCAGGTGTTCCCTGGAAACTCTATGGGGCAGTTCTACTCTGTCCTATAGGGTCGCTGTGAGTCAGAATTGACTCAACAGCAGTGGGTTTGGTAATCATCGTAGACTGGTGACCCTCCAACCAAAAAAAACCCAAACCCACTGCCATCAAGTCAATTCCAACACATAGCAACACTATAGGGCAGAGTAGAACTGCCCCATAGGATTTCCAAGGAACACATGTTGGATTTGAACTGCTGACCTTTTGGTTAGCAGCAGTAGCTCTTAACCACTGTGTCACCTTGGTTTCTGGTGACCCTCCATCTAAGTCAAAGGGACGCAGGTTTGCCTCTTGACTGTGCTCCATGTTTGTTGAGCAGCCTTGGATAGATTACTTCACTCTTAAAAATTTCAGTTTATTGTTCAATAAGACTAATATCTAACTCCAAGTTTGGCTGCTAGAACTTAATGATAATTACTTTGATAGCTAGTACTGATTGAGTGTTCCCTTGGTGTGCTGCTCACCTCCTTTAATTCTGACAGCAGGTCAGGTAGATACAGTTTTTAATCCCCATTTTATAGAGGAGGAAGCTGCAGCTTGGATAGTTAGTTTCCCAGTGGGAAATGACATAGCTGAGATTTGAACTTTGATACAACTCTAAAGTGTGAATATTTACTCACTATGCCTTTTTTTTTTTTTTTATGCCATACTGTAGAAACTCTGGTGGCATAGTGATTAAGTGCTACTGCTGCTAACCAAAGGGTCGGCAGTTCAAATCTGCCAGGTGCTCCTTGGAAACTCTATGGGGCAGTTCTACTCTGTCCAGTAGGGTCGCTATGAGTCAGAATCGACTGGATGGCAACGGTTTTGGTTTTTTTTTTAATGTGATACTGCACTTAAAAAAAGACAAAAACCAAAAACCTGTTGCCATTGAGTTGAATCCTTGTGCACTTAAAAGCACATGGTAAATCTGCAATCCTTGAAATCTATTGTTATTAGTTCTATAACGCCTTTCTAGGCCAACCTATTTCCTGCTTTGTCTACCAATGTACTTGGCACAGAAGTCCCAGGGTGGCGTAAATGGTTAACACACTAAGCTGCTAACTGAAAGGTTGTAGGTTTGAGTCTACCCAGAGGTACCTTGGAAGGAAGGCCTGGTGATCTACTTCCAAAATTTCAGCCACTGAACACCCCACGGGGCACAGCTCTGCTCTGACATACATGTGGTCACCATGAGTCAGAATCAACATTTATAGAATGGCAAGGCTGAAGACCTTTGTGAACTCTATGAGCCAAAACCCCTCATTGTTCAAAAGAGGAGGTTAAGACTTAGACAAGTTGAATGACTTGCCAAAAGCCTTACACCTGGTGGTGCAAGACCCTAGGCTTCAACCCACATCTTGGCCTCAGCATTTTTGCTTATTTGTTTCTTCCTGATGATGGCCCCATCAATGCCAGAATAAGGACATCAATCTTGCCCTTGGTCTGATTCTAACTCATGTCAACTGCATTTGTGTTGATTCTGCTACCAAGTACCAAAATTTGGAACCAAATACCAAACAAAAGCAATTGGTTTGGTACTTGGTATACAGCTCTGATGTAGCACTTTTTATATTGTATCATAATTTTTTGTTTATGTGTCTGTTTTCTATAAGTGCTTCTATAGTCTCTGAAGGCAGGGATTGTGTCAGGCGCATATGTTTATTTCCAGTGCTTCGCACATCATAGGAGTTGCTCAGAAAGTGTTTGCTGAATGAATGCCTGATCTTCGAAATGAACAACTGGTAGTCAGAGACGAAACAAGCTCCCAAGTACTGGTACCAGCCTCACCTGATGCCCTCTGATTCCTAGCACCTGAATCCAATAAGAATCTTCTGGGGCCAAGGGCCCAGAAGCAGTGAACCTGGAGGTGGCCACATATAGCCCATCTGGCCATGCCATCTAGCTCATGGTGCCAGCCCCAGAGATTGCCTGGGAGACTTTCCTAAACATGGTGCTCAGTGGTCAGTATTAATGACAGGCTTTAGAGTGATCAGTCAGCCAAGTGTTCTCTAAATGGGCTTCCTGCATCTACCAACAATGGGGTGCAGAGATAAACACAGTTGCCTTTTGAGTGGGGCACTGCCTTAAAAAAGTCAACACTATTTGAGCCTGAATGGACCTGAAGATAGAATATCATCAAAGCAGAAATCTAGGGAATCATTTGACTTTTGTGATCAAAAAGTGAACTTGGTGGCTATGATTGAATTTGACTGTTCTGGACCCCTTTGGTTGCCTTTGGAACCTTGGTGGTGTAGTGGTTAAGAGCTGAGCTGCTAACCAAAAGGTTGGCACTTCGAATCTACCAGGTGCTCGTTGGAAACCCTATGGGGCACTTCTGCTCTGTCCTGTAGGGTCGCTATGAGTCAGAATTGACTCGATGGTAACTGGTTTGGATTTTGTTTTTTTGGTTTCCTTTGTTTCTTCCATGTCAGGCCTTCAGCCTTTCTAGGTTATCTGTTCACATGAGGCAAACATGTATGTTTGGAAACCTCTGTCCAAAGCTTGGATAAGAATATGATGCTTCCCTCGTTCCTTAGGAATAGTTTGTCTCCCAGTCTTCACATGGTGGTTGTACCCTCTCTGTTGTGGCTGAGGTAAATCAAAGCCAACAGCAATGGCCGAGGAAAGGCAGCTGCCCATCTTGTCAATCTACAGTGACTCTCCTAATATGCAGAATGACATTAGGTGAAGGAGTCACAATACTGTGAGCTCCACATATCTACAAAGAAAGATAGAAGCTCTTCAGTATGATATGATGCAATCATTCTAGACAACTATTATTTTGCAATTTAATATGTAGACAGTGCCAGGGTGGCAACTCTGAGAGGTCTTTCTCACATAGGAGGCACAGGAACAGAGAGAGAGAGAGAGACTTCTCAATGTGACCTCATCAGGATGCAGCAAGTAATCTCCCGGACAGGGCTTCGATGACCCAAGTCTACCATGGGCAAGTCACTTCCCCTTTTTAGTCCCTTCCTGGGGCATAATTTATCTACATCACAGGGGACTATGAAGACTAAATGAAATAAAATGAATGTAAATACTTGGCTTAGTGACTGGCTCAAACAGTGTTAGCTTTAGCTATATTGAAGTTCTTCTTTGCTCTTAATGGTTAAATAATGGTCAAATCAGAGAATGGATGTGGCAGAATTTTTTATCCACAAAGAATTTTATTTAAAACCACCACTGGATTTCAGACACATCAGTCACAGATACAAGGAAATAAAGTTCATTTTTCAGAGACTGTCTGTAGTTAGGTTGAGTTGATGCCGGACTGGTCACGATAGATTGGGTATTTCAGGTGCATGAAATCAGACATTTCCATTTCGTTGGTCATGAACTTATACCTTTAGCAAATGTTTGCAGGGGCAGCAGGAACAGAGGCACGGTAGCTGGAACAAATGGTTAACTGTCAAACAATAGTACTATACACTCTAGCTGAGTAGTGCACATATGAGGAGCCCTGCTGGCTCAGTGGTTAGGAGCTATGGCTGATAACCAAAAGTTTGGCAGTTGGAATCCACCAGCTGCTTCCTGGAAGCACTATGGTGCAGTTCTACTCTGTCCTGTCGGGCCACTGAGAGTCAGAATTGACTCGACAGCAATGGGGGGGTTTGGTTTGGTTTTGAGGGTGCTTTTGTAGGAGACCACTGGGAAAAGAAGTTTGAGGTGAGACCATGCCTCGTGAGGAGTCTTTTTGGAGGCAGGAGGGTTCACTGAAGATATGGAGTAGGGGGGTGACAAAAGCTGAGGTTATACCAGCACCACGTGGACTTCTCCACAGAAGTTTCAAATCCAAAACACGCAGAGCATTTATGAAAGAACTCTCCCTGCTTGAGAAGGAAGGCTCAGTGGAAAGGAAACGGCCATTTTCCTTGGGCCCCCTCTACTTTAACTGAGCCTGTGGGCTACCTGAGCCTGTGGGATTCAATGCTCAGACCTTTGTGAGGAGTCCTGCTCCTGGCTAAAAACCTATGTGTGATTTTTCAGGTCTAGCCAAAGACAACTAAAAACGTTTTACCTAGCATGCCTCAGGGGAAAAGCAGCCTTGCCTAAACAGACTTGGTGCAAGGCCAGTAAGTTCAGTCTCTGAGGGGAGTCAGCCAAGCCTCAGCCATGCTCTCTTGCAGTTAAACATTCCTAGGTCCAAACTAAACCCATTGCCGTGGAGGCAATTCCGGCTCACAGAGACTGTTAAAGCACAGAGTAGAACTGCCCCATGGGGTTTCCAAGAAGTAGCTGGTGGATTCAAACTGTTGACCTTTTGGTTAGCAGCCTGGGCTCTTAACCACTGTGCCACCAGGGCTCCCCCAGGTCCCATACTAGAGGCTTTATATGTGGTATTTTGCCTAATCTTCACATTAGCCTAAGGGGGTGGGTGTTGTTGCCTTGAAAAGAGTGCTTAGCTCAGGATGCTGCCGGCTGCTCCTGGGGCTTAGGAGGAGTCGAGCACCCAGCTCCTTGAACTATCCTTGCCTTTAGAGTTCTGTCAACTCTCTTGTCAGCGCACATCACCCAGAATTCACCTGTCATTGATGGATTCCTGCCTTTCAAGGTCACAACGGATCAATATTAAAACAACACAAAACAATGTATTAATTAAAGACAATCAAATCACCAGTGTGATCTGGATGTTCTCTCCCTACTAAAAACAAAAAAACAAACCTGTTGCTGTCGAGTCGATTCTGACTCATAGTGACCCTACAGGACAGAGTAGAACTGCCCCATAGGGTTTCTAAGGAGTAGCTGGTAGAATTGAAGTGCCGACTTTTTGGTTAACACTGCCTCCATAAGAGGGCTCCTATTAGGATCCTTGGAGCCCTGGTAGCACAGTGGTTAAGCATTTGGCTGCTAACCAAAAGGTCAGCAATAAGAAATGCTATTCTCCAGACTTAATGCAATTCTCTCCACAGAACATGCAAGGAAGCTAGGTTGGATTTCCCCTAGGAAAGCCAGAAAGCTAACAACAGATGTTTCATGAAAGCCAAATGAGATAGAGTCATTGGTAAGTGATGGTCTTAGGGATGAGAGAAAGCTGTATGAACATTATGGCTTTTCAATTCATTAGCTGTGTGACTTTGGACAAACTAACTTCTTTTCACTGGCCTGTGGTGCTCAGCTAGGCCTGGTGTTCTCTGTTAAACAAAAACCAGTTCACACAACACTGTTTTCAGACAAAGCCACTCTGTGGTGGACCAAGACAAAAACAAGACCACTCTGGAATTCTGTCGGAACACAGACAAAAACACAAGCATTGTCCAAGCCACAAAAATGATCAAATATCTCTCTTTCCTGGCTAATCTGAGTGACTGTTGCTTCTTTGCCAATTATAGCTTTAGCCTTGCTTCATCCCTCCCCATTAAGATACCCAATCATAGAATTACCCCTGCTTTCTGACGGCATCTCATCCTGAACGAAGCACTGCTTCCTGAAGCCCTCTGCCAAATCACCTAACACAAGCCCAAACCCTATAGGCCCTTTCTAAAACTCCCTTACTGAGACACCCACAGACACGCATGGCCTGAGTTCTCCCTCACTGCAACAAGCAACTTACTCAACTTCAGGTGTGTTCCTGGTGGTCTTTGGCTGGAGGGCACTGGCACCTCCTTCTCCCCTTAATACCTACATCATAGGGTTATAAGGACCAGACAAGTCAGTGCAGCAGAACAGAGTGACCAACACTCAATGGTGCAAACGTTAACTCACTCCGCTGCTAACGGAAAAGCTGAAGCTTCGATTCCACCCAGAGTCACCTTGAAAGAAAGGTCTGGCAATGTACTGTAAAAATCAGCCCTGAAAACCCTGTGGAGAATAGCTCTACTCTGACACACGTGAGGTTGCCATGAGTTGGAGTCGACTCAATGGCAACCGATTGCTATTATCCTAAGTCACATTTTAGATAGTTGTACTGGGTATTCGGAAACCCCGATGGTGTAGTGGTTAACAGCTACAGCTGCTAACCAAAAGGTCGGCAGTTCAGATCCACCAGACACTCCTTGGAAACTCTATGGGGGAGTTCTACTCTGTCCTATAGGGTCGCTGTGAGTCACACTCACTACGAGTCAGAATCAACTTGAGGGCAACAGTTTTTCTTTACTGGGTATTCAATATTGTCCCAGTTGAAAGAGGGGGGAGTGTACTCCCCAGGAAGTTTCCCAGGCAGCAGAGCAAAAGATACTGTGGAGGGAGTGAAGGTGATGATGGCTGTTTTGGGTGAGCATAAAGAAGGTCTGCACTTTGGAGAGAAGCTTTCGCCCATTAGAACCTTAGGCCAAGTAATGCTTCTGAGACATTGTCAGTGTTGCTCTGACTTCTGGTCTCCAGTGTCTGTTATATAACCTGTTTCTGAATGTATACTATTACACATTTTAATTTGGAAAATTTTATTTACCAATTCTGTAAAAGCTATGGAAGAACCGGAAGCTGAAAATAAAAACGCTTATTTAATGGCACCACAGTCATGAGTGATGTTCGTCCCTTTAGATGTGATCAGATGAAAGGAGGTATATTTATGGACACTTTCAGCATTGATGATTGCTAGTAACTGTCTTATGGACTATTTATCACCATCGAGATGCAAGCGGGCACGGGCTCTCTGTGCACTCTAGATTTCTCCGGTGACTCATATTATTCTAAGCAAAGATTTACTGTTCCTTTTCCCCTGTCATGTAAACTAAGCTGTTGACTTTTTGAGAGTTTTTATATGCAATCCCTGACCTCATTCTGCTCTGTGGCTACATTACATCTTTAGAATCTGAAGGCAATGGAAGAAGCAAGCCTCCACATCTAGCGATGTAAAGAAAGGTATACGTCCTTTGAGTATCTTCCTCTCAGCTCTACAATGGCTCGAGCCTATGTCCTATTTTATATATTAGTACACTGGAAATGGAAAAAAAGAAACTAGCTTTTGTTTTGCAGATTTTTTAGCCAGATAAAAAATTCAGGACAGGTTTATGAACAAACTTTCTTAAAATGCTGACAGTGAGAGAAATAACAGAGTTGGGTTTCTGAACTTCTAGATTATAGAAGGATCAAAAACCTAGAGTTCTGATTGTTTAGCTGAGGCTGTCTTTAAGTTGCCTTACATATACAACAAACTTCGCTGAAAATTAGCCAGTGACAATCCCATGGACCACGACAGAATATTGTCCGATTATAGTGCTGGTAGATGACTCCCCTAGGTTGGAAGGCACTACACAGTATCTGTAACAGCTGACTCAAACGTATCAATATTCATGAATATGGCACAAAGACTGAGCAACGTTTCTCTATGTTATACATAAGATCACCATGAATCAGAGGTGACTTGACGGCAACGAACAACACCTGCCAGAGATCAGGCCTCTGTCTGGTGATGGATTGCTCAGTCCTGCCTGTCTCGATGCCTGGCCACGTGCCTGCTGGGCACCTGGTGGGCTTCTGTGGCTTCACAATGCAATCCACAGCTGATCTTTGCAGTACAGAAACAAGTCACATGGATTAACTGAATGGTCCAACTGTTTGAATAAAATCATCTTAAATAAGCTAGAAATTTACCAGCTAATTATTCCTTGGGGGAGAATTATTCTTAATGATTAATTCTATTTCTCATGAAACAGCACAGTGTTAGTGATTGACCATGGACATAAGAGGGGCTTAGGTGCTCGAATGACCTGGAACATACTGCCAAGAAAGAAAAACTCTAAAACTCAAGTTGTATCAATGGTCCCATTTTATCCCTTGCAGCAGGACATTATGAATTATGAGAGACCATGGTAGGAATGTTTGGGTTTTTGATAATCCATGAGGTGCTATCAACCTACTGCTTGTTGTTGTTGTGGTTAGGTGCCATTGAGTCAGTTCTGACTCATAGCGACCCCATGTACAACAGAAGGAAACACTGCCTGATCCTGTGCCATCCTCACAATCATTGCTATGTTTGAGCTCATCGTTGCAGCCACTGTGTCAATCCATCTTGTTGAGGGTCTTCTCTTTTTTGCTGACCCTCTATTTTACCAAGCATGATGTCCTTCTCCAGGGACGGGTCCCTCCTGATAACATGTCCAAAGTACATAAGATGAAGTCTCACCATCCTCCCTTCTAAGGAGCATTCTGGCTGTACTTCTTCCAAGGCGGATTTGTTTGTTCTTTTGGCAGTCCATGGTATAGTCAATATTCTTGAACAACATCATGATTCAAAAGCATCAATTCTTCTTTTGTCTTCCTTATTCACTGTTCAGCTTTCGAATGCATATGAGGCAACTGAAAATACCATGGCTTGGGTCAGGCACGCCTTAGTCCTCTAAGTGACATCCTTGCTTTTTAACACTTTGAAGGGGTCTTTTGCAGCAGATTTGTTCAGTGCAATTCTTCTTTTGATTTCTTGACTGCTGCTTCCATGGGTGTTGATTGTGGATCCAAGTAAAAGGAAATCCTTGAGAGCTTCAATCTTTTTTCCGTTTATCATGATGTTGCTTATTGGTCCAGCTACGAGAATTTTTGTTTTCTTTAAGTTGAGGTGCAATCCATACTGAAGGCTGTGGTCTTTGATCTTCATCAGTAAGTGCTTCAAGTCCTCTTCACTTTCAGCAAGCAAGGTTGTGTTATCTGCATATCACAAGTTGTTAATAAGTCTTCCTCCAATCCTTCTTCTTCCTCCGCATTCTTCATATAGTCCAGCTAACCTACTGTAGGGAGAAATAACAACAAAAGCAATACTAATCTATTATAATGTTCACTGTGTGCCAGGCACTGTTAAATGCTTTCTAAGTATGACTTTATTTTAATCTTAGAGCAACCCATTATACACGTAAAAAATTGAGGTACAGAGGGGTTAAGGACTTCCCCAAATGCATAGCTAGTAAGTGTGGGAGTGGGATTATGATACTCAAATATTAGTATTATCTTCAGGAAGATTTATTTGCAAAATGGAGCACCTGCAAGACTAGAAGTTCCTGTTGGTAATGGCCAAATCCTGCTTTTTGTGGGTGAGTTCTCTTTTTTACTGGCCTGATTCTGTTAATTAGGTGGGGCATTGGTGGTCTGTGGTAGAATTCTCACCTTCCATGCAGGGGACCTGGGTTTAATTCCCAGTCAGTGCACCTCATGTACAGCCACCACCCATCTGTCAGTAGAGACTTGTGTGTTGCTAGGATGCTGAGAGGTTCCAGCAGAGCTTCCAGACTAGGAAGAAAGGCCTGGTGATCTACTTCTAAAAGATCAGCCAATGAAAACCCTATGAACCACAGTAGTCCAGATCTGCCATCAATCCTGGGGATGGTACAGGATTCAGCTGTGTTTTATTCCATTGTACGTGAGTCAGAGGCTGACTCAACAAAGCTAAAAACAACAACATTTCTATTTATAATAGTAGTTTCTGCCACAAAACAAAATAAGAATTAGGGAAAATGTGTAATTACACACACACATACACAAACATTTTTCTTTATTTATTTTCTCAAAATTAGTGGGAGGAGGTTATGAAAGGGAATAGCAGTAACTGGAAAAAAGAAGATGCTTTTTAGCCAGGACATAACAGGCAGCATCAAGGGAAACAGGCTTGGTTTGGTGGGCTTTATTGAGATG
This sequence comes from Elephas maximus indicus, assembly GCF_024166365.1. Taxonomy (NCBI): domain Eukaryota; kingdom Metazoa; phylum Chordata; class Mammalia; order Proboscidea; family Elephantidae; genus Elephas; species Elephas maximus. The sequence continues at coordinate 22,053,191 of NC_064842.1, read as the reverse complement.
GAGAAGCCATAGCAGGCAGCTGATGAATGCTCTTGTCAGCAAGGCGGGGAGAGGAGAGGCATTAGCATAGTTCTTTGCTGTAATTCAGAATAATTTATACAAGTTAGCCTAAGCACAGCTCAATTCATCATTTTCAGATGTCCAGTTCGTTGTTTTCATGATTACACAGAAGTGTGAACAAGTACTTCTTTAATTTCCTTGACAAAGACAAAAGAACCTGCGACCGTGAGCAACTAAAATTCATTCAGTTAGCTGCTGATTTTCATTCTGAGTTACTGTAAGAAACTTAATTACTAGAAGCTCTAACCTGATTTTGTATCTGCCATCAAGGTGAAATTTTTATTTCTGCACCTAAAAGAAGAATTGATTCTTAGCAGCTCAAAGATGGCCTGAAATGCACTCTCTTGGCCCTTGACTCCCACAATGGAGTAAATGGGTGGTCTATTCCACTTAATTTTTTTGATGTCTTATTTTTATGTTCACCAAGTGGGAATAACAGTGTTTGCCAGAAGGAACACGACTAAGTGAAGAGACAGGAGAGAATGTAAGAATGTGAGAGAACAGCGAGTTCAACCTTAGTTCAAAACTAAGGCAACTGAGGCCTCCAAAGAAAGGGACTTGCAAGATAGAATAATGTCTCGTGACTCCTAGTCCTGGGCGCCTTCACCCAATAAGGCTGTGCAAATACCACACAGGGTTCATTTGTAGAATTGATGAGGGATGCTTCTTTCCTTGGGGTCTCTGGGTGGTACAAAGTGCCTGGAAGGTTGGAGGTTCAAATTCACCCAGAGCAGCCTCAGTCTACTACTGAAAACTCAAGTCATTGAAAACCCTATGGAGCACAGTTCTACTCTGATGCACACGGGATCTCCATGAGTCAGGAGGGCAACTGATTTTCACTGGTTTCTTTTCTTTCCTTCTTCTTCTCCCACCTTCTTTCCTTGTGTCCTTCCCTCCCTTTTTTTCTTAAATATTTTCATTCTTTTTTTCTATTTTAATCAATACTTCATCTCTTATGGGGATCTTAACACTTTCCAAAGTATTACTATTCATTTGGCATCTTTGACTTCTGGCTATACAAAATTCATGCATCGTTTCTTGGCTTTATCCAGTCAAGGGGACATCAATAGATGAAACATTGACTAGAGTGCCAGAAGAATGTTAAGGAGATGAGTTAACGGGAGGAGTCTTAAAGGAATGGAGCCTGAGGGTGCAATGGGAATTGGAAATGCATTTCAGTTATTTTCTGGAGTACTTTAATTTCAACCTGAGTCTTTAGAAAAGTTGAAAATGATTGCAAAATGACACCATGGCTCCTCCCACCATTCTTGCTTTCTGTCCTCTTGTTTTCTTAATGAATAATGAGGAAATAGAGATCCATTCTAGTTTTGGTTTGTTGTTTTTAACCCCCTTTTCAAATGCCTTCAAAGATCTAATCTCTCTTGACAAAATGTTGGGCCAACCTGAGCCACTATATCTCCTGATGTTTCCTTTTTAAGTTTGTAAAATAAACTTCCTATACCATTCATGCACCAGGATATTTATGGCAATGTGAAATTACTGGTTTAATTTCTTCTTACCGACATGAAAGTGAAGTAATTCAGGAAACTGGAGATGTCGAGAAAATCTTTTACAAAAGAAAATAAAAATGCATTACTCCTCTGTTACATTCCTTTGCAGCTAAGCTATCAAATAACAGGAAGAATGGGTAAGTGACTACAGTCTTAGTGCATTTTCATTTGTGGGTTAGAATTTGTAAAACTAATTTAGTCTTCAGAGTCTGCTTTGCAAGAGGCTTTGAAGTACAGAATAACTGAAATTTTCAGAAAAAAAGGATTTCTCTCCTGTCTCAGTGAAATATTTTTACTTCTGGTAGTTCAGTGGTTAAGAGCTCTGCTGCTAACCAAAAGGTTGGCAGTTTGAATACACCAGCTGCTTCTTGGAAATCCTATGGGGTAGTTCTACTCTGTTTTATAGGGCCATTATGAGTTGGAATAGATTGACAGCAGTGGGTTTGGTTTTTCTGCTTTTTATTCCTCCAGATTCATTCCTTTGCAATTCAGAGCATGAGCTCACTGGTCATGTTGAGCAATGCTGCTTCCCTTTACTTATACCAGAGCAGTGTGGGCAACAAGGACCAGGGATTAACCTTGTAAAAAGAAATGCTACATCTATAATTTTGGCCTCATTGGTTCTCGTCTCCTACCTTTCAGTGGAGCTCTAGAAACATCTCAGATTGGCAAAAGGAGACAGTGATTCTCCTCTAGTCTGAGGGCAGCCATTGGGGTAGGTTGAAACCTAGAGTGTAATTGCTGGCCATCCAGAGAGTCTGCCTGCCTTAGCGGATAGAGCACAGACTTGGGTTTGAATTCCAGCTCTATTGCCTTTTCCTGTGACTACTGGGCACGTTACTCCTCAAGGTTTTTTACAACTGAAACTTAAAAGTTCCTTAATGTCTCTGTAAAGTGGGACAATAAAAAGAATATAGGGTGTTAGGGTCCCTAGGTAGCAGTTTGTGCTTTACTGCCAACTTAAATTAAAGGTTGTTGGTTTGAACCCACCTTGTAGTACTGCAGAATAAAAGGTCTGTCAATCTGCTTCCATTAAGATTACAGCCAAGAAAACCCTATGGAGCAGTTCTAGTCTATAACACATGGGGTTGCCATGAGTTCAAGTCAACTCGATGACACTTAGCAACAAGAACAACATAAGGTTGTGATGGTTGAACAAATTTATACACACACACACACACTGCTTAGGACAGTGTCTGGCACACAGGATAACAAGTATTTGATATAGCATCATAATTATTACAGCCAACCAAACATCAGAAGGAGTTATGCTGAGGAGTATCAGCTGAAGGAACGCTTCTGCCAAACCTACAATAACCACGCCATGCAGTAAGCTGATGCTCGTCACAGATGAAAATGAAGAATGTACTGCCCCTATTCTGCTGCCGCATGACCCAAAGAGATTTCTCTTCCCTCCCTGGTGGTGCAGTGATTAAGCGTTCAGCTGCCAACCAAAAGGTTGGTTGTTCAAACCCACCAGCTGCTCCTTGGAAACCCTATGGGGCAGTTCTACATTGTCCTATAGGGTCACTATGAGTTGATGGAAATGGGTTTGGTTTGGTTTGGTCCTTCCATATTTAAGCAGGAAATTTGCCCATCTACATATTTTCCATTTTTTAGCTTATTGGCATTGCATATTAATAAAATGAGAAACTTGAGGAGGCTCCAGGAGATTATCGAGGGGAAGATGTTGGAGGTGTAATCTTTATTTGCATTTGGGTGGACCGTTGGCATATAAATAGCTGATACAAATGGTAAGACATCATTGATCTCAGCCTCCAGGCTCCACCTTGTAACCTGTTCTCATCCTGTTCATCATGATGTTGAGACCCACCCTCTCCCTCTCCCACTGTTCCTACCTTGGTCCATGGCTTCTTTCAAAGATTGAGAATGCCCACACTTTCCGATGAATTGAAAAGACTGATATCTACCGTCTTTCTACCTCTCACCCTCTCACTCCTCCCATAAGAGAAAGCGTGACCTGCCCAGCGAGAGTGAGAGAATGAACTCGGCCTGCACAGTGCCAGCCCTTCCTCTCATTCAGAGCAGCTTGCTCTCTTCCCTCCTTGGGACATGTACAGGAGCAGCTTGTGGATTTGCAGCTACTATGTCTTTTTTTTTTTTTTTTATGTCTTTAACTGGAAGCACTGGTGGCATACTGGTTAAGAGCTATGGCTGCTAACCAAAAGGTAGGCAGTTTGAATCTACCAGGCACTCCTTGGAAACCCTATGGGGCAGTTCTACTCTGTCCTATAGGGTCGCTCTGAATTGGAATTGACTTGGCAATGAGTGATGGTATGCCTTTAACTTGAGCAAGTTTAGTTTTGGGGAAATTAGTGGCAGGCCCAATTTTGACTACACATCTAAACTGCATTTTCCATTCTGGCTTCGTCAGAATCACCATCTGTCCAAATCCAGGAGGTAATATTTGAAATGGGTTGGAGCTCAGGAGGGCAAGACAGAGGTGCTATTTATTGACTTCCTTAAACTCCAAGAATGAACTCCTGCATCTGATTTTCTCAACCTCAACCTCCTACAGCCACTTCGAGGGATTTAAATCACTTCAGTTAGCTTCCACCCTGCCTCCCTTAAGTGAAACATTCGACCAGAATTTTCAAGACGCAACTTTTCTCTTTGTGCTGTGTCATAACCTACTCTTGACTTACCTGTGTTGCTTAAAGATCTATTGCACTCTTCATCTTAGCATTCCCCATATAATGAATCGAGTAATTGCTCTAGGTGTCCAAACACTATTTAATGCATTGATATGCAAACCTCAAAGAAAAAGCATGGGCTGGAGTATGAAAATACAACTGAGATAAATCAAACTCTTGTCTAGTCCTTTGGAGCCCTGGTGGCACAGTGGTTAACAGCTTGACTGCTAACCAAATGGTCGGTAGTTCAAATCCACCAGCCACTCCTTGGAAACCCCGTGGGGCAGTTCTACTCTGTCCTATAGGGTCACTATAAGTTGGAATTGGTTTGGTTTTGGTTTTGTCTAGTCCTTTAGTTAGTTCCTAGAGCTGAACTCCTACAAAATACCCAAAGCACCACTCGCTGAGGTGTGAGACCATGTTTGTGTCCCTATGGTGCTCTGATTCCTTTCAACAGATATCCAACCAACATGTCCCTCCAGCTTGTGAGGTGGGAGTACTATATAAACTGGCAGTGTCTAAAAATAGGGTTTAATGCAAAATCTGGGAACTTTATCATGTGATAACTTCTGATTGATGGCATCAATTTATTGGCAAAGTGGCTGGTTGTAATCAGTTTTTCAGTTTATGGCAGTCACCTGCTTAAGGATCTTGGGTGCGGAGACCCTCCCTAAGTAATTGGGAGGCAGTCCAATAGCTGCTCTGTAACTGATTGGTGAAAGGCTATAGAATAGGGAACATTTCATCAGGCTTGAATTAGGAAGTGGGAGTGAGAAAAACTATTGCAAATAATTTAATATTGTTTCTCCATGAATATAACCAACACTGTCTTTAAAAACAACCACGATAAAAACAGATTTTAGGGATACCTCATTTGGAATCAGGTCAGGAATCTTACAGAGTGGAAATGTTTCTGACAATCTTATAGGTGCAAATGTCTTGAGGATGGTTCATTAGGCAGTCCAGTATGGTTGGAAAATACTAGATTCTTTAATGTTGAGAACCATCATAGAAAGGGTAGCCAAGCCCAGCATGAGTGGGAAAGGACTAGGATCCAATCTGCCATGGACCTAGGGCTGTGAGTATATTTGAATATGCTTCAGAACCACAGAGACATGAAATACCAAAGGCAGAGAGAGCTGGTCAATATGTATGATCTGATGGAAGGAAATTGAGTAATTCCACTAAATGTCAAGGCGGGGTGGGGAGAAGGCCAGATTCTTTGTTTTCCGATTACAAAATTCTCATTTGGACCTAAAATGAAAGTTGAAGGATCCCAGTCTTTCTATGTGTCTTTTGCCAAGGCATGGCTCACATGAACAAGCCAAATGAACTAGATAGATGTCTGACGGCAGCTGTAGCACAGAAAACATTGTGACACCCAAACATCTAGAAAGGTGTGCTTATTCCATGCAATATTATAAAGTGATAATTCCTCCAATCTTACAAGCACTGCAATTTTAAAAGGTCATTAAAAAGGTGACAACTGCTTAGCCAGTTCACATACTGGTATCCAGGATTGTTAAATAATTCAATTCAATACTTAACTACTGAGTAAGGCACTGTATTATGCAGGCAGGGTAAGCCTTTGAGCAAGTCATGATCCCTGATTTATGAGTCTCTGTGTGGGAGTGGGTTGGGATGTGAAGGAGGGGTACAGTTGGGAGTGAAGACCAAAACAAGTATAAACTGAGCTATGAAACAAGGTAGAATCAGATAAGTGCCTTAAGGAAAATATCAACACTATTCTGCGGGAATTCAAGTAAGGGAGATACTGAACCAGATTAAAAGAGATCCACGCCCTCTGGGCCATGGGTGGATTTCAGCCAGTATGTTGCATGTCTGCATGTTTCTAAGGAGAGAGTGCAATAGGCTTTCACCCAATTCTCTATGATTCATATAGTTAATAGGTAGATTGGTAGATGACTGCTGATTTAGGTGGATTGGAGTGGCTTCATGGAGGTGGTAAAATTTGAAAAAAATCTTGAAGAATCCTGAAACTGTATAGTTTTAACAAGCAGAGTTGGGAGTAGGGCATGCCCTGCAGAGGAAAGCATGAAAAAAAGGCAGTGGGGTGAGAATTGCCAGTGCATTTTCACCAAAATTTAAGCAATTGGAGCATAAAATGTGAGAGAATGAATGGTGGAAGAGGCAGCTCTGGTGAAGTGGTAAGATCTAGATCAGGAAAGGCTAGTATATTAAAGAGTGGTCCCTTATCTTTTATGTTAAAAAAAATCCCCAAAACCAAGCTTGTTGCCATCTAGTCGACTCTGACTCATCGCAACCTTGTAGGACAGAGTAGAACTGGCCCATAGGGTTCCCAAGGAGCGGCTGGTGGATTTGAATTGCCCACCTTTCGTTACCAGCTGAGCTCTTAACCAGTGGGCCACCAGGGCTCCTCCTTCCTGTTAGGGGTTGGAAATACAATTGCCTTGAAAACCAGAGCAAACAAATAATGTAAATGCATGTAAGACCTTATGAATAGAGGGAATTCAGGCTCAATTAAGGATCATGTGCTCTATATAATGCCATTCACATTCTATTTTATTACCTAATATCACTGACCAAACCATTTTCAGTTTGAGCTGGCCTCAGGCCACCAGTTTGGAAGCTCTGCTTTGGTGTCAATGAAGTGAACTGACATTACCCAGTTCCTCTGAGGATGAATTAGAGTGCAGGAGGCTAGAAGCAGGACCAGGGAGAGATGATGAGGACCTGATTCAGAGAAACAGGAGTTAATTGTGACAGGACCAGGAGAGTGATTGTACATGCACGAGGGATGGAAAGAGTTAAAACTGACACTTTGGTTTCTAAAGCAGGTGACTTGAGTGTAAAATGAAAATAATAAGTCCGATAGTGGTTAAGAGCTCAGCTGCTAACCAAAAGGTCGGCAGTTCAAATCCACCAGCTGCTCCTTGGAAACCCTATGGGGCAGTTATACTCTGTCCTATAGGGTTGCTATGAGTCAGAACCAACTCGACGGAACCTAACAACAGCAACAACAATGTAGACACGGTGAGCTTGAAGTACATTTGAGAAGTCTAAGTGGTGACAATGATAGTAAAAATAGTTAAAATTTACTGAGCCCTTTCTGTTTTATAATTTTCGCATGTATGCACTTCCTAAGTCCTTAGAACAGCCATGTTAGGTAGATACTATTATTATCCCCACCAAATACATGGGAGAACTGAAGTACAGTGCAGTTAAAGCCGAACGCTTAGTAAGAAATGGGACTAGGATTTGAACACAAACAGTGCAACTCCAGAATCTACACTCTTAACCACTATGCTGTATATCCACCAACCTGTGGTTTGATGACTCTGAATCTGGACCTCAAGGCAGAGATCAGAGCTGGTGGCATAAATATGAGAATCAGAAATGATGGCTGTTGCTATAAGAGTAGATGACTCCCTCAGAGAGAATGGATAGGCTAAGAAGATGGATGGATTATAATATCAATTTGTCCATTTATATTACCCCCATTGAGAACAATGACCTTGTTGTCTTATTAACTGCTGTATTTCCAGTGCCCAGCATGTAGTAGATGCTCAGTTAATATTTGTTGAATGAATGAATAAAATCCCAAAGTACACTATTATTTAAGGGAAGAGTTCAGTATTTAAGAAGGCCCACAGAAGACAAGAAATTCTTTTTTTAAATTTTAAAAAGGAGGTGGATTTCAAGAAGGAAGAAATCAACATGGCCCATGCAGTAGAGAAATTCCCTAAGTAAGTAAAGAGTCCATTTTTTTTTTCTTCTGTTGGAAATTAGGAAATCCCTCCACCCATATCCTTCACAATTTTTTGAATTGTGTATAGGAATGTTTTCTGTGTCTTTGAGAGGCTCTTACTGGTTGTAGGAGTTGAGCAGGGAATAGATATATGAAGTGGGGTGTTCCAGATGAATTGATCAATCAAGCTAGGCCTCATCAATCATTATCAATGCTACTTACCAAGAGTGTGGGTGAACTGGCTTTGCACCTTTGTTGAAAATCAGTTGACAATATAGATGTAGGTCTATTTTTGGACTCTGTTCTGTTTCATTGACCTATATGTCTATCCTTTCTCCAATATGACACTGTCTGAACTCCTTAGCTTTATAATCAGCTGCTGTCAAGTCAGCCCCAACTCACGATGACCCCATGTGTGTCAGAGCAGAACTGTCCTCCACAGGACTTTCAATGGCTGATTTTTCAGAAGTAGATCACCATGCTTTTCTTCCGAGGCACCTCTGGGTGGACTTGAACCTCCAACCTTCCAGCAAGCAGCAAGTACATTAACAATTTGCACCACCCAGAGGCTCCCTTAGCTTTAAAGCAGGTCAGAAAATCAGGTAGTGTGAGTCCTCCAACTTTATTCTTCTTTTTCAATATTGTTTTGTCTATTCTAGCTCTTTTGTTTTCTAAATAAATTTTAAAGTCAGCTTGTAAAATTCTACAAAATTTCCTTAGGTATTTTAATTGGAATTGTTAATTAACTCTATAGATCCTTTTGGGAAGAACTGATATTATAATAATACTACATCTTCCAACCCACTAATATAGTATATCCTTCAATTTTTATAGGTCTTTTTTTTTATGAGTGCTTTACAGTTTTTATCATACATCTTTCACATATTTTTTTAAGATTTATTCCAAAATATCTCATGGTTTTGAAGTTATTGTAAATGGCACTGTCTTTTAATTTGAATCTCTAATTTTTCATTGCTAGTTTATAGAAACATGATTGATGTTTGTATATCAACCTTGATCATTCTAAACTCACTTATTAGTTTTGGTAAGTTTTTTGCAGATTCTTTGAGATTACATAGACAATCATGTCATCTGTAAGTAGACACAGTTTTATTTTATTCTTTCCAATTTATATGCCTTTTATTTCTTTTTCTTGCCTTATTGCACCAGCTACAGTGCTCAATAGGATTGTTGAGGTCAGTTATCCTTGCCTTGTTGCTGACCTTAACGGAAAAGCATTTAGTCTTTCAATATTAAGTACGATGTTGCTGCCTAGTCCATTCTGACTCATAGTGACCTCATGTGTGTATGAATTAGACAATACCCAGTTCACAATGGGCAGCTCAGGCTGCTAAGATTTGTATATAAATTATAATACATTCATATAAATGAATATATTATTGAGTCTTTCATGATATTGTAGATAACTATTTATTGATACTTGGAAATGTTCATTTTATGGTTAAAGTACAAAAAGAAGATTACAAAATATTATAAATAGTATGATTATTTAAATATATAATTTTGCACATTTTAGGTACATTCTACTTATTTATGTGCCTGGGGGGCAATGATCGACGGAAATAGGGAAAAAAAAAAAACCAAGAAAAGTAGTTTTAAAGTAGTTGGATTTTGAATGGATTTTCCCTTTTTTGCAGTTTCCTATATTGTAACAAAAAGTCGCTAGGTGGTACAAATGGTTTACGCTTGACTACTAACCTAAAGGTTGGTGGTTCGAGCTAACCAGTGGTGCTGTGAAAGAAAGACCTGGCAATCTGCTTCTACAAAGATCACAGCCATTGAAAACACTGTGGAGCAGTTCTACTCAGTCACACATGGGGTCATTATGAGTCAAAACTGGTTCAACAGCAACAGGTTATAGTATAAAAATGAACACAATTTGGAGAAAAAGACATTATGAATAATTAAGATCCTTCCTTAAGGTCTGCCCAGAGGGCCTGAGTTGGGTTTGTGAAAGGAGAAGGTCATGAATACTGCAGATAGAGTTTTTGTGTGCACAAGCAGAGCCGCGGGTTCTCAGGTTAATTCACCCTTGGGTTGCCCTTCCCTCTATCCATCTTCTTTCCTTCCTTTGTTTTCGTTGCACTCATTTTTGTGGTTAAGATGTTCTTCAGGTGTAATACACAACAAGGCAAGGAAGAGATTATAAATTCCTAGCAGGGGCTATTTGAGAAATATTTGAAGCTGTGGGTGATTTCTCAGTTAAGAGCTGCCAAAGCAAGGGGAAGGAGGAATTCCCATTCTGGTTGATGCCATGGACCCATGCAAGTCAGACTGCTCCGGGCAACACCTACAACAGCTTGATTTTTGCAGTGGTGCAAACACTGCCAACTCCTGGGTGCTTCAAAGCCTATGTGAAGCCTACAAAGTAGGCAAAAACGAAATAGTGTAATTTTCTTTATTCAAGGCAGAATACATTGAGTCAAGAAGATGAAGACAATCTTTACTCAACTAACAAATTGGGACTGGAAGTTAAATTCTCCTCTGAATCTTACACAAAATTATATTTCCAATTAAAATTTCCAAAGATTCACATTACCCAATAAAAAAACAAGGAACACTAGAAGCAGGAACCTTTGTTTTTTATTCAGTGGGAAGGAGCACTTCTTTCTCCTTTGAATAAAGTCGATGCTTTTTGCTGAGTGTTGTCACTGCTGAAGTGCTTTTCCATTGTTACACTCCATCAATAGTTTTCCCTTGGAAGGGTACTAATTTATCAGTTGAAAAGCTGCTTTGCAATGACTGCAACCATTTACCTAGGAAGCAGGTCAATACGATTATTGTCACTCTGTAACTGAGGGAGCTGAAATGCAAAGAAAATTGCCTAGCCCCAAGTGGCCAAGAAGCCAGCATCTGTGTTTATTTCCCTGGGCTTAGGTATCTCCTTTCCTGAGTCCATTAGACAACTTTTATGTGTTAAAAAAATGCCCAGGGATGAGACTCTAGTGATTAGTTATACAGAATATTACTGCCCATTCCTCAATTCTTTTGACTGTTTCTAACAAACATTTAGTTCTAGTTTCTCTTTGGGGATGATTTCGGTACCAAAAAGCTACAAGGAACTTTTCTCTGGCTCATTTAAAATAATAAGCCTTGAATAACAATCATGAAGTATATGTATTATTTTCAGGTCAGAAGTATTCTGAGGGGGGAGCAAATGATAATATGGCAGCAAAATACCCTTTAACCTGGCAAGATGAGGAAGATCATCAGTGTTCTCCATTATTTTCTGAGCACAAAAGAACAAAGTCTAATAAATACAAAAAAAAAAAAATGTTAGCAATAATCAATACCATCCTTCCCCAAAATAGCAGACTCTGCAGCTTTCCAACCCAGTCCATCCAATCCTTTGTCCACTGGTATTCACCAGCTGTGTTTTGGTTCTGGATATCATTAACATTTACACAAAGAATGAAGGAACCCTCAAAAATACAATAGAAAAAGAGAGAGGAAAGTACTTTCTCAAATCTTAATTGTTGTCATTGACAAGGCAGACATCTGTGTGGATTTTTTAAAACTTAATCAGAATTCAAGGAGCAAAAAAAAAAAAAAAAGATGAAGTAGGGGTATGATGTTCAATCAACATGTCAGAAAAGTAAAGAAATTCTTTCTCATAAATTTGAACTTGGACAGTTACATCATTTACTTTTAGTATGTACATAATATGAAACCTGCTATTGATTCACTGTTTCTCGCAGCATTTTCCTGTCTTTTTGTGTTTCATGAACTTGAGTTTGCATTCTTCACCACTCAGCAAGAAGAGGAGAGAAAGGCAAAGGTGAAAAAAGGTGTGAGGAGTGGGAAAGGCAGGATGTAGCAGAGAAGATGGCCAAAGAACAAGGACAGAGAAGGGCAACAGCAAAGGCCAATTCCCTTCCCCTGGGAAAGGAAATGATAATATCTTTCACTTTATTTCTTCTGGAAGCTTCCAAAGAAAACTATAATACTAGAAACAAAACAAAACACAGCAGACAAAAACCAAAACCGAATAACATAGTTCAGTGAATAAGCGTCGAGTTGTCTGTGGATAATTGAAGGATGTTCAATTCCTTGATACTGGAAATGTTTGAGGCTTTTTAGGGAGTCAATTCAGAAGACCATATATATATATATATATATACACATATATACAGGGCATAAGTGATAGTCTGTGAACACCATTATTTTTCTTAAAAAAAGAGGCATTTGGATAAAGGAGATAAAACCCTAATACTCAGACTTTGGTCATGCATCTTCCAGTGGAAAGTAAGAAATTTAGGCAATTATGCGATTATGATAAGTATAGAAAAACCATCTGTTCTTAGAAACCTCAACCCCGCTCAATGTCAAAAACCCAAGTGAATGTGGGGGAAGTGACTGTTAAGACTAATTTTGTACACGAAAACATGCCTATACTTATGGAAACAGTTATATACCCTATTAAATTTTTCCAACGAGTTGCCAAATGTTAGAAATTTAAAAATGCCTGTAGCATCATTCTTGGGGCATGCCCACTCTCCAGATTTACTGACATCTTGCAAACAGTGAGCTGTGTCAATAATCAGCACAAAGACATTTCATTTGCAAATGGAATTCCGGTTAAGAGAAAAAACGCTAGAAACAAAGGGAGTTTTAGAAGTGGCTTTCTGGAGAAATCAAATTCATTTGTCCATTTCTATTTGTAGAAGCAAATCAAGCATTCAACGAGTTTATCAATTTAGTTGGCAGATACAATGAGTTTATCACGGATGTGGATAAAAAGGTTCCTCCCACCTTGACATTACTTCCGGAGTCTTTTCCCTTTCAAAACGTTTATTACACTACTTTGGGGAAGCCCTTCCTGAGTTATCTCATTCGAGTCTCTAATTTCTTCTGCAACTTAATATACAGCTGCTTAGCACATCTAGACTTGTTTTGTAAATGATTAATTTATGACTATTTCTATGTGGACTTGTAAATCTTTGAAAGTATTTTCTTTTATGGATTGCCTACTGCTCTACTAAAATGCAAATTCTGTTTCTATCCTCCCATAGACCAAATGGCTGGCTGTTTTCCCACCTGCTAGTAACAACCTAGCTTTAATAGATTCATCACCCTACAAAGGGCTTTTCCAGAAGGAAAGGGAAAGCTCTACAGAGGAGCATATACCACTAGGTGAGAGATTTTTTCCCAGTTGAAATAGGTTCCCACATCTCCTCTTTCCATTATTCTCTCCACTGACATTCCTTTCCCAGAAAAAAGGTGTTGGTTTTTGAAAGAAGGAGCAAGAGCAGGGCTCACTATTTGCTTACACAAGAAAAACAAGTGATCATGGTCTAAACCATGGTGACCAGCATGCAGCCACATTTCTAGGACAAGCTGCATCCATTATGTTGAGGTTTCCATGCCCTTTGGTGAGAAGGCATCTTCTCCAGCACAAGTTGTAACTTTTATTTACGGAAGATCAAGAAAAGCCTTTTCAAATCCTTCATCTGATAAATAGGTTGTGCATGGCCTTCAAACAAATGCCTGCCAGCAGCCAGCTGGAAGTATAGACTATGCAAACAAGCACTTTCAAACATTCACAGCAGTAAACCCTTGGAAACCAATGGCTGACCACTACCTGACTGACGTGTGTAATTAAGGAAAAGATGAAAACTAATGCCATCCTAAAATTAACTTGCCTCTCTTCACACATACCCGAGAGCGTGCGAGCGCACGTGCGTGCGTGCACACACACACACACACACACACACAGAGGCTCTGATGGGGCACTGAATATCACCAGGCTTTTTTCTCTGACACAGAAGCAGTAGAAGCCTCACAAAAATTCCAAGATCTATTAAATGTGGAAGGCATATTAGGGAGGGCACTAATTTTATTTAGCAAGTGATTTTCTACCTCTTTATTTATTAAAGATTTCTTGAAATCCTTCTCCATTTTTTCTTTAATGGAGAGAGACAATTTAGTAATGTTTTCTCAAGGAATTGACTACATAAGTGTGAACTGATAACAGACCTATTCAGGAAGGATGTCAACTTGGGGAAAATGGAAGAATTCACCATTTTTTAAAACATTCATAGACTAATGATACATATTTTATGGGCCATTGTGGCCAATGTTATGATGACTTTGTACATCTCGTTCAGTTGTGTGTTGTACATATAACTCTGTTACTAATAAAATGGAAGACTGAAAGACTGCAACATGTTGATTTATAAATTAGAGTGGGTTTAGATTATCCCTATTACAAAGTCATTGTCACTCACTTGCTTTCTGGTGGGCTTTCCTAAGTGGAGGAGCCCCTGGGTGGCATAAACAGTTAAATGATGAGCTACTAAATAAAAGGTTGGTGGTTCGAATCCACTCAGAGGTACCTGGCAAGAAAGGCCTGGTGTTACCTCTGAAAGGCCATAGCCATTGAAAACATTATAGAGCACAGTTCTACTGAGCTAGTTCCACCACGTACCTATCAGTTTGTCATACTGTGGTGGCGTGCGTGTTGCTATGATGCTGGGAGCTATGCCATCAGTGTTTCAAATACCAGCAGGGTCACCCATGGTGGACAGGTTTCAGCAGAGCTTTCAGACGAAGACAGAAGAGGAAGAAAGGCCTAGTGATCTACTTTTGAAAATTAGCCAAAGAAAACTGCTTGGATCACAACAGAACATTGTTCAACTCGCTTATTTTGGACACTTCATCAGCTAGAGGAGGACATCATGTTTAGTAGAGGACCAACAAGGGAAGGGGAAACCGCTAATGTGATGGATTGGCACAATAGCTACAATAATGGACTCAGACATGCCAGCAATTGTGAGAATGACACAGGACTGGGCAATGTTTCATTCTGTTGTACGTAAGTCATACGTTCACCACGAGTCAGAGTCAACTTGATGGCAGCTATCCATCTTCTCTCTCTATCATCTACAGCAAGTTGGCTACAGCTAGCAAGATCCTGGCTAGCAGCAGTAACAGAAATATATTACAGTACCAACAGCAATAATTAACATTTATGCAAACTTTAATAATTGCTTGACAAAGTTCTAAGTAATTTAAGTAGATTATTTCATCAAACCCTCACAACGCTATGAGATAGGCACTATTTTTTTTTTTTAAATCCCCATTTTACAGATGAAACCAGTTGCATATGTAGTAAATACATCCATGGATATGTATTGCCTATGTGAAAGCAACCCATGAAGTATACCATGGCAGAGATAAAAACAAAAACAACAAAATAATTTGGCATGTACTAGACACCCTATTGTGCAAAGATTTAGGTGGGCGTAAGAAATTCTTTATTTTTCTCTGATCTGCGATTAGTCTTTGCAACATTTTAATAATTGTTTACTCAATCATTCCTAAGGATGATAGAGTAAAAGTCACATCAGTATATTCTGCTACTTACAAATGTTGGAAAATGTTTGCTTGAGGAGAAGATGGTTCTTAGGCAGGTAGCACAATAGAATATTTGGGGAGAGTATTTTCTAAATGGGCATGCCATTAAGTTGGCTACGGTGAAACTCCAAACCTATGGAACCAGAATCTCCAGCATTTACAAAAACAAACAAAGAAACATTGAATGACTATGATGAGTCCCTAACTAAGAACAGCTGGTCTTTTAATAATCTTATAGATGCTTGTTTACCCATCATATTACCATGGGCATATTATTAACTTGGGAAAGCCTTTGGATGAACCCAAAGATATCATATGAATTGGGCCAACAAATGAAACATGCATGTCCTTACAAGTTCAGGCTAATATGAGCATGTAACCTAAGCACGGATACAAAGAAATTTCAAATTTTTGTTTTTGACTTAATGGATATTTTCTGCTGAGACTATAAAGTTTCATAACTATCTACATATCAAAGAAGATGGAAAAAGAAGCACTTGGAAGCTACAACTCTATGGCTGACTTGGCAGAGGGGAGATGGTTGGCCAGACATGGCTGGCTAAAATAGTCTTGGGAAGGAGCTTTTCTCAAGTCCAAGTTTGTATAAGAAGTAGAATATACACAATAATTCCTTATTAGTTTTAAGCAATGCAAATTTAAGATGATAATAATTTGACTGGAGTGACAGTATACTTTTGCATTACTTATGAGGTGAGAGGGTTTTAAAAGTTTGGGAAGTCCATTTTTAACACTTTTAAATGTACCAATTTATTTTGAGTACCATTGATGGTGTGCAAACCAAGATGGTTAAAGTGAATTATCCGCTCATTAAAACAACAACCTATTGCTGCACATCAGCCTAGAAACTGTTTCAGTATCCAGTTTGATGTACTGTACGATATACGCTCTTACAATAATAAAACAGCTCTTCTTTAAACATATTCTATACGTGAGATGTCTCTCACTCACACTGAGTTTATCCGTAATAGTTCTGAATTAATGAAGTTTTATAGAGTGTACTTCTGAGCCTTTGCCACTTATAAAGCCAAAGAAAACGGAGATGGGGAGACGCCCTGATCAATTTAGCCCCACAGCGTAAGTAATAAAATTTCTAATTACTCCAGATGGCTTGAAATGCTTTAATTCCCTCATAAACAATGTAGACCAATGCTAAGACTTCCTCAATAGACAATAAGGATCCCTTTCTGTCCAAATACTGGTAGCTCCAAAAACACAGAAAACAATTCCAATCAAATGGTTTTAAGTTAAAGAAAGTCAGCTAATCGGTTTCCTCTTTTCAGGCTGGGAAATCTTAAGAATCTCTTAATTTTCTATAAAATCTGTGGCTAAATATTCTCCTTCCAAGAATAGTCCAGGGCTCCCTTTGCTGGGATCCAGATTCCAGTTGCCAGTGAGGCCTCAAGACAGAGGACTCCAGTCAACGACCAACAGAGGGATTTCCACTAACCCCTTATCACTACTGAGCTGAGGAGTGCTTGGGCAAAGGGTTATCCCAAACTTTCCACAGGGTATACAAACCTGTCCAGAAGATGTGTCAGGGACCAACAGGGAGAGTCGTGTGCAAATGAAGATTGAGGCTCTGGTGCTGGGGACCCAGACAGGATTTAACTAGCTAGCCTTTTACCATTGAGCAGGTGCCCACTGCTTGAAATTGGTGTTCATCAATTGTCTGTATCTAGATTTTGTTTTTAGTGCCATCCAGTCAGCTCCAATTCATGGTGACCTAATGCACAACAGAACAAAATGTTGCCTCGTCCTGTGCCATCTTCATAAACAATGGTATGTTTGAGCCCATTGTTGCGGTATTATGTCAGTCCATCTCACTGAGGGTCTCCCTTGCCTTCTTTGGCCCTCCACTTCACCAAACATGTGTCCTTTCCCATCAATCGGTCTCTCTTGATGACATGTTCAAAGTAAGCACGTCAAAGTTTTGGACAATATTCTGTGATCCATAGGGTTTTCACTGGCTAATTTTTGGAAGTAGATCACCAGGCTTTTCTTCCTGGTCTGTCTTAGTCTGGAAGCTCTGCTAAAACATGTCCACCATGGGTGACCTGGCTGGTATTTGAATTACTGAGAGTACATCAAACTGACAGACATGGTGGCATCTAGAGAAACTAGGTTAATTGAGGACAAATGTATCCCTGAGCTCTCCTTGGTACTGGCCAATGCTTTCAGGTTAAACCTAGCCAAGTTCTGGAACCAGTTGTTCATTCAATCCCTTAAGTACTGAAATGTTACTGTGACTGCTCACATCAGAGAGCTGCCATGTACATTCATTACATTCCCCAACAAGTCTACCTGTGTTTAAGTATTATCGGTGCCCTAGCCTAGCCTATGCTCCAACATCCAGTGTCCAGTTTGCATCAGTGTGGAACCCCTTCCCATTTGTCACAAGTCAGTGAGTTCTAAAGCAAGGCAGCTGAGCATCTTGGTTGAAAATAAACACTCCACTCGCTGTTTCCCTTATCTGCGAGGGCCATATTCTGTCCTGGTGAGAAAGAAGCTAGTAAAATGAGAATTTTTCTTAATGGCTCCATTCTAGTGCCATCTCTTTCTTCCTAGATATTTGGCAATTACTGAACTTCCAAACTCTTTTCAAGTGTAGGTTTTCAAGCAAGACAAGATGTCATTTCAATGATTCTCTCTGCTTAGAGAGTAGAATGTCCATATTATGCTGCCAGCTACGAATGCATTAATTAACACTCAAATCACAGTGTGAATCGCCAGCTGTTGCCATGTACGAAATCTCTGTTGTTATAGAATGAATCAAAATGATAAGTGACTTTAGAAAACAGGTACTAAATCTAACTCTCTCAAGAAACCACCAATCGCTTCATGTTTGTAGAAAGAACACAAGTGCTTTACAATTTAGGAAAATGGCTTGCTGGCTTGCTTTGAATCTTTCACATTCGACTCTAGTACAAAGATACTTCATTGTGGGGAATGGAAAAAACTTGAGACTAATTGTCAGAGTTCTCTTCAAGGCTATAACATATCAAGAGATTGCCCAGGAAACATGCAGACTGCTGTCGAGGGACTCTTAAGAGAATATTTGAATTGTTTTACCTAGTTGTTTACATAGTTGTTTTATATACGGTAAAACCTGCAAAAGCCAGAACCTGTGTAAGGGGGAAACCTGTCAGGGAAGGAAAACAAAGATTTTCCTCTAAAATGAGTGATAGAAAAGTGGTAAGACTGCACCCTGTCAAAGGCGGAAAAGTTGCGAGATCTGGAAAAACAAGGCAGTCCCGCTGAGTTCTGTCTCTCACAGGTTTCACTGTAACTGTACAGTGACTTGCAGGTGGGTGCTTATACAGGGCCGGGTTGTGATAGGCTCAAGCGGCGGAATTCCCTTCTTCTCTGAAGATTCCTTATGCTCCAATCAGCAGAACGTTCCATATGTCAGGGGACACCCTCAGCAAAATGTCCCATTGTCTGTGAGGCAGTGGAATACCACGGCAGAGAAGGGCGGTAGGAAGCAGTCTGTCTGGGGCGGGGGAGTGGTGGGGAGGGCAATGAGCAGACACATTGTCTGCAGAGAAATTGAAAACAATAATAACACTGACAAAACGTCAGTTGGCTCACCTTGGGCCAGCAATTCTAAACAACTTCAGAGATTAAATATTCGTCCCTGACAGGCTGAGAACTCCATCCTCCCTCACCTCCCTTAGTCCCTGCCATTACTGCTATGAGGATCCTGAATGCAGGGTTATCATGTCTCATTTGAATCTCTTAATGCCTGGCTGACCTGGACTGTGGTTTCTAGCCTGAGGCCCTTGTAGGTGGTATGGGTAGTATTGTGAGTGAGTGAGTGAGTGAGTGAGTGTGTGTGTGTGTGTGTGTAGAGGGGTAAGAGTTCATAGTTAACCTGTGAGCTACTCGGAGTGTTTCAAATGTGATCACACATTCAGTGCAGACTTACTGAAATCTGAAGTGCCCTTGTTTTTAGTTGAAATTAGCTAAGCTTAGCAGGGTAATGCTGAGGCAGGGAGGTAAGCGGTAAACACACAGGCTTTGGGGTCAGATTGACCTGGGTTAGGTCCCTAGCTCCTTCACTAACCAGATGTGAGTCCTGAAAGCCTGGGGCACTCCTCTATGGGATGGTGGGTATTCATGCTTACCTTGCAGAGAGCTGGAAGGTGGCCAGGGGCTGTATGTGTACCTTATCTAATTATAGGGCCTAAGACATGGGGGGGAGGGGTTCGGTAAATGGCACCTTTTCTGCATACTGACCAGAAGTTCTTATTGAAAGTTACTTCAAATATATATACATTTAAGGAGATTATATATATATATATATATACATACACACATACCAAACCTGTTGCCCTCCAGTTGATTCCGACTCGTAGCAACCCTACAGGACAGAAAAGAACTGCCCCATAGGGTTTCCAAGGAGCAGCTGGTGGATTCAAACTGCTGACTATTTAGTTAGCAGCCGAACTCTTAACCATTGTGCCACCAGGGCTCCATCCATCCACACACAGACACAGACACACACACACACGTTTCTTGTTGTTGTTAGCTATCGTTGAGCTGGCCTTGACTCATTTCAACCCCATAAATAACAGAACAAAATACTGCCTGATCCTGTGTCATCCCCATGATCATTTGCAGATTGGACAGTTGTGATGCATAAGGTTTTCACTGGCTAATTTTTGAAAGTAGATTGCCAGGCTTTCCTTCCTAGTCTATCTTAGTCTGGAAGGTCTGCTAAAACCTGTTCAGCATCATAGCAACACACAAGCCACCAGCGATAGATGGGTGGTGACTGTTCATAAGGTACATTGTCCTGAAGTAGAACCTGGGTTTCCCTCATGGAAGGCAATGTTTATACCACTGAACCATCAGTGCCCTACGTATCATATAGGCCTAGTGACTTTCCACTCTTCCTGTGCAATGAAGACATATATATGTATATATATATAACCACGATCACTTACTAATGGGATGTGTGCACCTGTCGGGCACTGCACAACTTCTCAAATGTTGTAATCAAATTGGACACTGCTTCATTTCCTATTCTACAAAGACTTTTGCACAGTCCTTGCCTTTTATTACCACAACCACCGAAAACTTAGCTTCCCAAAGAATGCTGAATTATTAGCTACTTTGAGATGGTAGCTTCTATGTTTTGTTGTGTTTCCCCTGACAATTAAAAATACCCTGCTGCACCTCTGTGAGTTTGCTGCAGTGACCCTGGGCATCTTGGAACATAGTTTGGGAACTGAGGCTCTAAGTTTTCATCTGACCCTGACAAGTAATGATTCCAAGGGTCTGAAAACTGGAAGCTTGAGCCACCTTACTCTACAGTGTTGGTGCTGAAAAACCCACCAAACTGTCAGAGAAATGCAAGAGTGTCAGAGAAGAGCGAGTGTGCACGGAAGGGCAGGATGTGTCCAAGTACTCTGCTCTTCTTTTTATGGGGTAGGAGAAATGGGGTCTTGAGATGAAAGGGAATCAGCAGTATGATCCAAGGGTCAGAAGGCAGAGGCTGACCACCACAACTTCGCTCCCAACCTGAAAGGGTCCCTCCTCCAGTTGTCATTTTTCTTCTCCAATTCGTAGCAGGCTTCCTAAGGGAGGTAGATTGACTGGCTCAGCATCACATTCCATACAACAGTGACTGAAGACTTGAGTGTGGAGGCTTAATGAGACAGCTGGCTGTCTAGGTTTATTTCATTTGGAATCCTACCCTGGGACACAGACATTCGTCACAGTGTGTTCCTGAAATGAATGAGGCTACATCCTAACTGGCCCCATGTAAGCAAAGCAGCCCAGCCCCACATTGCTACCATAATGAATAATGTTTCACTTGCCAAATGCAATGGGAACCTACCATAGGCTGGGGGCGCTTCCAGGAAATGAGGAACTAAAAAGAGAGTAAGGGAGAAGGCGGATGGGCAAAAGCCATGATCAATACGTCAGACTGGAAAATTCCAAAACTGAATAGCTAAGTGCAGGTAGTGTTTAGGAAAATTATGATAGGAATATTAATAAAACAAACTAGTGAATAATGTGTATTCTTTTCATAATCTTGATTTGAGGGTCGGAGGGCAAAAAATAACTGTAGCTATTTTCTGGATGGTCATGAACAATGTGCTGTTTTATTTTCAGATAAGACAAGAACAATGATAAGACAGCTCCACAAGACTTGCCTGGGGCATAGAGATATTATAGAAGAGAAATTGTTTATTTGTCAGGAAATCATTCTCATCATCCCCTTAAGGGCCTCTCTTTACTCCCCTAATTAGAGCGTTCGTGTGTCTCTCTTCATTTTCTGCCACAAGAAAGTCACACTGGCTGTATCACTGAAATGAAATTAAAAGGAAAAGTCTGTTGCTGTTTATTTTTTTAAGGTTGGCATTTTAAATTTAACTTGAGATTCTTCTACATTTTTTTTCTTCTTGGAAAGAACAGAAAAGCTTCACAGCTTGGGATGTTGACAGTATTCCAGAAGACCCTAGACTCCTGTGGCTTCTTGATGACTGTTGTGCAGCCAGCATCTGTCAGCATGGCTCAGAGCGATTGCCCATGAGTAGGTGCTTGGCGACAGCCCCAGTTCATTATCCACATCATAACCCAGAGAGCAGAGGGAAAAGCAAGAGGGACTGTCTCTTGCCAGTTATCCTGTGTTGGCTAATTCAAGTATTCTTAATAAAATACAAACTCAAGTTCAGTACATTGGTTGATTATATGCTAGGCACTATATCTAGGCATTGTAAGGAATATTAAAAAAAAAAAAAAAGGCCCTTCACAAGGAAAAGCTGAGAAAGGAAAACTACACAAACAGCTAAAATAGAGGTGGCAGGAGAAAGATACAGCATTTTATGAATGTTCAGAAGGAGAAAGGGATGAGTTATTGAAAAGCTATATATATGTGTGTGTATATATATATACACACACACACATATTCTCTTTTAACGTCATATAATCTTCAGAAAAGTCCCATAAAAGAGTATTATCACCACTTTACAGATTAGGAAACTGAAGTTATAAAAAATTATGCAATTTCATCATGGGTACACAAAGGATTTGGATTCATTATTTTTGACTTTACCTCAGGTGTAACATATATATATATAAAAATATACACATATATATACACATATACATACAGAGAGAGAGAGAGAGAGAAACCCTGGTGGTGAAGTGGTTAAGTGCTACGGCTGCTAACCACCAGGAGCTCCTTGGAAACTCTATGGGGGCAGTTCTACTCTGTCCTATAAGGTCGCTATGAGTCGGAATCAACTGGACGGCAATGGGTTTTTTGGTTTTATATATATATATTTCCCTTATTAAAATTAAGACTTTAGACAGGTAACATTTGTGATACAATATGAATGATAAAGTTTCTTTGTAAAAATTTAATTTCTCACTGATACAAAAGCAGTACAGTGTATTATTCTAGTATCAAAGGAGAATAAAAGCAAACCTTAAATTAATTCCCCAGATATACCCACTATGGCAGATACAGCCACAACCCCCTCCTCCCATAGACGGATGGCCATGTGACCGCTAATGAGATGCAAGAGAAGTTCCTGGGGAAGTCCTCCCTTCCCAAAGAGCCAAACCTCACTAGGAGAGATCCCTTTGCTCTCTACCTTTTGTACCATTGTCCTTCCCACTTACTTCCTCAAACAAAGATGAGTAACTACTGGTTTTCAGCCATCTTTTGACCACGATGCAGCCAATATGAGAATAAAGGCAGGAAGACAGACCCAGTGTCCTTGATGGCATCATTGAGCTACTGGATCAGTCCTGGATTATTCACCCATGGACTTTTTACTGGGTCACAAAAATCAAACTCTTGATTTATTTCAGCCAGTGTTACTTGTTCTATTTATTTATTTGGTTGTTATTTTCAGCTGAACATATTCATATATGTTCCTGTTCATGTAAGATATATACACTATTAACATTATATTAACATATATCTGTATGTATGTGTGTGTGTGTATATTCCTTCTACATATAGAATTTTGAAATCTGCTTTTTGTCATTAAATATTTCTTGAAAACATAATATTGAATGCCTGCACGATGTACTGTTAAATGCATGTAGCAAATTTATTTTATCATTCTACTGTCAGCATCCTAAGTTACTTCCCTTTTTTTGGTCATTATAAATACACCTTTGTACATATTTCACTGTTCACATCTCTGAGCATGCGATGAATGGGTAGACTGTCACTGGGCAGTGTGGAAGGGGAAGGCATTCCATGTAGAGGGAAGAGTAGGTGCAAAGACACAGAGACGAGGAGCGTGAATCTTTGCCAGGGAAGGTTAGTAATGTTATTTGGATGCCGTGTGGCTTCGTGCATGTTACAGTCAGAAAAAGAGGTGGGAGCGAACCTGAGGAGAGCTTTAACTGTCAGGCTGTCAAAAGTTTCTGAATGTTGGAGGGGTACAATTAATTTAGGACCATGAATCTGTGTGAAGTTCAGGATTAAGGACAACGGAGAGAAACCAGAGCAGGGTGACCTTACTGAGGGCTGGTTAGTCACAGAATGGAAGACTGTAGGCACGCTCCAGTGTACACACACATGGAAAGATGACTCTGTAGGATGCAGAGTGAAGCCTGAATCTTTACCACTTAGAAATCAACTGCGTGTAAAGAATGAGAAAAGAGTGGGAGAGAGAAAGAGAAGTTAAAGATGACTGCAGGTTTGAGATAAAGTGGCTAAAAAACAATGAGTCAACTTTAGAAATACTGATGATAATTAGGAAAGGAACTGTTGGGTAGGGGAAAGGAGAAATAGCAGGCTTTTTTTTTTTAATTTTATTTTTAAATACTTTATCGTGTTTTAGGTGAAAGTTTACACAGCAAAGTTGGTCCCCATTTAACAATTTTTGTACAAATTTTCAATTACATTGGTTACATTTTTCACAATGTGTCAACATTCTCATTTCTGTCCTGTTCTGTTTTCATTAAACTTGCTTCCTTGCCCCTCTTTACCTTCTCATCTTTGTTTTAGGGTAAATGTTGACTGTTTGGTCTCATATAATTGAGTATTTAAGGGAGCAGAGTACTCACAGGTGATATTGTTTATGTATAAGCCAATCTATTATTTGCATAAGAGGTGACCATTGGGAGTGGTTTTAGTTCCAAGTTCAAAGAGTATTTCAGGGCAAAAGTCCTGTGGGTTCCTCTAGTCTTTATTGGTCTAGGAAGTCTAAACTTTTTTGGGAATTTGAATTTTCTACATTTTTCTTCTTTTCTATCTGGGACCTTCTATTGTGTCCCTGGTCAGAATGGTCACTACTGGTAGCCAGGCACCATCTAGTTCTTCTGGTCTCAGGATAGACGAGGCTGTGGTTTATGTGGGCTATTCATCCTGTAGACTAGTTTCTTCTCTGAGTCTTTGGTTTCCTTCTTTCTTTTTTGCGCCAGGTGAATACAGACCAAGAGCTGTACCTTATATGGATGCTTGCAAGCTTTTAAGGCCTCAAACACTACTCACCAAACTAGGATGCAGAATGTTATCTTTATGAACCATGTTATGCCAATTGACTGAGTTGTCCCATGAGACTATGGTACCCAGTCTTCAAACCCTGTAAACCAGTCCTGCAAGGAGTTTGGTTATGTCTAGGAAGTATCTGTATCTCCATGTACTTTATTATATATATGAATATATGTGCAGCACATACAAACATGTATATACATATGCCTACATGTGCCTTCCTACACCCATATATGTACATTTTTATAATTACACAAACACACACACACACATATTATTACTGTTGCTGCAAAAGTGTTACAGCATTTACCGAAATTGTCCTTTATTCTTGTGTACTTCTTAGTGTCTTCATTTACCTTGGACAAGTTGTGCAGACTTCACCCATATTGGGTACTGCCTTTCCCATCATCAAAAATAACAAGTGTCTAGCCCTGGTGGTGCAGTGGTTAAGAGTGGTTAAGAGCTCAGGCTGCTAATCAAAAGATTGGCAGTTTGAATCCACCAGCTGCTCCTTGGAAACCCTGTGGAACAGTTCTACTCTGTCCTACAGGGTCACTATGAGTTGGAATTGACTCGACGACAGTGGGTTTGGTTTACTACCTAAAAGAGGAGCCCTGGTTAAGAGCTTGGCTGCTAACCAAAAGGTTGGCAGTTGAATCCACCAGCTGCTCCTTAGAAACCCTGTGGGGAAGTTTTACTCTGTCCTATAGGGTCACTATGAGTCAGGACTGATGCATAGCACCTAACAACACAACAACAGCTATCTAGAAAGTGATTCTCCCTCCCGTTGCTGGTAATCATCGAAGAATGTTGCTTTTTGTATGTATACCTATTCTTGACTTTTTATAAAAGTGAGACCATACAATATTTGTCCTTTCGTGATTAACTTATTTAACTCAGCATAATGTCCTCCAGATTCATCCATGCTATGTTCTGAAGACTCATCATTATTCTTTATAGTTGTGTAGTGTGTATGTACCACAATTTGTTTATCCATTCATCTATCTGCTGACGGGCACTTAGGTTGTTTCCATCTTTTCGCTATTGTGAATAATGCTGCAATGAACTTAGACGTGCATATGTCTATTTATGTCACTGTTCTTATATCTCTAAGATACATACCTAGAAGTGGGATTGCTGGATCTTAATATGTTCTATTTCTAGTTTTTTGAGGAACCGTCATGCCATTTCCCACAGTGGTTGTACCATTTTACAATCCCACCAGCAGTGTATAACACTTCCAATCTCCCCACAACCTTACTAGAATTTGTTGTTTTCTGTTTTTTTTTTTTTTAATCAGTGCCATTTTTGCAAGGGTGAGATCGTATTTCATTGTAGTTTAGATTTGCATCTCTGTGGTCACTGATGATCTTATCTTTTCATGTGTTTGTTAGCCGCCTGAATGTTCTCTTTGGTGAAGTGTCTGTTCATGTCCTTTGCCCATTTTTTGACTGGATTTTTTGTCTTTCTGTTGTTGAGTTATCGAAGTTTTCTATATAAATTTAGAGATTAGACCCTTAGCAGGTATGTTGTTGCCAAAGATTTTTTCCCAGTCTGTAGGTGCTCTTTTTACTCTCCTGGTAAAGTATCTTAATGAGCATAAATATTTAATTTTTAGGAGTCCCAGTTATCTAATTTGTCTTCTGTTATTTGTAGTTGTGTTTGATAGACTCTATATGCCAAAAATTAGATCCCCTAGTTTTGTTCCTATGTTATCTTCCAGGAACTTTATAATTTTAGCTTTAACATTCAGGTCTTTGATCTATTTTGAGTTGCTTTTTGCGTATGGTGTGAGATATGGATGCTGTTTCATTTTTCTACAAATGGATATCCAATTTTGCCAGCACGATTTGTTAGAGGCTGTTTCTTACCCATAGAATGGACTTTGATCCTTTGTTGAAGATCAGCTGCTCACAGATGGATGGATTTACTTCTGGGTTCTGGATTCTATTCCATTGTTCTATGTGTCTGTGAACTAGTACCAGGCTGTTTTGATTACTGCGGCTGTGTGTAAGTTTGGAGATCTGGAAGTGTGAGGCCTTCTACTTTGTTCTTCTTCAGTATTGCTTTGCTTACTCAGGGCCTCTTTCCACTCCATATGAAGTTGGTGATTAGTTTTTCCATTTCATTAAAGAATGTTGTTGGTATTTGGATGGGGTTGCATTATATTTATAGATCACTTTGGGTAGTATTGACATTTTCACAATGTTGAGTCTTCTGACCCCTGAGAAAGGAATGATTTATGTAGATCTCTTTTCTCTCTTTTATTTTCTTATAGTATTATTTTATAATCTTCCTCGTACAAGTCTTTTACACTCCTGGTTAGGTTTTTTACTAGGTATTTTATCCTTTTGGGGGCTATAGTAAATGGTATTGTTTTCTGGAGTTCCTTTTTGGAGTTTTCTTTGTTAGTGTAGAGGAACCCAACTGATTTTTGCATGTTGATCTTGTACCCTGCCACTTTGCTGAATCCTATTAAATACGGTAGTTTTCTTGTGTAATCTCTGGGATTTTCTATGCATAGGATCATTTCATCTGTGAATAAGGATAGTTTCACTTCTTCCTTTCCAATTTGGATACCCTTTATTTCCCTTTCTTGTCTTATTGCTCTGGCTAGGACTTCCACTGCAATATTGAATGAGTGTGATGATAACAGACATCCTTGTCTTGTTCCTTCCTCAAGGGGAAGGCTCTCAGTCCTTCTACATTGAGAATAATGTTGGCTGTTGGTTTGGCATACATGCCCTTACTTAAACTGGGGAATTTCCCTTCTATTCTTATTTGCTGAGAGTTTTTATCGGGAGTCTTGGATTTTATCATCTCAAGTGAGATGATCACGTGATTCATTTCCTTTGCCTTATTTATGTGGTGAATCACCCTGATTCATTTTTAATGTTGAACCACCCTTGCACCCCTGGTATGAATCCTATCTGATCATGATGTATTATTTTTTTGATACGCTGTTTGATACTGTTGGCTAGAATTCCGTTGAGAATTTTTGTATCTCTATTCATGAGGGATGTTGTTGTTAGGTGCCATCAAGTTGGTTCCAACTCATAATGACCCCATGTACAACAGAATGAAACATTGCCCAGTCCTACACCATCCTCACAATTGTGGCTATGTTTGAGCCTATTGTTGCAGCCAGTGTGTCAATCCATCTCGTTGAGGGTCTTTCCCTTTTTTTGCTGACCCTCTACTTTACCAAGCATGATGTCCTCATCACGAGGGATACTGTTCCATAGTTTTCCTTTTTTGTGATGTCTTTACCTGGCTTTTGTAACAGGGTGTCATGGATTGAACTGTATCCCCCAAAAATATGTGTGTCTATTTGGCTAGGCCATGACTGCCAGTATTGTGTGATTGTCCATCATTTTGTCATCTGATGTGATTTTCCTATGTATTGTAAATTCTACCTCTATGATGTTGATGAGACGGGACAGGTGGCAGTTATGTTAATGATGCAAGACTCATTCTACAAGATTGGATTGTGTCTTGGGCCAATCTCTCGAGATATAAAAAAGGGAAGTGAGCAGTGAGACATGAGTACTTCATACCACCAAGAAAGCAGTGCCAGGAGCAGGGTGTGTCCTTTGGACCCAGAGTTCCTGCTCAGAGAATCTCCCAGTCCAGATGAAAATTGATGACAAGGACCTTCCTCCAGAGCTGACAGAGAAAGCCTTCTACTGGAGCTGACACCCTGAATTTGGACTTTAAGCCTACTAGACTGAGAGAGAATAAACTTACTTATTAAAGCCATCCACTTGTGGTATTTCTGTTACAGCAGCACTAGATGACTAAGACAAAGGGTAAGGCTCATTTCATGGAATGAGTTTGGGAGTATTCCTTCCTTGGAAGAGTTCAAGTAGATTTGGTAAAATTCCCTAGTGAAGCCTTCTTCAAGCTGTTCTTTCGTTATGAGTCTGATTAGATTTTCTACCTCCATTTGAGTGAGTTTAGGTAAGTAGCATGTTTGTAGAAATTTGTCCTTTTTCCTAGATTTTCAAATTTGTTGGAGAACAATTTTTCATAGTATTCTGTTATAATCCTCTTTATCTCAGTTTGAATCTGTTGTAAAGTCTCCAGTTTCTTTTGTTATTTTGGTTAATTGCTTCTTCTCATTTTTTCCCTTTGCTAAATTGGTCAGAGGTTTCTCAATTTTATTGATCTCCTCAAAGAACCAACATCTAGTCTTGTTGATTCTTTCTATTGTTTTTCTGTTTGTATTTCATTTATTTCTGCTCTGATCTTTATTATTTTCTTTCTTCAGGTAGCTTTGGTCTTCTTTTGCTTTTCCTTTTCTATTTGTTCAAGTTGTTAATTTGGGTCTTCTTTTTTAATGTAGTCATTTATTGCTATAATTTTTCCTCTGAGCACTGCTTTTGCTACGTCCCAAAGATTTTGTTATGTTGTATTTTTGTTCTCATTTGATTCTAAGTATTTTTTTAGTATCACTTTTGATGTCTTCTATGATCCAATAATTTTTTAGTAATGTGTTATTTGCTTTCCATGTATTTAATTTATTTTCCTTGATCTTCCTGTTATTGATTTCTAGTTTTAAACCATTATGGCCCGAAAAGATGCTTTGTATAATACCAATCTTTTTTAATTTATTGATGCTTGCTTTATGGCCTAAAATATGGTCTATTCTGAAGAATGTTCCACGTGAATTTGGAGAAGAATGTGCATTGTGCTGCTGTTGGCTGGTGTGTTCTGTATGTGTCTATGAGGTCAATAATGTTGTTTAAATCTTCTATGTCTGTCGATTTTCTTGTTAGTTGTTCTGTTCATTGTTGAAAGTGGTGTGTTAAAATCTCCTGCTATTATTGTAGCGCTGTTTGTGTCTTCAATCCTGTTAGAGTTAGTTTTATAAATTTTGGAGCTCTGGCATTGGGTACATAAATATTTATTATTGTTATGTCTTCTAGTTGAATTGGCTCTTTAATCATTGTATAATGTCTTTCTTTGTCTCTTACAATGGATTTTGACTTTAAGTTTGTTTTGTCAGAAATTAATATTGCTATTCCTCCTTTCTTTGGTTACTGTTTGCTTTGCATAATATTTTTTTGATCCTTTGATTTTTAACTTATTTATGTTTTTGTGTATAAGGTGTGTCTCAGGCAATATATTGATAGGTCATGTTTTTTTATCCATTCTGTCACTCTCTGCCTCTTGACTGGTGCATTCAATCCATTTACATTCAGTGTGATTATCAATAGGTATGAGTTCATTACTGCCATTTTGTTATATATATTTTTGTGTGTCGTTAATGGTTTCTTTGTTCTTAATTTTCTGTGTTGAGTTCTTTTTGTATATAGATCTTCTTTTCCTATCATCTGTTACTGTTGTTTTTGTGTTTACTGAGTCTTTTTTATATTCTTCTTCTTTATTTTGGTGAGTAGATTCATTAACTTTCTTCGTGGTTACCCTGAAGTTTACATTTATCCTCCTGTATTTAAAACGGTCTGTTATGTTTTGAAATTACATTGACTTCCTTTCCATATGGAAGTTCTATAACTAACCATTCCCCTTTTGTTCTGAAGTTGTCATTGTTTACAGCTTAGTATCTCTGGTTCCCTTGTAATCAATTTTGCAGCTTTATTTTGTGAAGTCTTTGCCTGGTTTGGTATCTGGGTGATGCTGTCATGTGTCTTTCTCAGGTTGTTGTCTGGTGTCATCAGATCTCTCAGATGGACTCCATTTTAATGTTTTCTGTAGAGGTGGCCTGGTGGCTACAAATTCCCTTAATTTTGGCTTGTGTGGGAATTTCTTAATTTCACCCTGATTTTTGAAAGACAATTTTGCTGGATATATGATTCTTGGTTGGCAATTCTTTTCTTTCAGGACTTTGTATATGTCATTACATTGCCTTCTTGCTTGCATGGTTTCTGATGAAAAATCAGCACTTAGTCTTACTGATATCCCATTGTAGGTGATATTTTGCTTTTCACGAGCTGCTCTCAAAAATAACTTTTTTTTTTTTTGGTCTTTGGTTTTGAAAAGTTTGATTAAGATAATTCTTGGTGAATTTTTTTTGGGGGGAGGGGTGTACCCTGTATGGGGTTGATTAAGATTATTGGATGGAAACCTTCTCATGTTTCATGATATTTGGGAAGTTTTCTGCCTTTATCTCTCTACTTTTTTTTTTCTCCTCCTCGTCTGGAATTCCTATTATGAATAAATTATTCCTCTTGGTGGTGTCCCACATAACCCTCAGGCTATCTTCATTTTTCTTCAGTCTTTTTTTCCCTGATTTTTCCTCAAACAAATTAGTACCAAGGGATTTGTCCTTTATTTTGCTGACTCCTTCTTCCATTGATTCAATTCTACTTCCATTAAGTTATCTATTTCTGATGTTTTAGTGTTAAGCTTCTGAAATTTCTAGTTGTATTTTTGTCTAGTGTCTATTTTTTCTAAAAAGTTTGTCATTTTGTTCTTGCACTGTTTTCCTGTTCTTCTAGAGTTTTTTTCTCTTTATCGTGATCTCTTTGAGGAGCCTAAATATTAGACTTTTGAATTCCTTGTCAGATAGTTCTATTATCAGTTCTTTTTCCAAAAGGTTTTCTGTCCCTTTAACTTGCTCACTTGTTTGAGCCATATTACCCTGTTTCTTCATATGGTTTGCTATTGTACACTATCTCTGAGGCACTAAGGTATTATTTTATTTATTTATAGGCATGTATGTCTTCCTTTATAGAACTGAATGGAGGTATGAAAACAGGTCCTTCCCTGATGTGCGGCAGCAGTTGTTGGTTGGTCAGGGTCCCGCAACAGCTTTTGCGGGACAGTGTGGTCCTTCCCCATTGGTGTTAGCAGTGTGTCTGCTAGAGAATAGGGGTGGGGTGGGGTGGGGGTTGTCTGTAGTAGCAGGGATGTGGTGCTACCCAAATGGATGGGAAAAGCCCTCTGGTGGCTCAAATTAGCATTTCAGTAGGTGAGGGGAGCAAGGGGCCTCAGTGAGGGCGTGGGGGAATCTTGCCTGCTAGTCTCTGGACCGGGGGTGGTGTTAGGAGGGTGGGGGTGGATAGTGAGCCACCTGCCTGTCCCTGGGCAGGGACACATCTACCTGTCACTAGGTGGGGCTGTGGGGAGCACTCCTGCTGGTCATCCACAGGTGGGTGCATTGGGTGCTCCTGCCAATCACTTTGCAGGTTGGGGCTGGGGTTGGGGTGGGGGTCACCTTTGCCAGGCAGGGTTGTGGGGAGTGCTCTTGCTGGTTTCTTGGCAGTGGATGCAGTGGGGACTCTCACCAGTCACCTAGTGGCACAGGGGGTGGAGTAGTGGAGGATGCAGCTGGTCTGTGGGCGTGCAGTGCTGTGGGTGCACCTCTAATCCATGGTCCCCGAGCATGAGGGTGGGATGGTGGGGGTGCTGCCAGTCCACAAGCATGCATGGGAGGATGAAGAGAGGGCACCACTGGTCTGCAAGCCTTTGGCAGGTGTGCCGGGGGGCATGGTGAGTGTCCTTAACTTTTGCTGGGTGGTAAGTTCTCCCACCTGACTCTGGAAGTTGGTGTGGGGGTGCTTCTGCTTGGCAGCATCAGGTGATGGACCTCTACGTATTAGTCTATGGATTTACTATTCAGTGTGTGTTTCTTGTCCAAATGGTCAGGCACCACCACTGGTGAGTAGTCTTAACCCTTTTTCCTGGCTCCCTCCCTTCTCTTTGGTCACCAGGATCACGAGGCTCTTGCCTGCCTTCCTTTTTTTGATCTGGCTCCTGTCCTGCTCACCTTGTTTCATTCCAGATTTGTTTTCCCATTATCTGTCTGTTGTTATGAGTTCCATGGAGTTGCTTTCCTGTGCTCCTTACCTGGGAATGCTGCATGTTTTGTCTCAATATGGCCATGCTGAGCAGGTCTGGCTAGCAGGGCACTGACAATCCATAATTCTCCGTGTCTGCTGTTTTTGTACATTCTTTTCTTCCTCTCGGCACTCAGTCCAATTCTTCAGCTTTCTGTTTGATGTTCAGGGTTCCAAAGTTGTCATGTATATCTATTTCAGTTGTTTTGTTGAATCTTTGTTGTAAAGGGGACATTATGGGGTATCTGACTATGCTGCCATTTGGACAATCTCTCTGGTATTTATTTTTTAAGACAGAAATAGGGATCCAGGTGGAGTATGCAGAAGGTAGAAGTCTGTTTGAGAAAGAACTTGGGCCTAGAGATGCTTAAGTATAAGACACCACTGGCATGGAGGTAAGAATTGAAGTTGAGGCAGCTGGTGTGCTCTTTAAGGGAAAATTAAAGGGAGGGAAGAGGCTGAAGAATATAACTTGGAGAACAGCTGCAGTGAAGGGGCCTGCTGCAGTGCTGGTAACAGCTGGGTGGCTCGAAGGATGTGACTTGATGAAAGCCTGCAGAAGGTAATAGCTTGAAGGTAAATGGATTTCTGGGTAAACAGTCTCAGCTAATTTCCTAGTGGATTGTAGAAATTCAGATAGGTTTAAGATGCCAGTTTGAAGTATGAAAAGTTATAAAGTACTTTGTTTTATTTTTTGAAACTCTCGACTACTTAGAGATCTGAAGCTGGTAGTAGAGTATTTCCAAATAGAGATTCTGGCTAGACTGTCAAAAGAAAAGAAAAATGTCCTTTATAATAAAACACAATAATTTGTACCAAAAAAAAAAAAAAATGTGAGAGGAGCTGGGTGGCTTGACACTATAGTCTGTGGTGAGCAGAGAGTAATGGACAGAGGATGTGGCTATAGAATTTCAGAGTTCCCTCCAGATGAAGCGGGGTATTCATCAGTCCGTCAAGAAGTATTTACTGAGCACCTTCTATGTGTCAATATTCTAGGTACTTGGGGATACAATCATGAACAGGAGTCCAGGAACGATTGTCCTTGAGGAGTTTAATTCTAAGAAAGGCAAGCAATAAACAAATGCATATGAGAATGTCAGGGACCGATATGGGCTAAGAAGATAAAATTGTAGCGGAGGAATGTAGTGACTGGGTAGGTGGCTGGGGAGGATGAGAAGGCTGCTCTGAGGAGATGGCGTTGAGAACAGGAGAGATAGTGGCAGATCAGGGAGACACACTTTCCCAGCAGAAGATGTGGCCAATGCCAAGAAGGGGAGGAATTTTGGCATGTTCAAGGAGCAGAAAGAAGGTCAGTGTTTCAGGAACCTGTAAATGAGAAGGGACATGGAGGAAGCTGAGTTCAAAGAGGCAGCTGGGGGCAGATGATGCAGGGACTTAGCGGCCCTGTGTGGGAAGATTTCACTCAAATGTCACCGCGCCGTGCAGCTCTCCTGGTCTCCCCTGGCAGCAGGGGAAGATTCCAGTCAATGTCCTCTGCTCTGTGCTCCCCTGGACGTGTCCATATTCCTATTACCAGATTCTTTATGGAGTAGGACTCCCCAGGGACAGGGCCATGATCTATCTATCTTTGTACCAGCACCAAGCAAAGTGCCTGGGACACCACAAACCTTCATTCCCTCAGTATCTGCCCACTGAATGGAAACCTCCAGTTATTTATTTTTGAAAACCTAAACTACAGAAGATGGCTATTTACTTGTTACAGAACCCAGAAGAACCTTTAGAAACAAGACAACCATGAACTATATTCTCTGTTGGGTTTCACTGGGCAGCTCTGTGAAATGCTTCGGACCTGGTTTCACATTTAATCTGTGAACTGCCAAAGGAGGTGAACAAGGGACGAGGAACATACCAATGGGGAACGGGCTAACAGATCAGAATTGGATGGGACCAGCAATAACGAAATTATGACCCAAACGATGCCAGCTGAGGGCTCTTCCTGACCACTTTAAGGGTTCACTTTTTTCCTTTTTATCAGCAGTTACTGACCAGAGGGAAAGTGCCAGGGCAGAATGAATTGCATTAACTTTCTTCCTGGAGGAACTGCAAGCAGTCAACTCATCTACGTTTTAAAATGAGGACTAGGAAGCTAAAATATTGTTTATTTACACACTCCGGCAAGTTAAAAGGGATTACAAAAAAAGGAAGGAAAGAAGACAAATGGATATGGAAAAACCCAGATTCACATCTTGTGATAGAAAAACAAAAGGAGAGAAAAGAAGTGCGAGACACCTGAGGGAAGAATGAGTGAGTTAGACCTAAGAACTTAATAAAATCAAAACAGAAGGAAAGGAGAGAAATGCAGGCTTAATGTAGATTTCCAAAAAGAAAAAGGGAGAAAGAGTGAAAGAAAGAGAAAAGGAGGTGCAGAAAGAGTGAGGAAGACAGGAGGGAATGAGAGACTGAAGTGACCTGAGGGGAGTCACGTGGGGTGGGGGAGGGTGGCTGAGGAGCGAGTCAGAAGGGAAAGGAAAGAGAAAGGGTGATAGAGAAAAAATACACCTCCTCCCCAACACAGTCACAGAAATAACTGTGATGGGACGGGCACGAGCTAGTAAGCAGCCCCTGGGTGGATGTCTAGAGAGGGCTGTGCTAGTGTATAGGTCACAGACTTCCATCTTAACACAGATCTCTGACCTCCAAATCGGTATATTTAACTGCCTAATTGACATTTTCAATTGGATTTCTTACAGGTATCTTAAAAGTGAAATGTCCAAACCTGTCCTTGCCTCCATATCACCATCACTTACTGCTGTGGACACCTCCTGGGGGACAAGGAGATGGAAGCATGCAATTTCAGCAGCTCCGGACTCTGCCTCCATCGCCATGGCCGCCATACTGGCCAGAGTCTCCTTACTGGCCATACCTCATTTTTATTCTCCTCCCCTTCGCCATGCAGAGGCCAGAGTGCTCTTCTTGTGTGTAATTCACATACTTCATTATTCTGACTTAACCCTTTCATTGCTCTTCTAATAAAAGCTCCAAGGGGGAGATTTCAGGGGGAAAAACAAAACTGATAAATTCCTGATGTGTTCGATCACAGAGTACTTGGGAGAAGATTCCTCCAAAGAGTAGGAAAAGGTTCACAGAACACTAGGCAAGCGAGACAAGGTTGGGAGCTTTAACTCTACGTCATGTAACATAGACAAGAACCGTTAAAGGAACAGGAACATGGTTGAATGGGTTGCCTACAGTACCAATGATGCTAAAGCCCTTACGCAGGAAGGAAGGGATGGGATGGGATCCAGAAATTTTGAGGAGATAAAAGAATCTAGAAGAGGGAGTAATTCAGCTCCTCCTTATCCCTCCAGCCTCACTCTATTGGTCTCAGTCACACAGGTCTTCTAGTTGTTTCTGGGTAAACCAAGCTAGAAAACATCTCTGGGCCTGTCTATAAGCCATTTATTTTTCCTGAAATCTTCTCTCTGACCCCAAACCCCTCCTCACTCATGGACGACCATTTCCACCCTTTAAGTCTTGATGTCACATCTTTAGAGAGATTTTAACAACCACCCCTGGTGGCCAGGCTGTTAAACGCTCAGTTGCTAACAGAAAGGTCAGCAGTTCAAACCCATCAGTTGTTCTGTGGGAGAAAGATGTGGTAGTTTGTTTCCATAAAGATTTATAGCCTTGGAAACCCTATGGGGGCAGTTCTACTCTGTCCTGTAGGGTAGCTATGAGTCAGAAGCAACTCCACAGCAATGGGTTTACCCCTCCTCCCCTCCCATTATTGTTTATCACCCACCCTGTTTATTTCTCTGTTAGTATCTGTCACTGTCCTTACGTTATGTCTTTATTTGTTTTGTAGTCTAAGTCTCCCATCAGACTGTAAGCTCACTGTTAATTTCCAGTGTGTGACATGGTCTAGATAAATGGCTGATCTAGGTGAAAAACTGAGCTACTCAATTAAGGTAACAGACAAAAAGAAGAAATAATTTTTCATTGCTTCTCCTTTCTGAAAATTCTCATGAAATATCACATTGTTTTAGGAGAGTTCGGAAATTCATGGAGGTGGTTTTGGCCATGCCTCTAAGATGGCGAGAGGCAAGTTGAAGGCTTGGAGTAGCTGCTGGAGAATGAGATAAAGTCCCAAGGAGGACAGAGGGAGGTGTTCACCTTGTAAGAGTGAACAGCCGGGGCCACTGTTCAGCAGATTGACTGCTTCTGGGATAGAGACCAAAAGAAGCTTCTGATTCATTGTTTGTTCACTGTAGAGAATGCTCAGTAATCAGAAAAATAAATCGTCATTTGAAGGACCATTCATTTGGTGTCACCCGCATGAGGAACACTAGACTGATTTTAGATGGAGGAGGCCAGTTTTGGGAAGAGTTTTTGCCATTCCTGGCATCATGTCCTTGGGCCAGTCCTTTAGTGTTTCTGGATCTCCTCCTAACATCTGTGAACCTAGAAAACAAAAAAACCCAGCGCCCTAGGAGAGTAATAAAGGCCCCCATCTCCTTCATGGGTTGGGGACGATCAAATAAATTACCATGTGAGAAAGAGTTTTATAAAGTAAGTGTACACAACTGACAGGGATGATTATTATTCAAAAGCTTTCATCCTCAGGTTATTTGCTGTAAAAGTGTTGCACGTATATTTTATCTTCCAAGGAGCTAACAAGCTGTGGGACTACTTAGAAAAAAACAAAATAAATCTCTTGAACATTTAACTGAAAATAGCTCTCCTAACTATTGGCAGTGGAATCTCTGCATGGCACAAACAGTTAACTCGGTTTGAGTCCACTTAAAGTTGTCTTGGAAGAAAGGTCCGGTGATCTCCTTACAAAAAATTATCCGTTAAAAACCCTATGGAGCACAGTTCTACTCTGACACACATGGGGTCACCAGGAGTCAGAATCAATTTGATGGCAACTAGGTTAACCACGTTTGCGGTGAGCTCAGGACTCAGGGATACGAGACTGGTCTCCTAGGTGGGCAGTCTAGATGTGGCATGAGCAGAGTCTCCTGCAAGTCCCCCACCTGCCTTGTATCCCTAGCCCAGGGCTCCTCCTTGGGACGCCAGGCCAAAGGGTTCTTACGTTTCTGTTTTCTGATCTGATGGGCACTCAATGCTAACACATTTTTAAGTACATTGCCATCATTTTGCTAGGGCCTGTAAGAATGTTTGCAGTTTGTGGGTTGTGGCAAATAGTTAAGAATTCAGCTGCTAACTGAAAGGCTGGTGGTTTGAGTCTACCCAGAGGTGCCTTGGGAGAAAGGCTTGGTGATCTACTTCCTAAACATCAGCCATTGAAAACACCGTGAAGCACAGTTCTCTTCTGACACACGAGGTTGTCATGAGTTGGACTTGACTCAGCGGCAACTGTTTCTTTCTTTCTTTTTTTTTTAATGTTTTTTCTAGAATTTGAGTCAATGGATAGAAGATTTGGGAGGCAGATTTTGGATTAAACTGGGGAAGAATTTTCTTATTTGGGAATAGACCGTTTAGGAGGAAGTGAACCTCTTGTCCCTGGTAATATGCAATCAGCGGCTTGTCACTGGTCAGGAGTATTGTCCAGGAGATCTCCGCACTGGGATTTTTTTTGTCTTTTTCTTTACTACCTCTGAGAGTTCTATGTGTGGGTTTCTGGTATAAGAAGGCACAGATAAGCGTCTTTCTCTTAGAAATCGTTCCACGGCATTACTCACCTATTGTTTAGCCTCTTATGCTTTGGCGCTATGTGTTAACTGATGAAATGTGTCTTCTCTTTAGCTATCTCTCTCATCTTTTTCTTGGTGCTGGGTGTAAATACCAAGTGACACCAAGAAACTGACAGTGCCAACTAAATATAACTTGAAAATAAAAACACTTAAGGCTGCTTTAAATACAGAAAACAGACGTGAGCTCTGAGACTGTCTGGCAGGGAATTTCAGAGTTAGAGATGGTGCCAAGGCTTCTGAGCGCCCCCTCCCTCTAGCCTACCCAGTGTGGGGACCCCCACCCAGGAAGGGGATCAGAGGTGGCACAGGGAAATCTGCCTTCATCTCCCTCTCCAAGAGAAGTGCCTTCTGAGAGGATCACGACATGTGAAATAAAGGGAAGAGGAGCCATCATTTTGTTATAAATCCTACTCTTTGCTCAGAGATTTAAGTTTAGAAATGGAGCAATAAGGACACAAAGGCAAAAGTTAACACATGTAACTCAAAGATGGGCTGGAAGCCAAGCGAGCAAGGTGAGGGGGGAAGAAAGAGCGGGGAGAAACGGAAATTTGTCTTCCATGAAGGAGAGGGACACAGCAATTCAGTGAGGACCAGAGAGGCTTTGAGGTAGAAGATACTGTGCAATGGGCTGCTCAAACGATCTGAGATGTGGTTGTTGCTTGGTTTGTGGTGAGCAATGGCAAAAGAAAAATGTTACCAAGAGAGAAGCAAGTGAATTAAAAGTTAACTTGACCCCTACGTTTGAAAAATAACAGCTGGAAGGAAAATAAATTCTTTGAGTTTGTGTTAATTAACAAAACTAAAAAAAAAATTTGTGTCTGTGTTTACATATGGCGAAGGCATCACCAGGAGAATCCTCAGGGGACCTTCTTCTCACGAACTGTTGGTAAATTACAGAAGGCCAGGAATAGTGCTGGAAGTCCCTGGGTGGCACAAATCGTTAATTGCTTGACTACTAACTGATAGGTTCACAGTTTGAACCCACCCAGAGGTGCCTCAGAAAAAAGACCTGGCAATCTGTTTCCAAAAAGTCACAGCCCTGAAAACCCTACGGAGTGCAGTTCTACTCTGCACAAATGGGGTCACCATTTGTCAGAACAGATTTGATGGCAACTGGTTTTGGGAGTAGTGCCACATGGGATAGGTGGATGACCTCAAATAAAATTGACACTCACTAGCAGTACAGTGGCAATGGCAATTATTATTTAGGAGCATTACCTGGTAGGAGATTAGAAAGGTCTTCGATAATGAAACCTACATGCAAGATCAGAGCCCTAAAAATTGAGCAAGTATAGTTTTTCATGAGACAGTGATGGTTCAATGGTAGAATTCTCACCTTCTATGCTGGAGACTTGGGTTCAATTCCTGGCTAATGAGCTTCATGTACAGCCTCCACCTGTCTGGCAGTGGAGGCTTCTGTGTTGCTATGTTACTGAACAGGTTTCAGGAAAGCTTCCAGACTAAGACTAGGAAGAAAGGCCTTTCAGTCTACTTCCCAAAATTCAGCTAATAGAAACAGTATGGAACACAAGGGTCTAACTGGCAGAGTTGGGAATGGTGTAGGCACGGGCAGTGCTTCGTTCTGTAATGCATAGGATTGCCGTGCGTCTAGGTCAAACTCAGCAGGAGCCAGCAACAACAACAGTTCTATCAAGGTGTGACATGATAATATATACCTACATGTATGTGTGTGTATATATATACGTACACACACATATATATGCATACACACACTATATATACATATACATCTATACGTAATATAGCAAATGCTTATTATATGAAATAGTTAATATTTTAAACTAAAAAGCAAATATACTTAAAATATAACTATATTTAAATGTATGTGTTTTAATACACATTTAAAAAGTAATGCAATCAAGCCGGATGGATGTCTGTAGAGTAGAAGGAGAAAGCCCTTCTTCCTGTTTCAGCTCCCCACGCCAGCAGTGATCATACACACATATATGTGCGCCTACATATTTGGGGACTTTCTTTGTTACAGAAATGGGATGATGTTATACTCTTCCAAGCGGGAGGCCTGTGAGCTGACCCTACCTCATAGATACCCTGACCCAGTCTCTCAGGCTCATTTCAGGAGACACGGTGCCACCACCAAGGAACCTCTGCAGAGCCCAGGTAATCAGCCAGCCTGGGGCAGCTCAGCCAGCAGAGGAAGATGCTCCCCTTCTGGCCTTCCTCAATGTCATTGAGTTCATTTAGAGGATCACCTTCTCCAGCCACTCCTCTGTCCTCCAACCCCCATGTCTGCAACCACTTCCTAAGTGGCACCCCTTCCTGTACTCGACCCTTTCCAATCCATTTTCCCCACAGCTGCTGCTCCTCTGCCTAAACCCTTTCAAGGTTTCCTGTGACTTTTAGGCTGCATCCCTGCCTCTGTGCATGATACCAGGCGCCCCAAGGCCTCGCTGTCTCCTCTCTACACTTGCAGCTGGCACTGTGTGTCCCAGTCACACGGTGGCTGCCTTTTCTCTGAGCCAACCATACCTTCTCCTGCCTCTGTGCAAAGGGAGACCTTTCTCCCCTTCCTTTACCCACC
The DNA here is from genome assembly GCF_024166365.1 of Elephas maximus indicus. Lineage (NCBI taxonomy): Eukaryota > Metazoa > Chordata > Mammalia > Proboscidea > Elephantidae > Elephas > Elephas maximus. The sequence continues at coordinate 22,012,332 of NC_064842.1, read as the reverse complement.
TAATCTCCACGAATCTTTAAACGTTCAGTTGAGTGTCCCTTCTCTAAGGAGCCATTCCTGACTTGTCTCCTAGTCTGAGGTGAAAACAAACAAACAAACAGAAAACCAATTGTCATCAAGTCAACTCCAATTCATGATGACCCCGTAGGGTAAAACTGTGCTCCACAGGGCTTTCGATGGCTGATTTTTCAGAAGTAGATTGCCAGGCCTTTTTTTCGATGCGCCTCTTTGTGGACTTGAACCTTCAGCTTTTTAGTTAACAGCTGAGTGCATTTGCACAACCCAAGGATGACAAACCATGTTATAAATATTTGTTTGCTTGTTTTCCTTCTCAGTATAATGTGAGCTCTTTAAGGGAAAGGACCCAGCTTCTGCATCTTTGCACCCCTAGCACTTTCAGTAGATCCTAAGCAATGCCTGCTGAGTGAACTCCTGAGAATAAGGTAGCAGGAAACAGCACTCATCGGCAGCAGGCCGAGTATGTTTTATTGATGTTCCCTGAGAAACCTCTTAGCAGCTAAGGATGATAAGAATTTAGCTTCTGAGAACTACTCAGAATCATTTTAGAAGAGGGCAATGTCTAATTCATAAATTTTGGAAGGAAAAACAATTTCCATCTGCACCATGTGTTGAATGGCATGACATGCTTTGCCGCTTTCAAAAGCCCTCAAACTCATGGTCACCCCGACTTCTGCAGTTGTCGTAGCTCCATGATTACCAGCCCTTCAAACTGAAATTTGTCTGTTTGCCAGCTGTAAAACTAAGTTTTTCAGAATAAAGTCCTTACTTCTTTAGGCTTGTGTGTTAAATTGGAAAAAAAAAAAAAAACATCGGCTTTCTAATTAGAGAGAAAAAGAGAGAGACAGAGGTTCTCGACTGTGCTAATAAGATTACCACTAGTCATATTAGCTATTGAGCACTTGTGTGTGGTTAGTCACGACCGAGGTGTGCTAGGAGTGCAAGTACCTCCCAGGTTCTGAAGACTCACTTAACCATCCCCACCCCCCCCAAATTAAAATATCTCATAATTTTTTAATATTGATTACATATCTGAATGCCAATATTTGGGATATAATAGATTACATAAAATATTATTAAAATTAATTTTATCTATTTATTTTTATGTGGCTACTAGAAGATTTTAAGTTACACATGTGGCCCACATTGGGAGCCAGTGCGGTATATTTCTATTTGATTCTGTAAAGCAAAGAGAGAATCAAAGTGCCTGAGAGTTTTCTGCTCTGTGGGCAAAACCTCCAGTCGTTTTGATGGATTTCTCCCTAAAGATGTAAGCATGTTTATTTTGTCCTGAACAGGACGACATGCATGTTCAGAGTTTCCCTCTTCCTAAAGCGAAAGTTGTAGTCATCCTGAAAGCCAGCAGCCTCTGGAGATTCCTGGGAAGCATGTGGGACTGTCTTATACTTGTTGGTTCACTAGCATCGGGATTTTTGGATTCGTGTGTTCCTTTTAACGGCCAGTATGCTTATTCCTGCTTTGTGGCCAGCTCTCACTTGTCTGCGATTCTGTGTTTTTCTCTCTGACTTGTGACTTCTTGCCTGCCACGAGCTTGGAAATTAATTAAACGCGTGTGGTTTGGTGGTAAGCCTTGGGCGTGCTTGGGTGGTTCGAACAGTTAAGCATCCCACTACCAACTGAAAGGCTGGAGGTTTGAACCCTCCCAGGGGTGCCTTGGAAGAAAGCCTGGTGATCTGCTTCAGAAAAATGTACCACTGAAAACTCAAATGGAGCACAGTTCTACTCTGAACCACATGGTGTCACCATGAGTCGGAATCAACTTGACGGCAACTGGCTTTGGTTTTTAGTGGTGAGCCTAAGAATAAATAGATGTTCAATAAGGCCCTAGGAGGTGCTCCAGTAAGTAAAATGCAATAGCTTCGGGGAGTTTTGGCTACACAGAGTTTTTTGTTCGTTTGTTCGTTGCATATTTTTTGGTTCTTGGCTGTATTGCAGTTAAGAGGGCTCTCAGATACTAAGTTCTAGATCTCTGGCATATTACTCTACATTGGAGATGTTATTATATATTTGAAGCACTGATTCAGTCAATTACTAAATAAGAGAATTAGTACGGCACAGTCAAAGTACTGAGCCATCAACTAGAAGCCTTGGGTTTACATCCTAACTATGATGCCAACTAGTGGAGTAATCCCAGGGCATTCTTCAGTGAGCCTAACTGAGATGGTCCCTGATTTATAAAATGAGACTTCTAAAGTCTGTCCTATTTATTTTACAGAGCTGCTGTGAAGATTCAATAAATCAATATTGACGGAAAATTTCTGAAAAGTATTTTACTTATTCAAAACTATGAACCTATTAGCATTTATATCCATATGCATGGTTTATCTTACTCTTGCTTTATTATGGGGCATGATTTCTCTCCCAGACTTATGAGGATGATATTTAGACACACAGTTTCTAAAACAAACATATCCAGCACCCCAGGCAATTCAGAAGTGGAAGAGTATTTTTAGGTAGTTCTTACAGCCCAAATATGGTGCATTCGATTTTGACTGAAACAACAAAGAAGTAATTTAGCAATTTGTGGGTGGGGGTTAAGAAGGTCACGCTAAAACAGTACAGGGCAAGGAAGTTAACTTTCTACGTGCAGTTTTCTGATGGAATTAAGGCTTCAGAAAAGGTTTTTAAAAATATGACAGATACATTTTGGCGAATTCAACAATAAAGGGCTGAAGTGACAGCTAATTATAATAATAGATGCTTGAGCTGTAATGCTTGAAGTATGCAGAATGATTTATGAGCATGAAAGTAGTGTTCTCGAAAGTCATTGTATTAAGATAATACATTCAAATTTTTTCCAATTAAAATATGAAAACCGTGAAGAAAGAAAAATGGGGTAATAATATTCACCTAAGTGAATCTTTGTTAGTATAGTTCTTAAATGCATTTTCTCGGTCTGACTGAGCCCACAAAGAAATCTAGTGAAATATTTTTAATACATTTTTGTTGAAAGAAACAATCTGTATATGTGTGCTCCATTAGCTTTGCCTACTAGAATTTTACCTCAATGTTATTAAAAAACAAAACAAAACTCTGTGGTTTTAAAATAGTCTATTCCTGCATATAAAGCTTGACTTTCATAATGAATACAATATTCTGAGGAGAATGTCAGAAGTGTTACTAAATTGGAGTGGACCAGCTTTTGCAGGAGGTCACTGCTCTGCTGGGATGACACCAACCCCAGGGTCTGGGGATGCATAAGAGTGAGTGTGTGCTCCGGGCTCTTGGGCTTGCAGGTACCTGCACTGTGGGCCCTAAGTGAAGGTGGGGGAGGAGAGGTGTTCTGATTGGTCCCCACCACGTGCTAGCGGGGTGTGAAAAACAAAAACGATGACGATCCTGACGATGGCGACGCATGCTTGCTCATGTTTATTGCGTGATGTAATCTTTCCATGATGAAGAAACCACAGCTACTTTACTCTTGCCATCTCCTGTCCTCATACATGTGATCCAGTAATGCTGAACGGTGTTCAGTCCCCAGAACATTTCCTCTGCTGAATCCCAGAGAGGCTATCACCCAGCCCTACTTGGAGTCTGGAAGCTAATTCTTGACCCTTTTCAACCCATTTTCCCTCTCTTGACCCTTTTCAATTCATTTTCCCCACAGCTGTCGCTAGCTGGCCTGTCCACTGCTGAAAATTTTTGTTTACATTGATGCAAACTCTTTCTCCTGTGATGTGCAATCTTTGATTCTGGTCTCATAAGACATGGCTTTAAGACTTACACAGTTACTGAAGACATTAGTTTGTTAACTCATGCATTTACTGAAAAAAAAAAAAAAAAAGCATTTAATATGTGCCAGGTAGGGAGTAGGTGCTGGGATTTCATATAAAAACCCATAATCAGGTGACATCCCATCCTAGTTCTCAATACAGGCTCCCAGACCATAAGCTTCATAGTGGCCAATACAAACAATGAGGTTGCAAAATGGCAAATCTAAACTTAGCCTCAGTTTTCAGAAGTACAGAGCCCATATGACTAGCAGCGAAAGCTCACAATGCAGAGGCTGCTCTGGAAGTACTGTACCGAATTTTTTTACTTTAGGAGGGACTTTAAGCAAATGAACTATATTTGGGGAAAAAGGGAAAAGGATAGAGATCTAGAAACATGTCACATAGGAGCCATTATGGGAAGCTCCAATTGTCAGGCCACTTAGAACATATTTAGGTAGTAGGGGTTGGAGGGACATATGAGGAAAATTTTTGGAAATAACGGTGCTGACATTATTTCACTTAATTGTATATATTGAGACTATTTACAAAAGCCAATAAGCTGGCTTTGTGAGAATGTCTCCCATGGAAGACTAGGAAAAAAGGTTTCCTATTTCTACCTCTTTTGAACAATAAAAACACCCACTGCCGTTGAGTGGATTCTGGCTAATAGCGACCCCATAGGACAAAGTAGAACTGCCCCATAGAGTTTCCAAGGAGGGCCTGGTGGATTCAAATTGCCGACCTCTTGGTTAGCAGCTGTAGCACTTAACCCAATATTCATCTGCCAAATAGTTACCTTAACACCTATAGAAAAGGTGCATGACTTTGTTATTGAAAATGCAGTCTGCTAATACATTTCTTTTATGAAAAAAATAGAGGTTTCTACCCCCTCATTTAGTGTAGAACCCATATGCAAACAAAAATGACATTTCTGAGCAGCCCAGGTAATCTTTTAAATCATTACCGGGAGAATCAATCCTTTGTTTTCCCTCATTACATGTTTCCTAAGGAATATTAATTATCCTCTCTTGTATCTGCAGTTGAATTGCCTTTTGCTTTGCTCCATTATCATTTTGGTTCTGACATCTAGTTACCTGCGCTGAGCAGGGAGCCATGCGTCACTTCCCTCTGAGGAGCTAAAGCATGTCTCAGAAATTCATCAGTTCTGCACCAAATGTCAGCTCTGTGCTAGCAGCTGAACAGGGATGACAGGATGTGCCATAAAACAATGACCTCCTCCTGCCCAGGCCTGCCCACTGGGCCTTCAAACTCTACCTTAGTCCTTTGTTCTTTTAATTGAAAGAAAAGGGGACAGGAAGAGGCAATCAGACACCCTTACTCATTGCTAATGTTAGGTTATGACTTCAACCCGTAGGAAGACTTGAAAGGAGAGACAGCTTGATGAGGCACAGGGAGTGTGATTCACAGCAATAGCCTACCAAACGGTTCTAGTCAGAAATAGCAGCTAGGATGAAATAAGTGGCTTAAGGGTCAAGAAAGAACTATCACTATTCAGATGCTCTAGCTATTATTATTATTTTTTAGCTATAATTTAAAATGCAACAATGCTAGCCAATCTCTTTGCTGTTTCTCTAACTGCCAGCTGAACATCAGAACTGCTCTTTGGCTCTGACATGCCCCTTTCTGTTGACAGTACGGTCCCGGAGTTGGCCCAGCTCCAGACGACACTGCTGCCTGTTTCCTCTGGCTCATTCCTCACAGCCCCTTGGTCACTGGTGACATGGCCTTGCCATGTCTCTTCCATTTCATCTTCCTTCCAGCTCTCATAGTCACCATCTGTCTTAGTTACCTAGTGCTGCTGTAACACAAATACCACAAGTGATGGCTTTAAAGAACAGAAATTTATTTTCTCACAGTTCTGGAGGCTAAAAGTCCACATCAGGGTCTCCTTGCTGGTAGTCCCAAGAGTTCCTTGGTTCCTTGACTTGTAGACAATCTTCTTGTCTGTCTTCCTGTATGTGTGTGTGTGTGTTCTGTTCTTTCTATAACTCAGAAGTGATTAAGCTTAGGATCCACCCTACTTTGATTGATGTAATCTCCTTAATATGGGAGCCCTGGTGGCGCAGTGGTCAAGAGCTACAGCTGCTAACCAAAAGGTCAGCAGTTTGAATCCATCAGCTGCTCCTTGGAAACCCTATGAGGCAGTTCTGCTCTATCCTACAGGGTTGCTATGAGTCAGAATCAACTAGAAGGCAACAGGTAATATAACAAAGAAAACCTATCTCCAAACAGGATCATATTTACAGGTATAGTGGCTAGGATTTCAATACATATTTTGAGGTGACACAATTAAGTCCATAAAACCTTCATAATTTCAACCCTGTCACTTCCCTCTCTAATCATGGCATAGCCTTTCTGTCTTCATCTTGAGCACTTGCTCTAGTTTATTCCAATCGTCAATGATTTCTGTAGCTCACAGGATTGCATCCACATTCTATGCCTAGCACTCAGTCCTTCCCAAGGTTACCTTTCCTTTCCTTATGTTCCAGGGCTCTCCAGTTGGGACACTCTGCTCCTGCAAGCAATTGCTCATAGGTGGTACACCACACTCATTCCCTGCTCCATGTCTTTGCTCACTCTCTTCCTTCCACTTAGAAGGCCTTTCCTTTGCAGCTTACCCACGTGGCTGAGCTTATCTAGCTCACTCATCATTTGAGGCTCAGCTCAGATCCCATCTTCTCACCGTGGCCTTTACTGTTTGGATTAGTCTGCAGGAGTTCTCCTCTCCCCAAGACCCAGAGTGCTGGCTGCCAACTCTGCTCACTTGGCTCCAGGACCAGCTTCTTAGTGTGTAAACTTTGTATTTGCACAGGGCCCCCTGCTTTGAAGGACCCTTCACTGTTTAATGCTCTGCTGTTCTCATCTTGAAATTGTCGATAATTTTTTAGCAGGGGGCCCCACATTTTCACTTTGCGCTGAGCCCTACAAATTATGTAGCTGGTCCTCCTTGGCATATATCCTGTGTGGTTATGTTCATTTTAAAAAGTGTTTGAATAGTTTGCTTTTCAAACTGGATTGTAAATTTTTGTGGGTTTATGTCATTTTTAAAAACCCTCCACCATGACTAGTGCAGTTCTCTGAATATAGTAAATGTGTAGTAAATATCTATTCGTTGTCTTTATCACATGAGACTGTACCATACTTGCCTGCAAATTGTCTAGCTGTTTTGTTGCTAAGGAAACAGAACCCTACAATTACCAGCTTTGGAATCACAGATTTTTCTTAAGGCCACATGCTTTGGTGAAAAGAGTATTAGCTTGAGAGTACTTAGCCCTGATAGTCCTAATGCTGACATAAAGGAATGCGGGGCCGTGGGTAACTGATCTAGCACCCTTTACCTCAGTGTTCTCATCTGTGAAACGGGGTGAAACAGGATGGAGATTGGTTTGGATCAGCATTTGTGGAGGTACATGGACTTCTAGGAACACCGGAGCCACAAAATCAACCATGGAAAGTATTTCATGGTCGTTCTTCCGCCGTCTTAGAAAGGCTGCCAGGAGTCTTGCAGTGAATGAACCCACTGAAATTTGTTAAACCCATAGTTTCTCAGTCTTATGGAATGTAGAATCCTTTTCTCAGGTAATGCCCATGGTTATCTCACTGAAGCAGTATTTCACAAAACACACCTTGGAAAGCACACCTTAGATTGGTTGTACTCTGAAGTGACTTCCTGTTCCAAGATTAAATGGTTCAGTGATTCTAGGTACCTAACAGATCTTGACTGGTGAATTTGCTCTCCCTGACCGTCACAGGAGATCTCAGTACGTTGCTAAGCTTCCGAAGCAACCCATCTCCAGGTTGCTACCTCGTTTTATCACCAGTGAGGTGATACCTGTAGTGACCAGAAGGCCTCATCTTACTGCTCCTATGCTTATGTGTCCCAGGAGTTGAACTGTTTAATATGTCCCTTTTAGTTCTTTTTAGGATAAACGTAGGTGGTTCAAATAGGTAGTGGGTTTGGCTGCTAACCGAAAGGTTGGAGGTTCAAGTCCACCTACAGGCAAGTCAAAAAAAAAAAAAAAAGGCTTGGTGGTCTACTTCCAAAAATCAGCCACTGAAAACCCTTTGGGCACAGTTCTACTCTGACACACGTGGGGCTACCCTGAGTCAGAACTGACTTGATGGCAACTATTTTTTTGGTTTAAGATTAAAATCCACTTCACGTCTGTCAGTTTGTCTCACTGTGGTGGGTTGTGTGTTACTACGATGCTGGAAGCGATGCCACTGGTATTTCAAATGCCAGCATGGTCACCCACGGTGGACAGGTTTGAGTGGAGCTTCCAGGTTAAGACACTAGGAGGAAAGGCCTGGCGATATGCTTTCAAAACTTAGCCAGTGAAAACTTTATGGATCACAACAGATATAATGTGATATAATGCTGGAAGTTGAGCTCCCTGGGTTGGAAGGCAACAATGGACTCAAGCATGCCTGGGACCAAGTGGATGGCACAGGACCAGGCAGGGTTTCATTCTGTTGTACATGCGGTCGCCATGAGTTGAAGCCAACTCAATGGCAACTAAAAATAAGATGAAAATACACATTAACCAAGTTTAAACAGGTCTATTCCTATTTAAAATCTCCTTTCTCCAGATTTTCATAACCAGTGAACCTACTGAGCTTTACCTTCACCTCCAGGCTAATCGTTCATTTAAGAGAGTTTGTTTGAAAAATTATAAACGTAACTTTTTCCAAACAACATGATTTTTATGTTTTCCTTCCCAGCTCCTCATATTTCAGTACCACGCCTACAGAGCCCTGTGGTTTGAAGACTGCTGTGCCCTTTTCTTTCCACTTCACACGTTGCTTAGAGTCTTCTGTTGGCTTTGCCAGCGCTGTATATTTCGTTTCCTTAATGATGATGTCAGTAGCTCCTGAGATTCACGAATCCAGACACCCATGTGGAAAAGCTTGTGGTTGTGTTCTCTTTCTTCCCACGGGCCTCCCTGTGGCCTTGACTTCCAGGGGAGCACCTGATCCATTGGAGGGGAGGAATACAGATGCAAACACATATTCACGTCCTAGTCTTTGCAATTCAACCCAGAGGTTAAGTGAGTCTGCAGGACTCAAGTACTGAACAAGAATAAGTGTCATTCTATGGTCACCATGGCCACTATGGGAAAAGTGTGGATGAACTAAGGGTTTCTGGATAAGTCACGTTATTAGAGAAAGAGAAGAAATCTATAGGTTAGCATCACGGCAAGATCGTGAAAGAAAATGATTTTTCATAAATGTTATTTCTTTTTTTTAAAATGACTTACAGTGAAATAAGAGTGAAGGGTTTGGAGCTAGGCTGTCTGGGTTTGAATTCAAGTTTTGTCACTTCCTAAAAGAGAATCTTGAGTAAGTTACTTATCTGTCTTAGCTTCCTCCTTTGTAAAATAAGGTGATAATAGTAATATTTACAAGAAAGGGTTAGTGTGAGAATGAAGTGAGTTCATATTCTTTAAATGCTTGGAGGATTGTCTAGCATATAGAAATCCCTCAATTCGCTGAAGCTAATATTATTATTAGCATTATTATTTCTCCAACCTGTCATAGATTTAAGCAATGGTCAACAGCAATATTCTTTGATTTCACTAGAGAACTTCACAAAACTTAAAGCTAATGAAAATGGTGGAAATTTGACACTTGGAAAATGTATTACAGTTCTTCACGTAATTGTTAGCCTCACACACAACTCCGCTCAAATTAAAATCTGTTCTAATGCCTGGGCCCTGCTTTGCCATGCTTTATGTCACACTGAAGTAGACCAAGAAAAAGCCCACAGAGTTAAGCACAGCTGAAAGGAAAACTAATTTAAGACAGGTGATTAAGCCCAATCACATGATCCCACATACCAAGACCTATGGGGGAAAGGTGGACAAGGAAGGAGACAGTACTTGTGCACAAGTGTGGAGAGGAGAAGAAGCAATGGGAGTTGATGACAGAGAAGTCGTGAATAGGTTAGCGGTTGACATGCAGATGCAGGGAAGATAATGGGATGCTAACTTGTTGCCATCAAGTCAATTCCAACTCATAGCAACACTATAGTACAGAGTAGAACTGCCCCGTAGGGTTTCCAAGGAACAGCTGGTGGACTTGAACTGCTGACCTCTGGTTAGCAGCCATAGCTCTTGACCACTGCACCACCAAGGCTCCTGCCTCTTCCCCAGCTTACTCCCATCCAAGAATGTATTCTCTTTTGAGAGGAAAATAGGAAAGTTTGTTAAGAGAAGAGGAATGAAATTTATTTTAGTTTTCAAGAGTTTGGTTTGGCAGGTAAAAGATAAAATAGTAACTTCGGATTGACTTCTATCTGAGTCCCAAATTGTTAGAGATAAAGCAAAAGATTCTGACTTAACTGTCAATCTGAAGAATATACAAATCATTTCCAAATGCTTACTTCTTGCATAGGTTAGAGAATGTTTTCTTACTTTGCAGCAGAATAGAGGAACAACAGGATCTTTTTTGTGTTTATTTTTCCTACCTTATATGTACTTTGAAGATGGAGGTAACATCTGCCCTTAGGTTGCTGTGACAATTAAATGAAGAAATTTATATAAAGCCATAAAGCCTCTTGGAAGTGAAGATGGTGCGACTTTGTCTCATGTACTTGGGACAAGTTATCAGGAAGGACCAGTCCCTGGAGAAGGACATCATGCTTGGTGAAGTGGAGGGTCAGCAAAAAAAGAGGAAGACCCTCAATGAAATGGATTGGCACAGGGCTGCAACAATGGCTCAGGCATAGCAATGATTGTGAGGATGGCGCAGAACCAGTAGTATTTTGTTCTGTTGTACATAGGGTTGCTATGAACCGGAATTGACTGGGCAGCACCTAACAACAACAACAACAACATATAAAGCTATTAGCAAAGTGTCTGGCACATAAACAGTAGCCTCTCACAACACAAAGATTTCTTCTACCTACCTTCATCCAATTCTCTGACTCCTGGGAGTTTAACTTACTATTAAATATACAACCAACAGAAGAATGCACCTTTCCACAAAACAAGTCCACATGGGAAATTCCATACAGGTTGAATCACTGATGGACTTAGTGTTTCACACCAATGTATACATTTATTTAAGCCTGCTATCTTTTGTCCAAGAAACCCTGGTGGTGCAAAAGTTAAGTGTGCTTGGCTGCTAACTGAAAGGTTGGTGGTTCAAACCTACCCACTGTCTCTGCAGGAGAAAGATCTGGCCATCTGTTCCCGTAAAGATTACAGTTCAGAAAATCCCACGAGGTAGTTCTACTCTGTCACACAGAGCTGCTACGAGTCGAAATCAACTTGGCACCTAACAACAACAACATTTTCTCCAAAGGGTCCAAGGTGGCTCTCCCCCAAGGACAGTTTCCATACATTAGCGAGTATGACTCTTCACCTGCCTTCTCTCTTTAAGGGACGTCTGGAGTGCTCAGCACATTTTTATGGTTTTCCCATCTGTGAATTTATGCTGGATCATAAAATAAGTTTATTTGTAATCCCTCCATTACACTTACTCCATACTTATGAAATATTATGTTAATTCATTGAGGTTTTTCAAAGTACAAATTTGTTGGTATTATTGCAGCATTAGAGAACATTGGTGGTTCAGTGGTAGAATTCTTGCTTTCCATGTAGGAGGCCCGGGTTTAATTCCCGGCCAATGTACCTCATGCGCTGCCAGTACCTATCTGTCACTGGGAGCTTCCGTGTTGCTATGATGCTGAACAGGTTTCAGTGGAGCTTCCAGACAAAATAGACTAGGAAAAAAGGCCTGCTAATTTACTTTTGAAAATCAGCCAGTGAAAACTCTGTGGTTCACAACAGTCCAATCGCATTGTGCATGGGGTCGCCATAAGTCCAGGGCCAACTCCGTGGAAGCTAACAACATTCCAGTGTTTCTTACTGAGTGTTAATATCAAGCTGGAGGTAAAAAACCTAAAACATCCACTCCTTTTACCCTTCCTCTCATTCTGTGGCTTAGAACCTGAGAATCAAGAGCCCTGAGTGCCGTTTCTTTTAGACCCATCTACGAGGCCCAGAGCCACGCAATGGCATAGCTGAGAGGCTGTAATTCTCAAGCTCCTACTGAGAATGACATTAAATCAATCACAAGGGATTGATTGGTCCTTAGGAAAAGAGCTTAACTAGTTGTGAAATAAATAGAGAATTAGGTTGTTATGGACTGAATTGTGTCCTCTCAAAATATATGTTGAAGTCCTAATCCCCTAATCTTCAGTACCTGTGAATATGACTGTTATGGATTGAATTATGTCCCCCCAAAATGTGTGTTGTAAATCCTAACCTCTGTGCCTGTGGTTTGGAGCCCTGGTGGCACAGTGGTTAAGAGCTTAGCTCATAATCAAAAGGTCAGCAGTTTGAATCCATCAGCTGCTCCTTGGGAACCCTAGGGGCAGGTCTACTCTGTTCTGTAGGGTTGCTATAAGTTGGAATGGACTCAACAGCAACAATTTTTTTTTATTTTTTAAATGTCTGTGGTTATAATTTCATTTGTTAATGAAGCAGGATTAGAGTAGGGTATATTTTGAGTCAATATCTTCTGAGATATAAAAAGAGATTAAACAAGCAAGCAGAGAGATGGGGAAGATAGATGCCAAGACACATGGAGATCTCCAAGAAACCAGGAAGCAGAAGCTGAAGAGAAAGGACTTTCCTCCACAGGTGACAGAGACAAAGTCTTCCCCCAGAGCCGACACCCTAAATTTGGACTTCTAGCCTCCTAAACTGTGAGAAAATAAATTTCTGTTGTTAAAGCCATCCACTTGTGGTATTTCTGTTATAACAGCACTAAGAAACTGAGAGAGCGACCCTGTTTGGAAATAGGGCCTTTGAAAATGTTAGAAGTTAAGTTAACATGAGGTCATACAGAGCCCTGGTGGTACAATGGTTATGTGCTCAGCTGCTAACCAAAAAGTCGGCAGTTCGAACCCACCAGCTTCTCTGTGGGAGAACGATGTGGCAGTCTGCTTCTGTGAACATTTACAACCTTGGAAGCCCAGTGGGGCAGTTCTACCCTGTCTTACAGGGTTGCTATGAGTTGGAATCAACTCGACGGCAGTAGGTTTGTTTGTTTGTTTTTTTGTATACTTAAGTTTTTTTTAAGCAAGTTAGGTCCTAATCCAATATGAGTGGAGTCCTTATAAAAGAGGAGAAGACACCTGGAGAGACAGACAGAGGGAAAAGGACCCTGTGACAACAAAGTTACACCGTATCTACAAGCCAAGGAAAGTCTGGGGCTACTAGAAACTAAGAGAGAAAAGACAGGATTATCCCCTAGAGCCTTTGAAGAGAGCATGGCCCTGCTGGACACCCTGCATTCAAACTACTAGCCTCCAGAACTGTGAGACATACACTTCTGTCATTTCAAGCCACCCACCTGATGGTAATTTGTCATGGTAGCCCTAGGAAACTAAGACACGGGCTATGTGCCTTTCCTCTTCTCCCTCTGACTCTGGGCAACTTGGACTTCTCTATAACATGAAGGGAAACTAGCTTCGACTCAGGAATCTGGAAGCAAAGAAAGATCCTCAGACAGCTTTGATTCTTCACTTGAATAATGAGGAATTACTTGCAACTTATCTTTACTCTGAATTTACTGAGTTTAAAGTGGGAAAAAATTGACAATTCCATCGTGATGATCCATTTCAGAAAGAAAAGAATATCCCAATGATCACAGAGATAAAGAATCAACATCTAAAAGATTGACCTACTTTTCTACAAAACAACAACAAAGAAATAATTCCCAAGGACAGAGGTCAATGCTTGAACATATATATGTATGCATGTATGTATGTATACGTATATATATATTTATATGGAAGAGTAAGAGAAAATAAAGAAAATAACTAGATAAAAATCAGAAAAATGCCATTAAAAAAATTTTTTTTTTTTAGGCCTCAGTAATTCAATCCTCATTCAAATGGAATTCACAAAACTTTAGACTCTATCGATTAATATCAGTCAATAACAAAGGAAAAAAACTGGTGGTAGGGAAGTGTATTTTTCTAACCAAAAAGCAAACAATGTTCAAGTTAAAAATCACTTAGCAGCACAATTTGCATATCCAAACATCAGCCAATGAAAATCCCGTGGATCACAATGTCTGATCTGAACCTGATCGTGAGGATAGCACAGAATTGGGTGTCGTTTTGTTTCACTGTGCATGAGGCTGCCATGAGTGGGGGCCAGGGGCTGGCTGGATGGCAACCAACAACAACAATAATATTGGTATAGAACTAATTTTATCTGTTTATTAGAGGGGAGCCAGCTGAAAATCACTGGTAGGAAGAAGTTTATTGATTAGTTCTTTGTAAATACCAAAAAAAAAAAAAAAAAGATGACCACAAATTTTCTAAAAGTGAGACTAGTTTTTCCTAAATATTCTAAATCAGCCAGGCTTTATACTATTACCACCTTACTTCTTGTTTCTGAGGTAAGTCAAAGTTGGTATAATCACCATTTTTTATATGCATGTTTGAAATACCATGAGACATGAGCCATACAGAATCAAAATGTATATTTTTTATATTAGAATTCATATTGCAAGGAATTGGCTTTAAAGATCCAATACTGAAAAAATTTTGGGCTCAAGTTTACTTACCTATAAAATGGAGACAAAATATTTACTTCATAGATCACTGTGAGGTTTAAATTCAATAATCCAGTTAAATGGCTTAGAATAGTGTCTGGCATTCAACATATGTTAGCAATTGTTGTTACTATTATTATTTTTTTGTTCAGAATCATTTTTATACCAACAGATAGGATCTTGTAATTTAAACGTAAATAATGTCATAATGTAAACTAAATTATGTTTTCTCAACAATTGATGGGGTCTTTATATCAAGAAGACAAGCCCTAGTGGCTCAGTGGTTAAAGCACTTGGCTGCTAGCCAAAAGGTCATTGGTCTGAACCCACCAGCTGCTCCTCAGGAGGAAGATATGGCAGTCTGTTTCCTTGACGATTACAGCTTCGGAGACCCCATAGGGCAGTTCTACTCTGTCCAACAAGGTCAATACAAGTTGGAATGGACTTCATGGCAATGGATTTGGTTTTTTGGTTTAATGTTAAAAGAGGAGTCCCTGGAGGTGCAAACGGTTAATTACTCTGCTACCAACTGAAAGTTGGAAGTTGAAATCTACCCAGAGGTGCCTCAGAAGACAGGCCTGGTGATCTCCTTCTGAGAGATCACAGCCATTGAAAACCCTATGGTGCAAAGTTCTACTCTGAAACACACGGGGTTGACCAAAGTCGGAATCAACTGGATGGCAACCTGCTTTTTGGTTTGATGTTAAAAGAGCTCAGGTAAAATGCAGTGTGGCTTGTAGTATGCATGATTGACTGGCCAGTCTTCTTGAGCACCCAACAGTCAGGAACTCCCTGCCACGGGTCGGCCAGCAAGAAGATGGCAATTTTGCAATACTCTGTGGATCACCGCTGGCACAAATAAATACATGAAAATTGTAAGATTTTTCCAAATACATTGTCAAGGTATTTTAAGTTAATTATTTATATAGAGAAAGACAGTAACATCTTCATTTCAGGATTTATCAAAGGGATAACTCAAACGATTACTCTTCTACAACATACTCCACTGAATTTATATGTTCTCCTTTGTCTCATAGATTACGTGGTATCCTGAAAATTTAGGTTTGGGTACTACTCGCCTACTAGCTGAAAGGTTGGTAGTTTGAACTCATCCAGCGGCACCTTGGCAGACAGGCCTGGCAATCTGCCCCTGAAAGGTCACAGTTTTAAAAGCCCCATGGAAAGGCTCTACTCTGCACACATGGGGGCGCCATAAGTCATAATCGACTCCATGGCAAGTAATTAATATAAATTATACACCAGCCTGCTCTGAAGAATCTGAGAGAGAAGCACTGGAATTACAAAAGCAATGAAGCAATGGTAGTTCTTTTTGGTACCATGATTCTGATACAGAAAGGTTTATCATATATCGTACAAATGGCCTCACCTGTTAAAAGCGCACAGCCCGAAATAATAAATGCTATCCTTTTTTCCCCCCTCAACTACAGTAGAGGTGCCTGAGTGCTTTATGGAAATGGTTTTTTGATGGTTCGTATAACGTGAAAAGATTACCTGTCCCAGTGACCTCCAGTCTAAACCGGCGCTGCCGATGTACACGTGCTGCTTGTCGACAATCCAGAAGGAGGACTGGAGCCGGCCCTTGTTGTAGGCGGTCATGTTCATGTACGTCACCTCAGCTCCTAGGGGTTCAAGGAGATCCCGGTCAACCTCTCTTTCAAAACTCAGAACCAGTCATCAGTCATCCAGTAGGAGTACTCATGGCTTTTTTATTTATTACAACTGGTGTTTGGGAAAAGCCAAATATTTACATTAGTTTGGTGCACAGAAGGCCCTCAAAGAGTCATTTTGTTCCCAGAAAGACTAGAAAGGAACAAAAAATGTATATACAGAGGTGGCTCTGTGCACAGTGACAAGAGCACAGCCTCTCAAGTCAAATCTGCATCTAGCCCTGGCTCCCCCACTTGTTTTCTGGGGGGCTAGGAAGGTGCACCACGTACTTGCTGTTGTTAGTTGCCATTGAGTGGATTCCAACTCATGGAGACTCCATATGTAGAAATGAGTAGAAATATGTTCCATAGCGTTTTCAAGACTGTGATCTTTTAGAGCAGATTGCCAGGCCTGTCTTCCAAGGTACCCCTGGGTGGATTTGAACCACCAACCTTTGGACAAGTGGTCCAACACTTAACCATTTGTGCCACCCGGAGACTCATACAATTTGTTTTTGTAATTGTGGAATATTTTAATACAAATTTACAATAAATGCAAGGATCAGTCTTGTTTACTATTACGACTCTCCTCAACAAGACATTGGCCTTCTTAATCTTTCTATACACTTTTTTCATCCCTTTACCTTTTCAGTGGAGTCCCTGGGTGATGTAAACAGTTAACACACTCAGCTGCTAACTTGAAAAATGGAGGTTTGAGTCCATCCAGAGGCACTTCAGAAGAAAGGCCTGGAGATCTACTTCTGAAAAATCAATCATTGAAAACCTTATGGAACACAGTTCTATCTGAGACATGGAATCACCACAAGTCAGAATCGATTCAATGGCAACTGGTCTGCTCTTTCACTTGACTGTACTTCATTTTCCGTCTTTGCTATTTATTGTGGTTTTGGTCTATTCCTGGCCTTTGTTTATCTGATAGTTCTCCATTTAAGCATGGTGGTGTAGTGGTTAGGTGCTACGGCTGCTAACCAAAAGGTCAGCAGTTCGAATCTACCAGGCTATCCTTGGTAACTCTATAGGGCAGTTCTACTCTGTCTATAGGGTCACTAAAGAAGGAATCGATTCGACAGCAAGGGGTTTGGCTTTTTTTTTGGTAAACACACGTCACAGCAATGCAACCGTGAACGGTCCCTCAGGCTATATATGTAGTTGTTTTAAGAACTGAATTTGGCCAGTCATTTTAAGCATGCTGTAGCAGAGTATACTGTCAAGCTCTTACATATGGCTACCTCTGGATTGTTGTTGTTGTTGTTGGGTCCCTTCGAGTCAGTTCCGACTCATAGCGGCCCTGTGCACAATAGAACAAAACGCTGCCCGGTCCTGAGCCATCCTCACAATCGTTGTTATACTTGAGCTCATTGTTGCAGCCACTGTGTCAATCCACCTTGTTGAGGGTCTTCCTCTCTTCCGCTGACCCTGTACTCTGCCAAGCATGATGTCCTTCTCCAGGGACTGATCCCTCCTGACAACATGTCCAAAGTATGTAAGACACAGTCTCGCTTCCTTGCTTCTAAGGAGCATTCCGGTTGTACTTCTTCCAAGACAGAGGTGTTCGTTCTTTTGGCAGTCCATGGTATGTTCAATATTCTTCGCCAACACAATTCAAAGGTGTCAATTCTTCTTTGGTCTTCCTTATTCATTGTCCAGCTTTCACATGCATATGATGCAATTGCAAATACCATGGCTTGGATCAGGTGCATCTTAGTCTTCAAGGTGACATCTTTGCTCTTCAACACTTTAAAGAGGTCTTTCGCAGCAGATTTACCTGATGCAACGTGTCTTTTGATTTCTTGACTGCTGCTTCCATGGCTGTTGATTGCGGATCCAAGGAAAGTGAAATCCTTGACAACTTCAGTCTTTTCTCCGTTTATCATGATGTTGCTCATTGGTCCAGTTGTGAGGATTTTTGTTTTCTTTATGTTGAGGTGCAGTCCATACTGAAGGCTGTGGTCTTTGATCTTCATTAGTAAGTGCTTCAAGTCCTCTTCACTTTCAGCAAGTAAGGTTGTGTCATCTGCATAATGCAGGTTGTTAATGAGTCTTCCTCCAATCCTGATGCCCTGTTCTTCTTCATATTGCCCAGCTTCTTGGATTATTTGCTCAACATACAGATTGAATAGGTATGGTGAAAGAATACAACCCTGACGCACACCTTTCCTGACTTTAAACCAATCAGTATCCTCTTGTTCTGTCTGAACAACTGCCTCTTGATCTATGTAAAGGTTCCTTATGAGCACAATTAAGTGTTCTGGAATTCCTATTCTTCGCAATGTTATCCATAGTTTGTTATGATCCACACAGTCGAATGCCTTTGCATAGTCAATAAAACACAGGTAAACATCCTTCTGGTATTCTCTACTTTCAGCCAGGATCCATCTGATATCAGCAATGATATCCCTGGTTCCACGTCCTCTTCTGAAACCAGCCTGAATTTCTGGCAGTTCCCTGTCAATATACTGCTGCAGCCGTTTTTGAATGATCTTCAGCAAAATTTTGCTTGAGTTTGTGATATTAATGATATTGTTCTATAATTTCCACATTCATTTGGATCACCTTTCTTGGGAATAGGCATAAATATGGATCTCTTCCAGTCAGTTGGCCAGGAAGTTGTCTTCCATATTTCTTGGCATAGATGAGTGAGCACCTCCAGCGCTGCATCTGTTTGTTGAAACATCTCAATTGATATTCCATCAATTCCTGGAGCCTTGTTTTTCACCAATGCCTTCAGAGTAGCTTAGACTTCTTCCTTCAGTGCCATCGGTTCCTGATCACATACTACCTCTTGAAATGGTTGAACATCAAATAATTCTTTTTGGTATAATGACTGTGTATTCCTTCCATCTTCTTTTGATGCTTCCTGCATCGTTTAATATTTTCCCCATAGAATCCTTCACTATTGCAACTCAAGGCTTGAATTTTTCCTTCAGTTCTTTCAGCTTAAGAAATGCCGAGTGTGTTCTTCCCTTTTGGTTTTCCATTTCCAGCTCTTTGCACATGTCATTATAATACTTTACTTTGTCTTCTCGAGATGCCCTTTGAAATCTTCTGTTCAGTTCTTTTACTTCATCAATTCTTCCTTTTGCTTTAGCTGCTCGACATTCGAGAGCAAGTTTCAGAATCTCCTCTGACATCCATCTTGATCTTTTCTTTCTTTCCTGTCTTTTCAATGACCTCTTGCTTTCTTCATGGATGATGTCCTTGATGTCATCCCACAACTTGTCTGGTCTTTGGTCACTAGCGTTCAATGTGTCAAATCTATTCTTCAGATGGTCTCTAAATTCAGGTGGGATATATATGGTCGCTATGAGTCGGAATCGACTCGACGGCACTGGGTTTATACTCAAGGTCATATTTTGGCTCTCATGGACTTGCTCTGATTTTCTTCAGTTTCAGCTTGAACTTACATATGAGCAATTGATCGTCTGCTCCATAGTCGGCCCCTGGCCTTGTCCTGACTGATGATATTGAGCTTTTCCATTGTCTCTTTCCACAGATGTAGTCAATTTGATTTCTGTGTGTTCCATCTGGTGAGGTCCATGTATATAGTCACTGTTTATGTTGGTGAAAGAAGGCATTTGCAATGAAGAAGTCGTTGGTCTTGCAAAATTCTATCATTTGATCTCCAGCATTATTTCTATCACCAAGGCCATATTTTCCAACTACTGATCCTTCTTCTTTGTTTCCAACTTTTGTATTCCACACACCGGTAATTATCAATGCATCTTGATTGCACGTTTGATCAATTTCAGACTGCAGCAGCTGATAAAAATCTTCTATTTCTTCATCTTTGGCCCTAGTGGTTGGTGTGTAAATTTGAATAATAGTCATATTAACTGGTCTTCCTTGTATGAGTATGGATATTATCCTATAACTGACAGCATTGTACTTCAGGATAGGTCTTGAAACATTCTTTTTGATGATGAATGCAACACCATTCCTCTTCAAATTGTCATTCCCAGCATAGTAGACTATATGATTGTCCGATTCAAATGGCCAATACCAGTCCATTTCAGCTCACTAATGCCTAGGATATCGATGTTTATGTGTTCCATTTCATTTTTGACGATTTCCAATTTTCCTAGATTCATACTTCCTACATTCCAGGTTCCGATTATTAATGGATGTTTGCAGCTGTTTCTTCTCATTTTGAGTCATGCCACATCAGCAAATGAAGGTCCCGAAAGCTCTACTCCATCCACGTCATGAAGGTCGACTCTACTTTGAGGAGGCAGCTCTTCCCCAGTCATCTTTTGAGTGCCTTCCAACCTGGGGGGCTCATCTTCCAGCACTGTATCAGACAATGTTCTGCTGCTATTCGTAAGGTGTCCACTGGGTAATGCTTTTCAGAAGTAGACTGCTGGGTCCTTCTTCCTAGTCTGTCTTAGTCTGGAAGCTCAGCTGAAACCTGTCCACCATGGGTGACCTTGCTGGTATCTGAATACCGGTGGCATAGCTTCGAGCATCACAGCAACACGCAAGCCCCCACAGTATGACAAGCGTCTGGATTACACACATGAAACTTCTCAAAAGGAACATATAGTCCATTCAATACGAAACCATTTAAATAAATTTCGGTTAAAGGTCCATGCTTTTTAAAAGAACAGACCTCTATGCATGTATTTAAGAAACTAAGCCATCCGGGTCCTCAGGGTGATGGGGACAAAGCTGGTTTTGCAATATTAATAAAGAGGATGTACTCCAGTGACACACTTGTCAGAGTCCTCATTATCACGGCATAAACAAGGTTTCTCTGCGTAAGGACTAGGCAGTTGCTGCCGAGTCAGCTCCGAGTCTAGGTGACCCCATGTGTGTAGGGTAGAGGTGTGCTCTATAGAGTTTTCAGCAGCTGATTTTTCAGATGCAGATTGCCAGGACTTTCTTCAGTCGCACCTTTGGATGGATTCAAACATCCAACCTTTCAGTTAGCAGCTGAGCACACTAACCGTTTGTGCCATCCAGGGACATCTTTTTTTTTGCACAGGATATATCACAAGATATCAGCAAGGAGGAACTACGAACCAAACATTTAACGCTTGGGAAAATGTAAACTATGCATCTGAACTCCTTGCAACAGGGGGCTGAAAAGAAAGGGTATGGGGTTGGAGGAGGATCTGAGGCGAAGGGAGGATCCAGACAGATTTTCTCTGAGGTGACGCAGGTTCTTTATTCTAGAATATGGGGCACATTACCCTCAGTCTCCAGCTAGCCTGGCCCCAAGGAATAGGTATGGACCCCAGAGGAGGAACAGCTGGGTAGAGCAGCGTCTGAATGTCCAATGTGGAGAGTTACCATGGCAATTATGTACAGCCCCAAATCTGTACAGAGGATGTGGCAGCCTCAGAGACACAGATGCCAGCTCTCCTAATGAATGAAGAACAGCATCTGTCCTTGGAGAACCAGGCCACTTTGACTAGCCATGCTGTTTAATAGAACTAAACTAGCCAGCACTAAAGGAAGGATCTTCTCTTGTCTCTGGAAGGAGCAGAATGAAAGTGTCCTTGGTGCTCGTCTCAGGTTCCACCTTCAACATGTGCCTCCAGCCAAGCCTTGACCTGCCCTCTTATTCTGCCCAGAAAACATGTTTAACCTTCTGTGACATCGGCCAGCCCTCACATCCTGGCCTGGGACACTGTGCTTTGCAGTGTTAAAAAGCCAAGACATCACTTTGAGGAATAAGGTGTGCCCGACCCAAACCATGATATTTTCAATCGCCTCATATACATCTGAAAGCTGGACAATGAATAAGAAAGAGTGAAGAAGAACTGATACTTTTGAACTAAGGTATTGGTGAAGAATTTTGAATATACTATGGACTCCCAGCTCACTATGAGTTGGAATTGACTTGATGGCAATTTTTTTTTTTTAATGGAATGCCAGAAGAACAAACTAATCTGTCCCGGAAGAAGTACAGCTAGAAGTCTCCTTAGAAGCCAGGACGGCGAGACTTTGTTTCATGTGCTTTGGGCATGTTATCAGGAGGGACCAGTCCCTGGAGAAGGGCATTATAGTTGGTAAAGTAGAGAGTCATCGAGAAAGAGACCCTCAACGAGATGGATTGACACTGGCTACAACAATGGGCTCAAGCACAGCAACAATTGTGGGGATGGTGCAGTACCGGGCAGTGTTTGGTTCTGTTGTACATAGAGTTGCTATGAATCAGAACCAACTTGACAGCACCTAACGACAACAACAATTTTTACGGGACCAGATTGTTAGGTCTTTCTTCTTCAGAGCTGCTGGGTGGGTTAGAACCCAAAATCTTCCATGTTAGCAGCTGAGCACTTAATTGTTTCCACATCAGGGCTCCTTATACTAGCTATTACCAATGCAAAATAATGTTCTTAGATTCCAAAAGTGAAAAATCAAGTCTAGACCTGTTCCTATAATTGCCTTATAAAATACTTCCATGATATCTAGGAAGCCCTAATTAAATCTTAAAATAAAATTAAAAAACAGTTCAGAATTGGAAATGTTAAGCTACAAATGTACTGATTTGGTGATGTGAGGAGGCAGATCCTAATTGGTTATGCTAATCAAGGTAAAGTGGTGTGGCTAATCTGCATGTTATACACCCTGCATGGGAGGAAAAATGTTAAAAATTAGGAAATCCCCATCTGCTTATTACAACTCCTTTGAGCTTTAACAGAGAAGTTCCCCTGAAGTAGGAGAAAAAAAGAAAATATTAATTAAAAAGTTATTTATGCAGAAAAAATTTTAATGCCACAATAAATTGGAAATCAATGCCACTACTTTGGAGAATCAAGTTCACTGCATATACACACATTTTAAAATGTGTGTGTTCTCCTCAGCCTTCCTCCAGTAAGACTTTTCAGCATTAAACTCGCATACCATAAATCTGTCTCTTACCCAAGTAGAGGGAGTTGGTAGCTATCTCATGAATAACACAATTCTTTTTCAAGCGCCCTAGGGTTTATGTTAGAAGAAAAATCTGGGAATCTACTTTTGAAAAGTTAGCCATTGAAAACCCTGCGGAGCACAGTTCTACCCTGACACCCGTGTGGTCACCTTGAGTTGGAATCAACTCAAGGGCAACTATGACTGGGAATGTTTACATCATAGCCTGATTTCAGAGTATCTCAGCATTTGCATGTGTGATGCAGCTGTGGGTGATGTTGTTTGGGCAGGGCTGCAAGCCACCACCACTTGCCTACCACGCAGACCTGTGGGGAACATCCTTTGGTCCGGGTCTGTTGCGTGATTTTCAGGACTTAACTGTGTTTGTTATTCTGCTTCTTTATCATCAACCTAAAAATTCTTAGACTCAAATTTTGATCATGGATTCACAAATAATGTTAGATATTTGTTGAGCTGAGTGGTAATGAATTCATCATCTCAGAATCCTCATTGTATGGACTGAAGGTGACCCCCCGCCAAATATATGTTGAAGTTCTAACCCCTGTACCTGTGGAATCCTGTTTGCAAATAGGGTTTTTCTTTATCATGTTAATGTGGTCATACCAGAGTTTAGGGTGTGTGCTAAACCCTATCTTTTTGAGTGATGTCTTATAAAGGGCAGTACAGATACATAGAGACACACATGGGGGAAGATGCCATATGATGACGGAAGGAGACGCATCCTGACCCAGGAACTCCAAGGATTGCTGGTAGTTACAAAAAGCTGAAGTAGACAAAACAGGGCCTTCTCCTAGAGTCGACACACTGTATCAGACTTCTAGCCTCTTAAACCATGAGAAATAAATTCGTGTTCTTTAAAGCCACTCACTTACAGTATATTGTTATAGCACACTAGGAAACTAAGAAACTCATCTAATCTAAAATGGCTAAAGAATTATTTATTACTATTTTCCATTTCTGAAGCTCCAGAAATGTTTTGTCCTCTCTAGATTAATATGAAACCAGTATTCTCAAGATGGAGTGCTAGAGATTCTGAGGAGTTCTACCTCAGGAATGTTCTTACTTACACATAAGGAAGATAACCAGGAGGAAAATGAGCAATTTTAGAAAACAACTTATAGCAGAATTTAATTAATTTCAGTAAAGATAAGAAAAGTTTAATTCTACCTGTGCTGAGATTTATATAATCCAGCTGCCCCTCCATGTATCTAGCAGCTCTAGCCCACCCCCTCACTCCTGGGAGGACACTGTCTCTTGCCCTCTCTCATGAAGGGGAAATAAAACCTTCACAGGACATTTTTGTTAGTTGATGTTACATGTAGCTTAGATGTGCATCATTCCTTCTCTGCCAATACCCTCTCCTTGCAGAGTCCCATGTACCCACAGGACACAGAATGGAAGGTCTAGGTGTCACGTGATACCTTTCAGTCTCTACCATGGCCATACCCAATTGTACCAAATGTACCAATCATATTTTCTCTTTAGGGAATCGAGTATTGAGACACAAAGAGATGTCCAAGTGTGTATGGAAGGAGGATAGGAGAAACAAAGAGAAAGAAAGAAAGAAAGAAAGAAAGAAAGAAAGAAAGAAAGAAAGAAAGAAAGAAAGAAAGAAAGAAAGAAAGAAAGAAAGAAAGAAAGAAAGAAAGAAAGAAAGAAAGAAAGAAAGAAAGAAAGAAAGAAAGAAAGAAAGAAAGAAAGAAAGAAAGAAAGAAAGAAAGAAAGAAAGAAAGAAAGAAAGAAAGAAAGAAAGAAAGAAAGAAAGAAAGAAAGAAAGAAAGAAAGAAAGAAAGAAAGAAAGAAAGAAAGAAAGAAAGAAAGAAAGAAAGAAAGAAAGAAAGAAAGAAAGAAAGAAAGAAAGAAAGAAAGAAAGAAAGAAAGAAAGAAAGAAAGAAAGAAAGAAAGAAAGAAAGAAAGAAAGAAAGAAAGAAAGAAAGAAAGAAAGAAAGAAAGAAAGAAAGAAAGAAAGAAAGAAAGAAAGAAAGAAAGAAAAAAATACCCAGATATATAAGGGGAGAGGCAGCAGTGGTTCAGTGGTGGAATTCTTGCCTTCTATGTGGGAGACCAAGGTTTGATTCCTGGCCAACGTACCTCATGCACAGCTACCACTCATCTGTTGGTGGAGTTTTTTGTGTTGCTATGATGCTGAACAAGTTTCATGGGAGCTTCAAGACTAAGATGGACTAGGAAGAAAGCCTGGCAATCTGCTTCTGAAAATCAGCCAGTGAAAACCCTATGGATCTTAATGGCCTGATCCACAACTGGTCATGGGGATGGCACAGGATGGAACAGCTTTGCATTTTGTCATGCATGGGGTAGTCATGCATTCGGAACTGACTCAATGATAACTAACAACAATATCTAACAGGAAGAGATAAGAAGACAATGTCCTCCCAGGAGAGAGAAATGGAGAAAAAGAGAGTGTGGGAAAGAGCCCATGTTGTCTCATCCTGGAGACCAGCTTCACTTCCTGCCTTGAGTAGAAAGTTCTAAATCATTAGAATAAATTACTTGTTATTTGAGGTGGTTTGGGAGGCCTTTCGTTTCTTTAATAAGTTATTCTTAGGGTAATAACCAGATCAATACCGTATTTTATTTTGTACATCCATAATTTTAGAAGTTCCACAATTTTTATACATGTATTTTTAACACTTAACTAAAAATATTCAGTTCTGGCCTGAAAACTCATGCAATTTTTAGCAAAGAACCAGTTGCACAAGTTGCATGATTGAATGTTTGAAATGTTGAAGATTTAAAATAAACATCCTGTCAAAATACTCATCATGATAACACAGAAGGAAATGTGCTAGTACATTATGGTTAAAAGTAAAAAATAAAGTTCAATATTCCCTATAGAGTCCCATGATGAAAATCAAACAGAGTCTACCTCCATGTTTACTTCCAAAAAGTTGCCTATTGAAATCATATTATCAGAAGTTTTAATAACCTTTATGACTTAACATTTGTACATTCAAAAGAGTACATGTCACTTACAAGTAAATTATGGAGCACAATAATGAAATGAACACCTGTGAACTTTCCACCTTAACTAAAAACCAAGAGCTTTCCTTATATCATTAAAGCAGTGGTTCTCAACCAGGGTGATTCTGCTCCCCAACCACCGGGGATATTTGGCAAAAACTTAGAAATCCTACGGGGCAGTTCTGTTCTGTACTATCAGGTCGTTATGAGTTGAAATCAACTCAACCAGAGTGTGTGTGTTTATTTGTTTGTTTTTTAGAGCCATTCTGGCATTAGTGTTTAGAAGCCAGGGATACTGCTAAACATCCTACAATGCGCAAGACAGCCCCCAACAACACAGAATTATCCTGTCCAGAATGTCACTAGTGCCAAGATTGAGAAACCCTGTATTAAAGTTATTTGTGTGTTTTTGCCTGATCCCACATGCCTACCACTTTCCTCAGATGTGACCATTAGTCTCAATTCAGTGTTAACCATTGTCTTCTTTTAAAGATATAGTTTATCACAAATGTATGTATCCCTAATAGTAGTATAATGAGTTTATCAGCAGCTGTTGAACAGATTATTAATGAACCTCAAATTTATATCAAATGAAAATGCATCAGTGTAAATAATTACAGATGCTTGGAAAGGCTTTCAGATGTTTCCTGCCTGAAAGCAAGTTTTTCAGGAGAAATCTATTTTATCAATTAAGCGCTTCTTCTTTTGAATATATTAATTTTTGTGAACAATGGAAAAGGCCATGGACAGCTTGTTCTTGGAACTTTTAATTTTTACTAACTGGGACAATTTAGTCAATATAATTAGCAACTGTTTAGAATTCACCGGCTTGAAGACTAAAGGGGAACACCAAAGGGTAAAAATCACCTGTCAGACACAGCACTGCTTTCAAATCATTCAGTAATCTTAATAAAATTTTTAAAAGAATGAACCACAAGTTCCAGTTGCAGGAAAATTGAATCTTAAGAGCATATTTCAGCTTGAATTTTAACATAGCTACTCAAATATCGTCAAAACTATGTTGTGAAATTTTCACGGGTTACCTTTGATCGTCCTGCTTTAGTCTATAGGTTTGGATTCACAAATGTACTTTCCAAGAGTTGCCTTCTCCCTCCCATATATTGCTTGCCAAAATAATATTCTGCTTCTAGAGAAATATTGCGCTTTGATTATTTCCTCACAGTCCAATAGTTAAGCTACTTATAAGAACGGTTGCTTTAAGAAACCACTACGCCTTGGTGGTACAATGGGTAAGTGCTTGGCTGCTAAGCAAAAGGTTGGCAGCTTGAACCCAAACCTGCTTGTGTTGTACTCGACTCCTCACCTAACACAAGTCAAGGGCTTACAGGAGGCACACCAAGTACGAAAAAATGGAAATAGTGATAGAGAAGTTCAAATAAAGTAATTCACTTAAAACACAAAATGAATGTAAAGATATTGAAAAGTTAATGTTATTATCTCAATCAAAATCTTGAAGGGAGAAAGATGGGTTTCTCTAAAAGTAGAATAAAAAGAAAAAAAAAAAGATATGGTAAACGTGAGAATAAAACCCATTGCCATTGGGTCGATCCCGACTCATAGCAACCCTGTAGGTCAGAGTAGAACTGCCCCATAGGGCTTCCAAGGAGCAGCAGGTGGATTTGAACTGCCAGCATTTTGGTTAGCAGCAGAGCTCTTAACCACTGCACTACAAGGGCTCAAAACTAAGAAATTAGATGGTCTTACTAAGATACTCAAAATCTAATTATGATAGTAAGAGGGGAAGAAATTATAAAATAAAAAAATAAAATATCCAAGAACTAAAAGATGGAAGTTTCTAAATTGTAAAAGCCCACCAATAGCTAGACAAGAAATTAAAAAAGACCCACACACATATATTGTAATACATTTTCAGAACACTGGAAGTAAGCAGAAGATTTTAAAAGCTTCCAGAAAGGAAATGAACTAATAAAAATAACACAAAGATTAGTAAATCTGAATTATATCTGGTATTTTACAAGTAACATGAAAGCTAGAAAGCAGTCTGAAGGGAAATAAATTTGTACATCTAACTAAGACAGAGGCTAAAATAAAAACATTTTCAAACATGAAAGGTCTTAAACAGATTTTGCTCAGAGAGTTACTGGAGAAAGTACTCCACTAAAAAAAGAAAATAAACCAAGGGAAGACTGAGGCTAAAATAAAAACATTTTCAAACATGAAAGGTCTTAAATAGATCTTTCTCAGAGAGTTACTGGAGAATGTGCTCCACCAAAATAAGAAAATAAACCAAGGGAAAAAGAAATGTGGAGGAGTCTACATAAGGCAGACACAAACTGAATCCCCAACATGATGGTGAAGACAGGTCCCTGTTCATCCAGCCCAGAGAGCAGCCAGTGTAGACTGGTGCATGAAGCGGGGCTCCAAAAAGGGTGTCTCCAAAGAAAAATAAAATGGATAGAACGCCTGATGTGTTTGAATATATTAGGATTATATATTGTAGAGTTTTGAGATGATTTATAGTAGATACAAACTACCATTAACTCAAAGCAAAAAATCCGTTGTGCAAAAAAAAAAAAAAGAGCATTGTGCATTAAAAAAATTTTTTTTCATAGATTAGTTATTAATAGTATTCAGTGTATACTAGAAAATATTGATTTAACTCAAAGAAGATGAAAAACCTATATTTAAAATATATATAAATAAAAAGAATAAACCTAAATATAAGATGGACTATAAAAATGCCAAAACAAATGCCACTGTAATGGTAAAATTCTAAAGCTGTTTTCATTAGAGTCAGGAAAAACCCACTGCCATCAGATTGATTCTGACTCATAGCGACCCCACAGGGTTTCCAAGGCTTTAAATCTCTATGGAAGCAGACTGCCAAATCTTTCTCCACGGAGCTGCTGGTGGTTTCGAACCGCTGACCTTTTGGTTAGCTGTTGATCACTCTAACCACTGTGCCACCAGGGCTCCTAGTAATAGCCAGGAATAATAATAATAAAAAAATAGACAGTAATTATTCACTACTGTTTTAGAGATTCAAAAAAAGACATGAAAAATGAAAAAAGTATTAAAAAAGAAGAGATAGTGCTGTCCTTTTTGCCCACGGTTTCATGTATGTCTGAAAAACTCAATGGAATATAGTAAAAAAAAAACTTATTAAATTAAAAATGATAAGGTGTCTGGATAATAGGTAAGTAAATAAAAATAACTTTTCTCTGGAATATCAATAATTAGCTAGAAATTGGAATTTTAAAAATCCATTCATATTACCAAAAAAGCATAAATGAAACCTTTCGGAAGAGCTTTAAGTAAGAGCTGCGCAAATAGAAAAATATTTCAAGGGTGTGTGTGTGTGCGTGTGTGTGTGCGTGTGTGCGTGCGTGTGTGCGTGTGTGCGTGCGTGTGTGCGTGTGCGTGTGTGTGTATTTACACAACATCTTTGGGAGAATTTTCACCCTTATGTTAAAAGTACTTATTTATGAAGTGAAAACTGAGAAATTAATATTCTTATCTTTATACTTTCCTTATTTTCTGAATTTTTAAAACTGAACATGTTATTTTTATAATAAAACTATGAAAACATACAAACGGATCTTTAAATTAAAAAAAAAAGATACAATATTCTCTTTATAAATCATCTGTCCTCCAGTAGACCCCGGCTCATGAAGACCCCATGCTGGGTCAGAGTAGAAACCATCAGGCTTTCAGTGGCTGATTTTTCTAAAGTAGAATGCCAGGCCTTTCTTCCGAGGTGCTTGTGGGTGGACTTGAACCTCCAAAACTTTGGTTAGAGGCCAACAATGCTAGCCATTTGCACCATCCGAGGTATTCTCTCTACCTCGTTGTTGTGTGCCTTCAGGCGGATTCTGATTCACGGCAACCCTATATGACAGTGTAGAACCATCCTGTAGGGTTTCCCAGGCTGTAACCTTTACAGGAGCAGATCACCAGCTCTTTTCTCCCACAAAGCTGCTAGTGGATTTGAACCACTGACCTTTCAGTTAGCAGCCAAGCACTTCACAACAGTGCTACCAGGGCTCCTTATTCTCTCTGTTGTTCTGTTGTTAGGTGCCATCAAGCTGGTTCTGACTCATAGTGACCCTATGTACAACAGAAGGAAACACTGCATCGTCCTGAGCCATCCTCACAATCATTGTTATACTTGAGCTCATTGTTGCAGCCACTGTGTCAATTCATCTCATTGAGGCTCTTTTTTTTAGCTCACCTCTACTTTACCAAACATGATGTCCTTCTCCAGGGAACAAGTCCCTCCTGATAATGTGTCCAAAGTACATGAGATGAAGTCTCGCCATCCTCCCCATTCTGGCTGTACTTCTTCCAAGGCAGATTTGTTCATTCTTCTAGCAGTCCATGATATATTCAATATTCTTGGTCAACACCATAATTCAAAGGTCTTTAAGAGGTCTTTTGCAGCAGATTTGCCCAATGCAATACATTGTTTGATTTCTCAACTGCTGTCTTCATGGGTGTTGATTATGGATCCAGGTAAAATGAAGTTCTTGACAATTTTAATATTTTCTCCATTTATCGTGATGTTGCTTATTGGTCCAGTTGTGAGGATTTTTGTTTTCTTTACGTTGAGGTGTAATCCATACAAAAGGCTGTAGTCTTCGATCTTCATCCATAAGTGCTTCAAGTTCTCTTCACTTTCAGCAAGCAAGGTTGTGTCATCTGCATATCAGAAGTTGTTAATGAGTCTTCCTTCAATCCTAACGCTGTGTTCTCCTTCATATCATCCAGGTTCTCGGATTATTTGCTCAGCATACGGATTGAATAAGTAGGGTGAAAGCATACAACCCTGACGCACACCTTTCCTGATTTTAAACCATGCAGTATCCCCTTGTCCTATTTGAACAACTGTCTCTTGATCTATGTACAGGTTTCTCCTGAGCACAATTAAGTGTTCCAGAATTCCCATTCTTTGAAATGTTATTCATAATTTGTTATGATCCAGTCAAATGCCTTTGCATAGTCAATGAAACATAGGTAAACATCTTTCTGGAATTCTCTGCTTTCAGACAGGATCCATCTGACTTCAGCAGTGATATCCCTGGTTCCACATCCTCTTCTGAATCTGGCTTGAATTTCTGGCAGTTCCCTGTTGATGTTCTGCCTGCAACCACTTTTGAATGATCTTCAGCAAAATTTTACTTGTGTGTGATATTAACGATATTGTTTGATAATTTCCAAATTTGGCTAGATCACCTTTCTTTAGAATGAACACTAATCTGGATCTCTTCCAGTCGGTTGGCCAGATTTCTTGGCATAGAGGACTGAGCACCTCCAGCACTGTATCCGTTTGTCGAAACATCTCAATCAGTATTCCCACATTTCCTGGAGCCCTGTTTTCACCAGGGTCTTCAGTGAAGCTTGGACTTCTGCCTTCAGTACCATTGGTTGCTGATCATATGCTACCCCTGAAATGGTTGAATGTCAACCAATTCTTTTTGGCACAGTGACTTTGTGTATTCCTTCCATATATTTTTGATACTCCCTGTGTCATTCAATATTTTCCCTGTAGAATCCTTCAATATTGCAACTCGAGGTTTGAATTTTTTCTTCAGTTTTTTCAGCTTCAGAAATGCCGAACGTGCTCTTGCCTTTTGATTTTCTAACTCCAGGCCTTTGTACATTTTATTATATAACTTTGTCTTCTCTAGCCACTTTTTGAAATCCCTCTATAAGCCAAAACCAAACCCATTGCCATCAAGTTGATTCTGACTCATAGTGACCCTATAGGACAGAGTAGAACTGCCCCCCATAGGGTTTCCAAGGAGTGGCTGATGGATTTGAACTGCCGATCTTTTCGTTAGCAGCAGAACACTTAACCATTGTGCAACCAAGCCCACATAAATACCACCAGTGTTTCATATCCACTTTAATTGTACTGTTCTTCTTTCTAATGAAGGGCCCTTTTTCCTCCTGTCACTTTGTAGTTCAAGCTCCAGTCCCAAGAAGTTTGACTGTGATCTCTTTTTTTTGTTTTGTTTTCTTTTTTATTGTACTTTAGACGAAGGTTTACAGGACAAACTAGTTTCTCATCAAATAGTTGGTACACACATTGTTGTATGACATTGGTTAACAACCCCACGACATGTCAACACTCTCCCTTCTCAACCCTGGGTTCCCTGTTACCAGCTTTCCTGTTCCCTCCTGCCTTCCAGTCCCTGCCCCAGGGCTGGTGTGCCCCTTTAGTCTTTTCTTGTTCCAAGGGCCTGTTCAATCTTTGGCTAAAGGGTGAACCTCAGGAGTGACCTCATTACTGAGCTGAAAGGGTGTCCAGGGGCCATATTCTCAGGGTTTCTCCAGTCTCTGTCAGGCCAGCAAGTCTGGTCTTTCTTTCTGAATTAGAATTTTGTTCTACATTTTTCTCCAGCTCTATCCAGGACCCTCTATTGTGATCCCTGTCAGAGCAGTCAGTGGCGGTAGCCGGGTATCATCTAGTTGTACTAGACTCAGTCTGGTGGAAGCCATGGTAGATGTGGTCCATTAGTCTTTTGGATTAATCTTTCCCTTGTATCTTTAGTTTTCTTCATTCTCCCTTGCTCTGAAAGGGGCGAGACAAGTGCAGTATCCTAGGTGGCCACTCACAGGCTTATAATATCCCAGGCGCTACTCAGCAAAGTAGAATGTAGAACATACTCTTTTTAAACTATGTTATGCCAATCCAGCTAGATATTCCCCGAGATCATGGTGTGACCTCTTTCTAAAGTTTCACCATGCTAACACTCAGATGAATAGCTATTTCCTCATTATTGCCAACAAATCATTTTGTTTTCCCAAAGTAACATTCTTTCAGAAGGTTGTCAATTTTTTTTTATAGATGTATGTAGAAGGAGCCTTGGTGGCACAGTGGTTAAAGTGCTTGGCTGCTAACCAAAATGTCAGTGGCTTGAACCCACCAGCCTCTCTGTGGGAGAAAGACGTGGCAATCTGTTTCCATAAAGATTTACAGTCTTGGAAACCCTATGGGGCAGTTCTATGCTGTCCTATAGGGTCGCTCTGAGTTAGGATTGGCTTGATGGCAGTGGGTTTGTTTTTTTTCATTTTATAGATGTATGTGATTTGAGGAACTGTTTATCCTGATGTGGGAAATATGAATCTAGAACAGAGTAAATACTGCCATTACATTTTTTTTTTCCCCTTGAGTATACATAACTGAGGAGGAAAAAAAAAAAAAAAGATCTTTGTATTTTTAAGTGCTTGTTCAAGTTGGAGACCTGGTGGCATAGTGGTAAAGAGCTACGGCTGCTAACCAAAAGGTTGGCAGTTTGAATCCACCAGCTGTTCCTTGGAAACCTATGGGACACTTCTACTCTGTCCTATAGGGCCATTATGAGTCGGAATCAATCAGCTCATCGGCAACGGGTTTGGGTTTTTTTGTTTGTTTGTTCAAGTGAACTCAAGGAAAGATAAGTTCTTAGTTCAGTTATAAAAGAGAAAAACTGATAGTATTAGTCAACATTATCAGTATATTGACAACAACAACAACAACAAAAACCAAACCCACTGCAGTCGGGTTGATTCTGACTCATAGTGACCACACAGGACAGAGCAGAATTTCCCCATAGGGTTTCCAAGGCTGTAATCTTTATGGAAGCAGACTGCCACATCTTTCTCCCATGGAGCAGCTGGTGGGTTCCAACTGCTGACCTTTCATTTAGCAGCCAAGTGCTTTAACCACTGTGCCACCAGGGTTCCTTATTAACAATACCTCCTTGTATTTGTATAGTACTTTATACATTATAAAGAATGACAGAGAATGAGCTCATGCCCTGATACAATATCCATGAGGATCTTGAGAGATCGGTTAAACAAGTGCAAGGAAATCAACTCTCAGGAAATTAAACGACTCGTCTGAATGCACATAGCTGAGACCTGAGGTTTTTAATTAAAATTCAGGGCTCTTTCTACCCTCTTGCTCAGAATTTCACAACAATCTTCATTGTTCTGACACCCTACAGAGGTGATACTCTTACAAATGGTGATGCTTGAAATGAGCCACTCTATTAGAATAGACGAAGCGCTAATGAGCCCCATATTCAATATTTTTCCTAAACAAAAATAAAGGAAAAAAAAAAAGAAACTAAACATGGATGCTTCTTGAGGAGCTTCAACTCCAGCGAGAAGTTCAGTGCCTAGAATGTTCCAGGCTTTCAAAAAACATGAAAAAAATGACTGAATGAATAAATGTTCACAAGCACTTATCACTTTAAAGTCCCCCTTCCCCTGAATAGCCGACTGAAGAAAATAATTTTGGGGCTCCAGTGTAAATTCTGAGTAAACATAATAAAGCAGCAAAGAACCCAAAGATGTTAAGGAAATAAGCTAGAAAAGCTATACTTAATACATGGGAGATACGGTTATATGACACTTCAAAGACGGTTCCATTCCAAGTCAAATTCCTAACAAAAGGAACAAATTATGCAGTTTGACAGGACTTACTAATATGACTTACGCAAAACTGTCAAATGTTTACACTTCAATTGCTGCTTCCTTTGAGAACCAATAGCTTCAACATTTAGTCTTCCTCTTCAAGGAAAAAAAAAATGCAATGTTGTTCTCCATTTTGAATGAGGGAAAGAAGGGGAGTGGTGTGGATTGAATTTTGTCCCCTCCCCAAATATGTGTTGCAGATTTGTTGGGTAACAAAAGACAGCCCAGTGTTTTGGAAGATGTCTGTTAAGGGTTAAAGATGGTTTTGGAAGTGGGTGTTGGTTGTCAGGATTGTTGCAGTTTTAAAGGCCCTTAAAACCCAAACCAAACCAAACCCATTGCCCTGAAGTCAATTCTGACTCATAGTAGGACAGAGTAGAACTGCCCCATAGGGTTTCCAAGGATCTGGTAGATTGGAACTGCCGACCTTTCGGTTAGCAGCCTGAGCTCTTAACCACTACGCCACCAAGGCACCTAAAGGCCCTTAGTGTCTTATTTTTCTTTCCATGAAGGAGTGTGTTGTCTGAGAGATCACTGTCACCCACCGCCCGCAAAGGCACCTTGTGAAAGCCACACTTCGCCTGGAACTATAGTTGTCTAGTCCTTTTGTGGCTACCAGTGGGGAGAATGGATACAGAAAATCCCTACTGTATCCCTGTGAACTGATTTGCACAGAAGCAAGTAATTAAGCCAAGCTTCAAATTTTCGTAAACACAATTTCAGGTTACACATTCACCCAGGTCATGCACAACTGACTGTGTGTGATGGGTTAAAAGAACTGCCTCCTAAAGCTTCAAATCTAATCCAAGAGCTTCCAGAAACTACTACCTAACCTGAAAAATCCTGACTGAATTTTATGCCCATTTTCCCAAGTATCTCATTTGGCCAAAGGTTTTATGTAGCTGTTTCTTATATCAAAGTCTGTTTAGTTAGTAAAGAATATGAGGGTTTTCTCCTCAATCTCCACCATGAATCACTTTTGCTTTTTGAAAAAAAAAAAAAAAAAGTCCTCTTGAGCCTTTTTATTCCAAAAAAATTGAAATACTATTTGAAATTACAAGATTCAAAGGGAGGTTTGTATCACAGGGAATCTTTTTTTCTACAACAAAATAGCTTCTGAATAGTTTTCATAAACTGCTCTATCACAAAGATACAATATGGTAAGAAAAAATAGAACCTGCTTCTAAAAGCATGGGTCCACCATCTGGGAGGTAGGTACGGCTAACATATACCTATGTTTTAACTTCCATTCTTTCCTCAACTTCAGAATTTCTCCATTTACAATCTTCTCATTAGAAAAAAAATGTAATTACCGCGGGAAATATTCTCTGGGTAGAAATCTGTCAAGACAGACTTTGGCTCACAACCTATCTAACCTTCAAGTTGACAGCATAAAAGCTCAATTAAGAAAAAGAATCCAGAAAAGTTGTTCTTTTCACAGAGACAGTCAATGGGTAGATGATTTTTTCCCCACCATTAACTATGGAGAAGCCCTGGTGGCGAAGTGGTTAAGAGCTCGGCTGCTAACTAAAAGGTCGGCAGTTTGAATCCACCAGCCGCTCCTCGGAAATCCTATAGGACAGTTCTACTCTGTGTTATAGGGTCGCTATGAGTCAGAATCGATTCAATGGTAACAGGAACAGGTTATTAACTATGGAATAAGGAATAGCTCAGGGGGCTTCTCTTAAACTTGTTTCTTCCAAAATGACTGAAAAAACATAACAAAAAAAATAACAATGATTTATAGAATTCCATGATGCTGTACAAATATTGGAGATGGTATCATATGTTTTTACTGAGTGGAAATTGTGCCTGATTTACCTGGATTGATCTGCCTTTTACATCAGAGTAAGGGATCTTACAAAGGCAGGTAAAGATAAGTGTCTTCTGCAGTGGCAGGAGCAAGGATACAGCTTCACATGCCAGTTATAAATTCACTACCTGTCTTAGTTATCTAGTGTTTCTATAACACAAATACCACAAGTGGGCAACTTTAACAAACAGAAATTTATTTTCTCATAATTTAGGATACTAGAAGTCCAAATTCAAGTGTCTGCCCTAGGGGAAGGCTTTCTCTCTCTGTTGGCTGTGGAAGAAGGTCCTTGTCTCTTTGAGCTTCTACTCCTGGGCGATCTTAATGCGGCTTGGCATCTCTCTTCCCCCATCTCTGCTTCTCTTGCTTACTTATGTATTCTCTTTTATATCTCAAAACAGATTGGCTTGAGATACACACTACACTAATCCTACCTCATTAACATAACAAAGAAAACCCATTCTCAAATGAGATTATAACCACAAGCATAGAGGTTATGATTTACAACACATGTTTTTTGGGGAAACAATTCCATCTGTAATATTGCCCCCCAGTTGTAAATCTACCCTTCAGTGTGGGCTCTGGGATAACGGATAGGATTCCTCCAAGCACTTCTTCACAGCGAGT
Organism: Elephas maximus indicus; assembly: GCF_024166365.1. Classification (NCBI taxonomy): domain Eukaryota; kingdom Metazoa; phylum Chordata; class Mammalia; order Proboscidea; family Elephantidae; genus Elephas; species Elephas maximus. The sequence continues at coordinate 21,975,553 of NC_064842.1, read as the reverse complement.
GGGATGTTCTATTTCCTTAGTAGAGGGTGCTGGAGGGATTCTGCAGGAGGAAGAAGTTTTCACTGTTTCCAGCTGCTGTGTGGTGGGTCGGCACCAAAGGTGTGAGGACATCAGCGCTCAGCCCCAGCCTCCTGCCCAGAGCCTTCTGTGTCTTGGCTTGCCTGTGCCCTGCCTGTGGTTCAGGGTTGTCAGACTTAGAAAAAAAAAAAAAACAAAAATGCAGGACTCCTAGTTAAAGTGAATTTCAGATAAACAAAAAATAATTTTTTAGCATAAGTATATCCCATGAGATACTTGGGACACACTTATACTATCCTATACTGGGTGCCCGGTATTTTTTTTCTGGAAATACACCCCTGAGGAGGATTGGCACTAGGTCCCCACTCCTCTGCAGACCCACCATCTGGCCGCAGACCGAAGATGGTCTGTGTCCTGCCTGCAGTCTGGAGGACCGTTTCTGGATTGCCCAGCCACTGCAGCCCAGCTCCAGCCCAGGAACACCAATAAACTCCTCTGCTTTCCAGCGGGCTACAACCACACCTTTTCTATAGAGGTCTGACCTTGGCCTTGGGTACCCTCCCTCAGTCCGAGGGTAACATGCAGAGTTGTCTTATACCTTACAGTCACTTTTTATTTATTTATTTATTTTTAAATTAGACGTTATCGTCATTGGATGGTATTGAGTCGATTTTGATTTGTAGCATCCCCATGTGACAGAGTAGAACCCATTGGGTTTTATTAGCTGTCATCTTTACAGAAGAACATCTCCAGGTCTTCCTCCCGAAGAGGAGCTGGGTGGGTTTGAATCAACAACGTTTCAGTTAGCATCCAAGCACTTAACCGTCTGTGCCACCAGAGCTCCTAATCAGATGATAACAACTGTATTGAATTTCTCCTTTTTTAAGTTATTGTGTAGTTTCTGTCCTCTCATTGGACATAGGCTGGTACACTCCATATACAAGAAAAAAGAGAAGCCAGGCTTGTCCACTACCCATTTGTCAGTTTGTCATACTATTGTGGCTTGTATGCTGTTGTGATGCTGAAAGCTACAAGACCAGTATTTCAAATATCAGCAGGGTCACCCACAGTGGACAGGTTTCAGTAAAGCTTCCAAACCAAGACAGAACAGGAAGAAGGGCCTGCTGATCTACTTCCAAAAATTAGCCAATGGAAACCCTGTGGATCACAACAGAATATTGTCCAATCTAGTGCTGAAAGATGAGCACTCTAGATTGGTAGGTACTCAAAATACACACAGTGGCGCAACAATGGACTCAAGCTTACCAATAATTGTGAAAATGGCACAGGACCGGGCAATGTTTCATTCTGTTGTATATAAAAAAAATAATAGGAGCCTACTTGACAGCAACTAAAAAAAACAACAGAATTATAAAGCTCTCTGTGAGGTAATCAGTTAGTGAGGAAATACTAGTTATGTTGAGGCAAGTTAACAGGCCCACAAGAGAAATATCTGGTCATAACTATGAAGAATCCTGATAATACCAAAGCATCTAGTGCCAGAAGCCCTTCAGATTCAAGTGTTCAGGATTTATGCTATGAAATACTTGCTATACACCCTTCCTGCACACTACAGTTCGTCACCTCCTGTTGCCCCTTCAGCTGCAGCCTGACCCAACTGTTGCCTGCAAGGGCACCTTGCAGAGGGGCTGAGTGCTCAGAACACGCCACTTGTTATTTGTTGGCAGTCCTTCTTGAATAGTGCCCCTGTGAAGTGGTATCTAGAGGTGTTGTTGACTGAATTTGTTGATTGAATTCAATTTGTGTTGGAATCCTAAACCTTATTCCTGCAGATGTAATCCTGTTTGGAAATGGGGCTTTGTTAAATTCACAACAGGGCTTCAAATCAGTTTGAACCGGTTCAGTCATGGCTGATGAAACAAAATTGGAACAGAGCCAAACCGGGCGAAGCTAACTGATAACTGGAATGGGAAAAATTATGGGTGGACGCCTTGGAATGGGAGACTCAGATGAGGTGTAGTGAGCCCTTTCAGGAGCTCAATGAGTGACCCTGAATTACTGCCAGGACTGTGGACAATGACACACATTCAAAGTGGTGTGATAAGCCACCATCTTTTAGGGGGGCACTGCTGTTTCTGACTGTGCCAGTTAAGAGATTTGGTTGCTATGCAATGCCCATGCTACCCTTGTTTTCTAAGGTGAAGATTAAGTTTCTAGCAGGGCTCCAACCTGTAATTTTTCCTGTTCTGAGTATCCTTCTGGTTCACCCATATTTTAAAAATTTGGGTGCATTCGGGTTTTGCTTCATTGGCCATGACTGAACCAGGAAGAACTGGTTCAAAGCCCTGGTTAATAAATGCCATATCAGTGTAAGGTTTGTCCTGAGCCTAATCACTTCTGAGTTATAAAAAGAGCAAATTAGACACAGAAGTGAGCATACACAGAGGGAAGACAGATGCTATCTAATGACAATGGAGGCAGATGAATCTATAAAAACCCATCGCTGTCAAGTCGATTCCAACTCATAGTAACTCCGTAGGACAGAGTAGAATTGCCCATAGGGTTTCCAAGGAGCGGCTGGTGGATTCAAACTGCCAACCTTTTGGTTAGCAGCCAAATGCTTAACCACTGCACCACCAGGGCCCCAATGAATCTATAAGCCTAGGAAATTTAAGGATTGCTAGCAGCTACTTGAAGCTGAAGCTGGACAATGAAGAAGGAAGACAGAAGAATAATTGGTGCATTCAAATTGTAGTGTTGGCGAAGAATATTGAATATACTGTGGACTTCCAAAGAACGAACAAATCAGTCTTAGAAGAAATATAACCAAAATGCTTCTTAGAAGCGAAAACGATGAGAATTCAGCTTACTTACTTTGGACACAGCATCAAGAAAGACCAATTGTTACAAAAGAACATCACGTTTGGTAAAGCAGAGGGTCAGAGAAAATGAGGGAAACCCTCAGTGAAATGTATTGACATGATAGCTGCAAAAATAGACTCAAACATACCAACGGTCATGAAGATCATGAAGATGGTGCAGGACTCGACAACATTTCATTGTTGTACATAAGGTTGTCATGAGTTGGAGCTGAGTCCACAGCAACCATCAACAACCAGAAGCTGAAACAGACAAAGAAGGACCTCTCCTTGGAGCCACACCCTAAATTCAGACTTCAAGCCTCCTGAAATGTGAGAAAATAAATTTCTGTTTTTTAAAGTCACCCACCTGTGGTATTTCTGTTACAGCAGCACTATCAAATTAAGACAAGAAGTGTTCAAGATATGCTGACATCAAATTGAGATTTCCTTGATCCCACTAAAAGAATGAGAAGCTTTGAAAAAAGAGATGTGCTTTGGAGAGAAAGTTAATTCTTGGAAACATTTTGTGTAAGAAATAAGCATCTGAGAAATTCTCTTTGAGGATTCTATGGGGAAATCAAACTTGTTTTCAAGTCATGAAATTCTTAAATTAAAAAAATAAATTACTGAGATGTGAATAAGTGTAAAGGCCTAACGATCTATCTCTGTAAGGCTGCTGAGCTACTGGAGTGAGTAGCACCTCAGGGTGCCTGTGGGGCCAGGCAGGGAACTCCTGCAGAGTGGTAAGACATTGTTGACAGGCTCTTGGGTACACTTGATGGGAAGGACATTGTGAGGGTTTCTCCCTCTCATTCCCTCTGGGGACTCAGCTCCCTGAGATGCCTGCAGCAAACAAGATTCAAGTAGGTTCCTGAAGCTGCCTGAGGCTGGAGATCTGTTTGCCCTGAAGGCATGTCAGTTCTTGGATTCTGTGTTTGTCATGAGGCAAGGGGTAATAATTCAAAATCTGTACCAATCTCAAGATTTATGTTGTGTTATTCATGTGTCTTGCATTTCTCCCACTATATGAGGAATTTGAAAGTAGGAACTTGTGTTTTACTCATCTGAAATCCCTCAAGGGACTAGCACATATAGAACCTTTGTGTTCCCCAGAACCAGGGCTTTGAACCTGTTCTTCCCTGTTCAGACCTGGCTGGGGAAGTGAAACTGAAACAGACCTGAATTTTTTTAAATTTGGGTAAATGGGAAAGATAACTGGAATGTGAAAAATTATAGGTCAAAGTCCTGCTACAAACTTAATCTCCCTTTTAGAAAACAAGGGCAGCACGTGAATCAAACAGCAACCAAATCTCTTGCCCACTGGATTTTGAGCAGAGTCGGAAAGAGTGGTGCCTCACTCAAAGATGGGAGCCGACCATGCCAATTTGAATGTGTATCGTTTTCCACAGTCCTGCCAATAAACCAGTCTCATGCATCAGCTCTTGAAGGGGCTCACCATGCCTCTTCTGAGTCTCTCATTCCAGGGCTTCCACTCGTAATTCTGCCCATTTCAGTGATTTTTCTGGATAATTCAAATTGTAAAAATTCGGGTCTGTTCCAATTTCACTTCATTGGTCATGATTGACCAACCAGTTCAAAGCCCTGGGCGGAACACTGCCTGAGAAAAATAGCAGGAGCTGTTCCACTTCTTCGGTGTTCCATAGTTCCTGTGGGTACTCAGGAAGAAACAGTCTTTGCTGATCCATTGGCTGACTGGATGATTGGAATGATACAAGTCCAAAGATAGTGAAAGCTTATGTTGTGTTTATCTGTACTTTGTTCATTGTTTATGTGTTACCTTTCATAATATGGATTTTTATATTTAATAGTGGGGGAGGTAAGACAAAGTGTTTTATTTTACAACTACCAGAATTATCAAAGGGAGTTGATCTAGACTTTGAAGTTTTCCTCTCACCTGTGAGGTTGGGGAAATGTGTTGCATTTACCTATAGCTAATCAATTACATAAAAAACTATTGCACAAGACCACATAAAACGTATAAAGAAATCCTTCTTCCTATCTCTCTCAGAACCTCAGTCTAGCAACATGCAACTGAAGTGGCTTGACTGAGCAGCAGGTTAGAACGGAATGGAGGGTCTTTGTAATTAGACAACCTGCACATCTACCACTTATTAACTTGTCACCTTGGGCAAGTCACTTAATTTCTCAGAGCCTCATTTGCAAACCCTAAACAATAATAGAAGTTTTCTTAGAGCTGCTGAGAAAATGAAAAGACATGATGTTGACACCTAATGCTCAATATAGGGTCGCTATGAGTCAGAATCAACTCGATGGCAGTGGGTTTGGTTTTTGGAATGTTCAGTGAATATTAGTTATTAATATTATTATCATTAGTTTGATACCTGGAGGATCATACACTGTTTGGTGAAATTCATCAAATGTAGGACTGCCAGTGCTGAGCTGCATACAGATTTTCTTGGTGTTTCGTTCCTGGCTGTAACAAGAGTTGACGAAGGTTTCTTCTTCTGTGTAACTCTTCATTCCTCTGCCTGGAACCAATATCTCCTCCACTGCTCCTACCTGTCAGCATCTTCTGGATTTTCCTAGTTGGCTGTCAAGGCTTTATTTCACACTGCGTATGACGAGTGGCCAGAACTCTTCTTCTTTAGAAACGCTTCCATTGTCCTAATTCACTGATCCCCTTGCTGGACACTACCCATTTGACAGCCCTGGCTCAGACCCTGGAGCTACCTTGGGGTTTCTGCTATCTTTTCCCTAGCATACAGCCAGCCTCTAAATCCCATTGTTTCCTCCCGCTTGGCAGCCCTAGGGCTTGGCTTAATTTTCTATCTCCACTGTCCTCCCCAAACAACACCCCCCTCCCTGCCCCCAGCCCTACAACATTGCTAACGGTTTATATCACTTAGTTCCTTCAACAACTGTGCTTGAAAGACACAGTCTGGGCAGTTAATGACCTGTGAATCATTTAAAGGAAATGTAATGACTTCAGAATTCAGCCTGTTTTATAAATAAGTTTGATGATCTTTCTAGTTTTGGTAAAGGTAGGCTTATGGGTGTTTTTCCCCCTCCCCCAAAGGGAAAGTGATTATTAAGAGATTGAAGGGAATGAATATGTAAGGAAGTTCACAGAGTTTCATGCTAAAAGGCAAAAAAAAAAAAAAAAAGGCAAAGGAAGTGGAAAATCTCCAGTGTGTGGGTAGAAGCAGCAGTGTATAAAGGACTGGTTGATGGCGATAGAAGAGGGAGGTGGATAATTTTGCAAAAAGCATAGGATTCACATGTGGCAAAGAAAGAAAGTCAGTTAAACAACTTTACCCTCTTTCTTCATTCCAGATGTTGACTCTTTGGACTTTCTGGAATACCTCATGGGCTGTGTTAAGTTCTATTTCAGCTTAATGAAAGACAGAGCTAGGAACAGTATAGGGAAGAGAAACTGGGTAGCTATAAAAGTGTAGTTACAACAAGGTAACTGCCAGGCAGAATACTAATTCAGATAAATATGACTGACAGTATTATCATTTTAATAATTAATTTCTATATGGTATCACTAAAAAAGGAGTCCCTGGGTGGCACAAATGATTAAGTGCTCAACTACTAGCTGAAAAGTTGGCAGTTCAAACTTCAAACCCACCCAGAGGCACCCAGGAGACAGGCCTGGCAATCTCCTTCCAAAAGGTCACAGCCTTGAAAACCCTATGGAGCAGTTTTACTCTGCACACATGGGGTTGCCTTGAGTCAAAGTCAACTTGGTGACAACTAGCAGCAACAACAACATAACTAAAAAAAACCAACAAAAATGATCTGAGGGGCACTAGAGTAGTGGTTCAGTGGTAGAATTCTCACCTTCCATGCAGAAGACCAGGTTCAATTCCTGACCAATGCACCTCAAGAGTAGCCACCTGTCAGTGGAGGCTTGAGTGTTGCTATGATGCTGAGCACGTTTTGGCAGATCATCCAGGCTAAGATGGAGTAGGAAGAAAGGCCTGGTGTCATACTTCAGAAAATCAGCCAGGGGAAACCCTATGGATCACATTGGTCCCATCCACAACTGATCATGGGGATTCACGCTGTGTACGAGGTTACCATGAGTCGGGGGCAGGCTCCATGGCAGCTAACAACAGCCTTAGACGAATTAGAGAGTAGCCTGATAAAATGTTACGTTTTGTTAAACTGTTCTACACAAAGGTTGGGCTTCTTCTAGGGCTGCCGGAGGACCTCCAGTACCTCCAGTACTCTTTGTAGGCATTAATGTGATGTCAGGGAAACACACGTAAACATTAACCCCAGTCATAGCTCTGATGGGGAGGCTCCTGGGGTTAGATAAGTTTTTATCATATTGAGAAGCACTGTATTTTTTGGGCGTGCTAAAAATGACAAATAAGGTGATTTGCTAAAATCTGCAACTGTATTTACTATGGTAAATAAACTGTGTGGACCCAGCTCTGTGCAAAAAGAATTCAAAGCAGCCCTGGCGGTTCCAAAGAGCCACTTGGTTCTAAGTATATTCAGATTGGGCCAGGTACGTGTTTCCCCAGCTAGCGCCAGCCATGGATGTGTTCATATTTGCACAAAAATTTACTTATTTCCTATCACTTATCTCTAGGCCCTCTTCAAATATTAAAAAATTGGAGAGGGCCCTGAAGAAGAAAGAAATTGCTTTACATAAGTCGATTTACATATATTCCATATATTACCTCATATATGTATATAACCTCTTGCTATTTATAAATAGCCTTTGAATTGTGTTGGAAGAAAAATACTGAATATACCACGGACTGCCAAAAGAACAAACAAATCTGTTTTAGAAGAAGTACAACCAGAATCTCCTTGGAAGCACTGATGGTGAGACTCTGTCTCACACACTTTGGACATGATATCAGGAGGGATCAGACCCCGGAGAAGGGCATCATGCTTGGTAAAGTAGAGGGTCAGCAAAAAAGAGGAAGACCCTCAACAAGATGGACCGACACAGTGGCTGCAACAATGGGCTCGAGTGTAACAACGATTGTAAGGATGGCGCAGGATCAGGCAGTTTTGTTGTACACAGGGTCACTATGAGTCAGAACCGACTTGACGGCACTTAACAACAACATTTATAAATAAGGAAACAAGAGCCCAGAGAGCTTGAGTAAATTGTCCAAAATCAGGTGAATTCATATCTGTTAAAAATGGCATCTGTTGTAGCTTTAATTTTTATTTCTTTAAATATGAGTACAGTTGAAAATATTACATTTTTTTATTTTGACATAATTTTTTTTTCTGAGATTTTTTTTTCTCTTCATATCCTGGTCTCATTGAAAAAAAATTATTCATATTTTTCTGACTGATTTGGAAAAGGTCTTTGCATAATAAGGAAATTAGCTTTTCATTAACTTCATTCTTTTTAAACTCAAGAAAAAGTATTGTTGAAACAATTAAAAAATTAGCATTTTAAGCCATAAATGAAAGTAGCTGTATATTAATTTACATAGATACTGTCGGAACAAACTGACCAGTGTTCATGTTAGAACTGTAATATCCCAAACCCAATGCTGTCGAGTCGATTCCGACTCATAGGGACCCTATAGGACAGGGTGGAACTGCCCCATAGAGTTTCCAAGGAGTGCCTGGTGGATTCGAACTGCCGACCCTTTGGTTAGCAGCTGTAGCACTTAATCACTACACCACCAGGGTTTCTGTCTGTAACATAAATGTTGTATATATCCTTTTTCTATATTCATTCCATTACAAGATGGCTGCTGGTATATTTTTCACATACACTTTCATGTCAGTGTGACATTCCTAATGGACAAAGAGCATGGTAACTGCCTTGCTTGCCTCTGATATTGCCCTTTTTCACTGGTAGGGGCCAACCTTTCCCTCTCCTTGTCCTAAGGTCTAATCTGTGCATGGAGCTTTTGCTTTGGTCTGTGAATCTGACAAGACTGTTATGCTACTGCCCTTGAAGCTCACAGAAAGACATCAAAGATACCAGTGGCCTGTAGTCCACTGTCTCACAGGGATTCCCTCACTCTATTCCTACTATCCATAATGATTCTAATAATAATTTATCAAGAGTAGAGTATGTGCCAAGACCAATGTTAAGTGCTTTATATACATTATACTCTACTGCCCCCAACAATTCCATTATAGTACTCCATTTTCTATAGCTTCTTGTGTCAGTTTGTTTTACAGTTTTTAATGTATTTGTCCAATTCATCTACAATTTCAAATTATTGGCACAAGGTTGTTCATAATATTTTCTTGGTATAATTTTAACATCTCTATTATCCCAATGATGTCCCTTTTTTGCACTCTTGATATTGGTAAATTTTACCTTCACCTTTTGTCTCTTGATCAGTCTCCCCAGGGATTTATATGATTATTAATCTTTAAAAAAATCAACATAGCTTTTTAAAATTTCTCTTTGACACATTTGTTTTTAATTTCATTAATTTTTGTTCAATATTTTGTGTTTTCTACTTTCTTGAGGTTAAAATCTTCTTTAGATGGATAATTGATTTTCAATGTTTCTTATTTTCTAATGTATTCATTTAAGACTAAAATTTTACCTTTAAACTCTACTTTAGCTGCATTTTATAAACTCTGATATATTATTATCTAGTTAAAAATTTTTTTTTTACTTAGTTGTGATTTCTTTGTTGATCTATAATTACAAAGAATTATATTGCTTCATTTCCTACCATTTGGATGTTTTTAATTGCCTTTTTGTGGTTTCTAACTTAATTTCACTATAGAAACATACTATATGATGTAATCCTCTGAAATGTGTTGAGACTTGCTTTATGGCTCAGCATAGAATCTATTTAGGTGAACATTCCATTTCCCATGTAAGGAATGTATACGCAGTCTTTGTTAGTTGCAGTGTTCCATATACATCAGTTAGGTCAAGTTTATTAATTGTTCAGATCTCCCTCTCTATATTTTCTCTTTTTATGCTTCTTCTATTAGTTACTTAGATAGTTGTGTTCAAATCTCTAACTATGATTATAGATTTGTCTGTATCCTTTTAGTTTTGTCAGTTTTTGTTTTTTATAGTTTGGGATTGTTTTTAAGTCCATATAAAAATTAAGATAGTTATATCTTCCTGTTGTGTTGACTTTTTAATCATCATGAATTTTTTCTCCAGTAATTTTTCTTGCATTAAAGTCAACTTTGTTATTAGTATAGCTATGTCAATATTCTTTTGATTAATGTTACATATAACATATTTTTCATTCCCTTAACTTTAAAACTTTCTGTTCCCTAATAAATAAAGTGGGTCTCTTGTAATTTAATCCAGCCTGATAATCCCTGTCTTTTGATTGGATAATTCAAACCATTTACATTTAATATAATTACTAACATATTTAAGCTTAAAATATTGTCTCAGAATTGGTTTTCAATCTTCTTTTTTAGTAATTATTTTGGACATCATACCTACTTCCTTGAATTACTAGAGTTTACTTTAAATTGGATTTCATTTTGCTTGAATTCATAATCAATGCCCACGGAAGCAGGAGTCTAGAAATGAAAGAATGTATTGCATTGGGCAAATCTGCTGCAAAAGACCTCTTTAAAGTATTAAGATGCAAAGATGTCATTTTGAGGACTATGGTGAGTCTGACCCAAGCCATGCTATTTTCAGTCACCTCATATGCATGAGAAAGCTGGACAATGAATAAGGAAAACCAAAGAAGAATCGACACCTTTGAATTATGGTGTTGGCGAAAGATATTGAATATATGATGGACTGACAGAAGAAGGAACAAATCTGTCTTGGAAGAAGTACAGCCAGAATGCTCCTCCTACTTCTTGTGCTGTTTTTGTCATGTATTTTAAATCCCACAAGACATTATTAGTATTTTGTTGTACTGCCAATATTTATTTATATTTGACCATATATTTACTCTTTCCAATGCTTTTCATTCCTCCCTTCATTACTTTGCTTACAACTAAAATTGTTTTGCTTTTACCTGAAATATTCACCTCATTATTTGTCTTATGATGAATATGCTGCCAATAAAATTTCTTCATTTCTCTTTGTATGAAAACATTTATTTTAATTTTTCAAGGCTATGTTTGATGAGCATAGAATTTCAGGTAAGTGATTATTTTCTTTAGCTCGTTAGAAATATTTTTTTCTTTAGAAATATCATTACATTGTCTTCTAGCTTCCATAATTTCTGTTAAAAAGTCAGCTGTTTGCTTTATTGTTGCTTCCTTGAATATGAGTTTTTTTAAACTATTTTTTTAATCTTTATCTTTAGTCTCAATAGTTTTTCTATAATATGTTTAGATGTGTTTTTCATCATATTTATCTTTCTTGAGGTTTGTAAAATTTCTTGATGTCTATTTTTTAGTTGTGGAAAAGATATGGCTAGCATCTCTTCAACTATTGTTTCGGCCTAACTCTTTCTTCCTTCCATTTTTTGAACACCAATTTTATTTATGTTAGACTTCTTAACTATATCCCATATGTCTCTTTCTGGGCTTCAAACTGGTTTGTTCCAGTTCAACTTCCTGCTGAGAATTTGCATTTCTAACAAGTTTCCTGATGAAAATTTGCATTTTCCCCCAAGATATACTGAATCAGAATCTACATTTTAACAAGTTCCCCAGGTGATTCTTATGTATCACTTCCTGGGACTTGTTAGAAATGCAAATTCTCAGCAAGGGATTGAACTGGAATGAACCAGTTCTAAGCCCTTGTCTCTTTTCTATATTTCTCATCCTTTTTTCTCTGTGATATTCTTTTCTGGATGTGTTCTACTAACAATTTGTTAATTCTCTCTTTGTATCTAATCTGCAATTAAACATCTCTTCTGAATTCTAGATTTCAGTTATTATATTTTTCAGTTCTGGAATTTCCATTTGGTTGTTTTTTAAAATAAATTTTAGAGTTCTGGTGAAATTCTCCATCTTACTATCTATATCCTTGAACATACTTACTATAGTTATTTCAAAGTCCCTGTCTTATGTCTGGATCTCTGTAGATTTGTTTCTAAAGTCCCCTTTCTTCTTCTCTTGGCTTTTAGTAATTTATTCCTATGTCCTGGCAAGGCTGATAATTTTTTTATTGAATAATGGATATTTCATAGAAAAAAATCACAGAGTTTCTGGATGATGTTGTCTTCCTCCAGAGAAGATTTGATAACATACAGATAGTATATTAGCAGATCATCCAATTCAATAGGTATTTAGCCAAAAGGAACCTGAGTTCCAGGTTTTGTAAGGGGTGGTCTAATTCTTTGCGCTTGCATCAAGAGTGTTGTCTTTTAGGTGTCTCATCTTCAAGCCTAGGGCATTTGTCAGGGCCTCTTCATGCATTGAATGTCACTTTTATTCTACCCAGCTTCATGATACTGTCAAACTTATTCTAACTTTTTATTCAAGAGACAGCTTGTTTATGCTTTGTTTCTTCATCTCTTGCCCTGTGGATTAAGTTGGCAATGCTCCAAGGAGCAATTACAAGCAGAATATTGGTCTCATTTCTATATGGCTCCCTTTTCTCCAGAATTCTGGCCCTTCATACCCTTGCTGCCTCTGTACATCCAAATTTCACTTTTGGTCTTAAAGGGATGAACTGCCAACCAAAAGGTTGATGTTTCAAAACCACCAGCTGCTCCACGGGAAAAAAATGTGGCAGTCTGCTTCTGTAGAGATTTATAGCCTTGGAAACCCTATGGGTTTGCTATGAGCCAGAATTGATTCAATGGCAGTGGGGTTTTTGTTTTGTTTTTCAGTCCAGGGGCACCTTAGAAAAGTCCAGCCCTATGCTTTCAGTTTGACCTCTATGCCCTGAGATGAAAATTGAAAAATGCCTCAAAGGAAAATCTGGTAGTAAATATATGGATCACCTTAATGAATTTTCCTTTTCTCAGATCTAGGTCCCTGATACCTGCAAACAGCTTTCTTTTGTGTGACTGTATTTTATCCAGCTTTTATCATTGTTTTCTGCAGGAGGGTTAGTCCAAAACAAGCTTACATCAAAGTTCTTCTGAGTGATTCTAAGATCGTTAATTCATTTTCAGTCCCTTCGCTGGGAGGCTGCTTTATCTCTTATATTCCCAGTACCTCAGGGCTAGAAAGTGAAATCAGTGTTCTCCTTGCACCCTTTTGCCACTTTCAAAGTATTTTTCCTTCATCTTTTAATATCCCAGGCTACACTGAATTTCCTGAGATTTAGTTATATTACCCATTACTACTGCTTATTGCTATCCTTTCTCAATCTTCATGTTTGCTATTATTCATTAAAGACTCTAGTTCATTGCTTTCTCTATTCCTTACCCCACTACTTCTGGTATTGTCTTCACTGATTTCAACAGTCCCAAGAATGGCTCATCAAACATCCTGGTCTCGTAGCTACTTTGCCCTCACACCTCCATTAATCGTTTCTGCCTTTTCTCTTTAGCAATCTATTCCATCCTAGACTGTGTTCTCACCAGTAACTATGCATTCAAAATGCTGATTTTAAGACTCATAGTTTCTGATCTCTACTTCTTCTCCATCCAGCTTGCCTTAGGCCCCCACTTTGACCTCATCAAGATTTCCAAATCATTGACTTTACCATTTTTTCACTATCAGTAATAACTCTTGTGGATATTTTCCTCTTTGTCAAGTTTATATTTCATGGTCATCCTTCCATCTGTAACTTTCTCCCAGTAAAATCTCAAACTTAGATGAACCCAAGCTGCTTCTCTGTACTTTTACCACAGTATTTAAAGGTTGCTGGGGCAAATTGCACAACCCTAGTGATCCATTTCAATTTAAAATTATGATCACAAACTTCTAATGGACACCAAATGCTACCAAATAGTCCTTTTAGCTTCTCTAAATAAGTTTGGTTTCCATCTCCCCGTTTCTTTGTTTCCCTTCATAGCAAAATGTCTGGCATGAGTTATCTACACTTGTCCCTATTTCTTCGGCTAATCATTCACTTTTCAATCCACTTCAATCTGGCTTACCACATTCTGGTTAAGTTTGCCTAGGAACCCTACGCTATCAAATCCAATGGATCCTTTTCTATTTTTAGCTAACTCTACTTCTAAGCAACATTAGACAAAACCTCTCCTTCCTTCTTCGTTCTCCTGCATCACTTATTCCTCCTTCTCCATCACCTTTGCTAGCTTCTCCTTCTCTACACAGCCTCTAAATATTAGAAAGTTCTTGGACTTGATCCTGGGCCCCACACTATACTCATTCTTGTGGAAATCTAATCCAACTCTGTGGCTATAAATACCATCTGTACACTGATAACCTCTCAAATCATATCTATAGGCCTGACTCTTCTCTGAGCTTTAGACTCATAGGAGATAGCAGGCCTAAATCAGTCTCAGTACTTGCAATTTAATAAGCATCTCAACCATAATATGTCCCAGATAGAGCTCTTTATTTTCCCCAAATGCCAAGCCTATTTATCCTATTATAGCTCTCATCTCAGTAAATTATAACATTTTTTTCATTCAGTTGCTAGGGGTCACCTCGGGTCATCTTTGATTTCTCTTTTTCTCCGAAGCCCCCTCTCCACAGCCAATATATAATCAAGGTCTACTAGCTCTATCTCTAAAATACGAGTTGAATATGCTTATTCCTTCTACTTTCACTAGTCCAGGCCACCTTTATCTCCTGCCTGGTGTACCTCAAAAACCCACTAATTGGTCTCCCTGCCTCAACTCCCTGACAATCTATTCTTCACCCAACAGCCAAAACGATCTTTTGACAATCCCGATTGGATGACATCATTTCCCTCAGTGCTTCATCAGTATCTAGCACATTGTGAGAGCACAATAAACATTTGTTGAAAAAATGAATGAATGAGCTGATGAATGACTGAGCAAGTAACTGGCTCAAGGTCCCAGAGTTAGGATTAGAACCTGAGTCTGTCTTATTTCATCACAAAATACACCTTTACCACGGGTCCAGGAATGATGCCAGCCCCCATTCTCTAGTCTGTTTTGCTGAGAGCACACAACCATGCTTTGCAGAATACGTTAACAGATATTATGAAACAACTACATTCTATGCGTAGTAGGATCACAAATAGATTTCTTATGCCTTTTCTACACTTTATTGGAAGGTTGGTAAGCAGAAGACGGATGTTTTGCCATTTTCTGAGGTCCTTTCTAAACTTACAATTTTACAAAGATCCAATGATACTGAGTAAAATCACATGGTTGGGGCTCTCTGCCAAGAACGAATGCCCCAGGTGTCTTTTGTCATCCACTAGCCGTGGGACTTCAAGCACATGGCTTTATCTTTCTGTGTCTCAGTTTCCTCATATTTAAAATGGGAATAATAATAGCGTCTACCTCTTAGGGATGCCTGAGGGTTAAATGAAAATACAGGTAGAGTACATATGACAACACCTGATTGTCAGCTGTGAAAATTATTAACTACAATTATATTGCAAATACACTGAAGAAATATTTTATTATGGTGAATGTTTTAATAAGTGAAGGGACTTCCAGTAAATTAGATTCTATTACCACCTAATTTGTAGGTTTTATACATTTGAGGTTTTACAGCAAGTTGACAATTGAATACATATCCCACCCATTGGTGACTACAAGCAGGTTTTTTGTTTGTCTTGTTTTTTTAGTAGAGAATGTGGGCCTCACCTCTCCCTCTTTAGCTGCTTAAAAGGCCATTCTTTACTTCTTTACCCTAGCAAGAAAAAAAAAAATTTTTTTTTTTTTTTTTCAGTCATCAACATAAATGTGACAAAAATGGCCTCACAGGCACTTTTATCTGAATCCCTAAAAAGAGTCCTGATGCACTAAAAACAAGGAAAAGAAGCATATATGGCTGCCAAACAGACAGCTTGCTGTGCAACAAATGGTGGGATTGGCACACGCTTAGCACATATGCCTGTGCCTGCTGGTAACTTCTGCAGTGTAAAGACTGGTCTGGGCAGGCGGTGAGGGGAGGGGACAACTGAAGGAGAGTCTGTAACAAAACTGGTCAGAGAAGAGAGGACCAAGAGGGTTTACCACTCACTCCTGGAATCCAGAAGCTGAGAAATGATACACTCAATTTCTCCTAAAGGGCAAATAAAATGAGCAGGTTTTTACCTGCAGACATGGAGAGAGAGGGTATACCTACACTGAAAGAGCTTAGAGCTGAACCAGAGGGCAAAGAAATGCATTTTTAGGAAGAGAAGTCTATTACCAGAGTAGTGCATGCTTCCCCCACATGTCTGTCAGTCTGTCATACTGTGGGGGCTTGTGTGTTGCTGTGATGCTGGAAGCTATGCCGCCAGTATTCAAATACCAGCAGGATCACCCATGGTGGACAGGTTTCAGCTGAGCTTCCAGACTAAGACTTGGAAAAAGGACAAAACCCAGTATTGTCCAGAAATTCAAGACAATAAATATTTTTTGAATATTAGGAGTTCTATGTACATTTTTTTTTTTTTTAAACATAGTAGGGTATTCGATGCAATGAACACTGTGATTTCTAGTTCAGGGCACTGGGGAAAGGACAGAGTGCAGAGGGATATGGGATCATAGAAACTCTTTCCCAGCCAGCTCCTCGGCAGTACCCCAGGTCCTCTGCAAATGACGGCTTTTTGTTGCTCACAAAATCCAAACAGGGAGCACACATCAGAACCCACAGGGCTTCTTACTCCGTCCCAGGCATCACTAACGAAAGGAGTGACTTAGCACATCTTAACACCGTTTCGTTAAAGATTCAATAGAGCTTTTGCTTTTGAATCTGAAACGCTGTAATGCCATGTCTACTCACGTCATGTAAAGGTCTTGGGTTGTAAAACTAATACACAAATTCTCCAAAACCACGTTTTCTTTCAAGAGCTACTGGTATTTTCATTGCCTGGTCATAATGTAATTTAGAAGATATAAGAGCTGCTCTTCTCTGTTTCTTAATGCTCCCAAATTATCTGGACCTTTTTCAAGCCTCACAATAAATGCAGAATGAATATTTTTTTATTACAGATAAAATATATGCATATTTATGGAGTCCTTGTGTGGTGCAAATGGTTAAGGCACTTGGCTTCTAACTGAAAGGTTGGAGGTTCAAGTCCACCCAGACATGCCTCAGAAGAAAGGCCTGGTGATCTACTTCCAAAGAAATCAGCCATTGAAAGCCCTATGGAGCACAGTTCCGCTCGGACACACATGGGGTTGCCCTGAGTCAGAGCCAACTTGATGACAACTGTAGTTTAATATGATGATATTTTCCTATAGAAGAGCCTCAACAGCACACAGTTAAGCTGCCAAAATCTACTCATGATGTGGCAGAGGTTGTCTGGGAAGACTGGTCCCTGTTCAGGGGAACAGGAGACATACATGTGGAACAACTGAGAAACAAAACAAAGCAGTGTCTAAGTTGTAAAATATGTGATGTTGATTAGATACTGGTAGGAATACATGCATGGGACAAACTCACTGGGTACCTGAGCTAGTAAGGAAAGATTCACCCAGTGAAGTATTAGCTTTAAACTGAGTACAGATACACATGACTCTTGTAGGGTCATGGATTCAGACACAATTGAGAGGATGAGTATACCCGGGATGTGATTTCCACCTATTACTGGGGAGTAAGGTATTGGAAGGGAGCGGGGGTTCCTTCTGGAGAAAACCTACCGCGGTCGATTCCAACTCACTATAGGACAGAGTAGAACTGCACCATAGAGTTTCCAAGGAGCGCCTGGTGGATTCAAACTGCTGACCTCTTGGTTAGCAGCCATAGCACTTAATCACTATGCCACCAGGGAGAAAGGACTACCAAAAGTTCAGCATAGCTCATCACTGTTTTGAGGTTTCAGGGATCGAGACCTCACTTCTCAGGATGTCTTAGCAGGTGGTAAACCACTGTTCAGTGCATGTATGCTTCTGAGCCATGAGAGAACCTGGGCAAGGCTTATTTTCCCAGGTGTGGTCTCAGTAACAACCAATCAGAAAAAAATTTCAAGCTGAATTTCTAAATCAGAATAAGATGAACACAAAACTCAGATATTCAAGTGGAACTCAGAACCTTAATTCACTCTGTATTACTTCCAAAATGTTATTGAGTTATTTCACAGTTTTAAAGTAATCATCTAAAACTCTATTCACCTTCTTACCAAGTTTTGTAAACACTGATTTTTCTAGGAGCCTCAAAATTTGTTCCAAGTTACTTTCTATGTTGGGTTTTTTTTTTTTTTTTTCCAATAGCATATAAGACACTCCTGTTTCTCAAACTCATACCACTATAATATTGATTTGTGTGGATTAGAAAAAGTGAGAGAAAGGAATAAAGAATGAAAAAGCATTTCAGGTAAGGTTAATTTAAAAGATAAGCACAGTTTGCATTTAAGGAAAACTAAAACAGAGTAAAAGTGCTACTTTACATTATTGAAAGATGCTCTTTCAATAATGCCTTCCCAAAACTGAAACAAGAACAATCTTTACTCAGGCATAATTACAACAAGAAATTGGCTTAAAGGTACGCAACGGCACACACTGTCTTCATTCTCATAGGTTGGCACTTGCTGTCTCATCAGCTCGGCTTTGTGAATAATTAGATTCATTCATCAGGCTCTTTGTTGAATGTAACAGCCTCAAATCAAGGCTGCATTTTCATCACAGTGTGTGTGGACCCAGTGGCGTAGGCTCCTGGGGAAAGCATAAGTCTATCTTCACGAGGAATGACAGACCCAGTCAGAGGCCTCTCAGTGTGAGTTAAAGCCTGTATGTGTACTCCTCCTCCTCAGAACCACATGGAAGATTTAGCCCCCGCTGGTAGTTTTAACTCATTCTCATCCAATATTTATAAATGTTGGCATTTTCAACTGAGAAGTCCTTTGCGGTATAAATGAGGGAATTTCCCTGGGAGAGTAGGAGGTGGGGATAGGGGAGTTACACTTTAGGCTACACACTCCAAGCAGCCTTGCTGTGCATGGAAGGCTGTCCTAGCCCAGTGAGACCCAGGACCCTGGCCCCTCACCTCCTAGGCCCTGCTGCTAGGGTAGCATTTAGGGAGAGAACTAACTTCCTTTCCTTCCTCCCTTCCTCCTTCCTTCCTTCCCACTCTCCCTGTCTCCCTTCTTTCCTTCCACCCTTCCTTCCTTCC
The DNA here is from genome assembly GCF_024166365.1 of Elephas maximus indicus. Lineage (NCBI taxonomy): Eukaryota > Metazoa > Chordata > Mammalia > Proboscidea > Elephantidae > Elephas > Elephas maximus. The sequence goes on along the minus strand of NC_064842.1, from coordinate 21,956,678 downwards.
TTTCTCCCTCCCCTCCTTGTTTCTTTCACACATTTCTCCTTTCATAAAATATGCTCTGTTTACTTGAAAAATGTTTTGAAGTACCTATCATATTCCAGGCACGGTGTTAAATACTTTATAGGAATACCTCATTAATCTTCAGAACAACCCTGTGAAGTAGGTGCTATTACTAGTCCATTGGAGAAATAAGAAGACTGAGGTTTTGAGAGGATAAATAACTCACAGAGGTCACATGAATAGAAAAGCCAAAGACCTATTCCCACTCCAGAATCTGAGCTTATGGATGGCTATAGTTGCTTGGGACACACACACACACACACACACACACACACACACACACCATTCAAAGATAGCTTCTATTAATATATTAGAGTAGATCTTTTGACATATATAAAATTAGATAATCCTTCAATAAATATGTAATAATACAGTAGTTTCTGTTTGGTAACCAGTTGCCATCAAGTTGATTCCAACTCATGGTTACCCCATGTTTATCAGAGTAGAACTGTGCTCCACTGGGTTTAAAAGGCAGAGTGTGACAATAAAGGTGAGAGGGGCAAACTGATAGAATGAAATCCCTGATAAAAAGGGTCAGATGCCCCAGGTGGAGGGGTTAGCCTTAGAAGAGAATCAAAGGTTCCTTTCTTCTGAGACAGAAGGAAAAGAGGTGAAGATGAGCATGACAGAGGTGAGGGCAATACATTGGCATGGAGTATTGTGCTAGTTAGTCCGATCTGACAGCACCATCAAACCATAGTTTGTTTGCTCTTTCGTTTTTATAAACAAGAGACAAGATCTTAGAAGCTGGGAAAGATGTTGCTTAGAGGACATGAGGAGTGCTGTAAATATCTGGAATAACTGTTGCTGTGGTTGAGAGAGAAGAAAGATAGTAGAATTACCATGGCATGAACAAGGGATAGCAGGAAAAAAGGAAAAGATAAGGTGGGAAAGAAAGAGAACACATAAAAAAATGAGAAATTGTGAAGGTTCATGTGGAGCAGCGTGCTGAAAAGAATAGCAATATAGCTTTGCACATTAACTCACACTAGTTCTTACAGCTTTGACTGAAAAAAAAAAAAAAAGCAGGCAAAATTAGGATGTCCAACTTGAAAACTGAGACACAAGTCACAGAATGAGAGATTTCATTCACTAACGCATGCAATGACTATGGTCTGTTTGCTAATCCAGGCAAGGCAGGAACTGCTCCAAGTGGCCAGAGAGCAACATCTGAGTCCCTTAGTTCCCTTCAGAACACAGATGGTGCTAAGGCCCCAGAAAAGCCTCAGAAGCATCCAAACAGTAAGCTAGTTACTAAAAATGATGGTCATGGAGGTCCCTAAGAATCACAAGGGCTTCCAGGAAGGCTATTACATATATGCATTTATTTACTTTTATTTCCCTTCACTTCTTGAACATCCTATCCAAATTCTAGCATCTCTAGAATACAAAGGCATAAAGTCATCACCAGATTGCATAGACTGAACTTCCTTTCCCTCTGCTGGATATGCATATGATTTCCCTTAAAAATGCCATGCTTGCCAAGGTTCTTATGTATTAGGAATAACAATAAAAACTTGAACTAAAGATACTGTGTTTTTGAGCAAATAGGTGACAGATATATATATGTGTGTGCATGTGTGTGTGTTGTATGAGCCCCCCTGAAAGCTTAAATGCTCTGAATTTGAACCCTAACTCATGAAGATCTTAGAACTGAAGCTGAACACACAGCAGGCATGGCATTGGTGTCACCAGCTAGAAAACTCTTATCACAAACTAAAGCCAGCTAGAGTTATCATACAACAGTGAAGGCAGAGTTAACCTGCTGCACTCATGAAGATGGTTTGTAAAATGCAACTAGAACCTGGGCCTTCCTTTCATTAGAAAATCACAGGACTAAGTGTGTGCTTTAGGGGGAGAAAAGAAACCAGGCTAGACCAAGCGAGACTGACAAGCCAAGCACAAGAATAACACACCTGGGTAATGGACAATAGCTACAGCGGATGTCACTGACTAACAGTTTATTAAGCCCTGGCAATCTACTTGCATAAGATTACAGGTACTTGAAAACCCTACGGGGCACAGTTCTACTCTGACACACGTGGGGTCTTCATGAGTCAGAATCGACCCCACAGCAACAGGTTTTATTATTATTATTGTGAACTAGACACTTGCACCAGATGCTTTTTATACATTATCTAATTTAATTGTGAAAATCCTCAGGAAGTTATTGTTATTCCCATTTTACTGAAAAAGAGACTGAGGCTCAGAGAAAGTGAATAACTTGCCCAAGGTTGCACCACACAGTAAATGATGGGTCCAGAATTCTAACACCAAAGTATATATTCCTAAATGCTACGTTAATTAAAAAAAAAAAAAAATTACTAGGCTAATAATCATTAAAGCCAAATGTGTTCCAAGAAGCATATGTTGAGCAGCTCCTGCCTTGCTGCCAAATATTCTGGTGTTCTACAAAGAAAAGTACAAGACAAAATTCCGTGCAATGAATTCTGACTGCTGTATGTAGAACAAAGGCACCAGACTTCATCCACTCCAGCACGAGCCCCAGTGACTGTTATTCGGAGAAGCTATGAAATGAGCGCAGAGTATGATGGAAAAACATAGCAGGGTGACAGCTAGGGTAGGTACCTTGACTTTTGTCTGGGACGTCAGCAGAGCAGACTCAATGGAAGGCAGCCTACTCTACTCTCCTGCCCAGAGGACTCCACCTTCACGGTGATCGGTAGGATGGTCCTTCACTTGGACAACAAAAGATCCTACTGAATGTTCAGGTTTCTTCACAAAGACAACTTCTCAGAGGGTGGAAGTGAGAGCCAAAATAACATAAATTTTACTCTGGGGAGATTATGAACATATACCTGTGAATGTTTACATTAAATGAACACAGCTAACCATAGCCTACTTGTTGAGTTGGACTTCCAAATCATTATAGAGCCGTGAGACCTACGTAAAACAGTGGCAGTGAGTAGAAAATCGCAAATTACCTTGTGAAACTTCTAAGATGGAGATTTGTAGCTTGTATTAATTTTAAAATTTATACATGCTCCTATGCTCCGATTGAGGAACATATTTTCCTTTTAGGTTTTGTTAAATTGAATCTATGACAAATGTGAAAGTAAAAATATGGGCTATCATTGAGGAATGAGTACACTGAGTATCATTGAGGAATAAGCCATGGCAAGGATCACACTTAGAATCTGACAGAAGGAACACAGCACTCCACCTTTTTTTTTTTTTTTTAATAATCTGGCTAAAGAAAAACCAGAACATAAAAATGAAAAGAAAGAAAAAAAGTAACTAGAGACGCTATTAAGAAGAATGAAAGGGCTTTAGTCTTATTTCAAATATTAAAATTCTGACTTAAGCAAGTAAAACTCAGTCACAAGCAAACGCCAGTTAAATATTTACTGTGTGTTCAATGCTTTGTGGGATAGTAAACCAAACTGAGCTGGAGATGCCCAACTACTGCTCATTAGGATCCTGTCGATGTTGCTTATTCAGCAACATGGCTAAGGCTAGCCCCAATTAGCTCACTTACCTGGCATACGGTGCTAACAAGGGAAAGTTAGGGTCAGCTGTACTCAAAGCACAGTCTGAGTCTGAGCCAGTCACTCAGCAAATGGAGGACTTGAGTCACAAAGGGAACAGATGTGAGCATATGGAGGACTGAGGACTAGCACAGGTTGAGGGTCCACCCAAAGGGCATGCTTTGTATTGCCTTCGCAAACGAGAAATAACAGAAATATGGATAAGATATAGAAACTTAGAATTTTAAATTTAAAAGCTCAAATGGAGGTGACGGGAAGACATCTATCTACCTAAGAGCACTGGCGGTGCAGTGGTTAAAGTGCTCAGCTGCTAATTGAAAGGTCAGTGGTTCGAGGGGAGGAAAGTGGCCCTGCGGGAGAAAAGACTTGGTGATCTGCTCCCATAAAGATGTCAGCCTAGGGGAGAGAACAGGAGAAAAATGTAGAACAAAATTCAAACTCATATAAAAAGACCATACTTACTGGTCTGACAGTGACTGGAAGAACCCCCGAGACTATGGCCCCCAGGCACTCTGCTAACTCAGAACTGAAACCACTCCTGAAACCCACTTTTCGGACAAAGATTAGACAAACTATAACACACGTGAGGAACGTACTTCTTGGTTGAATCAAATATACGAGACCAAATGGGCAACTCCTGCCCAAAAGCAAGACAAGAAGGCAGAAAGGGACAGGAACTGGGTAAATGGACACAGGGAACCTGCAGTGGAAAGGGGAGCATGCTGTTACATTGTGGGGATTACAACCAGTGTCAAAAAACAATATGTGTATAATTTTTTTTCTTTATTGTTGTAATTTAGATGATGGTTTACAGGACAAACTAGCTTCTCATTAAACAGTTAGTACACATATCACACATATCATTTTATGACATTGGTTAACAACCCCACAACATGTCAACACTCTCCTTTCTCGACCTTCGTTCCCTATTACCAGCTTTCCTGTCCCCTCCTGCCTTCTAGTCCTTGCCCTTGGGCTGTTGTACCCCTTTAGCCTCATTTTGTTTTATGGGCCTGTCTAATCTTTGACTGAAGGGTGAACCTTGGGAGTGACTTCATTACTGAGCTAAAAGGGTGTCTGGGGCCATACTCTCAGGGTTTCTCCAGTCTCTGTCAGGCCAGTAAGTCTTTTTTGTGTGTGTGTGAGTTAAAGTTTTTTTCTACGTTTTTCTCCAGTTCTGTCCAGGACCTTCTATTGTGATCTCTGTTAGGGCAGTCAGTGGTAGCTGGGCACCATCTCATTGTACTGGACTCAATCTGGTAGATGTGTATAAACTTTCAAATGAGAAATTAACTTGAGCTGCAAACTTTCACCTAAAGCACAATAAAGTTAAAAAAAAAGACCTCAGCCTAGGAAACCCTATGGGACAGCTCTACTCTTTCCTACAGGGTCATTATGAATCAAAATTGACGCGATGGCACAAAACAACATCTATCTATTTCCTATCTGTCTGTCTATCTATCTACTACCTACTTATCTGTTAGGGACTGAATTGTGTCCCCCAAAAATATGTGTCAACTTGGCTAGGGCATGATTTCCAGTATTGTGTAGCTGTCCTCCTCCATTTTGTGATCTGATATAATTATCCTCCATTTTGTGATATGTTGTAAATCCTAGCCTCTATGCCCGTGGGTATGGTCCCATTTGGGAGTAAAGTGTCCATTACTTTAATGAGGCAGGATTAGAGTGCGAGGTATCCTGAGTCACTTAAGTCACCACTCTTACTTATCCCAGTCACTACCCTTATTCAAGTCACACCTTTAATCTTACAAGAGATAAAAGGAAAGAGAAGCAAGCAGAGATAGGCAACTTGATACCACCAAGAAGAAGAGACAGGAGCAGAGTGCATCCTTTGAACCTGGGGTCCCTGCCCTGAGAACTTCCTAGAACAAGGAGACACAGAGAGAGTTGTAACACCAGAAATGGCGAAAGACAGCGAGAATCTGGCAGAGAAATGCCGCAACAGAACCAGGAGACCAGCATCAGATGGTGAGGGATCTAAGCTACAGAGCGAGAAAGAGCTGAGTGCCTTCCTGGGGGAGAAGGGTGCCTCTGGGAACTTACCAGCAGAACTAAAGAGCTTTGTAACACTTGCCCGAGCAGGACAGAGTCCAGGCTGAAAGTCCTTGGGGCCAAGGGCCAGAAGGCCAGAGAGTCAGAGGGTCAGAGAGAGACCTGCCTGTGGACATGACTGAGAAGAGGCTGCTCTGATCGACATGAACTTTCCTCCAGAGCTGGCAGAGACAAAAAACCTTACCTGTGAGTCAGCACTCTGAATTCAGACTTCTAGCCTCCTAAACTGTGAGGAAATAAAATTGTTTGTTAAAGCCATCCACTTGTGGTATTTCTGTTACAGCTGCACTAGATAACTAAGACTCTATCTATCTTTCTATCTCCCTCCCTCCCTCCCTCCATCTATGCATCCATCCATCCATGCATCCATGCATCCATCAGTGTATCCGTGCATCCATCCACCCACCCACCCATCATCCATCCATCCATCCATCCATCCATCCATCCATCCATCCATCCATCCATCCATCCATCCATCCATCCATCCATCCATCATCTACCTAAAGAAAGCAAAAAGGATACCAAATTCTTGACACATTAATACTCTGGCTAAACATAACAAGACCCCGGAAAATAGCTCTATTATCAGTTCCTTAAAGGCCTCACAAAACATCCACAGATAGCATAGACTAAGCTCTAGCTTTAATCACCTGTAGGTTTGTGTGTGCAAGGAAGAAAGGAGTGGGAGGAAAACACATGTTTGATTCTAACAAACTGAAATCTTACAACACCAACTGCGCAGGACTGATCTAATACTTTTGAGACTACAGTAAATAGTACATCATAAGAGAGTGGTACCGGTTCAGTATAGCTCCTCTCCTCCCACCAAGCTCTATGACAAATTTCTTTCTGTGGTTGTGAAATCAGGTTGATCCCGAGCAATGAGGAAAATGCAAACAGCATCTAGTGACTAGGTTTAGCCCAGGATTTAAATTTGTTACTCATCCAAGGCATCTGTCAGTAGGACCAATGGCCCAGTCTTTTTATGTCCTATTAACATTTCTCCCTTGCTTTCTTTACCATTGAGTGTTATATTTCTCTTCTTTTAAGAACTACACTTTCATACCTACCTTCTCTCTTTTCATCTGAGTTGCAGTTTCATCATGCTATATATGTATACATATGATTTTTGTTATCTTCTTTGTCTGATTCAGGAAAGTATCTCTTCAGTTTATTTTAAGTTTTTATTTCATTATATTGTTTTCTTATAGAACTTTTGCATATAAAAAACTGCAAAACCTCCTCCTGATTTCATATAATATAGCTAGTTTTTTTTTTTTTTTTTTTTTTTTGGTAGGAAGACTTCATATCACTGAATGAGTGAACCATTAAGGATTTTATGAAACCCTGTGTTTCCCAAAAACCAACACAGACTGAATTCTTTGGATTTCCATTCCCTGGCTGTGTTCACTTCACCACAAAGAAGCCCTGTTACCAGAGACTGGTCTGTCATCTACCTCCTTCAATGTGATATCAGGAATGATCAGGTTTCATTTAACTTAATTTTAATCAATAAAGTTAAGGATTTCTGACTTGAATTTTTAAATTTTTGCTGAATATTTGAAAGTAACCCTTACCAACTGGATTATGTGAAGAACACAGCATCAGGATTGGTAGAAGACTCATTAACAACCTACGATATGCAGATGACACAACTTTTCTTGCTGAAAGTGAAGAGGACTTATTGATGAAGATGAAAGACTACAGCCTTCAGTATGGATTACACTTCAACATAAAGAAAACAAAAATCCTCACAACTGGACCAATAAAGAACATTCATGATAAATGGAGAAAAGATTGAAATTGTCAAGGATTTTGTTTTATTTGGATCCACAGCCAATGCCATGGAAGCAGAAGTCAAAAAATAAATGATGCATTGCATTTGGCAAATCTGCTGCAAAAGACCTCTTTAAAGTGTTAAAAAACAAACATGTCACCTTGAAGACTAAGGTATGCCTGACCCAAGCCATGGTGTTTTCAGTCGTCTCACATGCATGTGAAAGCTGGACAATGAATAAGGAAGTCCGAAGAAGAATTGATGCCTTTGAATTATGGTGTTGGTGAAGAATACTGAATATACCATGGACTGCCAGAAGAACGAACAAATCTGTCTTGGAAGAAGTATAGTGAGAATGCTCCTTAGAAGCAAGGATGGCGAGACTTGGTCTCATATACTTTGGACATGCTATCAGAAGGCACCAGTTCCTCGAGAAGGACACCATGCTTGGTGTCTTAGTTATCTAGTGCTGTATCTAGTGCTGCTGTAACAGAAATACCACAAGTAGATGGCTTTAACAAAGACAAATTTATCCTCTCACGATTTAAGAGGCTAGAAGTCCAAATTCAGGGTACCAGCTCCAGGGGAAGGCTTTCTCTCTCTCTGTTGGCTGTAGGGAAACGTCCTTATCATCAATCTTCCCGTGGTCTAGGAGTGTCTCAGCACAGGACATGACCTGCTCCTGGCTCTGCTTTCTTGGTGGTAGGAGGTCCCCCTATCTCTTTGCTTGCTTATCTCTTTTGTATCTCAAAAGCAATTGACTCAAGATACAACCTAATCTTGTAGATTTAGTCCTGCCTCATTAAAATAACTGCCTCTAATCCTGCTTCATTAACATCACAAAGGTAGGATTTACAACACATAGGAAAATCACATCAGAGGACAAAATGGTGGACAATCACACAATACTGGGAATCATGGCCTAACCAAGTTGACACACATTTTGGGGGGGACACAATTTTTTCAATCCATAACACTTGGTAAAGTAGATGGACATTGAAAAAGAGGAAGATCCACAACGAGATGGATTGACACAGTGGCTCCAACAGTGGGCTCAAGCATAACAAGGATGGTGAAGACGGCACAAGATCAAGCAGTCTTTCGTTCTGTTGCACATAGATAGAGTCATTATGAGTTGGAACTGACTAGACAACACATTTATCTAAAGACACTGTTAAGAGAGTGAAAAGGCAAGCCACAAATGGGAGAATATAATTGAAATACATGTATACAACAGAGGACTTGAATCTAGTCCTAATAATAAGAATGAAAAAATAAAAACATAAATAAAATAAAAATGGGCAAGATACCTCAACAGGCACTTCATCAAAGGAGGAGATAGAAATGGTCAATAACTGTATGAAAAGGTGCTCAACATCATTAATCATCAGAGAAATGCAAATTAAAATCCTAACATGACATGTATCCACCAGAATGGGTAAAATGAAAAAGACAAAGAAGAGCAAATTTTGATGAAGATGTAGAAAAAATGAAACTCTCATATACTGCTTGGGAAAGTATAAATTGGCACAGCCACTTTGGAAAACCAGTTGGCAATATTTACTGAAACTGAACATACATAAAGCCTATGGCTCAGCAATTCTACCTCTAGGTAAATATCCACCAGAAATGTCTACATACGTGCACTAAAAAGATAAGCACAAGAACGTTCATTGCAGTATTATTTATAGTAACCAAAGCTCTAGAAAAACCTAAACGTCCATCAACAGTTGAATAGATAAATTGTATTATGCTCATGTGATGGAATACTATACAGCAATATGAAAGAATAAAGTACTGCGATGTGCAACGTGGAGTCCCTGGGTGGTGTAAATGGTTAACATGCTTGGCTGCTAACCTAAAGGTTGGAGGTTCTGATCTAGCCAGAGACACCTTGGAAATAAGACCTGGTGATTTACTTTTAAAAAAACTAGCCGTTGAAAACCCTACGGAGCACAGCTCTACCCTGACACACATTGAGTTGTCATGAATCAGAGTTGACATGATGGAAATGTTTATGAGAGTAGTGGTGGTTCAGTGGTAGAATACTGGCCTTTTATGTGTATGTGGGAGACCTGGGCTTGATTCCTGGCCAACGCACCTCATGCAGAGCTACCACTCATCTATAAGTGGAAGCTTGCATGTTGCTATGATGCTGAACAGGTTTCAGCGGAGCTTCTGATCAAAGGTGCACTAGAAAGACCTGGAGGTCTGCTCTTTAAATCAGCCGATGAAAACCTTATGGACCACAATCAAACAATCATGGGGATGGTGTAGGACTGGGCAGAGTATTGTTCTATTGTGCATGGGGTCACCATGAGTAGGGGGCTGACTTGACAAAAACTAACAATAACAATGGATCTTATGAAAAAAAGCTTGAGGTAAAGAATCCAGATATGAAAAAGTATATATGCTATGATTTTATTTATGTAAAGTTAAAAAAAAAAAAAAAAGACAAACGTAATCTATTGTGGTGGAAGCTGAAATAGTGATTACCTTTGTAGAGGGTGTTGACTTGAGGGTGAATGAGGACGCTTTCCAGGATGCTTGTAATGTTTTACATCTTGAATTATATTTAGTGCTTATTTTGTTAAAAAAAAAAAATTGTATTCTATTCTTCAATTAAACAGTTTACATAACTCACACAATTTGGGTAAGGAAGTGTCTATGCAAAGTATGTGTAAACTAACCAGCTGCCCTAAAGTCACCTTCACCTCATGGCAGCCCCACGTGTTTCAGAGTAGAACTTTGCTCCATGGGGTTTTCAATGGCTGTGGCCTTTCAGAAGCAGATCACCAGGTCTTTCTTCCTAGGTGCTCCTGGGTAGACTCGGACCTCCAACCTTTCGGTTAGCAGCTAACCACGTTAACGGTTTGCACCACGCAGGAACCGTGTGTAAAGAATTACAGACGTGAAGCCGGGCAGTGGCAGCTGAGAAGGGAATGTGATATTTAGGCGAAACCTCTAGGGGACAGAGTCTATAGAATTTAGCTCATTATAGAAATGAGGATGAGAAAGGCCGTGGAGGTTAGTTTCTAACTGGAGTGACTGGGCGGATGGGAATTCAGGTAAAAGGACAGTTGCCACTGTTGGATTTGTTGGGAGGGGAGGAGAGGAAAGGCATGACCTAAGTTACATGTTCCATTTGAGATCTATATGGGGATGTAAGTAGAGATGGTTAGTAAACGAAATCTGGAAAACCGGTTAGAGAAGTTCTTCTTGAATTTACAAGAAGCCTGGTCTAGAATTAAATGTTTCCCTGGGCTCAAGGACTCTGTGGTGGCTGGGCTTTAAAAGCACCCACAGTTTGAGGCCTTAGGGGACATGTTGGCTTGCTCTCTGGCCTCTGAGTCAAGGAGAAGGGAGGAAGGCAGTGGGGAGCAAGAGGAGCAAAGACCTGGGATCTCACCACATCCTCAAGGGGCTCTGTGGCCTTGGGCGAGCTGTCTCACGTCTCCCTCCTGCCTTGTCCTCGACTTCTCCCTCCTGCCTTGTCCTCGCTGGGCCCACGTCCGCACTGAATCCTTCTCATTTTATGTGGAAGCCTCACGCTCATTCTTTTCCATAATATATTTGATTACTTCTATGCTCAGTAACTTTCTAGCAGCTGAAGTTGCTCCTGGCTTATCTGTCTTTTATGGACTATTTCTGGCCAAACTTTGCTGGAACTCTTCTAAAAGGCTAGAATCTTACCCTAAAAAAACTGAAAGACAACTCTTAAGCAAGGTATTTAAGCACAGATTTAAATAGGTCTCATGGAAAAAAAAAATCCAAAATGCACTGTTATCACTTAATACATCTCTAACAAAAAGTTGACCAAAACTAAAACTGATGTCGAGTCGATTCCAACTATAGGAGTAAGTAAATATAACTGTATTTTAAAGTTTAGTTAGTACCATACCATATACTCGTATGTGTGTTACTCAAAGCCAGGTGGGCCCACTATAAGTACACAGGAAATAGCTATGAGAAATGAAGGTCCTGTTTATTGCTGTACGATTATAAAGGAAAATCTTTTCTTATATTTTATAAGAACTATTGTATATTACAACTGAGAAAAGCACAGCCTAAGTCATTACTAATATACTCATATGCTTGTGAAATTCAAACACTTCCTTTTGTGAGAAGCAATAACTGTCGTGAAGTTGTTGTTGTTGTTGTTAGGTGCCATCCAGTCAAGTTCAGCTTATAGTGACCTCATGTACAACAGAACAAAACACAGCCTGGTCCTGCGCCATCCTCACAATCGTTGCTATGTTTGAGCCCATTGTTGCAGCCACTGTGTCAATCCATCTCGTTGAGGGTCTTCCTCTTTTTCGCTGACCCTTACTTTACCAAGTATGATGTCCTTCTCCAGGGACTTATCCCTCCAGATAACGTGTCAAAAGTATGTGAGACATAGTCTTGCCATCCTTGCTTCTAAGAAGTGTTCTGGCTGTACTTCTTCCAAGACAGGTTAGTTCATTCTTTTGGTTGGTAGTCCATAGTATATTCAGTATTTTTAGCAACACCATAATTCAAAGGTGTCAATTCTTCTTTGGTCTTCCTTACTCATCGTTCAGCATTTGCATGCATATGAGGCGATTGAAAACACCATGGCTTGGCTCTGGCACACCTTAGTTCTTAAAGTGACATCTTTGCTTTTTAACACTTTAAAGAGGTCTTTTGCAGCAGATTTGCCCAATGCAATACATCTTTTGATTTCCTGACTGCACTTCCATAGGTATTCTCTGTGGATCGAAATAAAAATAAATCCTTGACAACTTCAGTCTGTTGTCTGTTTATGATGATGTTGCTTAGTGGTCCAGTTGTGAGGATTTTGTTTTCTTTATGTTGATGTGTAATCCATACCGAAGGCTGTAGCCTTTGATCTTCATCATTAAGTGCTTCAAGTCCTCTTCACTTTCAGCAAGCAGGGGCTTGTGTCATCGGCATATTGCAAGTTGTTAATGAGGCTTCCTCCAATCCTGATGCCCATTCTTCAAGCAGTGCAGCTTTTCAGATTATGTGCTCAGCACACATATTGAAGAAGTGTGGTAAAAGGATACGACACTGATACATACCTTTCCTGACTTTAAACCATGCAGTATCCCCTCGTTCTGTCCGAACAGCTGCCTCTTGATCTATGTATAGGTTTCTGATGAGCACAATTAAGTGTCTAGAATTCCCATTCTTCCCAACGTTATCCATAATTTGTCATGATTCACACAGTCAAATGTCTTTGCACAGTCAATAAAACACAGGTAAACGTCTTTCTGGTATTCTCTGCTTTCAGCCAGGATCCACCTGACATCAGCAATGATATCCCTCATTCCGCTTCTTTTTCTGAATCTGGCTTGAATTTCTGGCAGTTCCCTGTTGATGCACTGCTTCAGTCGCTTTTGAATGATCTTCAGCAAAATTTTACCTGTTTGTGATATTAATGATATTGTTCTATAATTTCCACATTCGGCTGGATCTCTTCCAGTCGATTGGCCAGGTAGCTGTTCTTCAAATTTCTTGGCATAGATAACTGAGCACTTCCAGCGCTGCATCTGTTTGTTGAAACATCTCAGTTGGCATTCCATCAATTCCTGGAGCCATTCTTTTTGCCAGTCTCTTCAGTGCAGCTTGGACTTCTTCCTTTAATATCATCGGTTCTTGATCATATGCTACCTGAAATGGTTGAACGTCGACCAATTCTTTTTGGTACAGTGACTCTGTGTATTCCTTTCTTCTTTTGATGCTTCCTGTGTCATTCAGTATTTTGCCCATAGAATTCTTTAGTATTCAGCAACTGGAGGCTTGAATTTTTCTTCAGTTCTTTCAGCTTGAGAAATGGCAAACATCTTCTTCCCTGTTGGTTTTCTAACTCCAGTCTTTGCACATGTCAATATAACACTCTACTTTGTCTTCACGAGCCATCCTTTGAAATCTTCTGTTCAGCTCTTTTACTTCATCATGAAGGCATCAGACCTTAATTTGTAGTTTACAATATAAATGTAAACAAGGCCTTTATCCACACATCTGTTAATAGCTATTTCCTGTTTATGACCCAATCGCCATCAAGTCAATTCTGATTCATGGCCATCTGACGTGTTTCACAGTAGAACTGTGCTCCATTGGATTTTCAATGGCTGATTTTTTGAAAGTAGATTGCCAGACCTTTCTTCTGAGGTGCCTCTGTATGGACTCAAACCTCTGATCTTTTAATTAGCAGCCAAGCATGCTAACCATTTGCACCACCCACGACTCCATTCCCTGTTTAGGTTAGCCAAATATTCATCAGTACCTAAGAACATCTGTTATGACTGCTAGTACCCTACAGTATCAACTTTGGCTGAGTTTACAAGATTAAGTAAGGGCTATGGCAAGGAATGGGTTTTTGGATATATAAACAAGAACAAATAGAATTCTCAGGCTCTCTACCTCTCTTCCTAATTCATTTGCTTTTTATCCTTCCTGAAAAATTATACCAAAAGGAGTTGCAAGTACATTCCACAAGAAAAATCATCTGTAAATACAGGCATCCTTAGGAACCCTGGTGGCACAGTGGTTAAGAGCTCAGCTGCTGACCAAAAGGTCGGCAGTTTGGATCCATTCACCAGCTGCTCTTTGGAAACTCTCTGGGACAGTTCTACTCTGTCCTACAGGGCCACTATAAGTTGGAATCGACTCAACAGCAATGGGTTTTTTTTTTTTTGGTCAGTCAACCAAAAGTAATCCATTCCTAAGACTGTGTTGAGTAAAAGATTTCCCGATAGTGGGAACTCAATTTCACTTTTTTTTGTAAACCAGAAAAGTCCTAATACATTTCTAACCCATGCTGATTGTATCTGTCAATCCACTGAAATCCTATTTCTCTAGTTTATCAAAAGTATTATGCTATGCCAAGCAGTGCGGTGAAACTTCTCAGACCCAGAAATATTCTCATCAAGTCTCTTTTGCACAGAAACATGGTTATAGGTACACGTGCATGGCCCAGCTTAGGTCTTCTGTATGTTTATGTCTCTCAACATGCTTTATCACTTTCAGCTTTTCTTCTTCAGAAGGAAAAGATCTCTCAGGTTCACTGATTTCTTTTAGAAATTGTCCCATTTTTTAGAAGGTTGTTTCACTTAATAACATGGGGAAAATAACCAACGAACATGTACAGTAAGGACAAAAGAACAAATGTATGATCCCTCTTAAATGAAATAGGCAAATGTATACAGACCAAAGCTCATTAGTGGTTACCAGGGGTGGAGGGAGAGGGAAAAAGGGGGCATTTTTTAGGGGGCACTGAGTTTCTGTTAATGGTGGTGAAATAATTTGCAAAGGGATAGTGGTGACGGTTGTACAGAACGATGAAAGTAACCGATGTCACTGAATTGTATGTAAAAATTGTTGACTCGGCAAATGCTTTGTTTTATATATATATTTTCAGCACAGTAATATTTTGTAATGCACAGAAGGTTTAGACAACACAAGTGTGAGAGGTGATATCATGTGTGACTCAGTGAGACCCAAAGCCAGCTTCTCATCCCCCCGGGCTGGCTCATTCCTTATGGTGGGTTTCAGCCCAGAGAGTAAATTCAGGGTAAAATGTTTACAAGTAAGGACAAATACTGTATTAGACCACTACTGTAAAAACTCATGAAAAGGTTTACACACAAAAAGAAACATTCTTTGATGGTTACGAGAGAAGAGAGGGGTGGGGATAGAAAAACGCCAAATGGACAGTAGGTAAGTGTTAACTTTGGTGAAGGGTAAGATGGTACACCATACTGGGGAAGCCAGCACAACCTGTACAACGCAAGGTCATGGAAGCTCCACACGCACATCCAAACTCCCTGAAGGACCAAATTGCTGGTCTGAGGGCTGTGGGGACCATGGTCTTGGGGAACATCTAGCTCAATTGGCATAACAGGGTTTATAAAGAAAATGTCCTACATTCTACTTTGGTGAGTAGCGTCTGGGGTTTTAAAACCCTGTCAGTGGCCATATAGGAAACTCCACTGGTCTCATCCTTTCAAGAGCAAGGAAGAATGAAGAAAACTAAAGATACAAGGGTAAGATTAGTCCAAAGAACCAATGGACCACATCTACCACGGTGTCCACCAGACTGAGTCCAGTACAACTAGATGGTGCCCGGCTACCACCACCGACTGCTCTGACAGGGATCCCAATAGATAGTCCTAGACAGAGCTAGAAAAAAATGTAGAGCAAAATTGTAACTCAAAATGAAAGACCAGACTTGCTGGCCTGACAGAGACTGGAGAAACCCTGACAGTATGGCCCCCCGACACCTTTTCAGCTCAGTATGAAGTCATTCCTGAGGTTCACCCTCCAGCCAAAGATTGAACAGACCCATAAAACAAAATGAGACTAAAGGGGCATGCCAGCCCTGGGGCAAGGACTAGAAGGCAGGAGAGGACAGGAAAGCTGGTAATAGGGAACCCAAGGTTGAGAAAGGAGCGTGTTGACATGGGGTTGTTAATCAATGTCATAAAACAATATGTGTCCTGTTTAATGAGAAACGAATCTGTTCTGTAAACCTTCATCTAACGTATAATAAAAAAAAATCTTTACAAATAGATAAAAGCTATTCAGCAGTGAGAGCTCATTTAGTGGCAGTTACAGCAAAATGAAGAACGTTATCTCACATTTATTCTCAGTCTTCAGGATGTTGTGAGAGGAAGAGCAAGCTGGCCTTATAAAAGATGCCCTCCTGTGGAATTGTCTTAGAGGCTGGGAATCAAGCAGTGCCTCACAGATTCCTAGACCTGACTATATTATTTAAAAAAATTATGTTGCAAGAGGAGGATTTTCATTTGATGTGCAAGAGAAAAACAGAAATCCAACGTTTGTTTGGTGAGAAGTGGTTATTTTCTCTAACGACGTCACTGAAGTGTTCAGAGAGGGAAAGATTCTTCCTTTAAGTCAGTGATCATCTAATGGCCAGTAGAATATTTTGCATAAACTAATACGCAACAGGAGCCCTGGTGGTCCAGTGGTTAAGAGGTCAGGCTGCTCACCAAAAGGTCAGCAGTTCGAATCCACCAGCCACTCCTTGGGAACCCTAATGGGGCAGTTCTACTCTGTCCTAAAGGGTCACTATGAGTCTAAATGGACTTGACAGCAACAGGTTTTTTTTCTTTTAAAACATGTAACAGGAGCCCTGGTGGGACAATGGCTAAGAGGTCAGGCTGCTAACCAAAAGATCAGCAGTTCAAATCTACCAGCTGCTCCTTGGAAATCCTATGGGGGCAGTTCTCTGTCTTATGGTCCCCATGTTTGGACTCGATGGCAATAGGTTTGGGTTTTTTTGGTTTAATATGCAACAACACTATTTTAAAAATCCCAGTTGAACTTGTTAATGAATCCCCTCATTTAAAAGTTTTAATCGGGCTGTTTTTCAAAGGAGAAATAAGAAGCGTACCAAGTGAAATGTTTTGATTATAAAGAAATTATATATTACTTTAAGTGAAATTAAAGGTATCTTGATAGAATATCCAGTGGTAAAGTAACATATCAACCTTGGCCTTACCCTTTAATTTCAAGGCTTCTAATACCTTTGAATCAGCTGTTACATCGCTCACTAGCTTGATTTCAATATCTTGAGAAGTCAGTTCAAGCAACTTTTCAAAAAGGCGCTGACCCTGGAAAAAATATTCAGAGACAAAGAAAGTCAGGAAACCTAAATGTTTACCATTTTCAATAGGTAGAAATAATTAAAGGCATTAAAAATTAAATGTATTCATTCAAATTTTAAAAGGTAAGCCTTTGAACAATTGGTAGACACAGACGATTTATGAAATTCTTTCAAAAGAATTTCTATAAATAGGGTAACAGCACAAACACAGTACATAACATCTTTTCTCTCAGAATTGCTCTGTAATTCAACAAGTATTACAACAGTAATTCCAAGGCTACAATGCAAATCACCTTTTGTTTAAATTTCTCATGAATTCTGAAGTTATTTACATATAAAGAGGTAGCAGAGAATATTAAACAGTTGCCTTTTGGCCCAGAGAGACCTGGATTCCAGCTGGTTTTTCAATTTACAAACTGCATTCCTTAATCTCACTAATCTCCAGTTTCTTCCTTTGTAAATTGCAGATAAAATCAGTATTTACTTCAGAAGGTTTTTGTGAGGGTTAAAGGACTTAATTATGAGTAAGTATTCTTTAAGTATTTGTTATTGTGGGGGTAAATCGTGATTTTTGATCAGTGATTTGCATAAACTTACCCTCTTGTTTAAAACTTGTTTTATTGAATTCAACTAATATTCCCTTCAGCAGTGTATAATTCTTAGCAAAAACAAAGTAAAAACTGAAAGGTTTTCCTTATCGGATTTTCACAACTAGGTCAATTTTAATAGTAAATTTTGAGCTCAGGGAGACTCCACATAATAATAAAAAAAAAAGAAGGTCATAATCATTACATTATCCCAGGTAAATGAATTGCGTCTTTTTTCCCCCTTTGGAGTTTTGAGTAGATATTGCATAGACTTCCTCTTCTTATCATGAAAGGAAACTGATCTTCTTTTACTGATTTTTAAGCTTCTTGCAATTTGGCTACAAATGCAAATACCTTCAGGGACCAGGCAGATAAGAAAGTCTTTGGCTTTAATGATATCCCCACATGGCAAAGTCTTATCTTACTTGGCTAGGAATGAACTATTAATAATAATGATATAGAACAGGATCAGTGTTTGGGAAGAAAGAATGGAAGAAATGTAGCTGCAGAGCAATGATTCATGCAATTTAACCTTAGAAAAGAGAGAAGATAATGAATCAATATCCTAAAGCTTTGGAGTCTCTTTCCTGTGTGTTAAGGAGGAGGGAGCTGATATGTCCTTGCTAAGCCCAACAGCTGAGTCCCTCGGTGGTGCAAACAGTTAATATGCTTAGGTGCTTAACCAAAGGTTGGAGGTTCAAGTTTACCTAGAGGGACTTCAGAAGAAAGGCCTGGCAATCTACTTCCAAAACATTGTAGCCATTGAGCACAATTTTACTCTGACATACATAAGCTCCTCATGAGTCAGAATCAACTACACAGCAACTGGCCTTTTTAAAGTTAATAGCAGAGAGGAGCTCTAACCTGTAGCTTGCCTGGTACAGCTAAATTCCATGACCCCTCTGTACTGGTAAATGGAGTAGGAATTGCGACCCATGTCATGCATCAAGGTTTCCTTTGACATTAACAGAGTGTACTAATAAAAGTTATCCAAAAGAAAACCCCAGAAAACCAAACCTATTGCTATCAAGTCAATTCCAACTCACAGTGACTCTATAGGATAGAATAGAACTGCCCCATAGGGTTTCCAAGGAGCAGCTGGTGGATTTGAACTGCTGACCTTTTGGTGTCCTTCAAAAGCAACTGAATTACACTGCACCCCAAGGCTTGGAGGCAGTGTCATCATGAACCAAGTATCCCTATGCTGAATGTCATGTGAGTACATCAGGAAGTTGTAAAGGTAAACAATTAGAACTCCTTTTTTAAAAAAACGGGGTTGGAGGAGGAGAAGGGAGAAAGATAGAAGAAGAGGAAAGGGGAAAAACTGATTTGCTGATTTTGAGGTCTCTATGAATTTCAAATTGACTATGCAGAGGGAGAGTTCAGCTGTGGAGGTCTCAGATACCTGATGTGAAGAGAGCTCACACTGTGGAGCTTTGTGGCTCTTCAGCAGACAGAGTGATGCCAGCATCAGCTTCTCTGTCAGCTTCTTCCAAGGAGTGAATTTTATGCCTGTCACATACCCTTGAAGGCAGAATGGTGTCCGCACAGCCCACATTTCTAGAGCCCAGACTCATGGCCATTGCACATTTAGTCACTATCATTTGTATTTTTCCCTTTCACACAGACAAAGGTTCTAAGTGTTTGTGCGTTCTATGAGACCCTGTTATTAGTGGGCCAGTATTTTTAAACAAATACACTTAGTTTTGCTCTAAGTTAATACAATATATTTAGCACAAGTGAAATGTAAGAGACCTCTGTGCTTTAAATTGATTCCCACTGTCATTTTTATGAGACTTAAAACAAAGAGAGTCAGAACATTCAAACACAAATGAAAAGAGAAACTCCAAAATCTGCAGATACTAGCAGACTGTCATTGAATAAGGCTTACGTTTAGTATGTGCTGATTATTTACACCAAGGAATCTTAAAATTTGTAATTATAGTGCTTACTGTAATGAACTTCCACTTGGGCTTGAGGTGGAACTTCTGTCAAATCTCCCGTTTCAGGTCTTACCTCCCTGTCTACCCACTTTTTAAGACTTTCAAAACGTAATAACCTACAAAGACAGGAAACACTACTCTATGCAGCGATATGCCTTGAGGCCTAATGCATCTGAGTTAAAGTTACTCATCATTTTTTAATACAGAAATAACAGAAGCCCTTTGGCTTTTAAAACATCGGTAACTTAAAAACTTGTCCTTTCTGGTGAAGAACATTAGCCAACATTGTAAACTTAAATAAATCACCTTGAAGATACTGGCTCAGGCATGCTGGCCTACTTTACACCAATTTTGCATGATGTCTGCAAAATCCTTATGACAGACAGTGTGGTCTTGGGGAGGATCCTGTACACCAAGAATAGAGATGCAGCTCTGTCCCTTAGTGACCTTGAAGAAGCTGCTTAACTCAGGACTTCCCTTCAGTCTTAGGAGAGTGGGGGCTATGTGCGATGCCTGTGTCTGTTGACCCAAAACAAATGGTAAGGAGAATGAAATGCTGAGTTACAACGTGAAGGAAAAAAGTAAAACTATGAAAGAGGAACCCAAAGAAAGTAATGCTCGATAAAATTAATTATAGGGATTATGTAGAATTTGCTAGTGGCTTTCAAACTTGTTTTAGGAGTTGAATTCCTTGCTCAAATGGAAAATTAGGCTAAACATCTCCTTCTAATCTCTCTCTCCACCTCTGTTAAAGAATCTTCAAGGCTCCACAGAACACAACTTGAAAACCACTGAATTTTACTCCTTCATCATACCAGGAAGGAAATTAACAGGTAGGTGTGGAGCCCTCGAACTCCGTGGGTGGTACAAACAGTTAATACGCTCAGCTACTAGCTGAAAGGTTGGAGGTTCAAGCCCATCCACAGGTGCCTTGGAAGAAAAGCCTGGCAATCTACTTCCAAAAAATCAGCATTGAAAACCCTATGGAGCACAATTCTACCCTGACACAC
Source organism: Elephas maximus indicus (assembly GCF_024166365.1). NCBI lineage: Eukaryota > Metazoa > Chordata > Mammalia > Proboscidea > Elephantidae > Elephas > Elephas maximus. Next base: position 21,936,109 of record NC_064842.1, on the reverse strand, counting down.
ATGAGGTAGCCATGAGTTGGAATCAACTCAATGGCAACTGGTCTACTTGTAGAAGCCTGAGGATTCTGAGATTTATACAAACTGAGAATGTCATAGCTGGAAGATACCTTAGAGATCAACAGTCTACCAATTTCCTAATTTATAAGTGAGGACCCTGAAGCCCAAAGAAGCTAAGTGATGTGCTAATGGTCACATAGTCTGCTATCTAGGTAATGTCAAGCCTAGAACCTGTATCACTCTTTTTGAGCTAGGGCCATTCTCTCCACATGACTATTCTGTTACATTAAAGCTGGAGAAAGAAGGAGAATTCTGGAAAGAAATTACCCCAAGACTGCCTTTCCTCCCATTCCCAGCTCCAATCTACTCAACTCTCCCAAGCCAAGTGGTAGTTGATGACCAGTAGAGTCAGGATCTGGGAGAGTCCAGGTACCTGTAGATACATCATTAGCCCCACATGAGTGTCCCAGTTCTTCCTGTTCTCCAAAGCAGGAGCTGAGATGGCTAGGAATGTGAAGTATGGAAGGGGTGAGGTGTTCTCCCGTTGCCCAGTGAACTAGTAAATGGTCTTATAGTAACTGGCTACACCTCCAGTCCATGTGGGAAAGGCAGAAGCCTCCAACAATCCAATAAAGTCAAATAACAACATCCTTAAGGGGACCCAGCAACAAGAAAAAAGCTGCTCGAACACAATGAGGATGTCATGATAGTGACTACTGAGGAAGACAGAGGATTAGAGCTATGGCACAATATGAGCGCTAAGGATGTTCATGTGTAGCTGGGAATAATACTCTGTGACTTGAGAACTATACACCTTAGAGGAGCAATTAAAGTATGGCCACTGGCCTGAAGACCAAATGGAAGAAATATCTCAAAGCCCCCCTCACAGACATGTATCCACACACATGTGGGTACATACACACATCCATGCACATACAGGGAGGAAAACAAGAGGAGAGAGAAATCTAAGAGACATAACATGCAGCTAATACGTGTGCGGGAAGAGAAAAAGAGGCAAATAGAATAAGTTTTCAAATAACAGAAGAAAAAGTGTCCAAGGCGAGGAAATACGCAAATCTACAAACTGAAAGGGCAGTTAAAGATTGAGGAAAGCCACGCCTAGGCACGTGCTGTAAAAACTACTAAACACCAAGGATAAAGAGGAATTCTTAGAAAATTCTGGCAAAAGAAGAATCAGACTGGCATAGAACTTTCCATCTCAACACCACACTAGTACATGGTTTCTACATACTATGAAAAGGTCTGAAGCCTGAGATCAGGGATTTTAGTCAGGGTAAAAGAAAGAGATATTTGCTGAGGTATACAGATTTAGAGACCATATAACCTATCTACATAACCCAATTGAGAAAAATATTCAAGGAAGGACTCTATTTAACACTCAACAGCATGAAGGAAGATGAAGTGGAGAAGAAACAAGTAATAAGCACTGAGGCATATGACGTGTATACGTGTTCCGTCAATTGTTAAATGAGGATTCTTGAAAGAGAAGAGGCACGTTACAGGGGAAGGTCTACTGAGAATCTAGTGTGTGCATTCTCAATGGGGACAATCTTGCCCCAAGGGGGTGAAAATCAGTTGGCAGGCAAAAAAAAAAAAAAAAATCTTACTCTTTTTATGTATAAAGCACAGATATACATGCAGTACATATATAGTATATTTGTGGTATTAAAATTTCATGGAAGAGACATTAGGGAAAAATATGTCAAAAAATCTCCTTATCATTCAGGTAGCTAACAGATACATGAGGAAATGTTCATGATCATTAGCCATTACAGAAATGCAAATCAAAACTACAATGAGATTCCCTCTCACTCCAACAAGGCTGGCATTAATCCAAAAAACAGAAAATAATAAATGTTGGAGAGGTTGTGGAGAGACTGGAACACTTAGACACTGCTGGTGGGAATGTAAAATGGTATAACCACTTTAGAAATCAATTTGGCGGTTCCTTAAAAAGTTAGAAATATAACTACCATACAGTCCAGCAATCCCACTCCTTGGAATACATCCTAGAGAAATAAGAGCCTTTACACGAACAGATAAATGCACACCCATGTTCATGGCAGCACTGTTTACAGTAGCAAAAAGATGGAAGCAACCAAGGTGCCCATCAATGGATGAATAAATAAATAAATTATGGTATATTTACACAACGGAATACTACGCATCGATAAAGAACAACGAATCTGTGAAATATTTCATAACATGGAAGAATCTGGAAGGCATTATGCTGAGTGAAATTAGGCAGTCGCAAAAGGATAAATATTGTATGAGACCACTATTATAAGAACTCAGGAAATGGTTTAAACCAAGAAGAAAATATTCTTTGAATGTTATGAAAGTGGGAAGGGAGGGAGGGAGAGTGGTGTTCACTAATTAGATAATAGACAAGAACTATTATAGGTGAAGGGAAAGACAACACACAACAGAGAAGAGGTCAGGATAACTGGACTAAACCAAAAGCAGAGAAGTTTCTGAATAAAACGAACACTTTGAAGGCCAGAGTAGCAGGGGCGGGGGTTTGGGGACCATGGCTTCAGGGGACATCTAGGTCAATTGCATAATAACATCCATTAAGAAAACATTCCGTAACCCACTTTGGAGAGTGCCGTCTGGGCTCTTAAACACTAGCAAGCATCCATCTAAGATGCATCAATTAGTCTCAACCCACCTGGAGCAAAGGAGAATGAAGAACACCAAAGACACAAAGTAATTATGAGCCTAAGAGACAGAAAGGGCCACATAAATCAGAGACTACATCAGCCTGAGACCAGAAGAACTAGAAGGCACCTGGCTACAACAGATGACTGCCTTGACAGGGAACACGACAGAGAACCCCTGAGGGAGAAGGAGAGCAGTGGGATGCAGACCTCAAATTCTCATAAAAAGACCAGACTTAATGGTCTGACTGAGACTAGAGAGATCTCAGAGGTCATGGTCCCCAGACCTTCTGTTAGTCCAAGACTGGAACCATTCTCAAAGCCAACTCTTCAGACAGGGATTAGACTGGACTATAAGATAGAAAATGATACTGGTGAGGAGTGAGCTTCTTGGCTCAAGTAGACACATGAGACTATGTGGGCAGCTCCTGTCTGGAGGGGAGATGAGAAGGCAGAGGGGGACAGAAGCTGGCTGAATGGACATGGAAATAGAGGGTGGAGAGAAGGAGTGTGCTGTATCATTAGGGGAAGAGCAACTAGGAATATATAGCAAGGTGTATATAAATTTTTGTAGAAGAGACTGACTTGATTTGTAAACTTTTACTTAAAGCACAATAAAAATTAAAAATACATATATATATAACAAATGTCATTGAACAAGTGGTATTAAAATTGTTAAATAGGAACCTAATTTGCTGTGTAAACATTCACCAAAAACACAATTAAATATTATTTAAAAAAAAAAGCCTCCTTAGGAAGGTGATAATGAAAAAAAGTTTGAGAAATACTGGTCTACAACCAAGGGTATAAACAATCTCAGTAAAATTTAGAATAAGGAGGGGAGAAGGCTTAAAAGTACTAGGTGGGGAAAAGGCCACCGTTACATAATGGTGCAATTTATGGTGCTATGACAGTTACAGAAACCCTGGTGGCATAGTGGTTAAGAGCTACGGCAGCTAACCAAAAGGTCATCAGTTTGAATCCCCCAGGAATCTCCTTGGCAACTCTATGGGGCATTTTTACCCTGTCCTATAATTTTTTTTTTTTTATAGGGTTGCTATGAGTTGGAATTGATTTGACAGCAGTGTTGTTGTTTTCTTTTTTATGACATTTATAAACTTGTATGTACCAATCAACATAGCAACTAAGTATATAAAGCAAAAATTAATAGAAATGCAATTAAAACATCACCACACAATATAATACTTTCAAAATACATCTTTCAAAGTTCGGTAGATCGAAAAGCAAATAAATGAAGATACACAAAAATTAAATACTACCGCCAATGAACTTGATTATATATATACATTCAAACATATTTCCAATCCTATATATCAAACTCCTCTCAAAACAATTTTTGTCTATAAACTTTGAACTGAGACTATCCTCTGAGGTCACCTTGCAGCTAAATAACAGATGGGCTCATAAAATAAAGACTATTACCAGTGAGTAATGCATACCTTTAAAAAAATCATCTGTATGACACTAAATGGTCAACAATTACTCTAAAGCAAAGATGAAAGGGTAAAGGAACAGGGAAACCAGATTAGAAGTGAAACAACCAAAAGGGAAATAATGAAAATGTTAACACATGGTGAAAACACATAGCCGATGTCTCTGAACAGTTTGTGTAGTAAATGTATAACGGGAACCTAATTTGCTGTGTAAACTTTCACCAAAATACAAGAAAACATTATTTTAAAAAACAATTTTTGTCTGTGGAAAATTTATAAAATTCTGTCCTGTAACTTCCATTAAGAAAGTCTGAATAAAAGATAAAATGAGATATTCTACAAGGCTCATTCTCTGCTCGTATCCTAACAAAACAAGAAGCAGACCATTTACAGGCAACTTGTAAGGGAAATCTTGACTACTTGGAAATTTAAAAGCTCATCCCTAGATTATCCTTCCATCTAAGGAGAACAGAGAAGTGAACTGATGTATTCTCTAGAAAGCTATGAATGGAGAAGCACCTCAGCAAAACCATGAAATGAAGCAATATCTGGTGTCAGAGAAAAAATTAGAACCATAAACATCTTCAGTATTATAGAAAAGAATGTATTATAAAGCCACAGTGATCATATTAATAAGGTAGAGGCATCGGAATAGGGAGAGGCAAGGGAACTTTAGAAAGAATCCAGAAATGGTATGCATGAGAATTTAATCAATAACAAAGATGATATTTTGATTCTGTTTGAAAAAGATAAAATTGTTTAACCTGGCACAAGCCGAGGACCCTTACATTACACCACACATAAAAATAAACTTGAAGTCAGAATAGACAGCTACTAACACATTGAAGGAAATCTGGGGTGTTACACGAACAGCTTTGGCATGGGGGATACCTTAAGCAAGCTGTATTAGGCTGGATACCGGCCCCAGAAACATCAGATCCAAATCCCTGGAATTTGTGTTACTTTGGAAAGAGGGACTTTGCCGATGTGATAAAGTTAAGGATCTTGTGATGGGGAGATGATCATGGATTATTTGGGTGGGCCCTAGACTCAATCACAGGTGGTGTCCTTGTCAAAGAGAGGCAGAGTGAGATTTGACATGGAGGAGAAGGTTATGTGAAGATGGAGTAGAGAGAGATTTGAAGATGATGACCTTGAAGACTGGAATGATATAGCAACAAACCGAGGAATGCCAGCAGCTACCAGAAGCTGAAGGAGGCAAGGCATGCTACTTCCCCCAAACCTCTGGAGGGAGCAGGGCCCTGCTGACACCTTCCTTTCCACTAATTTTGGACTTCTGGCTTCCAGACTGTAAGAGAATACAATTCCGTTGTTTCAAGTCATCAAGTCTGTGATCATTTGTTACAACAGCCACAGGAAACTAATACACAAGCCTAGATATGTAGAAGCAATGAAAGATAATACAGGGATATAGAATTATAAAAATAAAGAAAACTTACATAGCAAAAATACCATAGATAGTGGCATTGGGAATGGTGGCCGGAGTTCCCAGCAGACTTGGGACGCGTTCGTGGAAATATGGAGCTCCTCATCTGATGCAAGACGAGGCGGTGGTGGCTCTGTGTTACAATTGCCACCTTCCATGAAGAGGACCAGGTTGGATTCCCTGCCAATGCACCTCATGTGCAGCCACTGTGGAGGTTTGTGTATTGCAATGATGCTGAACAAGCTTCAGCAGAGCTCCCAGGCTAAGATAGACTAGGAAGAAAGGTCTGGTGATCTGCTTCTGAAAATCAGCCAGTGAAAACTCCCCGGATCACAACAGTCTCTTCCTGATCATTGGGATGGTGTAGGACCAGGCAGCATTTCACCCCATCGTGCATGGGGTCGACATGAACTAACAACAACAACAACAACATCTGCAGCTAGAGGAGGGTGACGGTGTTTCCTTTGTATGAATGTCCTGAGGTCCTTAGTGGAGAATACTCACTTTCTGGCAACTGGCAACAAAAGATTACCCACCTGACAGCAGCAGAGAGGCTCTGCTGTGGAGCCATGCTGGCTGCCAGTCCATTCATTACAAATGGGTTCCATCCCATTACTGGATTTAATTATTCTGAACAGTTAATCATCAAGGCCTTGCTTAATGATGGTTATCTCAATTATGCACCCCGTGGGTATGAACATAGCTTTCCTTGTCGGGGCGGATGAAGAGAAATGAATAAACTCATCATGGCAATAATGGTCCTGGAAATAGCAGGGAATTAATAGCAGGAACAGCACATTTGTAACAGGGCCCTCAGTGGCTGGATTCCTGCAGTAGCTGGAAGGTGGCTTTGGGGTTGCTCAAGTGCCCACTCTGGCTGCAAGAGGTAGCAGATAACTCTAACTCGGTGCTGCCATTTTGTAGTGTCTAGAAATGTGTGGACCACAGAGCCCTTCCTCACTCTTTGGGCAACCATAGGAGACAGATACAGCTGAACCAAGAAAGGCCATGCCAAATACTCCAACACTTGATCACTTGATCGGAGTGGGCAGAAGGGGCCCACAGAGATGGAGGCAGAATTCCTTCAGATCCAGTACCCCCAGGAAGGAATCATGAGGACCCTCTAATTCTACTTCTGAGAATTGCTCTTGAGAGAATGAGCAAAAAGAGAAAAATGTCTTGTGCAAAGATATTTATTGCAACAGCATTTATACCAAAAAAGAATTAAGTTTGAAATAGCTTAAATGTATAATAGTATAGTTATATAAATTTAATTCTGGTAAATTCATCTTGTGTACTTTGGACATGTTATCAGGAGGAACTAGTCCCTGAAGAAAGACGTGATGCTTGGTAGGGTAGAGGGTCATCAAAAAAGAGGAAGATCCTTGATGAGATGGATTGACACAGCAGCTGCAATGGTGGGCTCATAAAATAAATGAGAATGGGGCAGGACCAGACAGTGTTTCGTTCTGTTGTACATGGGGTCACTATGAGTCAGAACCAAATCAATTGCACCTAGTGACAACAATAAATCTGCCACATTTTATTTATGCAGTCAAAAGGAAATGTTTACCAGTGTTTCTAATAACATGAAAAGGTGCTTATGTTGTAACGTTAAGTTCAAAATTATTATAGAAAAGTTTTATACAGTATTAGCATATATACGTAAACTATCCATAAATATTGTTAAAAATGTTTATGGGTATATAGATGATTTTATTTCTCTTCCATTTCTCTGTACTTTCCAAATTTCTTATACTAAGCAACTATTACCATTAGAAGAGGAAAAAAAAAAATCTATTCTATTTAAAAGAAAGCACTAAGGAGGATAAACGACCACAGGACCAAAATCAAACCCAAATCCATGGCCATCAACTTGATTCCAACTCACAGTGACCCTATAGGACAGAGGAGAACTGTCCCATAGGGTTTCCAAGGCTGTGAATCTTTATGGAAGCAGACCGTCATATCTTTTCTCCTGTGGAGTACAGGGTGGGTTTGAACTGCTGACTTTCCAGTTAGCAGATGAGTGCTTAACCACTGCCCCACCAGGGCTCTAAACGACCATAGAGAAATGAAAAGATGAAAGTGTAGGGAGAAGACAAACAAGCATATAAGCGAACAAAACTAAGGTAAGATAACTTAAAGAATCATAAACCAATTACCGTCGAGTCAACTCCGACACATGCTAATCCCATGTGTATCAGGGTAAAACTGCTACGTAGAGTTTTCAATGGCTGACTTTTTAGAAGCAGATCTTTAGGCCTTTTCTTCTGAGTTACCTCAGAGTGGACCCAAACCTCCAACCTTTCTGCTAGCAGCTGAGTGTGTTAACTATACCACCATGGACTTCGAATAATATAAAGTCATTATTTAGTCTAAATAACTGGGAAGAATATCTTTGGGTTCATGATTTATTCATGTCTATGTAATTGAGTTTAAAAGGAATCATAGAGGTTAAACTCCCGTGAATAACAGTGTTTATGAGTTTATATTAGGGTAATGACTTCCCTTGAAAATATATTGGAAAGTAGGCAAAAGCACAATCAGGGAACAAACAGGAAAATAGAAGAGCGGAGAAGTAGTATATATTTATCCAGAAAGAACAGGACTGGGACAGGGCTAGAATCCACAAGAGCCAGTGAGCTTTGCCGAGCAGACCAAGCAGAGGCAAACCATCACAAGGCCATTCCCTGGCTCTTCCTCTCATATACTACGCTGCTACCTCGTATTTTAATAACTGGCTTGTCTGTCTCCCTCACTATACTTTGAGCTTTACTGGGGTAGGGAGCATTGTTTACTTGAGTTGGAACCCCAGTGGCGCAGTGGTTAAGAACTCAGCTACCAACCAAAAAGTCGGCAGTTTGAATCTACCACATGCTCCTTCGAAACCATATGCGGCAGTTCTACTGTGTCCTGTAGGGTTGCTACAAGTGGAATTGACTCAATGGCAATGGGTTTGGGTTTTCAACGGGTTTCAATAAGTGTTCAGTAAAGGCACATTCAAAATCATTATGTTGCCACATTTCAAATGGAATAATGCTAATTTATAAGCATTTGCTGAGCGCTGGTTTTGTGAAGCAGGGAAAAGATGCTATTTTGAGACAAGGGGCACTGTCTCCATAAGGTTATGCATTTCTCATGCTGACCCTGAGCCCGGAGTTCTACTGAGATATTATTTAGCCTGGAGATGAGAAGGCTGGACAGTCATCTACTGTTTCAAAGCAACAATCATCGTGGTCCCTTCTCTCCTGGCCACATGCTGGCCACTAAAGCTACAAGAATAAATAGGACACAGGCCCTAGCGTCCAGGAATTTTTGGCGTATTCATATACAAGCTGCTACCACTTTACATCATCACTGAGAAACTAAATGGAATAAAGAGGATTAAACTGAAACAGGCAAAATTAGATTGACAAACTGGGTGGGGGAAGGGACCGACTTGGCCCTGTCTTGAAACCCAGAAAATTCAAATCTGTTTATTAGCCTGGCATGGTATAAGGCACTGATTCTCAATCCTGGCAGCCCAGTGGAACCATCTAGTCATCTTTTAAAAAATACCAAAGCCAATGCTCCTCTCCAAACATTTTAATTGAATTGGTCTTGGATGGACCTTTCCAGGAGATTCTAGTTTCCAAAGTTCTCCAGGCGATTCTGACTGGCAGTCATGGTTGAAAAGTAACATTTTGGGAGAGGCAGGAAGAGAGTCAACTATAAAAATATGTATACTTTTCTTTCTCCATTTGTTTTACCTAAACCCAAAGAACAATTTGAATTGGTATATTGGGTGGCAGTATCTTGGCTTCATTTAATAGAAGGTGAGACTTTGAGGGGCAGCAGACTGTTATTCCTGCTATAAGATTATGCAAAGAGTAAGTGACCCTAGCTAGAGCAAGTAGGCAAGAAAAAAAAAATTAAAAGTACCCAAATCAAGATCCAGCACCTCCAGGAAGTAATCATGTGGGCGCTTTTTATGCACCCTAAAAAACCCAAAGTCTGAAGACAGCAGCTCAGGCTCCTTAACCCTCTAATTCTCTTTCTGAGAATTGATCTTAAGGAGCAAAAAGAAAAAAAAAAAAATGTTTCACACAAAGATATTTACTGCAGCAGCATTTATACAGAGGAAGGTAAAAACTTGTACGCAGAAAACTACAAAATACTATGGAAATAAATTAAAGCATACCTAGATAAATAGAAGAACATTTCACCTTCATGAATCGGAAGGCTTAACATTACCCAGACCAATCTATAAATTCAATGCAGTTCTCATCAAAATTTCAACAGCCTTTTTTTCAGAAATGTAAAAGCTAACCCTCAAATTTATATGGGTGGAAAAGGGACCCCAAGTAGCTAAAGCAATCTTGAAGAAGAAAAAAGTAGAAATCACACTTCCTGATTTCAAAACATACTTTAAAACTACACTAATTTAAAAAGCCTGGTAAAATACAACAGAGAATACAGAAGTAAATCCATACAGCTATGGTCAACTGGAAACCTTGGTGGCACAGTGGTTAAGTGCTACCATCGCTACTCAAAGGTTAGCAGTTCAAACCCTGTGGGGCAATTCTACTCTGTCTTATAGGGTTGCTATGAGTCAGAATTGACTCGACAGCAGGGTTTTTTTTTTTTTTTTTTTGGCCATGGTCAACTGATTTTTCACAAGGGTGGCAAGATCCTTAAATGGGGAAAGAAGAAGTATTTCAATAAATGCTTATGAGAAAATTGGATTTCCACATGCAGAAGAATGAATCCGGACCCACACCTCGTACACACAAACAAATTGGAAATGGAACAAGGACCTAAATGTGAAGAATGTTGTTAGGTGCCAGCAAGTTGGTTCTGACTCATAGCATCAGAACAAAACACTGCCCAGTCCTGCATCATCCTCACAATCCTTGCTATGTTTGAGCCCATAGTTGCAGCCATTGTGTCAATTCTTCTCGTTGAGGGTCTTCCTCTCTTTCAATGACCCTCTATTTTACCACGCATGATGTACTTTTCCAGGGACTGGTCCCTCCTGATAACATGCCCAAAGTACATGAGATGAAGTCTTGTCAACCTCGCTTCTAAGGAGCATTCTGGAAGTATTTCTTCCAAGATAAACTTGTTCCTTCTTCTGGTAGCCCTTGGTATATTCAATATTCTTCACCAACACCATAATTCAAAGGCATCGATTCTTGTTTTGTTGTGGTCATTAGGTGCCATTGAGTTGGTTGTGACTCACAGTGACCCTATGTACAACAGAACAAAATGCTGCCTGATCCTGTGCCATCCCCACAATCATTGTTATGCTTGAGCTCACTGTTGCAGCCACTGCGTCAATCCATCTCATTCCACTTCTTTGCTGACCCTCGGCTCTTCCAAGCATGACGTCCTCCTGCAGGGACTGAACCCTCCTGATAACATGTCTAAAGTATGTGAGACGAAGTCCAGCCATCTTTGCTTCTAAGCAACATTCTGGTTGTACTTCCTCCAAGACAGATTTGTTCGTTCTTTTGGCAGTCCATGGTATATTCAATATTCTTTGCCAACACCACAATTCAAAGGCATCAGTTCTTCTTCGGTCTTCCTTATTCATTGTCCAGCTTTCACATGCATATGATGCGATAGAAAATACCATGGCTTGGGTCAGGCACACCTTAGTCTTCAAGGTGACATCTTTGCTTTTTGACATTTTAAATAGGTCTTTTCCAGCAGATTTTCCCAATGCAATACATCATTTGATTTCTTGACTGCTGTTTCCATGGGCATTGATTGTAGATCCAAGTAAAGTGAAATCCTTGACAATTTGAATCTTTTCTCCTTGTATCATGATGTTGCTTATTGGTGCAGTTGTGAGGATTTTTGTTTTCTTTATGTTGAGGTATAATCCGTACTGAAGGCTGATCTTCATCAGTAAGTGCTTCAAGTGCTCTTCGCTTTCAGCAAGCAAGGTTGTGTCATCTGCATTTTGCAGGTTGTTCACGAGTCTTTCTCCAATCCTAATGTTCCATTCTTCTTCAAATAGTCCAACTTCTTGGATTATTTGCTCAGCATACAGATTGAATAAGTATGGTGAAAAGATACAACCCTGACAGACATTTCCGGACTTTAAACCACACAGTATCCCTTTGTTTGGTTCGAACGACTGCCTCTTGGTCTATGTACAGGTTCCTCATCAGCACAATTAAGTGTTCTGGAATTCCTATTCTTCACCATGTTATCCATAATTTGTTATGATCCACACAGTTGAATGCCTTTGCACAATCCATAAAACACAGGGAAACATATGTCTGGTATTTTCTGCTTTCTAGTCAAGATCCATCTAACATTAGCAATGATATTGCTTATTCCACGTCCTCTTCTGAATCCAGCTTGAATTTCTGGCACTTCCTTGTCAATGTACTGCTGCAAACATTTTTGAATTATTTTCAAAACAATTTTACTTGCTTTTGCTATTAATGATACTGTTGGATAATTTCTGCAGTGTGTTGTATCACCCACATCCTGTTGGGGATGAATATAGATCTCTTCCAGTTGGTTGGCCAGGTATCTGTCTTCCAAATTTCTTGGTATAGATAAGTTAGTACTTGCAGCATTGCACTGGTTTGTTGAAACGTCTCAACTGGTATTCTGTCAATTCCTGGAGCCTGGTTTTTTGTCAAACCTTCAGTGCAGCGTGAGCTTCTTTCTCCAACATCATTGGTTCTTGATCATATGCCACCTCCTGAAATGGCTGAACATTGACCAATTCTTTTCGATACAGTGACTCAGTATTCTGCCTATATTCTTTTGATGCTTCCTGCGTCGTTCACTATTTTGCCTATAGAATCCTTCAAGGTTGCAACTCATGGCTTGAATTTTTTCTTCAGTTCTTTCACCTTTGAGAAATGCCAAGCATGCTGTTCCCTTTTGGTTTTCTAACTCCAGGTCTTTGGACATGTCATTATAATATTTTGTCTTCTTGAGCTGCCCTTTGAATTATTTTGTTCAGCTCTTTTAGTTCATCATTTCTTCCTTCCACTACGTTCTAGAGCAAATTTCAGAGTCCCCTCTGACATCCATTTTGGCCTTTTCTTTCTTTCCTGTCTTTTTAATGACCCTTTGCTTTCTTCATGGATGATGTCCTTGATGTTATCTCACAACTCATCTGAACTTCAGTCATTAGTGTTCAATGCGTCAAATCTATTCTTGAGATGGTCTCAAAATTCAGGTGGGATATACTCGAAGTCGAACTTTGGCTTTCGTAGGCTTCTTTTAATTCTCCTCAACTTCAGCTTGAACTTGCCTATAGGTAATTGATGGTCTGTTCTGCAGTAGAACCCTGGCTTTGTTCTGACTGATGATATTGAGTTTCTCCATCGTCTCTTTCCACAGATGTAGTTGTTTTGATTCCTGTGTATTCCACCCGGTGACGTCCATGTGTACAGTAGCCATTTATGCTGTTGAAAAAAGGTATTTGCAATGAATATGTCATTAGTCTCGCAAAATTGTATCTTGCGATCTCTGGCATGGTTTCTATCACGAAGACCATATTTAACAACCACCAACCTTTCTTCTTTGTTTCCAACTTTTGCATTTCAATCACTAGTAATCATCAATGCATCTTGATTGCATGTATGATCAATTTTAGACTGCAGAAGTTAGTAAAAACTTCAATTTATTCATCTTTGGTATCAGTGGTTGGTGCATAAATTTGAATAATAATTGTATTAACTGGTCTTCCTTGTAGGTGTATGGATATTATTCTATCACTGACAGGGTTGTACTTCAGGATAGATCTTGAAATGTTCTTTTTGACAATGAATTCGATGCTGTTCCTCTTCAGTTTGTCGTTCCTGGCATAGTAGACCGTATGACTGTGATTCAAAATGGCCCATACCAGGCCCATTCAGCTCACTAAATGCATAGAATATCTATCTTCAAGTGTTCCATTTCACTTTTGATAAGTTCCAGCTTCCCTTGATTCATACTTTGTACACTCCACGTTCTGATTATTAATGGATGTTTGCTGCTGTTTCTTCTCATTTGGAGTAGTGACACATTAGCAAACGAATGTCTGGAAAGCTTGACTTCATCTGTCATTACTTTGAGGAGGCAGCTCTTCCCCAGGATATTTTGAGTGCCTTCCAACCTGAGGGGCTCATCTTCTGGTACTATATCAAACAATGTTCTGCTGCTACTCATAAGATTTTCACTGGTCATTTTTTTTTTTTTTTAGAAGTAGATCACCAGGTCCTTCTTCCTTGTCTGTCTTAGTCTGGAAGTTCTGCCTGCTAAAATCTGTCAAGCATGGGTGACCACGCTGTTATTTGGAATAACAGTGGCATAGCTTCTAGCATCACAGCAACATGCAATCCACCCCACCTCGGTACGACAAATTGACATATGAGTGGTGGAATGTGAAAACTAAAATCATAAAACTCTTAGAAGAAAATATAGGGGAATGGCTGTGGGACCTAGTTTTTAACAATGTATTGCCATATAGGAGCAAAAGACAAGGAGACAAGGAGCAAAAGGCAAAATAGATAAATGGGACCTCATAAGAATTAAATACTCATTTTTATCAAAGGACTTTATCAACAAAGTGAAAACACAACCTACAGATTGGGAGAAAATATTCAGGAATCATATATCCAATAAAGGTCTAATATCCAAAATATATAAATAGCTTCTGCAGCTTAACAACAAAAGACAAGCAACCTAATCAAAAAATGGACAAAGGACTTGAACTGACATTTCCCCAAAGAAGATATTCAAATGGCCAACAAGCACCGTGAAAAGATTCTCAAGTCATTAAGGAGATGCAAATCAAAACCACAATGAGATATCACCTCACCCTCATTAGAATGGTAATGACCAAGAAGATAGAAGACAACAAGTGTTGGCTAGCATGTGGAGAAACCAAAACCCTGATCCATCGATAGTGGGAATGTAAAATAGTATAACCACTGTAGAGAACAGCTTGGCAGTTCCTAAAAAGTTAAACATAGAACTTCCATATGACCCAGCAAACCTAGTATATACCTAGAAGCGAAAGTAGGAACCAAACAGAAACCTGTAAATCAGTGCTCATTGTAGCACTTTTCCTAATAGCCAAAAGATGGAAACAATGGAAATGTCCAAGAACAAAAACATATATATATATGTGTATATATATATATTTGGTTTATCCTTTCATCTATTGTTGTGTTGTCCAACTCATAGCAACCCCATGTGACAAAGTAGAACTGCTCCATAGGGTTTTCTTGGCTGTAATCTTTACAGAAGCAGATCGTCAGGTCTTTCTTCTGTGGAGTCACTCGGGTTTGAACTGCCTGCCAAGCTTTTGGTTAAACTCTTGAGAGCTTAACCATTGTGCTTTGGGGCTCCTTATATACATATAATGGAATATTACTCAGCCATAAAAAGAAATGAAGTCCCAATAAATGCTACAACATGGATGAGCCTTGAAAACATTATGTTGAATGAAATAAGTCAGTCATAAAGGAAAAACTGGAGCCCTGATGGTACAGTTGTTAAGTGTTCAGCCGCTAACTGAAAGGTTGGCATTTTGAGCCCACCAGCTGCTCTTCGGGAGAAAGATGTGGCAGTCTACTTTCATAAAAATTACAGCCTTGGAAACTTTATAGAGCAGTTCTACTCTCTCCTATAGGGTCGCTATGAGTTGGGATCCGCTTGGCAGCAATGGAGAAAAGGACAAACAGTAAATGATCTCACTTACATGAAATAAGCAAATATAGACAAAACAAAAATTATTAATAGTTACCAAGCATGGGAGGAAGGGGGGAAGAGGTAGTTTTTGCTTACAGAGTATTGAATTTATGTTAATGGTGGTATAATAACTCAGAAAAGGATAGTGATAATGGTTGTACAGTATGAAGAATGTAATCAAGGTCAACAAATTTTACATATAGATATTGTTGAATTGGCGAACTGTTTTGATACGTACGTTTTCATCATAATTAAAAAAAAAAACTTTAATGAAGAATTTAAGGATAAAAAAAGCATCATTTGAAAGTAAATGTCCTGTGCTAGAAAAAACAAAGATACACATGAAAACAGCAACTATCCTTTTAAAGTTTCATATTTGTTCTTTTACATATATTATCTAGTCACATTCACAAAGCAATCAAATGAGATAGGCATTACTATACTTGTTTATGGAAGCCTGGTAGTGCAGTTGTTAAGAGGTCAGGCTGCTAACCAAAAGGATGTCAGTTCGAATCCATCAGCTGCTCCTTGGAAACCCTATGGGACAGTTCTACTCTGTCCTATACGGTTGCTATGAGCTGGACTAGACTCGATGGCAATAGTTTTTTTTTTTAGGTTTTATACTTGTTTACAGATGAGGAAATTAAGGATCAGAGGGATTATGGCATTTTCCCAATGTGACCACTAAATACTAGAGCACTAGTCAAACCAAATTTGTTTGATTCCAACCCTATGGGCTTCCCACTACAGTACATGCGTCCCTGATAAGGATGCTAATTTGCTTTTCCTATAAAACTAAGCCCTGAGACTGACTATAAACAAGACAACTGATTCTGAATTGAGCCAAATAAGCAGCCTCAGTAAATCTAGACTGGAGTTGTAGATTATTTTCCATTAAGTGGCAATGCTCTAAGATCAAATGTGTAACAGTCTCATCAGATAACAACTTTGCCAAATGTTGATAGGTCAAGAATTTCAAGACGAATGGAGAGGTCAAAAGGTATTCTTAAGCTTATAGAAGCTTAGAGAACAGAGCTTGCTTTTGGGGTAGTAAAAGGGAGTGAGTCCTTACACATTTTTACCGAAACTGAAGTGGCCCCCTGCCCCCTACTTCACGAAGTTTCTGGATGGGTGAAGTTAACCAAAAACTGCTTGAGCAGATGGGTGAGAGCAAGACTCTTTGTGCGCTTGTAAAGACTTGCAATTAAGAAATCAAGAGAAAATCAGGATTCCATAATAGACAGTGATAATTTGCCTAATCTCTCTTATCTATCCAGGGTTCCACATTTGTAGAAATTATGTCCCCCTTTTAATTTTACTGGAATCCCTAAGCTGCTAAACAAAAAGTTGGAGGTTCAAGTCCACCAAAGGCCACCTCAGAAAAAAGCTGTGGTGATCTATTTCTAAAACATCAGTCATTGAAAACCCTGTGGAGTACAGTTCTACTCTACACATATGGGGTCGCCATATTTTTTTTAATTCTACACAGTAACCATTCCAGTTTCTGGCACACTGTAATGCCCACAATAAGAGCTTATTACTTGTTGGTGGAATTAAACTGACTTGAACTACAGTTGCAGTGTGCACACAAATAAGTGAATGTAAATGATAACAACACTAATGATAATATAGGCATTACGGTTGTCAAGCACTGTTCTAGACTCTACAGACCTTAACTAATTTAATCCATAGGACAACCTAAGAGGTAGTTACTGTTACTGCCCTGCTTTTGCTAATGAGAAAACTGAGGCACAGAAAGCTTAGTGCCCTCTCAAGTTCACACAGCTAAAAAGCAGGTAAAAGGAAATCTAAACTACTCTCCTGGCTCATTTCTACAGTCTTTCTGAAGAGTCTGCCTACCACATACTCTGTTCTTCACAGGATCCTGGCTTATGCTTGCCAAAGTAAGCTGCTGGATGGTTGAGCTTTCTTTCATACATGTTACTCACCAAACTGAACAAATACTGTTCCTTTTAAAACTTCACAGTGCTGCAAAATTAAACAACTGTGATGTATCTTCAGTTGGCAATCATGGCTCAGTGTAGACGAGTAACTAATTGACTTCACACACATACATCTCTTTAAGATTCAGTTGTAAGACTTATCAAGTATTTTGTTTGATTCCTTACAGTGAAGTCATGGAAAATTGGGATTTCTTTTACCCAAAGAATTAGGTAGCTCCATTAATAAGCCTCTGTCAGCCACATTTCCTGGTTTGTCCTGAACAGTCTGAATTTATAAATTACCATCATTTTAGCCCATAAATTAGCAATCAAATTGTCCTAGAAATTTCAATATTTCAGGGTCTAAACTTATCATCTGGACAGAAAGAAACAAAAACCTTTGCCTATCCAAATAAAAAAAAAATGCAATGTTTAAAATTGTGCATCAGCTTGGCTGGACCATGAATCTCAGTGTTTTGGCAGTTGAATAATGTTTGTGATCACTTCCCTGTTGAAATGTGATATGTGATCATTTCCATGATGGAATCTGCTGAGTGGTCTGTCGGGGCAGGGCCTGTGGCAGTTCACCACCCCTTCAGCCTTCATCTCTCTACCCTCTGTCACCTACTTCCTTCCTGCTTGCCTTGCCAAGGCTTTTGGCTTGTTCTGGATCCTGCAGCTGCCTCTTGTCATCTGACCTCTGGTTTTTGACACTTGAGCTAGCAGTTTACCTGCTGATCTTAGGATTCATCGATCTTCACAGCCTGTGAGCAAGAGTCCTGCTCTCCGACCTACGAATCTTGGGTTCACCAACCTCTGCAGCTTCATGAATCAGGAGAAGCCTCTATCCTGATGCACAGACTAGGGACGTTCCAGCCTCTACAACGGTGTGAGCCATTTTCTTGATATAAATCTCTCTCAGTATATATATATATATATATATATATATATATATATATATATTTATACATTTTATTGGTTTTGCTTCTCTAGAGAACCCAGCCTAAGATCCCATGTATTTTGATTAAATCTGAAAATAGGTTGCCATGGAAATGTAGACCTCTGACACAGAGGGTCACAGTCCAGTTTTCTTTAACACAGAAGGAAACAAACACCAAGAGATTGACAACACAAAGTGCTTATTGGCACAGCGGAGGTAGGAAAGACTGAGTAGGAATTAAAACTGCAACCCTTTGGGAGCCACTAATAAAAATACCTTTTTAATGAATGTGTCTGATTCCATGCAAATGGGAAAAAGTGGGTATCCATCATTCCTGTTAATGACAGCCATCGCTCACTCTCAAGAAAGAGACGACACAGAGATACACCATGCTTACGCACACTTGGGGTTGTTCTTTGCTGAGCTGGGCCTTTCTTTGGTGCATTTTGCTTACAACCTCATTTTAACAAATAGACATGCCGCTTTCAATTGTAGTTCCTGTTTATCTATGTGCCACTTATGATTTCTGTTTAGGATTTTTCAGGCTCTGCTGGTTTAGAAGTAAATGACACATTTGACTTCTCTATTCCGTCAAATAAAAATATTTCCTTCAAGAAATGCATTAATGGAAAATAAGTGTGGGAACTCGAGTCGGTTTTTATCGCACATGTATGTGAGTGACAGTATTTGGTAGCAGAACATCTTAAAGAAAATGTAAACGAGGCTCACTTGAGTAATTAGGGTGTGGATTTTCTTCCTAGCATTTTTTTGTGTGCAATAAGCCAATCAGTGAATACATCCGAATATTTGTAAAGCCTTGGTAAATATAAAAGCTTGTTTACAGGGCCAAAGATTGGTTTGCCCAATGCTTGAAATGTTGGGTAGAGTCTTGAATTTCCTATTCCATTAGTAAGATAAAATCAGGTAACATTTAAGTCAAACCAAATTTCACCCAATGCCTTCTTGTTTAGTTGTGCCCCAAAAAGAACAGGATATGGGTGCTTAAACTGCACCCAAAGAAAACAACGTGGCAGCACGCACTTGTTTTCCTTTCTCCATTCCTGATCACTGTATGATGACCATCACACAGGCATGGCGGGAGGACAGGAAGAAGGGGGACCTAGCTCTTTAAAAATAATCTTTCAACAGTCAAAAGATGTGATATTTAGACAAGTTCCCCTGGACCATTTACATTCTAAGCCCTGTTGAGAATATTGTTTTGGAAATTGAGGGGGTAAGTGGGGGAAAATGGGAAAGGGAGCAGATAAGGCACAAAAACACTCTCTTATCCACATTCTTGCCCTCTCTTTAAAAGCCCCAGTCCATGCTTGGTGCCTGGCCAGTGGAGACCAATGCATGGAATTATGCATTGGCAGCCGCTAGGCCACTAATGGACTGGAGGGTAGGAGAACATCCACTATGTTCCCTGTATAGGAAATGCCCAAGCATTGTTTTTAACCTTCTGCCATCCAATGGTTCAACATTTACCACAGAGCATGATTCTGTGGGGGAGTTCACAAAATAAGCCTCACAGTTGGCTTGAATCCATTTAATATCCAAAGCAGATAAAGGCCCTCTAGTCTTCATTTCTGCAAATGTAGATTTCTCCCTTGTGAAGAGGCAAAATGAAATTAGGTTCAAAACCTCAGAAAAACAGTTGGTTTGAAACTGTAGAGGAGTCTGGTGTTGTTTAGAAAATGAAAGGCAGCAAAGGGGTGTGGCAGAGGTTTGGCAGGGCAGTATGGCTCTGTGAGAAGATCATTCATTCAAACTGGTGTCTCCTAAGAGGGTTGTCCTGTGATTTCAATAAGAGTCAGGTCAGTGGCAGCAAATTTAAAAAATTCTATTTGTTGGCAGTAGGCCAATTTTTAGAGTGACGTAAACTAAGCTTCTAAGTGCTACCTTCTTTTCACATTAATGACAGTCATCTTAAATTATTCTCAAGTTAACCAATTCATTCAATACATTTTCAAGTATTTCTGAGCGCCTAACTCTTAATCACTATGCAACAGATAACTGAAATAGAAACTGGTTCTGGAAGTGGGGTACTGCTGTAGCCAAACCTAAGGCATGTAGCACTGCCTTTGGGACTTGGTGGTGGTAGAGGCTAGAGAGTCTCCGCTGTTAGCGATGGCTGAGAGAGCATGAAATGGAGATCCATATTGTGTAATAGCAATGTATTTGGCAACACTATTGCATGAGGTAACATGAAAGATAGAAAATATAATTAATGAACTTGTAGATTCAGCAGAATATCACAAGTTTAGTGGCGTATAATACGGTGGTATAAAAAAAGAAAATATGATCTATATAAAGAATTATTTGATTTCCATGAAGAATTTAGAGAAAATATAGAGTCTATGACAGTCTCTCAATTCGTCAGAATATTCTTAAGTTAACAACTGGCCTCAGGATAAAGAACAAATCAAGGGTGTGGCTGTAAGACCCCTTGTTAAGATCTCTGAAAGACTTACAGTGGTGCCTCCTAGACCATCCCAGCCAGACAAAAGGGCTCCTAGTAACTTAAGGCTTATGTTCTCCAACACCTTGAGTCACAGTCCAAAGTAGAGAAAGACTTGTCTGTAGATCTTTGTGGATGTGACTTTTTACTAATAGAATGAATTATAATTTGATACATAGAAAGTCTACAAAGTTTTTAAGGAGTTGTATCATTTGGACTAAAAAATGACAGAGACGATCTGAAATGAAAAGAGGTCTCTGAGGCCTCAAATTTCTACTGGCAGGAAACAGGCTAAGAAATAAGTCAGAAGCAAACATTGGCCATTTCTTATGGACAAGGAAGAATAATGCGGAGGTCAGGCCAAGGGCCTCTGAGAACAATGGATTAGGAAAATACTCCTAGACAGAAGAACCCAGTCCTATCTAGAAATATTCCCTGGTGCTACACTTAGAGAAATTTGTGACATGTGCCTGGCTGGACCAATGACTGATGTGCACTCTCTGTTTTTCCTCTTTTGAACAGAAGTGTCTAAAATAGTTATTCTATCCCTGTCACACCATTGTATGTTGGGAGTATGTGTGTGTTTATGGAGTGCATATACTTTGTTTCCAAATGAAGAGATTTGCACATAAGAAGCCTCATTTAGATCCAGACGTGATGCAGATGAAAAGTTCCTAGGGATTGAGCCTTTGCTGTAATGGAATGAAAGTTTTGGGGGATGATGAGAGTATACACTGCATTTGGAAGACATACAGATTACTATGCCTAGAGGGTGGACTGTGGCATATTATTTCCAAAGATGGCTGTTAACAATTCTCGTTCCTGTATACAATATTCTCTGCCTATCTTAAACTTGTGACTTGCTTTGACCAATAAAGCAACATTTTGGAATTTCCAACCCCAAGTTTTAGAGAGGCCTCATAGGTTCTGCTTTAGCTCTCTTAGGCTCCAGCCAGCATGTAAAGAGCTCAGACTAGTCTACAGAATGATGAGACTATATGCAGAGAGAGAGATCTAACCAGCCCCCAGATATTCCAGCCACTCCACCTGAGCTGCCGGATATGTGCGGAACGCCATCTTGGATCATCCAGCAAGTCACCCCATCCAACACTTTATGGAGTAGAGCTAAGTCATCTCTGTCAAACCCCGCCCAGAATCACAAATATATAAATGATTGCTATTTTTTAAACCACTAAGTTTTTGGATAACGTGTATTATGCAGCGAGATTCCTGAAATACCTGTTCAATCAGTACAAGTGGAGAAGTACAGATCACAATAAATCTATTCAGTGTTTTGTTCTGTTGTGCATAGGGTCGCTATGAGTAGGAACCAACCCGACAGCACCTAACAACAACAACATTCAATTCTCCTTTAGTACAGCCTTGTTGTTGTTTTATTTGTCTCCTTGTTTGTTTTCACCTGACTTATAGCATCTTTTTATTTTAAAATAGCAAATTGAATAATACATTTCAAAGCACCAAGGTGCCAGCACATTTTCTGTACAAAGAGACAAACTGATTTTTACCCTTGACCCAAGTAGGACATTTATTTATAGGCCAATGGTCGTACGCTTGGCTAGAGTAGCCTGGCTAGTCAGTGTAAACTACAGCGGTGCAACCCATAGAAACACACAGCAGAGAAAAGATCACTGGAAAGGTTTTCTTATATTCAGGACCTTTCTCTCTGGAATTGATTAGATCATTTAGTCAGCTTTCTAAAGGTTGTTTTTTTTATAATTAGCACGGTTCTTTTTCCTATTCATCCAAATATGACAGAGCCAAGAATATACAGCTATACTGGGAAATGGGATTCCACTATTTTACAAAGTTGACTCTGTAGCCTAAAGGCAAATTATAACTCCAATTGAACAGATGAATGCCTCAGCAAGCAGTTACAGAATTACAATTCTAACCTCACAGGCTGCGCAAAGTACAATGCTGGGGCATGCCATCAATGGAGACTCTGATGTGAATGGTGCCACCTGAAACTGTACAACACAGCGATGCTGTGCCTCGAGCCTATTGTATGCAAAGTTGAAACGTGATTTTGCCCTTGAAAGCCTGACATTCTGGTAGGAGCTGAGCAACATACGATTAGCGAAGGTACATGGACAGAAGTATAATGATGTACATGCTCTATGGGGTGAGGGTAGATTAAAAAAAAAAAATGAGATTGAGGAGTGGAAGACAAAAATACTCAAGCGTGTAAAACACACATAAGACCATCACACGCGTATAGGATGCAGCTTACCTGACATGCTGATGGATGAGTGTGGTTGAGATCCCAATGGGAAGACACTATGTCAATAGACTTTTTGGCCATGTTGAGTAAATTCATCCAGCCTTGGAAAAGTGGTAAGTGAAATGGTGCATTTTCTGAATAGTTAAGGCCTTCAGGAATGTTTTCCACCAGGGCAATTCTTAGAAAAGATTTTGAAAAACAGACAAACAAAATCTAGTCAAATTTGAAGCCATAGATCTTTATATATGCATACAAAGACATCTGAAAAACATTCTCTTTACTATTTCTGATATATACTTTCCTCATTTCTTATATTTTCCACCAAAGGCCTCTTACATTTCCCGTATACTAATCTACTATGGTTTGAGAGTTTGTTTCCTTTTTCTACAACTAACTGTTATATTTTAGGAAATCTTGGTATTTATCCCTAATGTCCAGTTTCAACTAGTCGAAAAAAATCAGAACCTTGTATATAAGCATCTTATTTTAGTAACATAACCCCCTCCCTTTTTTTATTCCTACAGCAACTATGAGCTACTAAAAAACCCAGTCCATGAGCTACTAGAGACCATAAATAAAGTTTTGCCTATCTCTACTCTCTCTGTTGGGCATACATTAAAAAAAAAAAAAAATACATTAGAACTCAGTAAATGCTACTGTTATTACTTAACATGTCTAGAGATGCTTCCCAGCATAAGGTGTAAAGTGACACTGAGAAGAAAATTATAAGAACCTGCCTGTTGCAGGGCATATTGAAGGCTAAGGTGAGGAGCATGTGAAATAACAGTAATAATTGAGCACTAAATAAACCACAAACAGCAATATTCTAATAAATTTGTTTTTGTTTCTTATACTTTTTTTTATACTGACAAGATAACACTGTGTCTGGCTCTAAGGTTATGCTGTTTTCAATTCTGAGTTAGCAAGGTGAAATGTGAACAATTTTTTCCAGTTTAATAAATGTATATTCTCCTGCAATTCCTGGTCAGAAAAACCCCAAACTCTTATAGAAGATACCAGCAAGTGTTTCCAGAACAGGGATGTGTTTTATTCATAGCTGAGATCCCTGTGCCTGATATATAATTAAAACTCCAAACTCAATGCCACTGAGTCGATTCTGACTCATAGTGACCCTGTAGGACAGAGCAGAACTGCCCCACAGGGTTTCCAAGGAGCGGATGGTGGTTTTGAACTGCTGACCTTTGGTTAGTAGCCTGAGCTCTTAACCACTGTGCCACCAATGCATCCCTAGTGTCTGATATATAATTAAAACTCCAAACCCAATATCATGGATTTGATTCTGAGTCATAGCGACCCTATAGGACAGAGTAGAACTGCCCCATAGGGTTTCCAAGGCTTTAATCTTCACAGACGCAGACTGCCATGTCTCTTTCTCCCATGGAGTGGCTGGTGGGTTTGAGCCACCAACCTTGCAGTTAGCAGACAAGCGCTTAACCACTGCACCACCAGGGCTTCATATATAATTAGGGCTCAATAAATACTCAATGAATGAAGTTCAGCTTTCAACGTGGAATCCAGCACTTTTTGATAAAACTGTATACCGTTGCTCCTACTGAGGTTTGTTCCATCTAGCCAGTTTAGAAACAACAACAGCACTGCTAGTAAAATGTTCTTGTTTATTTAATGAACCTACAATGCCCAGGTGGACTTTGGGTGTGAACCATAGAGATTCACAATTTTGGGATCTAATCACACCCTGCCACCTGCAATCTTTTCTGAGGTTTGTTGAGCCCTTTGTTGAGCACAGTACAAACAAATCACTATAAGCAATACCGAAATGACCATGACACATCTCCCTAGTCCTCAGGAATTTATAAAGCAGTGGGAGCATCTCTAAGAAACAGTGAAAAAGGAGTAAGAAGTTGTAACTAGAGAGATAACACATCATCAAAAGTACCACTGGAACATGGGCAGAAAATTAATTCTGGTTGGGGGCATCTAGGACTAGAGAAAGTGAGACTTGATATGGGTCTTCCAAGATAGAAAATTTATGGGTAAGCTGGAAGATAAATGTCATGGGTAAACTGGGTAGAAAGAGGAGCTTGAAAAAGTTGTGAAAGTAGGAAAAAAGCTTGTAGAATACAATAGTGTGTCCGGATATTTGGGGGTTGGGGAGTTGAAGGGTGCGTGAAGTATGGGGGCTAGAGGAAAGCTCGTGATGGTGGGGAAGACTTTCAGGGTAAGTAGGGACTATACTGAAAAGGTTATGACAAGAAAGAGGAGTATGGACTTAACTGTGATGCATTTGGGAACAACCAAGCATATTTTAAGGGGATAATTCAGGCAGTACAATGTATACATATCAAAATGAAGAAAAGGGAAACTGTTTTTGTTACACGCTGTCGAGTGGATTCCGACTCATAGAGACCTTGTGGCGACCCTACAGGACATAGTAAAATCACTCCATAGGGTTTCCTAGGCTGAAATCTTTATGGGAGCAGACAGACAAGTCTTTTCTCCAGCAAAGCCACTATGGGTTCCAACTGCTGACCTTTTGGTTAAAAGCTGAGTGCCACCAGGACTACTTAAAGGAGACTAAACCCATTGCCGTCGAGTCAATTCCAATTCATAACGACCTTATACGACAGAGTAGAAGTGCCCCATAGGGTTTCCAAGGAGCACCTGGTGGATTCAAACTGCTGGCCTTTTGGTTAGCACCCATAGCTCTTAACCACTACACCCCCGGGGTTTCCTAAAGGAGACTGAAACTGAAAAAACAAACCCAGCGCCTTCAAGTTGATTCCTACTCATAGTGACCCTATAGGACAGAGTAGAACTGCCCCATAGAGTTTCCAAGAAGTGCCTGGTAGATCCAAACTGCCAACCTTTTGCTTAGCAGCCATAGCACTTAACCACTGTGCCACCAGGGTTTCCACCAGGACTGCTTAAAGGAGACTAGAAGTTAATATATCAGTGGAGAGCCTGTTGCAATAATTCAGGAAAGAAAAAGAGGGAGACTAACTTAGGATAAATGGGAATGAAAAGAGGCATGCATGTAATGGAAATTTTAGAACCAGTCTTAAAGATTTAGTGTTTGATGGATATGAGGAGCAGGTAAGAGGAAAAGATAGGAGTCAAGCACAACCCTGAGATATTATTGTCGGGCCATCCTATCTTCTCTTAACTGGGCTACTATAATCACCTCCAACTGTTCCTTTACATGGATTTTTGCCCCTCTCCAAAACATTTTCCATACTGCAGTTAGATTTATCTTTTAAAATCATAAACCTAAACACTCTGCCTGCTTGCTTAAAGCTTCCTGTTTCCCCCCTTGAATTCCTTGTTCAAGGTTGACTCTCCTTGATAGATTGTGGGATGTATAAAGGCAGGGCCCTAGTCCATTGATTCAGTATTGTTTTCCCAGCATCTAACATAATACTTAGCACACCGCGAGTGTTCAAAGAGTATCTGCTGGGCTTGCTAAAATCTGAACTGAGAAATGGTGGGTCCATTAAAACTGATGAGAAACATGGAAAATGAAGTAAATTGGGGATTGGGAGAGATTAGCAAGGAAGAAAAATAATCCAGGGAAAACTGGACCAGACCCCGATGTGAGGAAATGCCTATGTTTTTCTGGTTGGTAGAAAGTGTGATAAAGATGAGAGGATTCAGAAGGGGCTCAGAGAGACAGAAAAACCAGAAGAGGGTCAGGAGAACACAGAGCTCAGGGAGCCAAGGCAGGAGAGCTTAAAAAGGTGGAGAAAGGAGATGATTTTATCTACTGGTCACAACCTTGAAGGCAATGCTACAGAGGTTGAAGTTGGGGTGTTTTAATTCTATTCACATTTAAGTCTAATTATCTATGTTAATGTTTGAATAAATGACCCTAGACAAGGCAGTTTCAGCCTCCCCTTCAGCCAATGAATATATTTAAAAAACAATGGAACAAACAAAAAAGAATCCTGCCAACGAAACTAAAATACAACAGCTGCTGACAAAAAGAACTGACCAGTCTCAATTTTACTTCAATATAAAAAACATGCAGAGAAAGACAGTGCACTCAAGAAGCACGGATAAAATACGACATGAGGCCAACAAAACCAAACCCATTGCTGTCGAGTCGATTCCGACTCATAGCAACCCTACAGGACAGGACAGAGTAGAACTACACCATAGAGCTTCGAACTGCCGACATTTTGGTTAGCAGCCATAGCATTTAACCACTACGCCACCAGGGTTCCCATGACATGAGAGATGTAGAATAATCATATAATCGTAGATGGCTCCACATGGACCTTTTTCATTCCATCCCCCATGGTTTCTGCTAGTCGCAAAAATAAGGTAAGGGTGTAATAAGGAGTTTGGCTGGCCTTTGTCCCCAATTTGTGAGAAAAAAAAAAAAAGAAGTAACCTCCAAATCCTTGGAATTTCCTGAGTGAGGGTTTGTCATTGTTATTTACAGTGGGTCCCTGGGCCACACCTGATAGTTTATGCTAACAAGTGACTCAGGATGGGAAAGCAGGCCACATGGAAAAGACCAATCATGTGATTGAAGGGTTGTGGCTTTGAGCCACAGAATATCAGCACAACCTCTGAGGAGGGGACTGGAAACTAGAGATTGAGTTCAATCACATGCCCAATGATTCAATCAATCATGTCCATATAAGGAAACCCCAACAAAAACCCTAGACACTGAAGCTCGAGTGAGCTTCCTGGGTGGATGATTCTTTGAGAATTGTCACATTTCGACACTGGGAAGGTGATGGGTCCCTGAGGACAATGGAGGCTTCCCGTTTGGAACCCTCCCAGATCCTATATGTCTCTCCCTTTGCTGGTTCTGATTTTTATTTTTACAACAATACAAATGTAAGTGTAGAACTTCCCTGACTTCTGTGAGTTATACCAGCAAATTACCAAACCTGTAGGTGGTCATGGGAAGCCCTGAATTTGTGGCCAGCTGGTCAGAAGTGAGGGTGGACTGGGGACCCCCAAACTTGTGGCTGGTGTCTGAGAGCAGCCTTGTGGAGGACCATGCCCTCAGACCACACAGTTTGGTAAACTCACTGCAGTAGGATTCCCAATCTCTTTTGGAAAACTTTAGACTTGGTATTCCAAACCCTAGATCCATGGGTAGTATTCAGGAGGATCTACAAACTGGGATCTTGCATCATTATTGTCCTTAAACTCTAACTGAAACTTAATATTTCCTTCAGTTATGAACACAGACAACAAACCACAGAAATATTGGCAGTAATTTTGACAACATTAAGAATCAGAGATATTTTCATACCGTGTTACAGTTATTGCTGATATATCCAAGGATTCACCAATACTTTGAAATTATGCTAATTATTAGACCTGCCATTAGATTTTGTTATTTTATGCTAATAGGGCCATCGCAGTGGGCTCCAACTATGGTAACCTTATGTATAACAGAACTAAACATTGCTTGGTCCTGCACCGCCCTCACAGTCATTGCTGGTATACGTTTGAGCCCATTGTTGCACCCACCATGTCAGCCCAACTCATTGAGGGTTTCCCTCATTTTCAATGACGCTCTACTTTACCAAACATGATCTACTTTTCTGGTGATTAGTCTTTCCTGATGACATGACCAAAGTAAGCAAGATCAAGTCTTGCCAACCTCACTTCTAAGGAGCATTCTGGTTGTACTTCTTCCAAGACAGATTTGTTCGTTCTTCTTGCAGTCCACTGTATATTCAATATTCTTCATCAAAACTGTAATTCAAATGCAACAATTCTTCTTTGGTCTTTCTTTCATTGCCCAGCTTTCACATGCATATGAGGTGATTGAAAACACCAAGGTTTGGGTCAGGTGTGCCTTAGTTATGTTATGTACATATCACAGGTTGTTAATGAGTCTTCCTTTAGTCCTGACCCTGTGTTCTTCTTTGGACTACATGAAGGCTATAAATTAGTATATTAGTATACCACAAATTTTTAAAAAATATGTTAATAACCTTATTTTATTATTACTGGTTTCCTTTGTAATCCTATATATTTTGTGCATTTGAAAACATTATTCATGGAAGGGGTCTATAGGCTTCATCAGACTGCCAAAGGGGTCCATGGCACAAAAATGGTTAAAAAGTTCAAATTCCAGGGCTAATGCATCATTTATTCCCTTTTCTCCTATTCCACACACATTCATATCAGACTTTGTCCCTTGATGATTGAAACTTTTGTTATTAGTCTCCTAGTGCTGCCATAAGAAAGTCCGTGTCCTAAAATAACAGAAATTTATTCTCTCACAGTTCTGGAGGTTAGAAGTCCAAAACCAAGGTGTTGGCACGGCTATGCTCCAAGATCTGAGTTGATTCCTCCCTGGCCTCTTCCTAACTTCTGCTGGTGGCCAGCATCCTTCAGCATTCCTTGGCTGGTAGATGCCTCCAGTCTCTGCCTGTGTCTTCACATGGCCGTCGTTCCTGTGTCTGTCTTCCTTCTGTGTCTCCACTCCTCTTCTTACAAGGACATCAGTCAGATTGAATTAGGGCCTACTTTTTAAATTTTTTTTTTTGGTTTTCATCTAGTATGAGGAGCCTCGGTGGCTCAGTGGTTAAAGCGCTTGGCTGTTAACTGAAACGTTGGCAATTCAAACCCACCAGCTACTCCATGGGAGAAAGCTGTGGCAGTCTGCTTTTATAAAGATTTACAGCCTTGGAAACCCTATGGAGCAGTTCCATTCTATCCTACAGGGCCATTATTAGTTGGAATTGACTCGATGGTGGTGGGTTTTCCGTTTACTCTAGTATAACCTCATGTAAACTTAACTAATTACATCTGCAAAGTCTCTATTTCCAAATGAGATCACATCCACAGGTATGGGGGTTTAGGACATGAAAGTATCTTTTTTGGGACACAACCCATAACAGGCATGGAAGATAAGATTATCAAGAGAGATTATCAAGAGAAGAGAATTGGGCCAAATCCAAATTTAGGAAGCACCTAATCAATGTTGATAGAGAAAGTGGGACAGGTGAAGAAGGCCTAGAAGGAACTACTGGAGAGGTTGGAAGAGGAGAGTAAAATCCCCTAGAAGCCAAGGGAGACTAAATTAATTATTACTATTTATTTATTTTTACTAAATACCAAATTAAACTATGAATTTATTCTAAAAATAAAAATCAAGGTACTATCCCAGATCTGAGGACTACCCTGTAGTGGGGTCATGAATTCCCTGGAAAAGCCCTGGAACAGCTTGTCTGCTCTCCAGCTCTTTCTTACAGATTTTACCTGTGCACTGATGGCGCCTTCTGTGCATAGAGCTTCTTTCCTGTGCCTGGGAGGACAAGGCCCCTAGAAATCAGCTTTGAAATGACTTATTTCTGTGACCTATCATTTCATTTCTTTTAAAAACCAACAGCTGGCTACTCTCCAGGGGCCCAAGCTAATTAGCATACATGCAGAACTCATTTACACACGGTAACAGGCAAGCTATACTCTTACTTCTGCTGCCAGGAAAGAAAGACTCGGCAGACCTCATTAACATTCACCTCTCGGCAAGTCCCTGGAATGTCTGCGTATGATCTCACTACTATCTCTGATACCTCATGACAAGGGGGGATGCTGACTATACAGGGACACGTTGCAGAAAAGATCTTTTTATGCCTCTTTTCATGCTATTTTAAAAAATAAACTACAAATGATCTGAACTCTTCATCCATGGAAATTAAGTGGAATACAAGAAAAAGCACTTTACATTGTTAACAGATTTTTAAATAGCATTCTAACCATTCTTACTAAATGGTATATATTTATTCTCCAACCTTTGTTAATCATGAACATTTCCCTTTCAATCTGGGAACGATATTTCACCTTTTCAAAGAAATGTCTGCAGTTCCCCTTTTAAAAAAAAAAAAAAATTTTTTTTTTAGAAGCTATTAAAAGATAAAGTCCACACATTCATTAGCTTTAAAAGGTGTTTTTTTTTTTTTGAAAATGTAAGAATCTTTATAAAATATACATTTTCATTCTATTGTAGAGAAATGTTTAAGAGTAAAGGCTTTGGGGTAAGGTAGACAAAGCCCAGCTCTGCTAGCTAACCTCTAAATGTTTCCACTTTCGGGGAAAAAAAGAAAAAACGTGTCACCAGGATTTGAGGAGACAGTCTTTGTGAAGTGCTCTGCTCAGCGCCTGGTTTATAAACCCCCAAAAAACCAAACCTATTGCCATGGAGTCGATTCCAACGCATAGTGACCCTGCAGAACAGAGTAGAACTGCCCCATAGGGTTTCCAAAGAGCGCCTGGTGGATTTGAACCGCCAATCTTTTGGTTAGCAGCCGTAGCACTTAACCTTTACACCACCAGGATCTCCCACTTGGTTTAGAGTAAGCACTAAATAAAAGATTTTTTTTTTAAGTAACTTACAGTCTGAAAACGTGTCACTTCTTAAAACGTCTCTGAGGCAGCGCTGTTGCTAAAAGGCTCTACATGTATTGGTTAAAAGGATTCCTCTAAACTGGGACCTACATGACATTTTCAGAGTGAGCGGGGGCTTTCTTTCATTGGCTAATGCAGTGGATCAGTTATAAGGACTTAATGATCTACCTGGGTTCTTATAGTCAATTCAGTGACTTTCGTTCCTTAGACCTTGGCTCTTTGAGGGCATAAATCAATGAAGCTGGACCGATGGCCCCTCGATGGCTCATCGATGTAATTAAATTTGCACTCCAAGTAAAACAATGCAGATTCCACATCCTCATTATGGGCGTCTTGCTGTTAGAAAGCCCAGGGTTGACAAGGCAAAAGTTAACTTTCCCCAGGAGATACCAGAGTCACTGACGTGAAAATAAAAGATGCTCTGCTCCTGAACTCACTGACCACCTGTGGATGTAGAAATAGTTGATGCAGCTAAGATAAATGTTTCGTTTTTTCAAGAATTGATCTGTGAAAGATACAGCAGCAAAGGCACAAGAGAGACCTGGCTGCCTGACGGTATCCTGGTAATTCTCCATCTGGCACAGGGAAGATCATTGCTGTATATTAAAGTAGTGAGAATTTTGCTTTAACAATTTTTTCTCTTTAAAATTTTCAAATCTATAGAAAAGCTGAAGAGTACAGTGAATTGAATGAATTCATCACAAGAGAGAATATGCCTGCAAGTATAAATATATATATACGCACACATACAATTTTTTAGTCATCACAACAGTTTGTTTCTGAATATTCAGCATGCATTTTTATGAGGTCTTTATTTTGAATAGCCAAAATACAATTATGACACAGGAAATTTGACATTTGATATAGTCCTATTAGCTAATATTCAAATCTTCCTAACTGTCCCTATAATGTCCTTTATTCCCGTGCTTTTTATGATCCAAAACCCAATTAATTTTCACTTGTTGCATTTAGTTGTCATATCCCTTTGTTGTTATTGTATGCTGTCGAGTCGATTTTGACTCATAGCAACCCTATAGGACAGAGTAGAATCGCCCCATAGGATCTTCCAGGCTAAAATCTTTACGGGAGCAGATCACCAGGTCTTTTCTCCTGAGGAGACTTTGAGTTTAGCAACCAATTGCTTAACCATTGGGCCAACAGGGATCCAAGTCCCTTTAGACCAATTAAAAAACAGCTGCTGTTGAGTTGGCTCTGACTCATGGTGACCTCATGTGTGTCAGAGTGGACTGTGCTCCACAGGCTGATTTTCTAGAAGTAGATTGCCAGGCCTTTCTTCTGAGGTACCTCTGGGTGGACTAGAACATTCAAACTTTTGGTTAGCCGCTTTAGTCTCTTTTTGGGGGGTCTTCCATGTTGTGGACATTTTTGAAGACCCCAGGCCAGTTGTTTTTAATTGAGATTTACCTGATTGTTGTGTCAAGATTAAATATTTAGGATAAATATTTTTGTCAGGAACACTAACCCAAAATCCACTGCCATGGGGTCAATTCTGACTCATAGCAACCCTATAGGATGTAGTAGAACTGCCTTATAGGGTTTCCAAGGCTGTAAACCTTTACAAAAGCAGACTGCCACATCTTTTTCCCTTGGAGCAGCTGGTGGGTTCAGAACCATGGATGTTTTGGTTAGCAGCCGAGTGCTTTAACCTCTGCTCCACCAGGGCTCCTTCAGGAACACTGTACAGGTAATGCTGGGCACCATCAGGTGGCATGTAATGTTGGTTTGTTCCACTCTCGGTGACGCCAGTTTTGGTCATTTGGTTAAGTGGCGTATCCTCTGTTTCTCCATTGAAAGTACTTTTATCCTCTATGATTCATGTGTGCAGAGGGACCTTCAGATGGTAACCAATGATTTTAGCTGGTGTTGTGGCATCCATTCATGATTCATTACTAAAGCTACTTCTACTGTGGTGGTTGCAACCTGGTTGTTTTCTATCCTTTCTTCTTTATTTGTTAGTGTTCTGTAAGGAAAAGCTGTCTCTTCTTCTCGGATACTTCTGGTGATTTTTATTTTATTGTATTCGTATGAACTTATGGATTCACTTTCTTTTTTAATGTTAAAATCTGTTATTGCCATTATTCATTGTGGGGCTCAAATTGTTGCATATATTACCAGTGGGAGCCCCTGTAAGCTGTCTCCTGGGTCCTCTTGATGTGCTTCTTTCAGTTTTTGAATACTCGATTACTTCTGGCACCAGGTGTTTCGTTAGCATTAGTTCTTAAACACACTTTCAGAGACAGCAGCAACAGAGAACATGACGGGCAGTTTGAGCTGGCGGCAGCAGATCCTTGTTTCTATAAATCTAGAGAGTTTGGACTACCATTGCTGTCGCGTCGATTCCAATTCATAGCGACCCTACAGGACAGAGTAGAGCTGCACCGTAGGGTTTCCAAGGAGTGGCTGGTAGATTCAAACGACCAACCTTTTGGTTAACAGCCATAGGTCTTAACCACTGCACCACCAGGGCTTCTAAGCGTGGACTAAGCATCTGTAATTACATTAAGTGAAGGACAGCTACAGTTTTCTTTTTGGAGACTCCAGCAGGGCAATAGATGAAGTATTATCATTGTGGCTATTACATTTTCTTTGCATATTACAGTTTAAAAGTATTTTCTCAGGTATGATTACATAAACCACAAACCACCCAGTGCCGTGGGGTTGATTCTGACTCATAGCGACCCTATAGGACAGAGTAGAACTGCCCCATACAGTTTCCAAGGAGCACCTGGTGGATTCGAACTGCTGACCCTTTGGCTAGCAGCCATAGCACTTAACCACTACACCACCAGGGTTTCCAATATCATCATCAAAAAGCAAACTGTGAGATGGTCTTACCTCAATTTTAAAGATAAGGAGAGTAAGGCTTCCAGGAGTCAGCTGTTACTAAGCTAGAGAGAATGTCACAGAGCTGGGATTTGAACTCAGGTTTGTTTGAGCTCAGATTTCATGTGCCTATTTTTTATACGGTTTTTGGAAGTAGACCACCAAGCCTTACTTCCTACTCTGGAAAGCCCACTGAAAACCTATTAAGCATCAAAGCAACACAAAACCCTCTACTGATACTCAGGTGGTGGCCGCGTATGAGCTGCACTGGCCGGAAATCTCCTGCCTGGGTTTCCCACGTGGAAGACAAGAGAATCCTCCCACTGAACCACCACTGCCCCCTCGGGGGGAAGGAAAAGGTAGAATAATGCTGGAGAGCAGAGAGCAGTGGCTACAGCCATAGAGCGAAAAGTCAGTCTGGAATGAGACCCCAGTCTTACTAGAAGAAGAGGGGAAAGTAAGAGTGGCAGTTCCCTTATGTCTTCCTCCTCACTCCTATATGGTCAGCCTGTCCATTCCCCGTCACCCAGGAAATCTATAGTGACAAAAAGTCACACTTTCCCTGGGCTCGATATTTCAAAATACTTGCCCAGAAGGGAAAGAATAATCAGGGGAGAGAGAACCTCAGAGAGGATGAAGAAAAAGGTAGAACTCAATGCATCTGCCTTTTGATATTTTACCAGTATAAAATGCGGGAGCACAGAAGCAGAGAGTTCACTGATGAAAAGATCCTGACACTGCCCTCATAGAGCTAAAACACACAGCAGGAAGATGGATAATTGGAAAACAAACAGGTAAAAACTTACACGGTCTAATGGAAGAACAGATTTGTATTGTGTTAGGTAGTTATTGGGGTCCCTAGTTGGCACAAATGGTTAAGCCTGTGGCTATTAACCCAAAGGCTGGCAGTTCAAACTCACTGAGAGGTGGCTCAGAAGAAAAGCTTGGCAATCTGCTTCCAAAAGGGCGCAGGCAAGGAAACTCTATGAAGCAGTTCTATTCTGCACACATGGGATCACCATGAGTTGGAATTGTCTGGAATGGCAAATATTATCCTTTGACCACTGGCAAAAGAGTAATCCTACTATTGCTACTTCTATGACTTTAATTGAGCAACATGTACTGAGTGCTTGCTATGGTGTAGGCACTATGTTAAGGAGGTTTACTGACTCTATTAACTTAATGTTTTAATAATTCTCAGTAGTCATTATTCCCATTTTATGGATGAGGAAACTGAGACACGAAGAGTTTAAGTAGCTTGCCCCAGAGCATACAACCAGTGAGCCTGGGAAATCTGATAACAGTTTACCATCTTAATCACTCCACTCCACTGCCTCTTCTACTCTTCAAAGCAAAACATGCAGGAAGAAGTACAGTTTTCTTCCCTAGTCCTCAATATATCTTCACTGAATCAGGTCTATAAACATCTTGGGGCATGACATCCATGGCAGTAAATTCTAGCTAGACCAGCAAAGCTTAGGACTTATTCTCTCAGAGTAAGTTTTTAATTGGAAGATATAGTCTTTGAGCCAAAATTCAGGACATAATCCTTCAAATGATTTTGGGACATTAATCTATCCCGCATTCAGTTGATATTTGTGGAGAACCAAATTCCTGATGAGCTGTACTGAAAAGCTCACCAGGCAAAGCACCTGCCCCCCAAGGGGCTTACATTTTAAAGTGGGAGAGGACAGTCAACAACTAAGTAAACGAACAAATGAGAAAGACAATGAGCACAAGGGAAATAAACAGGATGAAGGGACAGAGAGAAACGGGAAGGCCGCTTCTGTAGACTGGTGATCAGAGGACCTCTCTTAGATGTGAATATCAGGAAGTGGTTAACTGGACAAAGATTTTGGGGGCAAGGCAAGGTGTCAAAAGCAGAAAAGATCAAAAATTGTGAAAGAATTAAGGCAGGAATGAGGTTGGAGTGTTGGAAGAACAGCCAGGAAGTCAGCATGGTGAAGTTGAGAGCGTGAAGTGGAGGAGGTGGGAGAAAGGTTCAAGAGGTTGGCAAAGAGCTAGGTTATGTACGGCTAGTGAGCATAGTGAAGGGTTGTGATTTACTCCAAGTGTGATGAGAAAACACCAACGGACCGAGCAGGGATGGAACATGATCTCATTTAACCTTTAAAAGGATTGTCCTGACAGTTTTATGGAAAAGGGATTTCAGCGGGACAAGAGTCATAATAGGAGACCAGTTAGGAAACCATTGCAATAAGTCTAGGGCCTAGGCAAAAGACAGTGGTGGCTTGAATTGTAGGTCCTAGAGATGGAGAAAAGCGGAGGGCTGTGGATATACCGTGAAGATAAAGCACGAATTTTGGGTATTGTTGGGGTGGGGGAGACCCTGCTGCCCATTCCTGATGTCTCCTCTTCAGGTTCAAGAGATCATGACACAACCTCGCCTTTCCCGAAACCTTTACTCATCCTGCTTCAGGGAGGCAGGAGTGAATTATCTGATTTGGAGATTTGGGAACAATGTTCAGTTTGGTTTCTTGTTTCTTCCTCTTGGGAGAACTATCCCTCTCTCCTTCCCTCCCCCCGCCCCAGGCCCGTGCCACCAGTTTTGCATAGACAAGCTCCTTTAGGTCCAGACATGGCCAGGTCCAGAGTTGGCTATTTCTGTGTGCTAACTGCCTAATTCTGGGGTTCAGTTAGGAAGTCCTTTGAATCTCACATTAAGCCATGACTTCCAGTTTAGCCTTTATCGATAAGATGATCATTTGGCCTCCCACTGCTGCTCCTTGTCTGAATTGTCAATTTGTTCAGAATCTGTGTAAGAAAGAAGCATGATATTTACTGAGTCTCCTCAAGAGACGCCAGAAGTAGAGTCTGGAGATAGGTGGATTCCAATACATTAAACTCTCCTGGGTATTTTGATGGATCGAGGGGTGGCAGGTCAGAATCCAGGACGAACAACTGCAATGACAGACTTGCTTGCAGAAAATGACCACGAAGTGAGGGGGCACTGTTGTCTAGTCGATGCCTTGTTGATTAGTCCAAAGATTCCAACTCTCTTCCTGACTTGATAGAAAGGTTATGGCTAGGATGACAAATATGAGCTGCCTCTCCCCACTCCTATGGCCAACACAAGTATTGATAATCAATCACCACACTCTTTCCCATACAGCCCGGCCCTTGGTCTGAAAATTGTTCTTAGTTTAGTGCTCCGGGATAAAATTGAAGTTTTAATCTTGAGGCAAACTAGGAAATGATGCTAATTACATTTTCTGCTTGACCCAGACTTGTCCAGAAAATAATTTTTATTTCAACCTTGTTGAAAATATTTCTAAAATGTTTGATTACTATTTTCTATAATTAGAATGGGCTGAAGACAATTATTTTATTTCCAATTTTGCCATGGAACCTCCAAACTCTGTAGAAGATGTAGGAGATTGGCCAAATTCTGTAAATATTTATTCCTGGAATTTTTAAAAAAATTAATTCTTGACTCAAACTTTTTTTTTCTAGATTCGAGTTGTTCCATTAATTTAAATGAAAGTATAGTGAAATTTTTAGTAATTGAGGACTCAGCATCAATGATTGCTAGCACTTGTTTTCATAATAAGGACCATAAAAAAGATAGGAGAGCTCACTCAAATCCTTAACACCCAGAGACCTTAACGAATAATTACAGAGCGATTAAGCTGTGCTCTATCGTTGCTCAGAGCTAGTGGTAAGTATTTTTCCATGAGAGGGAGATTATATGTATGAGGAAGCTGTCCTTTGGACAAGCTTGGCCACCATGTCTTCCCCATTCTTTGCCCTGCCAGTATCTCTGGGTTTCCAAAACAAACCATCACCAGGCCTAATGGTTTGTCTCACTATAT
The DNA here is from genome assembly GCF_024166365.1 of Elephas maximus indicus. Classification (NCBI taxonomy): domain Eukaryota; kingdom Metazoa; phylum Chordata; class Mammalia; order Proboscidea; family Elephantidae; genus Elephas; species Elephas maximus. The sequence continues at coordinate 21,898,213 of NC_064842.1, read as the reverse complement.
GCAGGGTTAAAGAGGTACAGCCTTGGATGAGGCACCGGGGTATCTGAGCACCTCCTCCTCAGGCGGTCTGGTAGGAAAATCATCCATGTAAGTGATCACATAGTCTGGGGGGTATAAAGCAGCTGGGGGAGCATGTATAGCATTAAGCTTACTGCCCACCTAAGTGCACCTGCTTGGCCAGTAGAAGACCATTAGAAGGTAGGCACCTATTGTGTCCCTCAGCTACAATGCCAGGTGGAGGGCAGGCATGGGAGAATCTACATCCATCGGGACAGTTTCCAGAAGTTGCTGGGGGGGCGGCAGTGTGGCATGTCACATAACTGTCCCATTTAAGTCTCTCATCCATGACAAAAAGTGGAGTGTGCATGGAAAAGCCATCCTCTCTGCCCACACAGCTTTTGAGCCAGGGGTCTGCTGCCCTGTTGTATACTGCCCACTTCTTAACGTAAGTAATAAAAGCTACTGTTCATGTGCTAATGTGCGTTCAGGCTCTAGCGGGAAGGACGAGATAGAAATGGGGCAATCCATACTAGTTATTGGTGCCTTATTGGCCTCCTGGCTATGTAGATATTGGCTACAACCCGGGAGTGCATACCAAATTTGCTGAGTTGCACCTCAGATTTGGTACAGCAAAGCAGTGTCAGATGGCGCTGACACTTGATATGTGGTTGTTGTTTTTTTCCTTCCTCCCCAGTCTTGAATGTCAACAATTTTCAAAACTTGAGACTACATTAAGAAATTCCATTATATGGCAAATTCTTTTTGATCATCATGGCCATGTCAGAATGACGTGTATCCCACTGGCACAGCTCAATGAGTAGCTGACTGTGAGGCCAACACTTTGGGGTAAATTTTCTATGCCCAAAGACTCCTCAATGTCCTGAAAGAAACCAGACCTGGAAGGACTGCCCTGAGGAACGTAGCAGCATCTTGTTTAGGGAAATTATATAAGCTGGCACTCCTTTTGAAACCCAAGAATGATTTCTGAAAGGCAGAGAAAGCGGCAACGAAGTGGCACATTTAGAGTGCCACCATTGTAAATCACACGTTGTCTCCTGAGTTCTCTGCAGTGGGTTCTTCTCTGCAGAGCGAAGCCACTGAGCACAGAAGACAATTTCAGCTGCTATATTTCAAGTCCACCAAGGGCAACCAGCATCATCTGGCAGAGCGTGTGCCATTTGCAGAGTTTAAAATAGTTTTCTAAATGTGTCTTTTCACAGTGCAAATGGCTTAAGTTGCTTCTGTGTTGAGATACCAAAAGGAATGGAACTATTTCATAATGGCTGAATTGTTCTGGGTGACTGAATAAATTTTACAAGTTGATTCACTCTCAGATCTCAGGGGCAGCACTTAAGCCTGTGTAGGAATACTTAAGGTAAATGCTCAACTATTAGCAAAAAGATCGGCAGTTCGAACCCACCCATAGGCAACTCAGAAAGCAGATCTGGTAATCTGTTTCTGAAAGGTCACAGCCCTGACAACCCTGTGGAGTAGCTGTACTCTGAAACACATGGGATTTCTGTGAGTCAGAATCTATGTGACAGCAACTAACAACAGCAACAACATACATCTCCTATGCACATAGAATTTTAATAAATTAAATATAAGTTTTAATGTAGTTGATGTTTTAAAAACCAGCATTACTTTATTTTATTATTTTCGTAACAAAAAATTAGAGAGAAAACTTCAAACTGTTTCGATAAAAGAAATTTCTTCACTGAATATTCCTATAAAACAAACTTTTTTTGGTAAAGAAAATAATTCTGACTTAAATCTATTAATCCATTTTTTTAAGACTCAATAAAATTTCTTCATATTTTTAAAAAGCACTACATGTCAAAACAAAACAAAAAACCAAACGCATTGCTGCCGAGTCAATTCTTACTCATAGTGACCCTACAGGACAGAGTAGAGCTGCCCCATAGGGTTTCTAAGGAGCAACTGGTGGATTCGAACTGCTAACCTTTTGGTTGGCAGCCAAGCTCTTAACCAGTGTGCCACCAGTACTCTGCATTACATGAACAGGCTAAGAAAATTCAAATAGTACAAATGATATACCACGTAAAGTAAGATTCCCAACCAATCCCTCCGTCTTCCAGTGCCCTGCCCCAGTGTCAACAACTGGTATCAGTGGGGTGTTTCCTGCAACTATGATTTTTCATGAATCACATTCATTAACGTATCTATTTTCTACGTTGGATCTTTCAAAGTGACTTAGTTTCTCAGTGGCAGTGTAATAAAATGCCACAAAGTGGGTAGCTTTAAAGAGTAGAAATTTATTTTCTCACAGTTCTAGAGGCTAAAAGTCCAAATAGGATCTTGTCCATGTCGACTCTTTCCTTGTTGGTAGCCCTGGGCATTCCTTGGTTCTCAGGAATCCTCACATGGTATCTGTCTTCCCTAGTGTGTGCTTGCCTATTTCTGTGTCTATGCTGGTCTTAGTAAATATAAAATTTATATATAAGATATATAAATTTTATATATTATATATATTTTATAAATTATATATAATAAAATTCATACTTTTTTCCAAAAAAACAAACCCACCTACCCACCCACCATGTAAAGAACAGAAAAACCCAATCATATTACCAAGGAATACCACACTAAGGAAGATAAATATGAGCTTGTTAAAACACACACACACTTACACACACAAACACTTTTGGGGGCACTGCCTGAAACAGGAAATCCTTGTAAAGCTTAACTCTGCCCGTGAAATCCTTGATATGACATCCACACCCTCACTCCCTTGTCAAGAAATGGCATTTTCCATTAGTTTTTGATACAGAGATCACATTAAGCTTCCCAGTGGAAGAATCGAAGAGTTAATTAAGAGATTTGTGTGCTGGGCTAAGCTGCCATTTGCTTTTGTCTTATTATCAGTCTGTACTAGTTTTTTTTTTTTTTTTTTAGAGCAACGTTTAGTTCAGTGGCTTAGGTATTTGCTCCTGGCTAGAGATTTAAAATGTCAATGGAAAGGAAACCTCAGGCTGCTAACAGTGCAGGGGATCTGGGGACTGAATGTTAAGCTGAATCCTCTTGGGTTGTAACCATTTTAGCAGCACGCTGCACTCTGTGGAGCTGAATGAGCTTCCAGTTTGCATAACTGATCTGTGTCTGTCAAACGGATGCCACTGCTCAACTTACAATGAGGTGGAATTAGGAAACGGGCAAAATCGTGAACCTTAGAAACTATTCCTGGCAAAAATGCATGTTGTCGTTAGTTGCCACTGAACTGGTTCCGACCTTATATGTAACAGAATGAATACATTTTGGTCCTGCACCATCTCTTTGATCATTAATCTGTTTGAGTCCATTGTTGAGGCTATTGGGTCAATCCATCTCATCGAGGGTTTCCCTTGTTTTCGCTCACCCTCTGCTTTACCAAACACGATCTCCTTTTCTAGCGATTGGTCTTTCCTGATGATGTACTCAGAGTGAATGAGCCAAAGCCTTGCCATCTTTGCTTCTAAGGAGCATTCTGGTTGTATTTCGCCTAAGACTGGTTTGTTCATTCTTCTGGCAGTCCACAGTATATTCAATATTTTTCACCAGTACCACAATTTGAATGCATCAATTTTTCTTTTGTCTTCCTTTTTAAATGTCTGGCTTTCACATGCATATGAGGTGACTGAAAAGACCAGGGCTTGGGTCAGGTGCACCTTAGTCTTCAAAATGACATCTTTGATTTTTAAAAATGCATGTAAACACCCATATATACAAAAAATAAAAAACTCAAACCAAATCCATTGCCATTTAGCTGATTCTGACTCACAGTGACCCTATAGGACAGAGTAGAACTGCCCCCATAAGGTTCCTAAGGAACGGCTGGAGGATTCGAACTGCCAACTTTTTGGCTAGCAGCCAAGCTCTTAACGACCATGCCACCAGGGCTCCCCCATATATCCACATATCTAAAAATAACAAAAATGATGGTGATGATGACAGTAATAGCTGCCGTTTAATGAGTATTCCCATGTGCCAAATACTCAGAGACATTTTCTTACTACCTTGTGGCATAGGCATTAGTATTCTCGTTTATAAGATGAGGAAAATGTGGCAAGGAGAAATAATATAATGTAATAGGCACAAAGTCACAATTAAATAGTAGAACTAACATTCAAATTTTCTGTCTGACATCAAGATCTGCCCTGTCTCAGTGTTCCTCTCCCACTGGACACCCCTCTCTGTGTGTACATATATGGCTGTGCAAGCTTAACAGTGCCAATATCAATACTGGTGCTGGGTGGGGGGAGATTACTGTGTAAGTACTAATAGTAATAAACATTTGTGAGCCTGGCTTCCCTTTCCTTCACCTGTTGCTACGTAATGTAACATATTGACTACCTCCACCAACAATGTTGATACTCTATTAATACACTGACAGATTTTTAATCCTGATTAAATTAATTAGCCAAACCTGGCTCCAGTTTGGAAACCCTGGTGGCGTAGCAGTTAAGTGCCACGGCTGCCAGCTAAGAGGTCAGCAGTTCGAATCCACAAGGCGCTCCTTGGAAACTCTATGGGGCAGTTCTACTCTGTTCTATAGGGTCGCTAGGAGTCAGAATCAACTCGACGGCAGTGGGTTTGGTTTGGTTTTTGGTTTGGCTTCAATTTTCTCCAGCAGCTGTTATCTATCTTTCAAAAGAGTGTTAAATGCTCCGGGGAGCATAATTTCACTACTTGAACTCTCAATGGATTTCAATATACTTTATAACTTATGAAGTCTATTATATGCTATGATAGAATTATTAGGTATTATAGACACACAAGAAAAATTATCACCCAAGCGGTTTCTATGAAGTTTCTTATAAATATGTAAATATTTTAAATAATGAGCAATAAACCTTGCAATTCATATTGGGATTATAATTAACTTTTTAATTTAAGTAGTACCCTAGAAGCTATAAATCTGGGTGTCTGTTTCACTTCCAATCACTTCTAATTTATATTTGCTCTCATTATAACTAATCTACGAAAAATTTCAATCTTGCAATTCTGTAATCTTGGATGTTTAAAAATTCATAAGATATAATTAGAATCTGCATAGAAGACATTGAAGTTTAGTGAAAAGGATGCTGAACAGGGCTCACAGGAACTTGGTTCTAGTTCAGAGTCTGTTTCCTACTTAAACTATTTGAAAACAACCTTACCCACCCATAAAGCAATGAGGGTATATGAGACACTCTTTAAGGTCCCTTCCAGAGTTAAGACTCTAAATTATACAGTTTTAAAGTCATTAAATTAATTAGTCAATAAAAGTTGCAAGTCAAGTTGCATATATTTGTGTGTATATAAATGTGTATGTACATTAAAAAAAAAAAACCAAACCCGTTGCCATTGAGTCAATTCCAACTCATAGCGACCCTATAGGACACACTAGAACTGCCCCATAGAGCTTCCAAGTAGTGCCTGGTGGATTCAAACTGCCGACCTTTTGGTTAGCAGCTGTAGCTCTTAACTACTGTGCCACCTCATCATATATATATATATCAATATCAGAAATAATTTGCTAATATAATAAAACCACAGTTAAACATGAGCACAATGCTTCCAGTTTAAAATATGTCAAATGAGGAAAAAAAAAAAGCATTAAATTCTGAACATCTTAATGCCTTCAAGCTGCTACTGCTAGAAGTCACTTACTCAATTAGTTTTTTTTTTTTTTTAAGTATTTAAAAACACCTTCTACTGAACTCCTTGATCTTTATCCTATAGGGTAGTATTAACAGCCTAATCACTCATGTGGAAACCTTGGTGGCATAGTGTTTAAGTGTTATGGCTGCGAACCAAAGGGTCGGCAGTTCGAATCTGCCAGGCGCTCCTTGGAAACTCTATGGCGGCAGTTCTACTCTGTGCTATTGGGTCACTATGAGTCGGAATCGACTCGATGGCACTGGGTTTGGTTTTTTTTAATCACTCATATTTGGGGGGCAAAAAAAGAATGGTTCTCATTCCCTCTTGCATAACCCTGACCACTACTCTCAAGTTTGAATATGCCACGTAATTTCTGCATTTGTTATTCTGGGGTTTGGAGGAGTGTGTGTGTGAGAGAGAGAGAGAGAGAGCAAAAGAGAGACAAAGTGAACAAGAGGGGAACAAGAGAGGATTTGGGAAAAGGGAAGGGAGGAGAGGGGAGGAAAAAAGAAAGGAAGAGAAGGGAAAGTAGGGATAAGAGAAGATGAGGTTGTGGTCCAGGACAAAACCAAAACTAAACCAAACCCATTGCCATCAAGTCGATTCCAACTCATGGTGACCCTATAGGATACAGCAGAACTGCCCCATGAGGTTTCCAAGGAGTGCCTGGTAGATTTGAACTGCAGACCTTTTGGTTAGCAGCCATAGCTCTTAACCAATATGGAACCAGGGTTTCCAGTCTAGGACAAGAATAGGGAAAAAAAAAACCTTATGAGAAATCAATGGAACACCGGAATTTCCATGAAGGGAAGGACGACATTTAGCAAATGGAGCCTTGAACAAGGGAACTGACCTACTAAAGTAGTGGAGGCTATAGAAAGCACATAGATTGTTTTTCTATAACAAACTTTTATTACATAAAATAGTTTCCCCCCATGCCTTCTCTCCATAATTCCCTAACTGGAATTCAGTCAGTCATTTCTAATCAAGTTTAAGAATGAAAATAGAAATTCTAAAGGCTGTGATTATTGTTCAATACAGCTATTTTGAGCAAACTCCTGTTTGAGTGGAATACATAATTTATTGGGTTTTCAAAAATTTTAGAGTATGGAAAAAAAAATTTTTACCTAGAGAAGGTCAAAAAGAGCACCATGGCATAATAAAAGGCCAATGTGCCCTGGAAACTGAATCAGGGTAATAGCCCACTCACCAGTTCCTTTAGTGTCCACAGTTAAATGCCAATGCTTACTCGGTTATAGAGTTGATTTTTTTTTTTTCCTCCAGCAAAAAGTCACCCTCAACACGGGCTCTAAACCCAAAGCAATCTTGTGTGGCTGGTGCAGGAAGTCGTCGAGTGTTAGGGAATCTACTGCAGGCTGTTCCAGCCTGGTCTCCTGTTCCCCTTACACACGTTCTATCAGCAGACATCCATGATTTTGGCACCTGTGTCACTCCTTTCATCTACAGGCTGCTGACAGACAAAGGTGGCTCCTGTCTTTTTGATACCTCCGAGAGAGACCAATGGAAAGCTTTCATTTCTCTTCCAGCATAAACAATAGAACTGAATCCTCTTGAATTTAGTGGGTAGCACAAGCGCCTTTTTTTTTTTTTTTTTAATCACTCTTGGTCCCTGGGTGATGCAAATAGTTTGCTCTCAGCCCCTAACTGAAAGGTTGGCAGTTCAAATTCACCCAGCAGTGCTGAGAAAGAAAGTCCTCGTGATCCATTTCCATAAAGATCACCCATCACCATGGAGTCTATTCCGATTTATAGTAACCCTGTAAGACAGAGTACAACTGCGCCACAGGGTTACCTAGGCTGAAATCTTGGAAGCTGACTGCCAAGTCTTCCTTCCATGGAGTGGCTGGTAGGTTTGAAATGCCAACCTTTCAATTAGCAGCCGAGTGCTTAACTACTGCATCACCAGGGCTCATTCTGTAAAGATTACAACCAAGAAAACCCTCTGGAGTAGTTCTACTCTGTAACACATGGTGGGTGCTGTGAGTCAGAATCTACTTTACCAAAATGGGTTTATTTCTGGGTTTTGGTCCTTAGGCAACCTGATAACGCAGACAATAAAGACTGGCCTCCAGAGGGCAAAAAGTTTCCTTTTTTCAATTTGCGTGAATAAATGTGGTTAGAACATTTAGCTTCTGTGCACCAAGACAAAGAGAGGAAGAGAGACAGCATCCTATACAATATCCAAAAATATCACGTGAGGAGTAATATTAGGGTGAAGGATCAAGAAAATACTGTGCCATAAATCTGTGTTCTAGGTACAGGCCCACAAATGGTTAGGGGTGGAAGGTATTAGGATATTGGTTGCTTCAATCCTTCAGTTCAATGGGGAAGAAATTGAGGCAGAGAGAGATTTAATTGCTTCACCAAGGCAGTAAGGTGAGCTAGTGGTGGACCTGGGTCTGATCTCAGGCTTGCACACATGCGGCCCACTGCTCTTGATTCACCGAACAGATCCAAAATCCTTTATGTGCAACTCTTAGGGCCACATATGCTTTGGAATAGACAACTTTTTCAGTAATGTAATATAGTGCACAGACTATCAACAAAATACC